>NC_142858.1:21252500-21877500 GCF_061612785.1 Hesperophylax consimilis | reverse complement strand
ATAATAATTGGGAATTCGGGGGTTTAAGTTTTCAAAGTTATATTGCCCGGAACGAGTGACTCTCATTTGGTGAACGTTTTAATTTTTGTGAGGAACGGAAGGAAATGGGGTAGGTACAAGCGGAAGAGAAGTTCGGACCAGTTTTAAATTTTGAGATCATGTTTTTAAGTAAAGTTGTAGATACTCTCAGTATCGCCCTGGTTCCAGTTTCCAAGGCGCTATTAAAAAATCGAAATCTTGTTTGTAAAAGCCCAGCTACACTACTCGCGAAGTTGATCGAAGTTGACCGAATACGATAGTGTGGGCACGAACTTCACTTCGCTTCGGGCAACTTCGCTTCGCTTCGCCCGACTTCCGATTGTTGTCGGTAAATGCGCCCGAGTCAAAGGACTGGACTGAGTTACTCGCGAAGTTGCACGAGTGTGTGGGCACGCACTTCGAACTTCGGCTAACTTCGTCGAGAACTTCGTCGAAGCGTCGAAGCGAGTAGTGTAGCTGACGCTTAACAGCTACAGCCATGTGGAATTGCAGCATTTAGAATCGAAATGTAGGTTGCTTGAAAATGGCGAATGCCGTGCTTAGTGCCCAATTACGAATATCCAGATTTCATCTTTCACATCTCCTTTCTTTCTTCAACACAACGTAATCCAATTGAAAAAAAAAATTGTATTGATCTGTTGTGGAGCTCGTTGCTAAGAGATACCATTTTCAAATATTAATATGACAGAAAAAAATTGTTTGTCTTATATTTTGTATGATCGTGTTTGTCGCCATTACTCACCCAGTGGTGGATTTTTATTTTTAAATCTTAATTGTCATCTCGCATTATATAAGCTCGGCTAGTTTTTTTGGTGACAGCCGTTTCTTCGCCGTACTAGGCAATATTAAACTGTCAAACTGTCAGGGAGCATCTCTGTCTGATACGTGAAATGTTCTGTCAAACAAGACCCAAAGAGTGGGTAGAAAAAATAATTTCAGTTTGTTATTATTTCTATCTCCAGGAAAAATGTTCACAGGCTAAAAATTCTGATTAAAATATATATTTACTTATCGTAGTTTTTTCTGTTACTTCTTTAACTTGCTGCTTTCGACATTTAGCCTAGCCACTATTTATACCTGGTTTGATAATGATTTAATGACATAAGAGTTTAGAACTTCGAAATAAGGAAAGGTTCTTAAAAGAATCTTCTTTAGGGTGCAATTTTGTCCTATTGAGAAAATAATATATTCATAAAAATAATATTTGGATGATTTTTATAACGCCGTTTTTTTGCAAAATCACATAAATAATACATTTCTACAATGATCTATGTTATTACTAACTATATATTAGTCAAACTATCAGATTGTATCCACTGGTTCGTCGATCACTAATACAAAGCTATATGTACAATGCATTTGATGGATGAACGTGCTGCTAGAATGTACATATGTTATAATTTATATTTATTTATATTTTATACATTACCATACTTATCTGGTTATTATTATTATTTAAGAACACATTAGTTTATAACATAGATCAAATAATATTTAATAATTCAGGAGAGCAAAGAGAAAAGGGTGAGATGATAAGTTTAACAAAAAATATCTATGTTAATACTATGGTCTATAACAATGGTATTTCAAAGAACTTTTCACCAGGGGTCCTGTGGTAAGATGGACTAAAGATATTTAATTATAGTAGAGGATTCCGTATTTTGGAATAGTTTCGATAGAATATTTTTGGAATATATTTGTTGTACATATGGTGCGTCAAAACTTTTGTTCTTATGGGTACTTTCAGCATGGTTTTTATGATTCATTTTTTAATGTATTAAGGTTATTTATTTACTTAGATGTAGCAGATAACTATCCTATAATTCCATATTCTGTTCGAGAATGGAAAGTTTAAAAATTACTCACTTTACGTTTTTTGTAACTAAACTTGCCGAAAATGAAAAATCACACGTTTTATTAGACAAATGTGTCACAATTGTCATTACAGTTTTCGTCTTTTCGTATAAAACAATGAATAAAAAATCACGATTTTCAAATTTATTCTTAAATTGTAGTCGGAAACTTTGGAATCATAGAGGTATGGTTAACTTCTTGATTTGAATATAAAACGTGGTTTTTTCTTTTTCTACCACTGATTAGATCATATTTCTCGCCATGACAATAAGGAAGGCGACGATTTTTCTATAATCCCTTTATGAACTGTTTCCAAAAGTGAACAAAGAAACTTACTTTCCAAAGAACTTTAGAACGGCGCGAATTCTACCCTTACCAACTGTAAACAGTCATATAAGTATACAGCGTGCAGCACTTTGTTCAGTGTACACAAAGTAAGCGTGAGTGCATGGCCTTTCACATGTACAGCTCATAGCTCGCGCCTCCACCCCCAACACCTCTCTCTACTAGAGGTGAAGCGTATATACTAGAACAGATGTTTGGAACAGATATCTAAGATACTTTAGTACTTAGTATTTGTTCATAAATATTGTACGTATTGCGCGTCTTGCGCGTCTTTCGTATCCCCTATATGCAATACAATAGACGTGCAAGACGCTTAATAAGACGAGTGATTCTCTAATCCAAATATGAAACACCCGTAAAGCAAATCCACCAGAGGACACAAAAAAATTAGGGAATAATTTCATTGGAAATTCTCTAGCTACACTTTCCCCCATGGATTTTAAAATAAAATATTGTGGAGAAGAAGTTTTTCCTGATATTCTCCAGCCACTTTCCCCCCCACGGATTTAAAAATCATTGTAGGGAATCATACTTCGGAAATGTGAAATTTTGTATATCGTCACTTGTAAGTAGGTACAATTGCAAAATACGAAGATTTGGAACAAGTATTCATTTTCACTTGTACTAGTTGTTCCAAGTATCAAGACGAACTAGAACGACTCACCTCTACTCTCTACCAATCCCATCTCACTTGTAAGTAAGTACAATTGCGAAATACTAGGGGACAGGTATTTGGAATAAGTATTAATTTTCACTTGTACTAGTCGTTCCAAGTATGAGTATTCGATGAGCTGGTACGACTCACCTCTACTCTCTACCAATCCCATCCCACGACGCACAGTGGGCTGAAAATCGCCTTTCATAGACATAGAGACTTGAATTTTCAAGGGTATTTTTTTTGGCTAGAAATAGATTCTGCTGATCATTACTATGCTATAAAATGTCGTACGAAGCAATTGCGTGTACAAATGAAGGAGTTATAATTTTTTTAAGAAAAATTTGTATGGCGCTGACATTAAAAATGAGGCTATCTCTGGAATCATAAGGTTGGCCGTTCTATCTTTACACACAGATAATACTACTATTTATTTTTATTTTTTTGACATACTTCATATTGTGGCGCAAGGTGCGATTTTTTTTTTAAAATCCTAAAGTGAAATTTTTTTTTTTTTGTTGATGATTCATTTTAATGCTTAAATGCTTTACATATGAGTATGCTTGGTCTAGTTTACAATATTTTATTTACACTGCAAGCCAAAACACTGTGCACAGCGGGCTGAAAATCGCCTTTTATAGACATAGAGACTTGAATTTTCAAGTGTATTTTTTTTGGCTAGAAATGGATTCTGCTGATCATTAATATGCTATAAAATTTTGTATGAAGCAATTGCGTGTACAAATGAAGGAGTCATCATTTTTTTAAGAAAAAATTGTATGGAACTGTCAATAAAAATGAGGCTATCTCTGGAATCATAAGGTTGACCATTATATCCTTACACACAAATATACTACTATTTATTTGTATTTTTTTGACCTACTTCGTATTGTGGCGAAACTTGTGATTTTTTTTTTTTAAATCCTCAAAGTTGAAAAAAAAACTTTTTTATGTTGAAGATTCATTTTAATGCTTAAATGCTTTACATATGAGTATGCTTTGTCTAGTTTACAATATTTTATTTACACCGCAAGCCTAAAAGCATTTAAGAATTAAAATGAATCATCAACATTAAAAATGGTTTTTTTTAAATTTGAGGATTTAAAAAAAAAAAATCGCACCTTGCGCCACAATATGAAGTATGTCAAAAAAATACAAATAAATAGTAGTATTATCTGTGTGTAAGGAGAGAACGGCCAACCTTATGATTCCAGAGATAGCCTCATTTTTAATGTCAGCGCCATACAAATTTTTCTTTAAAAAATTATAACTCCTTCATTTGTACACGCAATTGCTTCGTACGACATTTTATAGCGTAGTAATGATCAGCAGAATCCATCTCTAGCCAAAAAAAATACCCTTGAAAATTCAAATCTCTATGTCTATGAAAGGCGATTTTCAGCCCGCTGTGCGACGCCGGACCTTTCCTGTGAATTAATTCCGAAAACGGGAGAACAAACAAGGCGTGTATTTTGTTAGCCGTACTACGAATATTTGATATTGCACTTATAACCAGTATTTTTTTAATAACGGGGACTCGATTGTGGACCGAAGTAGATTACATTATTTTATGTAAGGGGACAAAATAGACACGCCGTGTATGTTTTATAATCTTATATAGTTGCATCAACCAACAATATCTATCGACGTGTAGTTGGTTTGGTTTGGAACAGTTATTTGAACAAGTCAGGGGTCTCAAAAGTTGTTAATTTGAATATAAAATGATGGAATACACTCGAATGGAAAAATATTTGGATAACGGAACACACCCACAAGGCATTTTCTAGTTCTTCTTTAATTTATGTGTGGATATATCCACAGATATTTTAAGTTTCTTAAAAAACCAAATCGTAAAAAAATTGTTACTAGTAGACGTTTTTAAAAAGAAATACGATATACAGGGTTTTCCAATAAGGGGTGTTATTTTGAATAGCCCGCTATTTCGGTAGATGTTACTTTTGAAGCTGTCATCTTTTGACATTTGACAAGTAAAAACTACGTCATTAATAAAAATGGAACGATACACGCTTCAACAACGCATTGAAATTATTAAAATTCACTTGAGTGAATCAAATGCAAATCATCTTGAGTGATGAGGCCCATTTCCATCTCGGTGGCTTCGTCAATAAGCAAAATTGTCGCACCTGGGTCTCGGAAAACCCAAGAGTTATTGTTGAAAAACCTCTCTATCCTCAACGTGTGACTGTTTGGTGCGGTTTATGGTCCGGCGGAGTCATTGGACCTTACTTTTTCGAAAATGAGGCTGGAGCAACAGTTACGGTGGATTTGAACATTCCCTACAGAATGAATGAATGAATGGATTGCGCTATCGAGAAATGATTAATAATTTTTCATGGCTGGAATTGGATGGTATTGATTTAGACAACGTTTACTTTCAACCAAACGGCGCTACATGCCACACAAGCAACGAAACCATTGATCTTTTACGATTGTATATCAAAATAACACCTCTTATTGGAAAACCCTGTATATATATTTTTTCATAACGTATCCGTGTGTGTGCATGTGTTAGCGCTTGAGTGGCATCAAACTTGATAGAATGCACTGTCATCAACAACGATTGACATTAACTTCCAAGATTCCATTTCATTCATTCCTTCATGTATCTTTTCATTCATTCAAGAAAACAAAATAAAAATTCAAATAGATTTAATTTTTTTTAAATGGTAATGGTTGAATTATATGTATTTTGGAATGCTGAATTCGAGAATGCCATCCATTTTGACCCATCACGTAAGGATTTTCCGCAAAGTGGAAATTAAAATATAGGCAAAACCCGCCTTACACTACTTCTGTAGGGAATGTTCAAAAGAAAAATCATAAAATTATACAAATTTAATTAATTTTAAGTCATAATATATTTTATTTACATCATATGCAGTTATAAATCTTTATAAAATATGCTTTTTTTAGTGGAAGCTTCGTTTTGTGCTTTTTCGTTTGTGGGACGTTATATTTTCCCTATGCAGCATCCAGCAGTAGTCGCCTATCATATTTATATCCCATCGACCTTGATACCTTCTCTCCATTTCCTTGATATCTTGGTGAAACCTCTCACCTTGCTCTTCACTAACTGCACCAAGATTTTAAATCTCGGATCAGGTCATTTAATTCAGCTTGAGAAAATTGTTGAGGTCCACTGGAGTCGCCTACTTGAAACTCGTCACTAGAACTTTCTTCTGATTCACTTTCTGATGATGGCAAATCGTCCAGGCTTTGGGGTTCTTGTGGTGTAGGAATGCCAGGTCCGTGAGGGACTGGGCGGAATGCTGAATCTGTTTGGGTAGCGAATTTGTTTTTTATTTTTGGTATTATACCCTTGCACATTGCACGAACAAAAGTAGCAGTCATCGCTGTGGTTTCGAGGCTCTCTCCCAATATATATGATTCAAAGCTGACTAATTTTATCGTCATGAGTTACTAAATGTTTTGTTTCAGTCTATAAAACTTAATATTATCTTATAATAAGATGTAAATAATAAAAAAATATATATTTCCGCAATAAACCCCGTTTTGCGACTTAAGATAGGCAATCCCACAGTATTTTGCGTTTTGCGGAAAAACCTTACGTGATGGAATTTTTTTGATAATATTCCCGAATTCAGCAACCAAAAATACATGGGAATTACCTCTTATTTCAAAGAAAAAAAAACGTTGCAGACCTGTGTTATTATTTTTTTTGGTAATAAAATAATGTTGGTTGTTTCAGGTGAAAAAATGTAACAAGCAATAATTGTTGAATGAAACACTAGTATATATTGAATTATTTCGCGGATAAGAGATAAGCCGTCATAGCTCAGTGGTCAGAGCTGTCGACTGGAAATCGAAAGGACACGGGTTCATGTCCCGTTGGCGTCATGTATCTTTTATCAGGAGATTTTTCAATGTGGATGAGTGTTTCAGGCTAATAATTATTGCTTTAAAAAAAAAAAGATGTACATATTTGAAAAGTAACGCGTGTCATGTAAAAACTCATTAGTTTATACTAATTATTTCACTGTATAAAATTTAACTTATAACAAATACGTACTTATATTTTTCAGTACATTTATAATGCATTTGTGTTTTTTGTCTCATTTGACTTTTAATAACAGCTGGCGATTAGAAATATTCAATTGACCAGTTGGAAATAGATGGAAAATATATTTTTGGTTACACTCGAGTCATCAAACTATGTGGAAAACCTATTACTCGTCACACTCGAGTCATCAAACTGCTGAATTTCTTCGGCTATTTGAGTGTGACTTTTGATAGCAACCGTTTTTCAAAAGTAAAGTTTTAAATTTGTGGAACACCTATTACGTGTCTCACTCGAGTCATCAAACTGCTAAAATTTATCTTCTATCTATATAGATAGAAGAGTATCCCGGGGTGGATTTGCTGAAAATTTGTACACTTGACGTTAAAAATGACTGTCTTATATGTTATTTCGAAAAACTCTGCTTAAATCCCCGGGAACGCCCGGGATTCAAGAAGGACGAGGATTTTTTTCGCAAAATCACTAATCTAATTGTCCCTAAGCCTTGATTGATGGTTGATGATGACCAAAATAACAATTGATTCATAAAAATAAAACTCAACTCATAATCACTAGTCACGGGCAACTTTTGAGACTCGCTGTAAAAATGACACATCAAAAAAATGATGGCCCACCCTATTACACAAGTACATGGGCTGAGTACAGTGAAACCGGGTCGAGGCGAAACCTCCTAGATCACAAGGTCGGGACAAGTTGCTAGGCAGCTTTAAATAAGTGTCCCGGTCTTGTGATCTAAGAGGTTTTGACAGAGGAGGGGCGAATTATGTCACCGTTTCTTTACGCTGAAAACGTCTCGGCAAATACGAGATGATCATTTTGTTAACGTGTTCCGACACCGTGATAATACATTCCGCCTTTACTAAAAGCTTAACAAGAATAACAAGCTGAATATTTTGACGGTGAAGCAAACTGTGTATTTTAATGTACTTATTTTTATACATAAAATTAACTTAGGGATGATGTCTAAGGAACTGAAAAGAAAAATAAATTACAATAACGAGATACACGGACACGGGACGAGAAATTCTAAGCAAATTAGATTGCCAACAAGAAAAAAAACAAGCACCCAAAAATCTCTGATGTACCAGGCTGTTCAACTCTATAACAAAATCCCGAAGGAAATTGCTGTGATAGAAAATATTAATAAGTTCAAAAATGAATTAAGAAAATATGTCTATCTCAATTATTAATGTTTCTTTTTTTTGTGACTTTAGTGAAATATTTAAAGAAAGATTATGTTTTCCAAATAATGTACATGTTTATATGTTTATAAAACTATTAGCACACACGAAGATGTGAGCTAACTTAAGATAAATAAATAAATAAATAAAACTTCGTCTTAACGAAAAAATAATATTTAATCGTCTTTTCGTCTTAACGGGATAACAAATAATTTTTAGTTATTCTTAATAAATAAGCAATATTTTATATAAATAAGTTTTAATTCAAAAGGTATTCATATTTTTTCTCGGATTTTTTATTTTTTTCATTAAGTATTAATTTTTATTATACATAATTTGTAACTGATTTAGTATTGTACTGAATTCGAACTATTTTATGATGCCCAGAAATCTGTATAAAAAACCTTAATTTCTATTATTTTATTATTTTTTTACATTAGCTTCACAAAGGAGGCCTTGACGAAAATAATTCCCTTCAGGGCCTATGACATCTATATTTTTAGGAAAAGAAGGGGAATAAGTTCTGGGAAGGAAAAAAGCTATGAGGGGTGGGTAGGAATCTGGGGTCAGTGTGTCGAGCAGTGACACGTTCTGAGAGAGTCCTGCTGGAGAGGTCAAAAGGTCTCCCTCAACCAGTCTCTTCCAATCCGGTCTGCTAAGAAGTTGGTGGGCAGATGTATCTGTCGCCAAGACCCGGACAAACCTCACCCCATGAACCCGCGCACCCCTGCAAAGTCACCCAACGTAGCGAACCACTTGGGGTGACCTATGGCAGAAGTGTTGGTTATCCCATACCCGCCTCCCAAATGAAAAATACTGTCTTCCTCGAAATCTAGAGGTACAATAATAATCGTACTGAATCAACATCAATAAAATAATGCTGGTCATAAATAAAAACGTTTGAAATTTGAATTTAAATAGAGGACAGTAAAAAGTAACACGACAAGAGGGGAGAACGGTGCGCGGTGCGCCGGGTGGGTTGTGTCGTCGGGAAACCAAAGGGGTGCAGGGCTGGGCTAAGCTTCCTTCAGCGACAATGCCCGCGCGACACGCTTCTGCCCGGGTCCGCGAGATTGATGTCCGTGTAATACGCTGTAAGTGTGTCGGTAGGCACAAGCTGCGGCCTATGTAATTAAGGTGTCTTCACCTGATCTCGTTGTACAAACATATTCAAATAGCGATATTCTATCTCTCCTGGGTACCTAGCACGCTGATCGATAAACGATTTATCGATTATGTCGGTAACTTGTCGTCGCTCCCGAACACGACTGTAGATCGAAAACGAAAAAAAGAACAGTTCACTACGACTAAATGTTCTTAATCTATTCGACTTTAACTATTGTTTGCATATTCCAAGTCGTGGTTGGGAATGATGACAAGTTATCGACATTAAGAGGAAGCTACAAGCCTAAAATGAGTATATTCTTGGTATCCCTTAATCATGTGAAACTGTCACAGATAATCTTAGATATAAAACTGTATTTTTTTAAAGTTGTTTCCTTTATGCGTTCATACATTTATATTGAAAAAAATTTTTTTTAGTAGATTTCATTTATATTTTTTATTTGAGTAATCTATTTTTTATCTGTATTCTACTCAAGCGAAACGATAGAAGAACCTTCAATTTAAAGCATATTTTTTGGTATTCATAATGTACACCAATTTGTTATAAAGATGAATCAAAATAGTGATTTGGCATTAAGCTTCGCCTTAACGATAAATTCTTTATCGACCAGCCGTGCTAGATACCCTGGAACCCAAAGGTAATGCGGGTTTTTAGCAGGTTAGATCGATATAACCTAATATCAACACGATACATATACAGTCAGTTAGCGATATTTGCGAACACGGTCAGAATATGATTTCGACAGTAAATAGACAAAAGCCGATGTTTTTAGCGCGGCCTCCAAGGTGTCAGATGTGTCGTTCCCTATGCAGAATAACTGGCTTATTAATGAATGGAGGTGAAATAACGAAGCTCTTAGATGCGCAAGAAATCGTACATGATCATATGATCATGATAATACAAGATCCATGTACTCAATTAATTCATCTTAGGACGCGATCAACGGACTTCGTTCCAGCTTGAAGAAACAAATGTTTTTAGTTTTGGCTAAATACCTCATTATCTAATTAAATCTCTTTTTAGCGTCAAAAGGTACAAGCGTGTTGCCAAAGTACGATTAAGTTATATTTCAACTCAATACTGTCAATTTATTAGTATTTTTAACTTTTACGTGGCAGTTTGATGTTTAGGAAAATCAATTCATAGATAGATGCGCCAGTGTTGCCAGAAAATATGTATTTGTTATTTATTATCAAAATCGGTCCGGCTATCAACAGCGCAGGAAATGGGTTTAACATCATAGGTAGTCACGCCTATCGATCCGATATTGTAATGTTGTCGGTTTCACTGTGCCAGACCCTATGGGCCCACGAGAGGTAATGTGAACCAACTGACAAAATGGTTAATTATAAGCTAGAGCTTTTCGCCTTATTTTTGTTTGTAAACTATATGAATAGTTTAATTAAAACGGATGTTTGGTACTTAAGGAAGCGGATTGTTTTGCCTGATTCTGATCCAGTCAGATGCCTTTGAAGTGTTCAGTGCAACCGTTTGGGTCTCACCGTATACAGACATGTAATTTAAGAAGTGAATTTACTTCACTTTTAGCTATTACTTAGATCGTAGGAGTGAACACAACACGCTTATATAGCAACGGTGCGGGCATGTTAGCTGTGTTTAATTCTTTGATAACGTGAAAATGATTTATTTACGAAGTGAGCTATTAAGTTATTCTAAGGACAGATTGTTGCAACCGAAACGTTCGAAATGAAAACCATTTAGTAAACCGTAAAAACATATAAAAGCCTATCAAGGCGTAGATGATTAATAAATATAATATAAAACTTCAGCCTGCGTATGTTTGCGCTCGCAAAACTCGAGAAGTAGTCGACTGATATCGCTGAAAATTTCAATGTTTGTTTTTATTAGTGCCGGGCACAGACATATGAATATATAGACTAGAAATTAAAGATGAGGGGTAAAATCAACTGTTGAAGAACGAAGGGGGTAAAGCTGACTATGATTCGTCAATAAATCAATCTGACAGTATATAGGCATCTCGCATTATAATATCACCATTTAGTTCTTAAAAGTAAAATCTGCTTTTGAATGAATAGACATTTTTACATGGGAGCGCAAATTACTCGCCACGTTATGAACAAATTTGCGAAGTCCAAATTCGGCAAAATAAATTTCTTCTATTTTCAGAGTCGAATATTTCGCTTACGTGTTTAGTTAAGACACTTTTATAAATGTTCATAATTTACTTCTCAGCAACCAACCAGCTTTGTGTTTCGCGTCCAGACGTATCTCGGTGTGATAGTATATGTTTCTACAACTGATCCATATTATACGATGTGAATATGCTTAAAATAAAGTAAAATAATGCTTATATATGGAATGTAATACGACAATTGGGTTTATTCTCTTTTTCACATCTATTTTTACAAGTTTTCATACCACAAGTCACCATTTTGCCGTGTTATTTCGTAAAATGAACCGATGATGCCTCGACCATAGTTCGCACAAGAATGATGACGTCACGTTTTCTAAATTCACTTGAGGCCATACGCGAGCACAGCCGGCTCCAATGGAACCGGTATGGGGAGTGGGGAATAATACGCTTTTAATCACTTAGGGCAGGTCTACTAATATTCATATGTCTATGGTGCCGGGAGTGTTTAAAGCGTGGTTTAAATAGCAGAAGAAGTCGGGATGAATACTTAACGCAATATCTCATATACAGCAGTGGGTGGTGGAAGAAGTCCAGCAATAGCGAAGCATTGTAAATAAATAAATAAAATTAAAACTGGTAATAGTGCGTGACAATGAACTCAAATTTGCTTTGAATTTTCATGTCTTTTCACACAATTGGTGAACTGAGGACCGTTTTTACAAAGAGAAATATCTAAATACCAATTTCACAACAATATTATAACATAAACAATATTATAATATTTGCGTCCAAGAAACATGATGATTGTGTACCCTCAAATAAAAGGGATGTAAACATTATTATTATTGTCTTATTTAATCAATGAATGTAAACAAAGTTATCAGTCTTTTAATTAAATAAAGTTATTATCAACACTTCAAGGTAATAATAACTATTTAAATAATATTATAAATGTTTTTTAAATCATCAAAAATGTCCTCATTAAGATCTAACTGGCTCTTTGCCAATCACTGTTAGGATACGGTATTATCGGATGGGGCAGTGCAAATGACAATATCCTAAAATCACCAATTAAAAGTCATAATAAAATGTATTCTGAAAGTCCCTGTGAGAACTACCACTGACGATATCGTCAACAATATAACACCACGTCAATAAAACAACAGTATTCTAAAACAATATTTCAATAATACAAAACACGAGAAATAACAACTAGAAAAATACACTACAAACTTTTTATTATCTATACTAATAAATTCAAATAATATGTGAATTAAATCGTCAGCATGGAAGATCCCGATGAGAATATCATTATATCTATTTCTTACAAAAAGGGAAAATAATATATATTTTTATCATATTATTACAATACATTATCAAAGCGGTATTATGCTACGAAGAAAGTAACTCGACACTGTAAAATTATATAATTAGGCACTCGGAAATGTTTATAATGTTTGGTATATTAGAACACATAGTGATGTGATTTAACTAAAGATGAATACATAAATAAACATTAGTTACTCAACACTTTCATACTCAGAGGTAGTGAAAAACCCACTCGCTTATTAATAAAGAGTAAGATGAGAAGGCACACGCACACATCAAGAGTTGACCAATTGACAAGAGGTTCTTTAGAATTGACATTGTACCCCTTATTTTATTGTATAGGTACATTTGTAACGTTTTGCTGGCCTGAGTTGATTCCGCCAGGCATTAGAATAAGCACATAATTAATATTATGCAAATACACATAACATTTGACGGTTAGTTTAATTTTCAGACAGCCAGCCCTTCTAACAGTGGTGCCCTAACCAGCCCTTCCCAATCTTTGAAGAATAGCCACTAAAACAGCATCATTAAACCTTAATTAGTAGGTACTTACTTTACTTAATTACAAACATTTTACTGAACTATTCAACTATGACTATACTCTATATACGAATTGACAGATTGAAGAACGATATTATCATAATGAACAAGTAGATCGTCAGGCTTTAGGAAAAGCTTTAGCGACATAGGTATTCCCTGGCAATCACTAATTACTAATAAGTCAGAATAAATAGACCTAAGCTACAGTAGAGTTTTAGTTAAGGTTTTTAAGTAAAGTAATAGTAATAGTAATGGCTAAGTTTAAGTAAGGTTATGTTTAAGTAAGGTTAAGTTTAAGTTTAAGTAAGGTTAAGTTTAAGTAAGGTTAAGTTTAAGTAAGGTTAAGTTTAAGTAAGGTTAAGTTTAAGTAAGGTTAAGTTTCAGTAAGGTTAAGTTTAAGTAAGGTTATGTTTAAGTAAGGTTAAGTTTAAGTAAGGTTTTGTTTTTGTTTAAGTAAGGCTAAGTTTAAGTTAGGCTATGTTTAAGTTTAAGTTTAAGTAAGGCTATGTTTAAGTTTAAGGTTAAGTAAGTTTAAGTTTAAGTGAGGTGAAGTTTAAGTAAGGTTAAGTTTAAGTAAGGTGAAGTTTAAGTTTAAGTAAGGTTAAGTTTAAGTAAGGTGAAGTTTAAGTTTAAGTAAGGTTAAGTTTATGTTTATGTAAGGTTAAGTTTAAGTTTAAGTAAGGTGAAGTTTAAGTAAGGTTAAGTTTAAGTATAGTTAAGTTTATGCTCTTATTAGTATAGTTAAATTTTGCTCCATTTCAAACGAGTCGTGTTTTATAAAATATTTTCGATTAATTATTATCGATTTTTAATATTAGCGCGCTCCCTCTAACATTCGTATTTAGTACATATCTCACTTTCAAACCGTCTTTGAACGCTAATATTTTGGATCATAATAATGTGTTTTAATAAAATAACTCAATTCAGGGCTATCTATGAACGCGTAGATTATAACACACGTTACGTTTACCCTCAGGTAATCGTCGTGCAAGACTCTAATAACGGGGTTGGCTAGAGGCTCACATTAATTAATTCCGACGAGTTCGTTACGATAATATATATATATATAATATGTATATTTTTTTTATCGGATGTAAGTTATTTATATTTAATATTAATAAAAGCAGTACCTTACCATTAAAATATTTTATGTAAAGCGGTTTTAAAAAAATTATAAAACTTTACCAACAATAAATTTAGCGGTAAGCACAAGATTTTATAACAAGATACTAATATTGCAATAAATGTATAAGTATATTAAAAATAAGTACAACTGTTATTATGAATTGTTGTAGGTCGATATTAGTTTCTAGCTAGGCAGATTGCCCGTTCTAAGGAACCAAATGCTTTTAAAATTGCTTAAAATTTATTCTGTAAAATTAAAGTGTTGTTGTATTGTAATTTTTTTTGATCAATATTGAATATTGAAATTGAATATTTATTAAGTATTATAAATGAGCCATTTAATAGGTTACCATGTAAAATTTGAAGTGACATTATTTAATAGTTTTCAGACTCCACCCTCCCTAAGCCAATCAACTATTTAGTTATTATTGAACCGATGAAGAACATTTCGCATGTTTTAATATTTAATTCTTTGGGGATTTTATCATATAATTTCGCTCCCGGATATATATACTACTTTTGATACTTTGCTGTATTTCTCCCTGGAACCACGAGATCCTTTCGGGTGTGACATCTTGTGATATATTTGTTCTAATTTTAATAAGATTTTCTAGATTTTTGTGTACCTTTTCAAGCAATGTTTCAATTCTGAGAATAGTTACCTTACACCATTGTGATACTGAGAGTATCTTTTACACGGAGAATACTTCCTGATAAAAAATATTGCTAATTTATTAAGAATCTATTCAAATTATTCGCATGCCTGTTAAAAAAGGGATTGTAGGCCATTAACAAATGAATTGATAGGTATCCTAATAAACTACCAATGTTTTCCTAACGCGTGTTTATAAAAAACCTCACATTTCTGCATTTCGTCATGATATATTAATGAGACAAACGAAGGTGCGTGAAAACGTGTTCCGATATTATTATGAATTTAATTTATCAGGGAGCGGCTGGCAGTCCCGTTTTAACAGGATAACCAATAATTTAATTTGAGATTCTTAATAAATCAGCATTACTCATTTTTCTGTGCACTCTGAAACGTACCGCAAACATACTACGTATTATTTTAAATGAAGAAATTGGGAAATATCACAAATTAATAAAATAAAATTTGTGTTATTTCACGATTAAATCATTTCAGAGTGAAAGATACTCTCAGTATCGCCCTGTTGTAAGACCATCATTCAGTATTGAAACGTTGCTTGAAATGGCTTTAGCCGTGTCTGGTGACTAGATCTGATGAGCCAGGTACTTCCCCACCTTACTCTTCCCGTCTCCTTCGACTCCCCACCACCTTCGGCCTCACTACATACCCCAATTGGATATAACAAAGTCTCACTGGCTCCAGATGGTTGGGAGCAGTCGGGATTCTTGTGCGATATTCAAAATTAAAAAAAAGTTTGCTGATCTCCAAATTTTTCACACGATCATACATGATCTTAGTATGCATTCGCACCAGAGATCTCATTTCTACGGCATTAGACGTAGTGAAAAGTAAAATACGTATGTTTGCAGTAGAAACCGGTTTGCCACTGATATGTATATTATATATTGATAGCGCCCAGCTTCCAAAATAAACAACCAGGAGTGGAAGTCAAACACGACAGAGGAACGGAACAAAGGTGACAGATTATCTGGTCTTGTCAGCCGGGTCGCCTGTTATCGAATTTCAGTCCAAATTCTCCCATTTTTCTTACATAATTAACATAATATTATTTACTGACTGGGCGTTATTAGAATTTTTCATCGGTCTGACAATATTAATTTATTAGAGTCATCATTAGGTACAGGTACACACTCTAAGAAAAGTTTAGTGTAGCTGGTCTAGTGCCAGCAGACCGATAAACCCGTTCATTTTGTACATTTCGATTTTTGCAGGTAAAAAAATACTCGATATAAAATATTTAATTACATACCGATTTGTAATATATAGTAAATTAATATGCTTGAAAGCTTTTGTTCTGGAAAATGGCGGAGTTTGGGAATGTCGGATAATATATTCGTAGTTTACAAAAAGTATCAAGAAACTTGATAATTCATTGTTACAGGCATGCTTTCCCGTTTTTAACCTGAGATTTATAATATATTAGCTATACTCATTTTTCTCCGTGTTGGTATATACTTTTATTTCCAGTAAAGATCTTTTTCTCAAGGATACACTTAATGTAGTTCAATAAAAAATTAAACATTAATACAAATATAAGGTAGGTAGTTTACAAAAAGTATCAAGAAACTTGATAATTCATTGTTAAAGGCATGCTTTCCCGTTTTTAACCTGAGATTTATAATATATTAGCTATACTCATATTTCTCCGTGTTGGTATAGACTTTTATTTCCAGTAAAGATCTTTTCCTCAAGGATACACTTAATGTAGTTCAATAAAAAATTAAACATTAATACAAATATAAGGTAGGTAGTTTACAAAAAGTACCAAGAAACTTGATAATTCATTGTTAAAGGCATGCTTTCCCGTTTTTAACCTGAGATTTATAATATATTAGCTATACTCATATTTCTCCGTGTTGGTATAGACTTTTATTTCCAGTAAAGATCTTTTCCTCAAGGATACACTTAATGTAGTTCAATAAAAAATTAAACATTAATACAAATATAAGGTAGGTAGTTTACAAAAAGTATCAAGAAACTTGATAATTCATTGTTAAAGGCATGCTTTCCCGTTTTTAACCTGAGATTTATAATATATTAGCTATACTCATATTTCTGCGTGTTGGTATAGACTTTTATTTCCAGTAAAGATCTTTTCCTCAAGGATACACTTAATGTAGTTCAATAAAAAATTAAACATTAATACAAATATAAGGTAGGTAGTTTACAAAAAGTATCAAGAAACTTGATAATTCATTGTTAAAGGCATGCTTTCCCGTTTTTAACCTGAGATTTATAATATATTAGCTATACTCATATTTTTCCGTGTTGGTATAGACTTTTATTTCCAGTAAAGATCTTTTCCTCAAGGATACACTTAATGTAGTTCAATAAAAAATTAAACATTAATACAAATATAAGGTAGGTGTATATTTACAGGGGGTAATTCACCACCCACTTGTTAAGAACTATCTGTAGGATAACCCTTTAATATGGATTTAACTATTTATTTATTCGTAAAATCCCAAGTACTATTCGAACTTATAATTAGTGGCCCAGTTTTTTAATAATAAAATATTATTTCGCATCTTGTACCTATGTACAAATACTCATTACCTAGCAAGATAAGCCACCCAAATAAGGTGATTCATTGTTGTCAGTGTGTTGAATACTAGATGGAAGTAAGAAATAATACCAGAAATCTATAATATATAAATGTATGTGGAGATCGTGTGAGCACCAATTTGGTTTTGTTGGTATTTGTGATTAAGCCTGCGCCATGTGACCATTTTATTAGGGACGTAAAGTCTTGTTGGATACATTTGATAGCAACGGATAATAATTGTTCATCAGATATGAGAAGAGCTGTGTCGTCAGCCTAAAAAAAGTGTTTAGCATGTCAAAAAAGTTTTTTCATCAATGAAACAAATATAATATAAAGCGTGGGTCCCAAAATTGACCCCTGAGGGACCCTAGCACACATTTTTTCCCATTCATTTTTTTGTAATATTTTTTACACATATATGTCTATTAAATAAATAATTTTTAAACAAATTTAGTAGGTTTCCTCTGATTCCAATTACTTTTACAATTATTCATAAATTTTGAGGATCAATTGTGACAAACACTTTCTTTTCACTTTCTGGAATTATCGAAAATATCACATGCCTTTTATGGTTTAATTCATTGTTTATATAATTCGAGAACTCCTGTAATAATGTTTCTGTGCTTTCATAGACATATGAATATTCATATGTCTATGTGTGCTTTTTATTTTGGAAGCCATATTGTTTTTGGTCTACTATGCAAAAATTTAAAAAATACATTAACTTAATTTTGATTAAATATATTTTTCAAAGTGCAGTATGTATTAGTATACTAATATGTTTATAGTTTCCTATTTCTGAGAGCTTTCCTCCTTTGTATATCGGTCTAATAATAGCACATTTAAGGTCATCAGGCATTTCAGCTTGGGTAAAAAGTCTATTTACTAAATGCTAAAGAGGTCCTAAAATACTTGTTTTTTTTTTTAAATCGTACATTCTTATATTGTCCATTCATACAGATTTGGAATTTTGATATTTTTTAACAATATTTTGAATCTCAGTCAGCGTTGCCTTGAGAAAATACATGCTATGTGGTAATTCTACTGGATCGACATAAGATTTAAAATCGCATTTGTGCAACATTTGGCTTATACTATCTGAGCAATAAAAATTCGAATATTGTTTTGCTACACTATCCACTGTCTGGTCCTTAGTTCATCGCAGTTACTTTTAGTTTTCTTCCCGACATTTTAGTTATTTCAACCCAGGTTTGCTTAGTATCAACCACTTTCGAAAATATAAAAAAAAAAGATTTTCGTTTAGTAATTAATTTGTTGATATTATTTTGTATGAGCTTGTAATCATTTTCATCATTGTTATTAGTAGGAGAATTATTCCATTTTCGAAACATTACATCGCTTTTTTAATTTACTCTAAAATATCAGTGGTAATCCATTTTTTTATCGCGTTCAGTATTTTGTTTGCTTTTCAAAAAATTTTACAGCATAAATTAATAAAATTATTTTTAATTTTTTGATACAAAATAAATTCTCATTAAGTAAAGAATTCCAATGAATTTTATGTATTTGACTATCAATACTTTTTTGTGACGAAATATTTTCTTCTTCATGTCATTTCTGATAGCGAGTCCACTTGCTTAAGCCCATTACTGTATCTAACGTATACAAGATCTACACACAAACGTGTTACGTGTCAATTAACAATTGCTTCCCATCTCACATCACCTATGCATTTGACGAAATAATTGCTGGCAAGAATATTTTCATAGGAAGTAACTATAGGATATTGAGAAGATATATTTTTAATAATTAATGAACTGTTTAGGCTTTGCTCAGTGCTGGCCCCTTCGCTTTTTAACATTTACACTTGAGACCTACCTCACACTGAAGGCAGAAAATTTACTTACGCAGATGACATCAAAACCCTTAAAGCAGCAGGAGGTATCCTCAATTCTGACCTAAAGGCTATGGAAGAATATTTTCTCAATTGGCGACTAAAGCCAAATGGGTCGAAAACAATTCCATCTTAACAATTCAGAAGCTAATTCCAAACTCTGTGTTCAGGTTGATGGAAAAATATTTACCATGACCCTCACCCCCGCTATCTTGGAGTTACTTTGGACAGGAGCTTGAACTACCGGCAACACATGGAAACAGTGGGTACAAAAACTAGGACAAGGCTTAACATAGTTAATAAGCTAGCTGGAACTAGCTGGGGATGCGACGCCAACACACTCAGAACAGCATCCATTGCCCTGGTTTTTTCAACGGCTGAATACTGTGCTCCAGTATGGGCTTGAAGCGCCCACACTTCCATGGTAGACGTTCAGCTTAATGCCACAATGCGAACCATCAGCGGGACTTTAAAATCTACTCCTCTTCCTTGGCTCCCCGTACTTGCAAACATAACCCCGCCAAACATCAGGCGAGAAATTGCAACACTGAGGGAATACAAGAAGACGGTGCAAAAAAGGGCAATACCTTTGCACGAAGATGTCGTCTTCCACCGGCATGCCGCTGAAGTAAAAAAAGTCCTTCTGGGCGGAAGGAGAGAGGCTCCTCCGATTAACTCTCACCCCAGAAGATAGGTGGAAACTTGAGTGGCAGACGGCCAACGTGGAAAATGCCCACCTCATACAGGACCCCACCAAGAGACAGCCTGGGTTCTCATTGCCTCGCAAAATCTGGTCCGCTATCAATAGGTTAAGGTGCTCCCATAGCCGCTGTGCCCACATGATGGACAGTTGCACAATGTGGTGCGGTGCAGACCACCGAACATGTGCTCAGCGAATGTCCGCACCATTCATTCCCCAGCGGGATTGATGAAGTTCTCATGGCGACGCCTGAGGCTCTAGAATGGCTCGCAGACCTAGATGTCACCCTCTGACCCCCCCACCATTCGAAAGAAGAAGAATGCACTGTTATATTTTGAATTAATGAATTGAATGATGCAACGAAGCAATTTCAAACTTATCGCGCCCAGCACAATGAGTACGTGACCCCCACGAAAATCATTTCAGATAATGTGACTTAACAAAATAAAGGAAAAAGACTCACTTTTCTTTCGAACGGTGTTCCTCGTAGAACATCTGCAGCTCTTTAGTTGTAAAGTTCTGCGTGCTTGGGAAGTTCGTTGTCCTGGAAAAAAATAAATTATTATTGTTCCACTCCTGGTTGTTTTATTCCAGTGTAATAAGTAATAACACAATATGGAAATCAGAATAATGTTTATGTAAAAATAAAAAAAAAATAAGTAAAACACAATTTAAAATAAATTATCATTTATTTAGCATGGTTAACGCGTTGAATTGTAATCCATTGTATTTTTTTTTAATTTTGTATATAAATATAAATTACAAACAATACAAAACAAAATGAACCTTTGTCTGTCCAACTGGGAAGGATTCCCGTTTCAGGACAGCCAAATTGTGTATTTAATACATAATATTCTTACAATGGAATGGCGATGCTGTCAAAACAAATATTGAGAACATTGTTGATTGCATTCGAAGTGACAGGATGGTTTCTTTATCCTTGAAAGAATCACAAAGATGTAATTTATTACCAGGGTCAATTTGGATAACATTAGTAATTGCATTCAGAACAGATGCATGGTTTCTTTCGGGACATCACAAGTCTGAGATTCTTTCCAGGGCATTTTGGAGAACATTTACAATTGTATTGTATTTAAGTTGTTGGGGTCAGTTTCTTTCTACAATGTTCTTCGATAGTCGATCCTGAAGAAGGACGAGATTCCATGATGAGGACATTTCTGGAATTGTGGATGTTTTCCCTCATTCTTGCCACAAGATTCTTATTTGAGCTGCAAATCCAGGAACTCGCCCTTCAGCAAGCAACGTGAACAAAGAGGAGGAACTGTAGTGCCAGAGAAGTCCGAACATCATGCGGTATGCACCGTTGTTGATTGTTGAAATGCACCCGAAGCCTTTCCATCGTCCTCTTTTTGAAGTTGGCCCAGGGTGTCGATTCTCCAGTCCAGGCCGCTCGCAATGGTCGTCATACATTCACGACGTTCTTATTTTTGAGTTTCATCAAAAGTACATACTTACAATACTTACATACGTCAAACGTCAAAAGTCATTACAATTCGAGTAGGTCAAACCACTCGTTGTTCGAGTGGAATGACTTCGTCGAGAATCGAGGCTCAGAGCTCGCACGTGTACAAGGTGGTACAAAAAGCTAAGAATAATGTCCTTTTCACCAGCGGGCTACTCCATGAGGCTACCAATGACTATAAGCATGCTAGATTTTATATACTAACTGCTCGCCTCTACTGTCGATGTCTTCATCTTGTTGGTAAGCTTGTTGGTGGTGATATGCCCTAAGTATTTGGTTGCTTCTACCATTCAAAAAAGTATGTTAATGTAAAAAGTGTGTGAATGTTTTTTGGACCATCGCCATCGCCGTGTTTGATAGCAAAAAATGCTGTTTTTTCGGATTGTTATTCATGTTACCTTCATGCTCGAACTCTTCATAAATCTTCAAGAGTCCTCTTATTGACATTGCCATCAGTACTATCAACTATATAGCTCACATTATTGACACATTTTCCTCCTATTGGCAATCTACCCAGTATTGTTTTACCTGTGGGTGAGTTCGTCCACCATGTACACGGGAAGAATGAGTATTGCTGATTTATTAAAATCCGGTTAAAATCGGGATTGCAGGCTGTTTCTTAATAAACTTTTAGTACATTCCAAATATATGGGAACACGTGTTCACGCAATTGCTATTGTCTTAATAATAAATAATTATTGAAATGTGGAAATATACGGATTTTTATGTGATGGATGATAACACTTATTCCAACATTGTGATTGTACATTCGTATCTTACTAAAAGTTTACTTAGGACGGGTTGTTTCGGAGAATCTGAACAATTCATCAAATTTCAACGTTCATTTTCAAGTTCTGTGAAAGATTTTTTCAAGTTCTGTTTTTATTTCAGTTTTGTCAAGCAACTAGCCTACAATGATATAAAAACAGAACTTGAATAAGTCTTTCACAGAACTCGAAAATGAACGTTGAAATTTGATGAATTGTTCAAATTCTCCGAAACAACCCGTCCTAAGTAACTTATCAATTCATTGGTTTAGGGCTTCCCGTTTTCAACCGGATTAAGAATAATTTGAAGAGATCCGCTATATTATATAACCGTAAGTTTCTACGTGCATATGTTAAACAATGCTGTCGTACTCTGCTTTTCGGGAAAAAAGGTTTCGGATAATCCGTTTTTCGATTTCACGAGGTTTTCCTGTTACGTTTCAATGTTTCGAAAATTTGTATTACTTTCGCAACTATAAAGATTTTGACGGCTTATGTTTTCGGTACTATTGAGTATTTTCCAAAAATTCTGTCCTCAGTCCTCAACAACATCTAATCTATCTATTTATATATAAAACACGTAAACTGTAAAAATAAAATAAAATATAAAGTAGAGTGTTCTGTGTTCTGGCAGACCGCGTGGCGGACACCGGGCGGACGGCGCCAATTTGATATTTATACAAATCAATAGTTTTATTCCAGTTGTATTAAAATACAAAATTAGCACATAATTTCCACGCAATTTTCCCCTATTCGGATACATAGTAAACAATAGCAGTATATAAGTAAAAGCGAGAGGTGTCTTACTTCTTGGAGTCGGTCAGCGAAGGTTCCACCACCAGGGGCACGCCACAGTAATCGAAACCTACAACCAAAAGATAAAAGATTATAATGCTATAGAATATACCTAACGGATATGTAAAAAAATAATATTTTGGGATCAGAATACGTACTAAAACTTGACGGCCTAGACGTTTCCTCCCTCCTACAACATGAGTCTCTTCAACATCCAGGATCACTCCTTCCTTTCCTCCCTCCACACAGCATCCCTAAAGTTGATAGTCCTTGAGCGAAATTACTTATGGGTGCATAAGCAAGATGTTTAAGTATCGTCTCCCTTTTACTTCTCTTCTCCCAAATCAGCAGCCTTACACTATTCGCCATTTATTTTTTCAATCCTCGAGTAGGAGAAGTTGGTGCACCAAGTCTGAGTCATTCATTAAAGTTATGGGTAAATATTCGGAATCGCTGGACAAGGATTATATGAAATATTTTTAAATAAAACCTTCTGATTTACCTTAATTACTATAAAAGGAATCTGACTGCATTTGGGATATATTTAATTTTAGCATTTTAATTTTTAATTACGTAAATCGAAAATTCACTTTCGTTGTATGGGATGACAGCTGGAATGATTTTTGTTGATGACATTTTCTCTGGTTGGTATTCTTGATACGAGTAGCTAGAATTTTAATCATTTCGGAATGCAAATTCTAGTTAGGTACTGTTTTGGCCAAACTCGAAAAATAAAATATTTTTATGTTACTTATAAAACTTAAATTATTTATATTTAGGTAATATAATAATTATTGTTTTATTTAACCTAAACTATAGTAACCTAACCTATAATAATCAAACCTAAACTAACCTAACCTATAACAATCAAACCTAAACCAACCTAACCTATAATAATCCAACCTAACCTAATCTAACCTATATCCTAATAATAATCCTACCTAACCTATAATAATCCAACCTAACCTAACCTAACCTATATCCTAATAATAATCCTACCTAACCTATAATAATCCTACCTAACCTATAATAATCCAACCTAACCTAACCTAACCTATAATAATCCAACCTAACCTAACCTAACCTATATCCTAATAATAATCCAACCTAACCTAACCTAACCTACAATAATCCAACCTAACCTATTTCCTAATAATAATCCTACCTAACTTAACCTATAATAATCCAACCTAACCTATATCCTAATAATAATCCAACCTAACTTAACCTAACCTATATCCTAATAATAATCCAACCTAACCTAACCTATATCCTAATAATAATCCAACCTAACCTAACCTAACCTATATCCTAATAATAATCCAACCTAACCTACAATAATCCAACCTAACCTATAATAATCCAACCTAACCTAACCTAACCTATATCCTAATAATAATCCTACCTAACCTATTATATCCAATCTATCCTAACCTAACCTAAATCCTAATAATAAACCAACCTAACCTATAATAATCCAACCTTACCTATAATAACCCCACCTTTTTTAATTTTTCTATTTTATAAAACATACCTAAATATCTTTATTTTATTTTTCGAGTTTGGTTAAAATAGTACCTAACTAGTATTTGCACATGGTAAAAAATATAGCCACTCGTATCAGGAATACAAACAAAAGAAAATTTTATCAACAGAAAGCATTCCAGCTGTCATCCCATACAACGAAAGTGAATTTTCGATTTACGTAATTAAAAATTAAAATGCTAAAATTAAAAAATATCCCAAATGCAGTCAGATTCCTTTTATAGTAATTATGGTAAATCAGAAGGTTTTATTTTAAAATATTTCATATAATCCTTGTCCAGCGATTCCGAATAATTACCAAGTTATGTGGTGAGGGCTTCAATGATTAAGAAATAAACACAATCGTACAAACCACGAAGCCGGTTCACTGCCTTATCTGTAGAAGACTAATAGAATAAAGAAACATTCTTGTACATACCATAAACTGGTCCTCCGCTTTGTCTGCAGAGGACTTTGGTACCTACATCAAGAGTAACCATCGCTTAAAGTGGAGATTGCTTCAAAAGTTAATAAATGAACACTCTTGTACATACCGCGAAGCTGGTCCACCGCCTTGTCTGCAGAGGACTGGTCGGGGAAATCCACAAAGGCGTACCCGCCACGCTTGATGGCGACGCGCGTGGCGGGCAGCTTCTGGTCCTGCAGCAAGCGATGCACGGCGGCCGCCTCCACTTCAGCCGGCAAGTTGCCGATGTACAGCTTGTTCATGGTCGCAATCGCCTTCAGCTCGAGCATCGTTTTCAGTTCCTTGGGCTGGCTCGACTCAACTTAATTCGATGGAAAATTTCGATAAACCGGGATATGATTGCTTGGAATTTCTAATACAAATACGTCGAGTATTAATTAACTAGATAACTAATTAACGGAAACTAATAAACTTTCGATAAAGCAGTACACGATTGCTTTTAACTTCCGATAGTATTAAGTAAGCTATAGAAAAATCTATCACGCGAACAATAACATTGAACGGAACGAAATTTTTGTGACGGAATTCAAATGTTTCTCTTCGAATATAAGAAAGATTCTACAATTCTTATTTTCAATAAAGTGATACTGTGTTGATTAGATAGCTACTTACAAAATATGTCTAGTCTATAGGTCGCCTATGCACGGTCAGTAATATTGACAGTAATAATATATTTTTTTTAGGTCATAAAAAATATTATTGAATATGAATAGGAGTTCCAAATTGATAATATCATTGAGCGTGTGCTCTCTACTGATGGATTGACAAAGGTATTTAAGAATTTGTAAAATAAGTTTTTAAAATCCAAAGTCATCTATAGGCATCGTCAAATTTAAAATCCATCATTTTATTATATCTCAACGGGCGCCAAAGAGATCAGTAAAACTGTCTGTTCGAACTAATAAAATCAGCGATGAACGCGAACAAAACGACTGAAGATTTCCCTAGTAAAAATATTATTATATATATTCTTTATTATGAAACATTGTACATAATCTGTTATTATAGTAAACAACATGTAATAATATTCCACATTTTTGGAAGTGTTTTAAAATTACAATAATTTATCATGTATACATCCCGCTGCGTATATGGTTATCTAACTAAATATTATTCCAGTGTTCAATAACCTTTCCTCAACCACGTCATTTTAAAGATTCGCAACTTATCACAAGCATAATAGGGAATCCGGCGGTAAAGTGCACAAATTTCGGCAGGTGATTCTACATGATAGTAAAAGTAAAAAAGTTTTTTTAGAAATTCCGTTGCTTTTTTCCCTACAAAAATATGAAATTTCGAAAAAAGTCATACATCTTTTTTACTTGTACATGTAGAATCACCTCCCAAGGTTATGCACTTTTTATTTTTAAATTTGTAATACATACATATGACAACAGACCACTTCCTCCGTACATATGACATATTTACAGGAGAAAAACATATGGTTCAAAAAACTAATTACAATAAAATATTTTCTTTTTAACGTAACTACCCAATTCAACAGTGAAAAACGTTTCTCGTGTTTGAATCGGGGATTAGTGCTTTACTTTACCCCGCACACCCTGTATATTATTAAAGACACATGACATTCTTGTATCTTCTGTCTTTTTCGTTTACAAGACGTGTGAAAAGGAAGATTTAATCATTTTTGTACGGTCATTGATGACTTGTTTTCGAACTCTGTTTGGTACCATCATAGCAGGCTATTGATGCTAAGTACATATCGGATCGTCGATCATCTCACTCATACCTTTTGTGACTCCTGTGACTATTAAAATTAATATCTGTGTTTTGGTTGCGGGGTCCTACACTAGACGACCAGAGCATGCGATAACATATGTGTTCCTTATCGGCCATTCGTACACAATAATATCTACCCGACTGCGTGCATGTTGAAAATCTGGAAGTTGTCTGGAAATCATAATTAAATAAATATTGAATGTTGTTTACTTCATTGGTCAGTTTGTGATTTGCATTCTAAATAAATATATTGGTTTAAAGCTGACAGCAGTAACATACATATCTAATCATATATTTCGTAAGTTGCGGATACAACAATAACTACAGAAATTACAATAATAACTTCGAGTGGCTGATGCCTTTGGTTCTTAGAACACGTAATCTTCCTAGCTAGAAACTAATGTCCTGATAAATGCACGGTGTCCGGAAACTCGTAGAAGAAGCGGGAAACTGGTGAATTTACATCACGTTTACATCGATTTACTAACCTTTCGTTTTCGAATAAATCGATTTAGTGGTATGTATGTGGTGTTTGTTTTCGAATAAATCGATTCTGATGTTAGTATTTTTAGGTAAAATTAAAATAAAATCGGTTGCTATGGAGTTAATATCAGCTGTTTATTGTGTTTTATGGGTTTAAGTGTAGACCCGCCTCCCAAGGTTTTTCAACCCTTTAGTTCCGGATAAAGATGAAAAAAAATATTCAAAATGCTCAAATCGAAAACAGCAGTTCTTTTGCTTTCTCATTGTGATGTAAATTCACCGGTAACGGCTTAACCCAACACAATGATAACTAAACACGCCTTTAAAAAGTGATATAAAGTTATGAAAAGTGATGAAATAAAAATTAGATTAAATGGGTTACGTAGGTTAGGTTTAAAGGTTAGCTTTTTTTCATGGCAATGACTCAATTTTTAAAGGTGTGTTGAATTGTCATCACTAACCATCACGCCACTTCCCGCAAGGGTAGGCAGAGAGTACGGGCCGCCAAACAACTCATTCTTGGCACACACTTTTGCCTCATTCACATTCATATATCGTCTCATACATATTCTTCTATTATTCTGACTCTTGACATGGCTCGACTCAAGTATCTGATTCACTTGATCGTGCCATGTATTCCTCGGTTGTCCGCGACTTTTGCTACCATTATACCATTTTCACATTTGCGTCATTATATTCTCCTTACACTTCTTTCTACACTGACTCGCTCTACATGCCCAAAAAATCTAAGCGTCCCTTTCTTAATCTTATTCATTACGCTTACATCAGCCCTTTATTATTTGCAGATCTCCACATTTCTCATACGATCACACATGGTTATAGCACACATATGCCTCATGGATCTCATTTCTACAGCATTCAGTCTTGAAGTATGTGCAGGGATAGTACAATGCAATACATTCCATATTTCCATATTCTGAAATCTCCTCAAAATATAATTCATGCATGTAATAAAAAGAGCTACCTTCGAGCGCATGCAACACTCTTCCATCGTGTTATACCTTCAGTGGATTCTTCTACTTGCTAACTATAAATACCTCAATAACGTGTAACATTATCGATTATACCCTTCCCTATATCCACCCATCTCCCGTCTGCTCCTATACTCTATAAATAGTTGTATCTAACTCCGTGTGTACCACTCCCCTAGCCCTAGCCGGTCGTCTAGTCAGCCCACTGACCGCTATACAATAACTTCAACATTGCAATAATAATAATAGCAGGGACAAGGCCAGTAGCCTCCCCAAGGGCAGACGAGACTAGGACCAGCATTCTAGGCGCAAGGCCAGTGCTTCCCAAAGATTCCCACCACCTCTCGAAGCGTGAAACTAACTTTCATAACCTCACTCACAACCACAATTGCTGTAGCTGTCATTTTGTTCGATGCATTGATTTAATATTAATATTTATGTTCAAAATTGTAAATGGTAGTATAGACAGTCCTGATTTAATTAACCTCATTGAATTCCATATACCCACGAGAGCTACTCGTTCTAAAATTTTGTTTAAATGCAACAATATCAGGACTGAGTATTCCAAACACTCGCTTGTACCTAGGTTGCATGAAGTTAGTAATAGATACGCAGATGTGGCAGATCTATTTAACTGCACGCAAGTTAGGTACAAGAGGGCTATGCTATCAAATCTTTTCAATCAATATTAATTTAATCTAATTCTACCTTATTTGCACTACATAAACTTATGTACTTGTATCTCTTGTTTACTTACTTTCTTACTCTCTAATGTCATTTCACAATCAAATGCCACATATATTTGTAATTCTTTTTTAAAAATATTTCTACGATTTTAACTGTGACATGTTATCATTGTTTATGGTATATTTATACCGTTGATATTAAATAAATAAAGCAATGGCTCCCAATTAATGGCACGCATACCCCTAGAGGTACGTGCTCGCACTGTACGGACACTGCGGTACGGACTGAATTAACATTTTGGTTACAAGGGAAAGGGATTTTGGGTTCTTTCTCTAAGGGTACTCTGGAAAAACTAATTGGGAACCACTGATCTAAAGTACAAAATGTCTTACACAAGAGTTGACGAGACTATCAAATATTTTGCATACTTGTGCAATTACTTTATTATCGGTTGATAATTGAGAGTTTTTTTTCGTTGAACCTCTGTACTAGGCTCTGATTTTAGATCCATACAGAATCAACCTTTTTTTAAATTTATTGTTTTTGTGTTACATTGTCAGTTTGAAAATGGCCTTGAAAGCCGAAACAGCTGTAACAATAAAAAAAAAACAAAAATACTTGCAGAACTTAATATTATTAAATTTGATTTTAATTAAATTTAAAAAAAAGGACAGTCCATGTTTATGGGAGTATATTTATTTAAAATCTTAACGATATCGTGCCAAGTGGTAAAATACACGGTGTCCAAAATTCGTAGTACAAGCGGGAAATCGTTGAATCCAAATTACACTTTGAGTCGTTTTTGTGGTATAACATTTTTTTATTTGACCTATGTAATATATATTAAAATATTCAGATAGAGAAAATAGGTTTTTGGATTCTCCTTGTGATGTAGATTCATTAGTTTCCCACTTGTAATACGAGTTTCCGGACCCCGTGTGTTTATATTGTGTGCCTACCATTTAACCTTCTACGGGTAAATATTATTATTACATACATATACACACATAGAGTTTCTTATTTCTATGATAACACGTTATGCTTTTTGTCAAATCTTTTGTCATCTCAAACATCGACTCTGCCAAGGCAACTCAGAATTATGTCTAATCGGTTAACCCACGATTCAAGACGAACTAATTTCAATTCTCAAACTTACACTTCAGAACTCACAAATTTGTAATCGTTGCAGATAAATGGGTACTGTAGCTCCTCAGTTCTGGCCCGAGGTTTGTAAAACCTACGACGCTTATATGGGAACTCGACGCATTTGTACACTTAGTTACTAAAAGGTCAACTTTATTCATTTTTATATATTTGTACAATTCACGGCGGCTGTGCCTCCTTTGTTTGAAACAGCATTAGCCTTCCAAGCCTTCCTCCTCAACTCTCCTTCCCCTCCCAGCTCCCAATTGGGGATGCCATAGTCCCACTGGCTTCGGGGAGTTGGGAGTCTTGAGTTTTGCATATACATATAATTAAACCCAAAATAAAACCTTCCAAACCTCTCAGTACTCATGACTCCGCGCCGACGTGACGTGTCCTTATAAGGAATAGAGCCACTATTGCGCGTGACAAAATGTTTTCAAAATATGCACAAAAACAAAAACATTTTGTTGGGGCCACAATGTTTTAAATTTTTCTTGGATTTTTTGAAAACATTTTGCACACAGCAGACAAGCCTTTTATTACGTGTATGTTTTCCATCGGCCATGGCATATTTCATATAACATAAGGTCTTTTTCGAACGGTGCTAAAGGTAGGAAAATTCGTTATTGTTGTGCGCCGCGATAGTGTTGTTGGGCTCGGAAACGAAACTTTACCCAAAGCATACTCTGCGTCTGGCGGTGCCGAAACTAGGCGCTTACGGAGATTTATTCACCTATATTATAATATTAGTGCATCATAATACTTGCTTTATTGTTATCAAACACGTTCATGTTTTATATACTTGATTCTGTATGTCAACAATTTGTTGCTTACAGATCTTCTAGAACGCACCGATTTTAAGAAAACGTATTTAAAATTACTTTATTCAATACCACTTATTTTTTTAAAATTATTATTAGATATCACCTCAGGGGCGCTTTACAGTTGATGAAGGTATTACAAAAAATTAAATATTACAAATATAAAGTAAAGTAAAATGAAGTACAATAACAGGTGACACGAAGATAGAAGATGGAGACTCTGCAGCAAGAATCCTAGATGGTGAATAAACTGGACCACCTGCTGCAGCGAGAGAGTTCACCGCGTCAAAAAAAATATCTACACTGGTATTTATTGGCTAAAAATATGCATTCCTGTTGCTTCTAATGTCAAAAGCTCCTACAACCACAGACAGACAAACCTCAGTGTTCTTGTGTTGAACAAAAGCCGCCTTGTTGGAAAACCCGCAATACGATCTCGTCTATCGTGAATGCAGTTGACCTGTGTTATTATTGTATTATCATATGTGTTTGAGAGAATTGTTTTTTGTGAATGCTGTGACCATCCGAAGAGAGGCATTGAAAAGCACGCAGCGGACAAAGGAAAATCTGTGGCATTTCCCACCCTTTTCCTTCTCTTACCTCTACATTACTAGGCCATCAATATTGCTGTTTTTATTGCACCCGCAATAAACTGAGCAGCGCAACCAGTACGTGTAGGGAAATTTCCCTAGACCTTGTGAAAAGTTTTTAAGGAAAGGATAAAGCACAAAATGTAAGAATTTTTTAAATATTTGCTTTTTTAATTCAATGGAAACTTTGAAATTCACCTCATACAATTTTTTCTCAGAAATTTTGATTTGTAGTCTAGCGGAAAAAAATAGCATACCATCGCTCAATGATGTCATACTCACCGACTGCGAATTTCTATGGGGGTCAGGCTAGTTTTATAACCTGCTACCATTGATGTATTATAGTTAGTCTATGCCTGCTACCTTACTGATAAAGGCATATCGTAGAACAGACTGTACTATATATTGAGTAAACAGTTGATAAGAAGTTTCTATATCGTAAGACTATATAAATTAATGTTCTTTTAATTGTGTGGCAGATGTGAAAATTCCATTTTAGGTTTTTATCAATGACTATTTCTAGATACATACGTTTATCCGTTTCAGAATTGAACATTTTGTTTGACAGTAATTTCACTGATTAAGATATTGTGTGAGAGAATGATTATGTAAAAGATTATTTGAAGATTTGGAGGTACATAGTTAATATTATGGTGATGACATATGCTTCATCACTATTTAACGACAGGAGGTTATCGTCAAACCTTTTTTTAGACTATTTATATGTTCTGCGGATTTAAATATTTTTCACCATATTTTATCTTTTATGAACGAGTATTTACCTTTTTCTTTTATAATTTGAATAATTGAATTTTTCATAAAAGTTTTTAAATGAAGGAACTTTGAATTCTTCGAATACGCGTTCAGTGGGGAAGTGACTTTTTGAACAATTTCTATGGGGGTCAGTCTAGTTTTGTAAGCTGCTCCCCAACTGATAATGGCATATCGCAGAACAAACTGTATCTACTAATGCATAATATATTGAGAATGGATTTTTCATTTATAAGAAATTTCTGATTCGTAAGATTATAAAAAATAATTTTCTTTATTGTATGGCAGATGAGATCTTTCCATTTTAGGTTTTTATTAGAGATGTGCCGATTATGACTTTCGCCGACTAGCCGATTAGTCGGTTGTAATAAGACCGACTAGTCGGCCGACTAGTCGGCTAAGCCGATTACGGTTTCGGGGATTTCCGTAACGCTTCGTTTACGGCTGATTCGCGCATATATTACTGTGCATCTTGTACATACAATCTTGCTTTAATACATATAACTGAGTTTGTTAATTTAAAAAATCTACTTTTTATTTTAATAATAAGAAATATTTATAAATGTTCATTGAAGATAAGAAGATATTATGTTGTTTTTTATGTTAATTAGGATAGGTACTAATTTTGTTCAATAAATGTCATAATTATGTTTTCTTTACAAGCAAGTAATTTTAAAAACTGATTACCAAAGGAAAGATTGCTTTACATTTTTCAATGTATAAGACTGATTATAAAATAAAAAAAATAATATATAATCAAGTTTTTTATTTCATGTAGTTCCCCCGCATTCATATTATTTAGAAATACATACAACATAAGAAGCCGGATAGTCGGCGCTCTTTGCCGATTAGTCGCCGACTAATCGACGACTACAATAGTGGCCGGATAGTCGGCTTTACCGACTAGTCGGGACATCTCTAGTTTTTATCAATGATTATTCCTACATATGTAATTTTAATAGCTATTTTCAGAAATGACCATGTTTGTCGACATAGGTTAGCGTCGTTTTGTATGAGAGAATGATCATGTAGGATTATTTGAAGATTTGGAGGTATACTGTTGGTATTTATTTCAAATTTATATTGTTGGTATTTATGATTTAATAGTTTCTTGATTCCTGTTTTAATGGATTCTTAATTCCAGATTTAATGTTTTTTTAATCCCTTTTTTTTAATTTTGCGCCCTTGAGGTGATTTTTTCACGAAAACGGCGATATACAAATAATCCAATCTATATTATTATTAATTGTTTAGGATTGAATGGTTTCTTGAATCCTGATTTACATGTTTCTTAATTCCTGAATTAATGGTTAAGGATTTTTTTTCTTATTTCTGGATTAAATTGTTTCTTAATTCATGATTTAATGGTTTCTTAATTCCTGATTCAATGGTTTAACTGATTTAGATGACTGGATCCAACAATGTTGAAATTGTACAAATAAAATAAAAAAAGCTTTTCAAAGTAAATATTTTTTATTATTACAAATAATCTGCATATGAATGACGTTACACCAATTTGAAAAACATTTATTTCAACCATTCAATGAGGTCATCCGTTGATGAGGAATACAGGGCAAGCGTACAGATCCGTATGTGACTTCTGCGCATATCGTGTCATATGGCAGTGTGAGCGCAGCCACCAACCACCCCACGGGAACAGTTCTCCATTGGCCGGTCCCGGCTTGTCTCGGCCCGCTGAATGACACCGTGCCCCGCTCCCCCTCCTCTAATCTCCTCTCTACTCAATCCGTGTACTGCATTCGCGGCCGCGATGCTGCGTGCAGTATGCATCATAATATATTATTATTCTGTTTTATATAGTCGCCCTACACAGCGGCACAACGCTATTGAATTCGGTGCATACGGATTCAACTATCCATATTTGGCCATTGCCGCATTTTTGCAATAATCCTTTCATTGACTTTTATATAGATACGAAACATTATTGTTATTATTTAATTATTACAATTAAATAATATTTCAGTGCACTTAAATAATATTTCGGTTCACTTAAATAATATTTCAGTTCACTTAAATAATATTTCTGTTCACTTAAATAATATTTAGGTTCACTTAAATAATATGTCAGTGCACTTAAATAATATTTCCGTTAACTTAAATAATATTTAGGATCACTTAAATAATATTTCGGTTTACTGAAATAATACATTAGTTCATATTTTATACTCTGTAATTGTTTTAAAACCTGTTCGTTTTCATGTCGCATTTTTTGCAAACATTCTTCCTTTTATGGACTTTTAAGTAGGTTTTAATAGTACATTATAATATTTAATACATACTATATCCTCCTGTGTATACTGTTTACTTACGATTTCATGTTAAAACCTTTAAATAAAATACTATAATACATATTGTTACAATAATTATATATAGAAATCGAAACTTCGGTCGGCCAGTAGTCAATATATAAAAATTAAAACGTAATTTAATTTATTTTTTAATTTTACTTTTCTGTCATATTTTCTGCGGATGTCCTTTTATGGACTTTTGACAAATGAGAAGTTTCCATCACCAAAAATCACCCAATAGCTGGTTAAATAGACACAACAATGAAGAACTTTGGTCAATTATGCAATGTTTTATGAAATTATATTGGTGCAGTTCTGATTTATAATGTACTTATGTAAGTATATATATTTACTTATTAGTAGGTACTTATTCCTTTACATTATGTATGTAAAGGAATAAGTACTAATAAGTACGTACCTAGAAATGCCTAGGATTCCTTTGTGTTTGAATTATGAATTTTTATTTTATTTTATGCGTTTTTCAAATGTCATTGATGTGTTGTCTTGGTTACACATTTAACAGCAATATTGTTTATTCGCTGATGTGGCTGACATTTGAGTGATTGAAATATTTAATTTGTTTATAAAAAGATCGACAAATACACTTTAAATATCGTTTCTTTGTATTTCATGTAATGTTTGTAACGTTACAATAATTTAATTAGTATTTTACTAAATGTGAAATTAAAAATAAATCTTTGTATTTCAGAGCAATACATGGTTTAATTTATCTTATACATATTTAAAAACACCTTTATATTTGTTGTGTCTGTGTTTTGTATAATTTTGTTTGAAAAGTATTATGATAACTTACACTACCAATACTACACCTACACCTTTATATACTTACACCTTTCTGGATTCCTGATATAATGGTTTGTTATTTAGGGTAATTTGATTTAAAAATTAAGGTAATTATTCGGAATCGCTGGACACGGATTATACGAAATATTTTTTGATACTACCTTCTGATTTACCTTAATTAATATAAAATTAATTAAACTATTACCCACAATTATTAATGTTTTTCAATGGGTTATTTTGTATCTTATTATTTATATATACTGCTATTCTAATGGAAGCATTTACTTGTGGATATAAGGGTACGTATCATAGACTAAATGGTACGTATACATTTGCGAACCGAAACACGAACCGTACCACGAATTACGGGAAAGGAACGAATCAACTCCAAGCGGCGTTTCGCGACATTTGCGGTTGCTTCGTTTCATTCCCATAAGTTGAGGTTAAGTTCATCAGTTCGGCTCGCGATGTATACGTAACATAAGACGAATGATCATTGATTTGGAAAAAATAACAGGTTAACAATATATTATGGTACATGCATAATTTTTTGAAAAAGTTTACATATCTGATCGAATTATGGATTTTTCTTTTTTAAATGTATGTATTAATGGTTACATCGTAATCATGACCATGAAATTAAAAGACGGACATAATTATGAATTTAAAAGAAGAAAAAAATTATGGCGATTAAAAAAATATTATAGAATTATTTGTTTGATTATCGGGTGGAAGTAGGAAAAGCAGTTGATTACTCTAAATTATTTTCGATAGAGTTAAATAATTGGGAGGCGTGTTTGGGTACCGCCTCCCCGGCAACCATTTATTGGATTACCAACAATTCTGCACATAGGTCACCCCAAGTGGTTCGCTACATTTGGTGATTTAGTAGGGGTGGCCGGGTTCATCGGGTGAGGTGTGTTCAGTGTGCGCCTGCCCACCAAATGATCGCAAGAGGCTGGTTTGAGAAGACCCATCGATCTCATACTGATCTCTCGACTTATATCCTTGCGCCGCAGTGGGAGAGATATGTTCATACGTCTGTCACTCCTGGATACACTGATCCCTAGATTCCTAACCACCCCTACCTTCCCAGAACTTCTTCTCTTTAAGAAGACTCCCACACAGCATCCCAAAAGATGACATAGGCCCTGAGAGAAATTAAGTTTCTCATAGTCTCCTTCGAGGGGTTAATGTAAAAAGAAAAACAATTTGTATTATATTATATTAATGCTTCTGATTTAGCCTGGTTAAATAATAAGAAATATTTTCCTTAGTGTTGGGCAGAAGAAGTCTTTAGTTTAGGGAATGTAAATATACATATATTTAAGACTAGTACGGTTTTCAGTTACGAATGAGAATTTATCTTTTTCTTGTATAATTTGAATAATTGAATTTTTCACAAATAAGTTTTTATGTAGGAACTTTGAATTTTTGGAATACGCATTCAATTGGAAGGTTTTTTAAGTATAATTTTTGAATAATTTCTATGGTGGTCAGGCTAGTTTTATAACCTGCTACCCAACTGATAAAGGTACATTGTGGAACAGATTGTACTAATGAACATATTGAGTATACATTTTTCGTAAATAAGAAATTTCTATGTCGTAAGAATACATAAATTAATTTTCTTTATTGTGTGGCAGATATGAATATTCCATTTTAGGTTTTTATAATAACTATTCCAAAATATGTAAATTTATCCGCTGTTTTCAGAATTGAACATTTTGTTTGACAGTAATTTGACTGATTAGGTATTGTGTGAGAGATTGATTATGTAAGATTGTTTGGAGGTATATCGTCAATATAATGCTGATGACATATGCTTTATCATTATATTACGACAGGAGGTTATCGTCAAACCATATTTTTAGACTATTTAATTTTTGTGGATTTTAAATATTTTTATGATTTAATAGTTTCTTGATTCCTGTTTTAATGGATTTTTAATTCCTGATTTAATGGTTTCTTAATTACTGATTTAATTTTGTGCTTCTGAGGTGATTTTCTCACAAAAACAGCGCTATTCCAAATCATTATTATTATTAATGGTTTCTTGAAACCCGATTTAGTTGTTAAGGATTTATTTTTTTCTTTTTTCTGGATTAAATGGTATCTTAATACATAATTTAATAGTTTACGAATTAATTATTTCTTGTTTCCTGATTTAATGGTTTAGGATTTAATGGATTCTTGTTAGTGAGTTAACAAATGTAAACTAATAACTTTCTGTCTAAACAAATCTCCAATACAAGTAGAATTAGACCATATACCATTGGAGGTAATATCTAATATGAGAGACCTCTGAGTTATATCTGATGAATTGTATAATTGGTGTGTAAAAACAATATATTTCTGAATGTTAACAAATGTAAATTAATAACTTTCTGTCGAAACAAATTTCCAATACAATTAGACCATATAACATTGGAGATAATAAATAAAATGAGGGACCTCTGAGTTATATTTGATGAAAACTAGAATGTGTACACATTACAAACATTAGAATTTTAACTGAGAACCATTAAAAACGTTAATTCACTTCCCGTCACAAAAAAATATTTGTCTCATCAGTTCATTGCCAATTAGAGTATAATTCCGTTATTTGGTCACCTCACCATAAAATGTATTTGTCTCATCAGTTCGTAGCCATTTAGAGATTAATTCCGTTATTTGGTCACCTCACCATAAAATGTATTTGTCTCAACAGTTCGTAGCCAATTAGAGTTTAATTCAGTTATTTGGTCACCTCACCATAAAATGTATTTGTCTCAACAGTTCGTAGCCAATTATAGTATAATTCCGTTATTTGGTCACCTCACCATAAAATGCATTTGTCTCATCAGTTCATAGCCAATTAAAGTATAATTCCGTTATTTGGTCACCTCACCATAAAATGTATTTGTCTCATCAGTTCGTAGCCAATTAGAGTATAATTCCGTTATTTGGTCACATAACCATAAAATATATTTGTCTCAACAGTTCGTAGCCAATTAGAGTTTAATTCCGTTATTTGGTCACCTCAAAATAAAATATATTTGTCTCAACAGTTCGTAGCCAATTATAGTATAATTCCGTTATTTGGTCACCTCACCATAAAATGCATTTGTCTCATCAGTTCGTAGCCAATTAAATTATAATTCCGTTATTTGGTCACCTCACCATAAAATGCATTTGTCTCATCAGTTCATAGCCAATTAAAGTATAATTCCGTTATTTGGTCACCTCACCATAAAATGCATTTGTCTCATCAGTTCATAGCCAATTAAAGTATAATTCCGTTATTTGGTCACCTCACCATAAAATGTATTTGTCTCATCAGTTCGTAGCCAATTAGAGTATAATTCCGTTATTTGGTCACATAACCATAAAATATATGTGTCTCAACAGTTCGTAGCCAATTAGAGTTTAATTCCGTTATTTGGTCACCTCACCATAAAATGTATTTGTCTCAACAGTTCGTAGCCAATTATAGTACAATTCCGTTATTTGGTCACCTCACCATAAAATGCATTTGTCTCATCAGTTCATAGCCAATTAAAGTATAATTCCGTTATTTGGTCACCTCACCATAAAATGCATTTGTCTCATCAGTTCGTAGCCAATTAAATTATAATTCCGTTATTTGGTCACCTAACCATAAAATGTATTTGTCTCAACAGTTCGTAGCCAATTAGAGTTTAATTCCGTTATTTGGTCACCTCACCATAAAATGCATTTGTCTCATCAGTTCATAGCCAATTAAAGTATAATTCCGTTATTTGGTCACCTCACCATAAAATGCATTTGTCTCATCAGTTCATAGCCAATTAAAGTATAATTCCGTTATTTGGTCACCTCACCATAAAATGTATTTGTCTCATCAGTTCGTAGCCAATTAGAGTATAATTCCGTTATTTGGTCACATAACCATAAAATATATGTGTCTCAACAGTTCGTAGCCAATTAGAGTTTAATTCCGTTATTTGGTCACCTCACCATAAAATGTATTTGTCTCAACAGTTCATAGCCAATTAAAGTATAATTCCGTTATTTGGTCACCTCACCATAAAATGCATTTGTCTCATCAGTTCATAGCCAATTAAAGTATAATTCCGTTATTTGGTCACCTCACCATAAAATGTATTTGTCTCATCAGTTCGTAGCCAATTAGAGTATAATTCCGTTATTTGGTCACATAACCATAAAATATATGTGTCTCAACAGTTCGTAGCCAATTAGAGTTTAATTCCGTTATTTGGTCACCTCACCATAAAATGTATTTGTCTCAACAGTTCGTAGCCAATTATAGTACAATTCCGTTATTTGGTCACCTCACCATAAAATGCATTTGTCTCATCAGTTCATAGCCAATTAAAGTATAATTCCGTTATTTGGTCACCTCACCATAAAATGCATTTGTCTCATCAGTTCGTAGCCAATTAAATTATAATTCCGTTATTTGGTCACCTAACTATAAAATGTATTTGTCTCAACAGTTCGTAGCCAATTAGAGTTTAATTCCGTTATTTGGTCACCTCACCATAAAATGTATTTGTCTCAACAGTTCGTAGCCAATTATAGTATAATTCCGTTATTTGGTCACCTCACCATAAAATGCATTTGTCTCATCAGTTCATAGCCAATTAAAGTATAATTCCGTTATTTGGTCACCTCACCATAAAATGGATTTGTCTCATCAGTTCGTAGTCAATTAGAGTATAATTCCGTTATTTGGTCACCACACCATTAAAAGTCTTTAAGATTTATTAATTTTATGTTAAATATATATTATACAAAAACTTACCAACCGTCACATAGAGCGCACGCAAAAATATTGCTCCACAAAAATTATCCGAATTTTAGCGTATAATTCAAAAAAAAGCAAACAAGATATCAGTAAACGTTTACATGAAGATAAATTACAGTTAAATTCTACGGACTGTGAACTCTGGGTGATTTCATTAAGTGATTTCAAGTGATTCCAAGTAATCAATCTCTACAAAGTGACAGTGATTATTGTCGAAAAAATCCATCAGCTTATTTCATAAAATTTCTCTACCAAGAAATTTGATATTGCACCTATTTCACGATACGTCATAAGCGGCCAATAGCGCAGTGGCGTAAACAGTCACAAAAGCGGCAGTCTAGACAGGGGAGATATCTGAACCAAGTGAGTTCGAATCCTACTGTTTCAAAAAGTTTTTTTTTTTTTTCTGTTACTTTAATAATAAATTAACTAAATAACCTAATCTACTTGAGAATAGATTACAGTGACTACTTAAATAATTGTAACTGAAGGCAATAGAACTAAATTTAACTTAATTAAAGTGACATCTATCGACCAAATCATAAGCACAAATTTAAAAATGTCGAAATCACGTAAAAACACCAGTGCATCTCCTACTCCTCATTCAGCCGAATTACTCGAAGACCTAACACATCGACTAATGTCGCACATAGACACAAAAATAGATGAATTAAAAAACGAACTTTTCAAAAAAATGAACCTTGAAGCAGCAGAAAGACAAAAAACCATAGACTTTCTTTGTAATAAATATGATGAATTAATAGAAAAAATTGACCAATCCATTCTCTCGGAAAAAACAATGATGACAGATATCGAAACATTAAAAAAAACATTAAACGAAAAAAGTATTCTACTAAAGAATCTGGAAATAAGGGCTGCCGAAAGCGACCATAGAATGCTGGCTGACTCGTTAGAAATATCCGGAGTACCTCTTAAAGCGGATGAATCTATATTTGAAATAGTAAGGTCAATAGCCGAAACAGCGGACATTCAGATCCTTCCGGAAGACATTCTACAGGCCGTCAGACTACATCCAACTACTGCCAAGGCTCAACCAGGGGGACTGTCTGCAGCGTCAACGTCAACAAAACAAAGGGACCATCCGAAAATCAAAATTAGATTCAATAATCCTAAATTACGTGAGCTTTTGCTCTCTAAGAAAAGAGAAGTCAAATACAAAACATCCCCAGGACTAAACTCAAAAATCTACATCAGTGAAATCCTGTCACCATATCTAAAGGAACTACTATGGAAAACAAAACAACAAGCCATCACAAAGGGATATGCATTTGTATGGACCAAAGATGGAAAGGTTATGGCGCGGAAAGCCGAAAAAGATAAAATAATTTATATTAAACACTCCGATGATATAATAAAGATGATCTGAATTTACTATCCCAAAATCGTACACATCCATCCGATAATTTTAATCTTACCATGGCTAAACAATTAAAAATATTACACCAAAACATACGCAGTATCTCAAAAAATTTTGACAATTTCACTGTCGTACTTCAACAATTGGAGACAGAATTTGACGTGATAATTCTCACAGAATGTTGGCTAGATAAAATCTTCACACCAATACAATTACCTAATTATACGGTCACTTACTCCAAAAATATTAAAAATCAAAATGACGGTATTGTAATTTACTGCAAAAAACATCTACATTCAACTTTAACGGAAGTAGATATCACAGACGCAAACGGCTTTGAAATAATCATAAATAATGACATATGTATTTTAGCTATGTATCGATCACCTTCTATAAAAAACATATTTCCCTTTCTGAGGTCCCTAGACAGTCAACTTATCAAAATGAAAAAACAAAAAAATATCTGCTTAATAGGAGATATGAATATAAACATTTTAGAAAATAAAAAACATCCACAAAGTGACGATTACTTAAACCTTTTGTTATTCCATGGACTCTTTAGCACCATAAATGAACCCACAAGAGTCAACTTTAAACAAAATAACCTATTACCCACACAAACTTGTATTGACCACATTATGTTAAAAACAAAAAGATCATACAAATCCTCAATCCATCACTCGACAATTACAGACCACTATACACTTATCCTGAAAATAAACACTACAAACAATTCACAAGAAATACACTCCAAAACCACAAAAACCCACAATACAACTGATATTTTAAAACTAAATGACATACTACTTAATAAAAAATGGGAAGAACTCGTAGAAAATAATAAAATTAATGAAGCATGGTCACTTTTTATAGAATGTATTCAAGACGAATTTAAAAAAAATACCATCACGTCCGAAAAAAGTTCTCCAACTAAACATAAACTTCTAAAACCGTGGATATCAAAAGGACTCATAACAAGTTTCAGTAAAAGAGACAAACTCCACAAACAATGCAAATCTAACCCATATGACATCTATCTCATAAATTTCTATAAACGATATCGAAACTTATGCACACGACTTGCACGTATATCGAAAGAAATATATTATAAAAATAAATTAGATAAATGCAACAAGGACCCCAAAAAAATTTGGCAAATCCTAAAAGAAATATCCCACACATCTTCAAAGAAAAGCGATTCCATAACCGAGATTAAAATAGATAACGAGATTATTAAGACATCAGAACAACCACTAAAAGTATGTAATTTTGTGAATAACTATTTCGCTAACGTCGGCAAGGTATTAGCAAACAGAATCACTACAAATGACGATATCCCAGAATTCTCAAACCACTATACACACACTAGTGTTTCTTCCTTTAAAATACCATACATTACCCAAATACAAACACTAAAACTTATAAACGAACTAAAAAACACAAACTCTCAGGGTAGCGACAAAATATCACCGATGACACTAAAAATAATAAAGTCAGCACTTCTTATCCCACTTACTATACTTATAAATCGGTCCATTAAAGAAGGAGTGTTCCCAACTATTTTGAAAACGGGCAAAGTAATTCCAATCCATAAAAAAGGAAACAAGGAAGAAATTAATAATTACAGACCAATCACAATTCTAAACACGCTTTCAAAAATTCTCGAGAAACATATCAAAAACCACCTTTTAATTTTTCTTAACAAAAACAACATACTATCACCAAATCAATTTGGATTCAGGGAAAATATGAGTACCTCACATGCCATAGCCTCAGTAACAGACTTCCTCAAAACAAATATAGATCAGGGTAAAAAATGCCTTGGAATATTCCTAGACCTGGCAAAAGCGTTTGACACAATTCACCACCAAAACCTGCTAAATAAACTTAAATATTTCGGAATCACGGGAACAGAACTCAAATTAATTGAAAGCTACATGGAAAATCGCACCCAATATACTTCAATAGAAAACACATGTAGTGACAAGGAACAAGTATCCTACGGAGTACCACAAGGCAGCATACTTGGCCCAATCCTATTTCTTATTTATATTAACGATCTATGTCACCTCCAAACAGACGGGGAAATTATAAGCTTTGCTGATGACACTGTGTTACTTTTTAAGGCCACTGACTGGAACACACTAATCACAAAAGCTGAAGTTGGCCTAAATATTACAAAAAAATGGCTTGACTCTAACTTATTAACTTTAAATATAGATAAGACTAAATTCATAACCTTTAGCATAAACTCGAGAGGCCAACCCGCCAAAAACATCTACCTTAAAATACATTCCTGTCACTCAGCGAGCACCCCGTGCAATTGTCCTGCAATCACACAAACCGAAAATATCAAATATCTTGGTATATACTTCGACCGATATTTAAAATGGGACAGACATATTGAATCGGTTAAAGGAAAGATAAACAAGTTGATTTACTTTTTCAAAAACGTGAGAAATATACTGAACATATTTGATATTAAGAATATATACCTCGCAATAGCACAATCTATAATGGAATACGGCATTATTGCCTGGGGCTATGCCAGTAAAAAATACATTAACACACTATATAAAGCTCAGAAAACCTTAATAAAAGTAATACTTAAAGTACCAATACTAACACCCACTTCAACCATATTTAAACAATTCCCAGTGTTGAAGATTCAAAAACTATATTCAAAACAAATACTTACTTTCCTTTACAAGAACCTAAACACATTTAAAACTTCACAAACTTCTCGCAATACCAGAACAAGACATGCACACCAACTACTAATACCAAAAACCAACACATCCTTTGGACAAAAACACTACAGATTCCAGGCTATAAAACTATTCAATTCACTTCCAACACAATATAAAACATCTAATCTTACAGAATACAAAAAACACATATGGAACTGGCTACAATCCTGTTAATATTTAATTTTTTATATTTCACTTTTTTGGAATAACTATGGAAAAACTACTGTCATAACTATGGAAAAATCGATTTTATATTTTAATTTTTAATGTTTCTCTGTGTAACCAACTCCACTGTATTATTTTAGAATTATATAACTTTACAATTGAAAAAGTCCTCCACAACACAGGTGAACTCCTAGCGTGGAGGACAATATACTATACCATTGTTTAACAAATATATTAAAGAATAAATAAATAAAAAAAAAAAAAAAAAATATACCCTCAAAACAAATTAACTAAACTTTTTTTTATTAAATACCTTAAAAATACATACACTTGAGGATCGGCATAGGATAAGCGACCTATGTTTCTTTATCGAAATTGTAAATTCAGAGCTCAACTGTTGCGAACTTCTGGGTCTGGTCAATTTAAGAGTACCTACTCGACACGCCACCATACAAACAAATTATGTAGCAAAATCACTAATTCCTCACCTACATAGTATAGCAAACGAATATACCAATGATATCGACATTTTTAATGTAACAAATTCGATGTTTAAAACAGGGACCGCGGAAGTACTCTATGACGGGGGGGGCAAACTTGTTAAGTCACCCTCTTCCTCCAGTCTCCTCTCCAGTCAATCAACTAGTTATAAATAAGACAAAACGGAGATGACTAGGTCAAACAAATAACAGGTTCAGTGAATAACAAACTTTTTTTTTAATATTGCTTTATTGCATTCATTGAACGATACTAAAAACGTTGCGTCTCTCAGCCGTCTTTGAAGCAAATTCACTAAGAATTTCATTTAAATCTAAACTAAATGTTTCCGCCTTATGCACGTGCAGTATTGCTAGATAAGTAAGTCTTCTCTGCTTCAGTTGCTGGTAGTCGGAGGAATGTTCCGATGCGTCGGAGGGCACTCAGAGACCTTTCACACGACGTAGACGTAGCTGGCACGGTGAGGAGCAAGACTACTAACTCTTCTACTTCATTAATCATTGCTCTTGAAACTTTAGGTAGATTAGCCACTTCTCTTGCGTACTCTCGGACAGTCTTCACGTGAGGTATCGCTTTCTTAGCTATCTTCATTTGCCGTGCTAGTTAGTCAATATCAAAATCAGTTGCGTGAACGCCTAATTCGGCCTGGATGTCGCTTGCTGATAATTCCTTTGAACGGTTAAGTACAACAGATTCGAGCTGGGCGAGGCGATTTATTGCAGGCTGTTCAAACCTTTTTTCCAACTCGTTTTTAGACCAGTCAGTCTATAAATTTTTGGCGGAGACTTTCCCTAGGCGACAACTGCACAGCTGGAGCTCTGCCACTGAAGCGTTTTGGAGGGGCTCGAGCACGGGGCACAGTAGGCATAGTGAGTTCCATAATATTTTGATCGGTATTAGCCTTTTCCGTATCTGTCCATATGCGATTGAAATCGTGTTCACCCATAGAGTTGTACACATTCCACAATGACCGCGCAGATTGTTGCGCCCCGGTAGCAGTATAATCAACACTGCAGTAAATAATCAAAGCTCTAATGCTATCTCTTGACTATTTTTCTTGTATACAACAAACACTTTTTTCATTAATGAAAAAAAGCACTGTGAAGGATACAGATAATCTTTACCAGCACAGATAATCCTTCTTTACCCAGGTAGTAAAATTGGAGGGGGCGCGGCCCCCCCCATTTGATTTTGGGGGGGCATTTGGCCCCCTCTGCCTCCCACTTCCGCGGTCGCTGGTTTAAAACATACATGTTTAAACCCCTCCAGCGTTTGAGGGTCATATATGACCGGGCGTCCATATTTTATAAGATTATTTTTATGTTTTTTTTCTATCATGCTGAAATACTTAAATTTTTGACGTTAGAAAAAGAAATAATAATTCTTTCCAGTTTGCCTCAAATATTTATTCTGCAATTTCAGTAAGAATTTAAGTAAAATGTTTATAGCGTTTTTGACACCATTTTTCACGTTTGATACTATGTTTTATTATTTTGTAATAGTAATGTTTATTTTAAATGCATACACCGGAAAGATAATTTTATCTTGTTTCTAAAACAGTATTTGTTTTTACGGATAACTAAAAAATAAGATGTATGTAGCGCATTTGAAATACACAGAAAACATTGTAAACTGAACAAAAGTGATAAAAGTACTGAAGGGTTAAACCATTTTTTTATGTACAGATATTATTTCTGATAACTTTAGTTTATAATAATTATTTAAAAAAAGTTTTAACACGTATTACAAATTATTTTGTACAACAATTGTTTATAACTCTTATGTACAAACTTGTAAGCATTTCAATGTACCTACCCAATGTAAAAGCCTCGTGGTCGTATAAAAAGAGTAAATAAATAACTACAATATATAAAACAAAAAAATATATCACAAGCAGGATTATCTGATAGTATTACTACGCTAGCGTCTGGACGGTTTCGGCCATCTGATTGGTAGAATTCAAATTTTATGTTTCGGGTAAATTCCGCATAAATCCTTCGCGCAAAATATCACGCATTCTAGGGTTCCTTGAAAATGTCAATCCCTCCTTTACCGGTCGATGGAGTAGTTTCCCTATTCGCCGACAGAGCGCACCTCTGGCGGTATAATAGTGATTAATTTCTATTTGAAAAAAATCCATAACAAATACGTACAATTTCATCTATTAAAACTACCAAACTACCATTTTAATACGCATTTAAAGAAAACAAACATTTGATTTAAGTTAATGACAATAAACTACAACTCTTTGCATTTACGATTTTTTTAAATATTGATATTTAATACTAATAACGTAAATAATAATTTCGCACCATCTTGACAGAACACTGATATGAAGTTCGCGCATTACGCATTTGTTTGTAGGAAGTGTAGGCACTGCCAACCCAATAAAAAAACATGAATAACAATCGGAAGCTAGAAACGCTTCGTTGATTGTAAAATTAGCCAACAAATATTTAATCTGACATGAACTGATATGTATAATAAAACAATAATTTTGCCAGGTATACCTTTTCCCATTTAGGAAATTATTCGGAATCTGGCCACGCTTAATACGATTTTTTTTTTAAATAAAACTTTTTGATTTTAGGTTAGGTTAGGTTGGGTTATTATAGGTTAGGTTAGGTTAGGTTGGGTTAGGATAGGTTAGGTTGGGTTATTATAAGTTAGGTTAGGTTGGATTAGGAAAGGTTAAGTTAGGTTAGGTTGGGTTATTATAGGTTAGATTAGGTTGTGTTAAAATATGTTAGGTAAGGTTAGGTTGGGTTATTATAGGTTAGGATAGGATAGGTTAGATTAGGTTGGGTTATGAAAGGTTAGTACTTATAGGAGCGGGTTTTTAACTGCTAGTCTATTATTACTAGAAAATACACAATATCAGCGATTGCGCACCATAATAGAATCCACTATTTTATTTTAATTTGTGTTTAAATTATAAAAACTCACTCAAATTAAAAATTACCCAAAAAGAGGAGCAAGAGACATAAGAAACAAGTGAAACATAATATATTTAGTCCAAAAACTGTTATATATTTTTGAACAATAGCCGGGTTGCTAGAGAAATTCAGAGAAAAATATGTAAAGCCGACGCTTTGTATTACTGTTGTATCATGTATTACTGTTGTTCCTCACCTGGCTCCAGGCGGTTAGGAGAGGTTGGGGCTCTTGTGCGGAATTCATTTTTTTATGTATCACGTAACAAATAATAAAAACCTTGACGTACCCCCTAGTCCCGCGCAAATTTTTTGTGATTTCATTATCTGTAGTCGTGGTGTTTTTGGATTTACCATCATGTAATATTTATTTATTTTATTTATTTATTTATTTTATTTATTTGCAAAAACAGTACAAAAACCAATACATTGCAAAAGCGGTAAACAAATTATTGAAGAAAATTTTATACATAAGTATACAGTTAAAACATATGCAAAAGCGGTAAACAAAATATGGAAAAAAAATTATACATAAGTATACAGTTAAAACAAATACAATATTTCGCGCTTAAAGTCGTTGTAGGACATATGGAAAATATCCAAGTTAGCTGGAAGGGAGTTAATTAACCTAGTGAGTCTTATAAGAGTCGAATATGTTTGTTCTACATTGATATCCATTATTAAATGACAAAATTGTATAATTATTTTAATTGTTTGACCTGAGAAACCATTTTGCATTTTCAATGCATTTTGAAAATAGGTATTTTGCATTTGAAATGCTTTTCTAAAAACCATTTTGCATTTTGCATTTTCAAATGGAAAAGTTTTGACCCATTTCCATTTTGCATTTCAAATGGTTTTGGGTACCCATTTTGCACATCTCTGGTGATGGTCAAGATTGTGTCAAATTGCAAACTGATTTAGATTCAATTTCATCATGGGCTGATGAAAATAAATTATTTTTTAATACAAAAAAATGTGTCGCTATGTCGTATACACGTTCGAGAAACCCTATCAAATTCGATTATTGCATCAAAAATGATATATTGTCAAAAGTAAAATCCATCAAGGACCTTGGGGTAGTCTTTGATCCCAAACTTACGTTTTCGGACCATATATTGCAGTTGACGACATCATGCTACAAGCTTCTCGGATTTGTCATAAGACTCTGCAAACAATTTTCCAATCCCGAGGCAATGATGACTTTGTAGAACTGCATTATAAGGTCTAAAATTGAATACGCCTCCGCTGTATGGGCCCCATACCAACACAAATACATTGAAAAATTAGAACAGATTCAAAAAAAGTTTTTGAGATACATGTATTTGAGAATGCACGGAGAGTACCCGCGATTCATGCATCACGAAGATTTGCTTGCCGAAACGCGCTACCAAAGTCTCCACTCGAGGAGGAGTGGGGCCCTTGCAGTAACGGCGTACAAAATTCTCAATAATTTAATAGATAGCCCATACCTTCTGGAATGCTATAAGTTATACGTACCGAACAACTACAGCCAGGGACGGCACCATGATCTGCTATGTATCCCACGTGGCAGAACGGACGTACTGGCTCGGCATAGCATGACACGAGGTATGGCGCTGTTAAACAACGTCTCCAAGACTATCGATATTTTTAATAGTAGCCTTGAAGAATTCAAGAGGCATATGAATGCAAAAAATCACTATTTATAACTTGTTATTTCTATTCTTTTTCTTTCATTGTTTCGTATCGTTACATGTGTATTGTAAATGGACACACAGTCTGTAATACACAAATTTAAAAAAAAAAAAAAAAAAAAAGAGAAAGTGGAAGAAATCCCTCCCGTAGAGGCAGTTGTCGATAGTCCCGCTAAAACTAAGTAAGTAAGTAACTATCTTATAACACATGTCACAAAATAGTAAAACTGCCTGTGTAAACCTTTTAATTTGTAATCTTCTCCATGATATATTGGTGTATAACCGTTTTATGGGGAACATTAAAAAATAAATAATAAATAAACACACTCAGGCAGCAGTTGAAAAATCCCCAGCCAAAGAGTCTCCTGCAAAACCAGCCCAGTCTCCTGTGACCCTCTGCACCAAAAAATCAGAAATCAAGCCAAAATCCACACTCAAGCTTGCTACAGTCACTCCGACACTGTCCAGAAAGAGGAAATAAGATGCCGCTGCAAAACGATGGAAGAGAATCCTCCTCAGAGAGTCCCCACTACGAAAGAAAAACCAGCCCTGGACACCCCCAAAGCGGACACCCCCAAAGCGGACACCCCTTCCCTCGCAGACATCATGCTTACTAGGGACTGAAGAAGAAGTGATCGTGGATAAGAAATTTGAAAGCAAAGATTGTTTAGTATTGAAACAGTTTTGGATTACATACACCATTTTTCCCATCATATACCTACTATCCATTTCCTTCCTTAAAAACAGCCTTACCCACACTTGAAAAGAAGAAGATGATTTGTTGCATTGTAAATTGTCGCAAGTACAACATTCGAATTCGTGTCGTGTAGCAAGAAGGTGCAATTGTAGTGTCCTCGTTGTATTATTCACATGCTTTGTCCTAAATAACAAAATCATATTAAAGATTATCTCGTTTCGGAGGAAATTTCACCCCGTGAACAGTGCAAGTTCGTCGACAGCCCTATTGCCGGGTTCTGGGGAATTCAAGGTAGGCTGTTCCTTCATTCCACTTTTTCCCGGTATTTATTCAAAACCAATTGAATGAGCTTTTTCATTGTTGTATTTATTGTGGATTTGATTTACAGTTCAGATGAACACATTACACGTTACCGAAAACACACCTACCTTGACTGAAGTCGCCAATAAAGAAGAAAGTGTAGTTTGTGCAGACTGAAAATGGAAAAAAGGAGAATGTTATGTAAATGGCAGAGGAAGCCAAGGAGGTAGCCGTTGAAGCCATAGAGACCAAAGATGAAGAAGTCAAAAATATTGAAAAGAAACAGAATTCAGCTGAAGAAATTCTTGCCTCCAAAATGGATAGTAAGTTTACGAGTTAACGATCCTTTAAATTTTATATACAGTTGTGCGATGAAGGATTTGTAAATGCTCCGGTACTTTTGACATTAGTCTCCAGATTTAATCTTATTTCCAGTCTGTGTACATAATTCAACATTCCATCCCGGCCCTCTGCGGCAGAGCAATAAGCTTCTTGTGTGGGTATTCCAGATGTAGATTTAAATAAAACAATATGTAGAATGTGGCACTTCGTTCCAGAGTCAAAGATACTCTCAGTATCGCCATTCAGAATCGAAACTTTGTTTGAAATGGCTTTATCCATGTTTAGTTACCATATCTGAATAGCTTCCCCTTCCTTCAGCAACAGCATTCCCAGCAGTTTGCGATTCTTGTATAACATATAATTCATTCAGAATATGAACCTTGCTTAAGCACCAGTTATTTTCACCTAAAACAACTCAAGACTGTCCGAAGAAACCTTCCTACCTGAAAATTTTGCATTTTTTTTGGCGAAATTTGCATTAATTTTTGGGAACAGTGCTGTTGCTTTTCAGCAAAAGCGGGAGTATAATGCGACAAAAGTGATAAGCAAAAAAACTAGTTTTATCTAGTTCTGCCACTAGGTTCTAACTAGGTACCTATCAGTGGCGGTCCGTGACTTTTCAATGAGCTAGAGTGAAATTAATAATGTTGTAGCTGAAAATATCCTTTTTTTTTCAAAATTTCAATTTTTTGTTTTAAGATTTTCAGTTTGGGGATGCTGCACTTCCTCAAACAGAACTGCGCTACCTCAAACTCATACACATCTCAGGCAAATCTCAGAACAAACAGCTATTGCCCTTTTCAATTTGTTCGCTCATAGTTTGTATCATCGAAATCATTGCATCTCTCTTACTATCATGGTTAGAAATATGAACTAAGCGGTGTTAGAAAGAGAAAACACCACCTTCTATATTCAAATAATAATAATAATACTTGGATGACTTGTATAGCGCCGTTTTTGTGCAAAAACACCTCAAGGGCGCTGTAAAAAGCCAGAAGTTAACCACGGAAGAATTCAAATGTCCTGAATCCTAAAATTCTAAGAAGGTTCTGACCTCAATTTGAGAAAAATTTATGAATCTTTTTTTTTAAATTTTAATTATTTTTATATGAAACGACAAAAAAATGAGGTGGCAGTAAGGTTATAAATACATCTATCTATTAAAAAATATATTAAAAAGTATTCAATCTTTTTTCGAGCGGCGTTTTCAATGTGAAGTTATCTGCCATTTTAATCTTTCATTTTAAGGTAGTCAGAACCATAGAGAAAGAAATGTACTAAAATAATGGATAAAATTACCTAAGTACTTATTTTAATTTTAAAAAGTTGGTTATTGGGTTTCAGTATAAATCCTTTCACCACAAAATTAGTATTTAAAAAAAGATAAATGAATTTTGTTTAACTAAGCCGTCATTCATGTTGGGTACCTATGATATGTTTCCTTGTAATGTCTGCTAAGTGGTATGTTTATTCCTTATATTACCAGGTGATGTGTGTAGTATATAGGTGTGTGTGTGTAATGTATGTGTGAGTGTTTGTTTGTGTGAGGGTGAGTTTGTATGCACCTTTATTCGAGGACCTTCATAGGCCTTTAGACCCAGAATCCGAGGACTCACACGAATCCGAGGACGTCCTCGGATACAAAATGCGAAAAACTGAATATGTACCTATAATCTATGCGTTCTGATTGGTCAACTGTCGAAATTTTGGGCCGATCGGAGAGTCCTCATTTTCGTGGCGAAAAATATCGTGTTTAATTTGGCTAGTGTTTCATTAGTACGGATGTGTGACCACCAGGGCGGCGCCGCTAATGCTGGAAATCACACACAGACCCTAAACCGAGGACTCTCTCAAAGTCCTCGGTTTCGTGTTAAAAGGTGCCGATTGCCGGAATGTGAACACCAGGAGGCGCTGCAAGCTCGAGTGTCAAGAAATCTCACCTACGCCCTAAACCGAGGACCCGTCGTTCGAAATTCCTACGTGCATGTCTATATAATTCAGTATTGCACTATTAAGATTGTGCCGACAAGGAGTTCAGTTTTTGACTGTTGAAACAAAATTCAATATTGCGTTTAGTTCGTATTGTGAACTATGTTCTGTAATACTGTTTAATTCGATGTACTGTATTGTAATATTTAATAAGTAATTAGGACACCTGATCAAGTATTTGATTAATCCGCGTCATATATTCTTCTTTCACTCCATTCTTCGTTAATCCGCTCTATTTCGGTACTTTCCGTATTATGAACGCCGATTACTAGCCGATCTGCTGTTGCACCGGGCGGCGTATTTCCTTTTACGTGTTCAATAGGAGGCATCATTGCCTCGAAACCCGCACGGGTTTGTAACGCCATTCTCCTTCCAAACCCGTGTTCAATATGAGGCACGCGTCCTCCTACTGAACACGGGTTTGTAACGCCATTTCTCTTTACAAATCCGTGTTCAGTACGAGGCATGCGTCGTCCAATCGTTTATAATTACCATGCGCATTAATTGAGCACTACGGATCCGTGTTGGTTTCGAAAGATTTTTATTTTTTAACGCCCTAGTGGACTTTTACATGGAATTTTAGTAATTGTAAGAAAACAAGACAAATGGATATAATTAAATTTAGTGCAAATCAGTAAAATATCAATACGATGATTCAATATATAATACTGCTCTTAGCCTGAAATGATAAATAAAAGAAACTATTTATTTATTAATATAAACGCCATAATAGGCTTTAACATTAAAGTGATACATTGTATTATAAGTATGCAGTGGTACACAGAAGGGAAAAATTATTTTAAGTATTAAGGACAAAATAAGAATGTGAGTACTTAGAAATATTATCGCTGAAATGATACAGTTGTTATTAGAAGTACACTGAGATAATGTTGAAAGAAAATAAAAAAGAACTATGTACTTTTGTTATTTTGATTGATTAATATAAGACATAATATAAAACAAAGTATGTATGTATGGAAAATCTAGTATTTAGATACAGGATACAATTATTTAATGTGGGTTACATAAAAAAAGAAAAAATATTAAGTACTCATAAGGTAAAGAATGTTATAATAATAAAGAACATTTTATGTAATTCCTTGGGCCTCGACAGTATTTTGTGAGAGGTTTAAAATATTGACGTTTTGTAATAAAATCCCAATAATAGAATATTTCTAAATATATCCGAAAACTAATAACCGTTTTGGAAAGGTTATGAAATGTCCTTTCAAATTTTATAATTCAAAATAAATATTTAATTTTAAAAATATAAGTATTTTGCATGCCAGCATAAGGAAGTTTTAAAAATGACTCATCTTACGATTTTTGTAACTAAAATTACTGATAATGAAAAAAAGCACATTCATATTGTGATAGACTAATGTATTATAAACGATATTGTCATCTCAGTTTTTGTCGTGCCATATAAAAAATAATCAATATAAAATGCTCAAAGTACATACATAATTATTTTTTCAAATAGCGTTTGGAAACTTAGGATTCGTTTATGTTGGACTTCTTAATTATTTTGCGGTAAATTTTTAGATTTTTTTATAAAGAGTGATTTTTTCTCTTTTTAACACCGTTAAGATCATATCCTAACCATGAACCATGAAAGTAAGGGAGATACAACGATTTCTATGAGACATGAGATTAAAAATGTGTAAAAAAGGTGACTTGTTTTTAAGTAGAATAGATCAAAATTATTAACATCAAGTATATCTATTCATACATTCGCATGTTTATAATTGAGTATTGAGATTATTATGAACTTTAAAATTATATTTGTTTGAAATGTTTAATCAGGTATTCTTAAATCAAGGCTATCAGTTGTAATAATAATTTTGGATTAAAAATCATAATTTTGGAAAATCATAATTTTGAATAAATTATAACATAAAAAAGTAAGGACGGGTTGTTTCGGAGAATCTGAACAATTCATCAAATTTCAACGTTCATTTTCAAGTTCTGTGAAAGATTTCTGTTTTTAATTCAGATTTGTCAAGCAACTAGCCTACAATGATATAAAAACAGAACTTGAATAAGTTTTTCACAGAACCCGAAAATTAACGTTGAAATTTGATGAATTGTTCAAATTCTCCGAAACAACCCGTCCTAAGTGTGTGCTCACAATTTCTGCGTTATAAACCAATAAAACAGAATAAATAATAATTTTATTTACACGTCAGGTATATAACATTATAATGGAGATTAAAAAAAATAAAATATGACGAGTTGTACCTAAAAAACCAAGGATAGAAATAAAACTACATTCAAAGATGTATACGTTATGTGAGGTAATCTACATAACTAGGTACCTACAAATAAAAACATAATAATATATTTTTTTTAAATCAATATTTTTTGGCAGGAGGTTCATTATCATCAATATTTAATGCAATTTTGTGAATACGTTTTCTCTTGATCAATTACGACTTGGCTGGTCGTCCTGATTGAATCCTTCCTGTAGCCGCATGATAGACCCTTTCTTTGCGGCAAGCAATCGATATAGGTTGTACATTAATTTTTCGAGATCTTTGCCGGCTATTTTTTTTCCACACTATATATATATATATATTTTTTTTTTTTATAGTAATACCGCACAAGAGTCCCAACTGCTCCCGTCTGGAGCCAGTGAGACTATGGTATCCCCAATTGGAGTATGTTGTGAGGCTGAGGGTATTGGGGAGGGGAGGGAGATGGGGAAGAGGAAGGTGGGGAAGTACCTGGCTATTCAGATCTGGTCACCAAACACGGCTAAAGCCATTTCAAGCAACGTTTCAATTCTGAATGGTGGTCTTACACCAGGGCGATACTGAGAGTATCTTCCACTCTGGAACGTGCCGCAAATATACTATATATTATTTAAATTAATTAATTGTGAAATAACACAAATTAATCAAATAAAATTTATTTGCGCACGCCGGGTTCGAACCCGCGACCTTCGGATCTGTAGTCAAAAGCGTATACCACTAGACCACGCCGGCATAAATGATAGTATACTCAAATTAAGCTTTGACAAATCACATCCAAACTTGGTGAGAATTTTTGTATGTTGAGCATTTGAATTCCTTTCCAAGATATTAGTAATTCTTTGCCACTGGGCTTGAATATTTCAGGCTAGTAGCAGTATTATATATCAAATCATCGTATTAATATTTTAATTATTTACACAAAATTTATTGCAGTCATTTGTCTTGTTTTCTTACAATTACAAAAGCCCACTAGGGCGTTAATAAATAATAAATACCTAATAAAAAAGGTTCCTAGATTATGCGTTTTATTGTCCATCCTTAAAACATAAAAATTTACACATACAAAAAATGTCTAGAAACAAACATGGATCCGTAATGCTCAATTAATGCGCATGGTAATTATAAACGATTGGACAACGCATGCCTCGTATTGAACACGGATTTGGAAAAAGAAATGGCGTTACCATCCCGTATTCAGTAGGAGGACGCGTGCCTCGTATTGAACACGGGTTTGGAAGGAGAATGGCGTTACAAACCCGTGCGGGTTTCGAGGCAGTACTGCCTCCTATTGAACACGGAAAAGGAAATACGCCACCGGGCGCGCGGGTGTAGGGGTGCATTGCCTGTCGGGTGTCAGCCGTAATGATCTCTTACCAAATTCATATATTTAGATAGGCTATTCAATTTTATTTTGAACCTTTTTTTAAGTTTTGTGCAAATTTATATTAAAATAAAATATTTAACAATACGATGAGGCGTATACTTTTGTTGCCTGTTCACCGAACGAGCGAACGTTAGGACGAGCCGCGACGCTTCCAAGATACGTGTAAGAAATTCGTTCCACACTATTTCGAGGACCCAAGACCTCCAAAAACTATAGACCACTAAATCGAGGACCTTCCGAGATCCGTGTATTTTACGTATTTGTAATCCTGAATACGTGGACAGGCCTCGGATATGGGAAGTCCTCAGTTACCGGCTGTGTATTCCGGTTTTTTGAGGACCGTTTTCTAGGTGCTTACCGGGTGTATGCTGAAACTGAATAGACAACAACGATCACGATTAACTTGAGTATACGTATAAGTGTAGAATACATGTCTACTTTATATAATATAACAGGACCTCGAATTCGGGTAGCCAGTTGAAGTCCTCGAAATCGGGATTGGACAAACAAGGGTGTGTGTGTGTGTGTGTGTATGTGTGTGTGTCTGTATGTATGCGCATTGAACAGTTTTAATTATTGACATGATGCCACGTTTGAATTTGGGCAGTGAATCCAAAAAAATGTCAATGTTAGAGTTTAGACAAATATTATTTAGAGTATGAAGAGCTCGGTTAATTGGCGAATTAGATGCTGCATTTGTTTTATAATTAAGTGTGTGGAATATCACTGTATGTCGTTTACGTCTCAAAGGTATGTTAAAATTAATAAGGGACAGAAGTTCAGTACAGTCGATGTTATTGTTTAAAATTCTGTGAATAAAGATTGAGTCAGCTACTACTCGTCTTTGCTGCAAAATTGCAAATGTACGTTCAAAGTTATTATTGAATTTGGAAGTAATATATTTTATAAATTTGTTTTGGATACGTTCTATACTATCTATGTAAATTTTATATTGTGGATTCCAAATTGGCCATGCATATTCCAGTGTACTTCTGACTAATGCGAAATATAACATTACAATTGTACCCGGATTACTGAATACTTAACTTACACGTAGCACGAAACCAAGCATTTTATACGACCTATTAACGATTGAGTCAATGTGCTTATTAAATATAAGTTTGCTATCAAGGTAAACGCCGAGATCTTTACATTCCGTTTTAGAGATGACAGGTTCATTGTTGAGTGAATAAGAGTACTTAATTACGTGTTTATTTCTGGTGAATGTCATAGTGTGACATTTAGAAACATTGATATCTAGACAGTTAACTATGCAATACTTGCAAAGCCTATCTAGGTCACTTTGTAACGTTTCGCAGTCAGAAAGAGAACGAATAACTTTGAATATTTTCATGTGATCGGCATAAAGTTCATATTTGGAATTTTGAAAACATGATCCAATGTCATTTATATAAATGTTGAACATTAGCGGACCTAGGTGGGACCCTTGGGGGATACAAGATTTTACCTCGATAGATTTTGAGAAGACACCGTTGATTCAGATTACCTGATTACGGTTACTAATGTAAGATTTAATCCATCTGAACAGGTCACCGTGTATACCAAGTAGGACGAGCTTTTTAAAAAGAATTGAGTATATTACGCGATCAAAAGCCTTAGAGAAGTCTGTATACATAGTATCAACCTGCTCTTTGTCATCCATCTTGCTATGCAAGAAGTTAATGAAAAGGGCCAGGTTGGATGTCGTAGACCGACCTCTCATGAATCCGTGCTGATTCAGTGTAATGATTGTGGAAATAGCCGAGTATAATTGATCAAAGACAATTTTCTTCTAGAACTTTGCTTAAAATAGGAAGTTGGTAAACGGCTGATTTCCACTTGAGGGGAAACGTTCCTTCTGTTAGTGATTTTTTATAGATGGCGCAAACCGGAAGATAGATATACTTACTACAGTTGCGTATAAAAACTGCAGGTAGCCTATCAATTCCTGGTCCTTTTTTAATATCTATGAATATCTATCTAGAAAGGAATTTTAAAGTGATTTATGCATTTATTCTAATTGAGGATATTAATATGTTGTTCAGAGGATCTTCCGTATTATTAACATTGAGTGTTGGAAATTCATTTCTAAAGACCGTTGAGAAGTAATCAGCAAACACATCTGTAACTTCTTTGCTGTCGTGTGCTGTCGTCAAATGATAGGTCACATGTCCTGGTATAGTGGGAGATTTTCTTTGCGTCTTAACATAACTGAATATTTTTTTAACATTATTTTGTATATCTGATTCCAATCGAGCAATGTAGGGCGTTATGAGTATGACTGTAAATTTTATTTTGTCTTTTGCGAAGTATTGAGAAAGATTGGTAATCAAGAGGATTCTTGTACTGTTTCCAGGCATGAAAAAACTTTAATTTTTCTTTGGTTATATTAATTAAAGCCGCCGAATACCATGTTGCGAATTTGGTTGAATTGGTTACTTTCTTTGGAACCAGATCATCTATCAGGGCATCCACGTCCTGTGCATTAATGACAGAGGACCAATCACTGTTTCTGAGAGCATCATTAACTACCTCATAGTTAACTTTATCGAAAATTTTGACTATCTGGGGTTTTAGGATGGTAGCGGGGAGAGGAATATTAAGTTCAGCCATAATAAATTTATGATGTGCATCTTCGACTACTAGTGGCGAGTCAGCCGAGGAGACGATGACTGTAGTATTAAATAGCACAAGATCTAAAATTCGTCCGTGAGTATTTTAAATTTTGTTATACTGTGTTACAAAGGATGCCTCCTTTCAATGCTTGCAAATGTAGAACTAGCCCACGTTGTCATTAAGGCTGAAAATTTTTACTAAAGTCAACCTTAAAGACTTTTGCATATTGGTCCTATAATTTCATAGTCGCATTATTATTGTAGTTAAGGGTTACCGCCGACCAAGGGTCTTATGATCTCAGGTACTAGGATTTCACATAGTTTACGAAGCAACTTTTTAAATTTTATGACTTTTGGAAAAAAAGTTCATTTTACATATTTTGAGGCACTATATTTTGTTTGTATTGGTTTTACCGCCAGATTTCTAAAATTTCTTAAGTGTGAAAAAAATCGTGTTTTGTATGGAATTTTCAAGGGACTGAAAAACAAAACTTCTTAAATGAGTTTGACCGTACATATTCGCATTTTTTTAAAGTAAATTTAACCTTTCGTGGCATCCGGTGACCCAGGAGGACAAGTTGGAATATACCCATTGTTAATGTTAAAAAACTACATTGCATCAACAATAATTCCGCTTCTCCTTCAAGTGCAGAGATAATGAGTAATAATGGTTACTGTTAAAAAACTTCATTGCGTGCTTACATAAAAAAAAACGTAAATGGAGTAATATGTACCAGAATATGAAATTTTAAAAATTTACAGCAGAACTCAGCACAAGCAGCCCTCCATTCCCGGGCATCCAGGATGACACCAATGGTTCTCTTCAGTTAGGCCATGTTGTCTTCTTATGTATCGAGGCATAATCCCAATCTGGTGATACAAAGTATTACAAAATATTAGGAACCGTCCTTCTCAAAACTGTGCACAATTATGGTAAAGGGAGAAAAATATGCACATTTGAAGTATGAAGGATAATCGTTTAAAGTATCTTTCACAAATACGCTGCACTGAACATCTGAAGGCTGAATTGCTGAACTCAATACATATATATATATTTTTTTAAGTATGAGAATGCTTTCCATCGGCCACATAAAGCAAGAACATTGTGGCCTCGCCCCAAAGTTTCAATGTTTTGTTCAATTAATGAATTCAATTCAATTATGTTCGAAAAAATAGAACATTTTGTGTGGAGGAGACCAGCCATAAGAACACCTAGAAGCAACATCGTAGTCTGGGTTGGTCAGAATAATTAAGCATCAAGTTAGATCTAAAATTGAAAATCTTTTATGCAATCCATAGATGTTTTCACTATTTGCTTTACATAATTCTAATTGTACTTGAATGAATTAAAAAAAGAAGTCGAAATAGTAACTAATTTAAGCCTTTATTAATATTGAATTCATAATTCATTTAAACCATTTACACAAATAGCAGTTAGGTACTGATTTGATCTGAGAACATTGTTTTCTTCTTAATTATTTAACCTTTAGGTTGCGTTCAAATGTATGGGTGATTTCACCTCCATGCAGCACATTCTTTTTATCTCGTCTCTCCGACCAATAATACTTTTTAAAACAGTAATTAAATATATTTCCCTTGACTATTCTTTGTCTAAACCTTGCTCAAATTACGCATCCACATCTTAACTAATTATAAACAACTCAAAATAATGTTTTGGGGCGATTTTTATATAAACAAAATGAAATATTACCGAGCAGATAAAACATTACTTAATATCAACGCCGGCCGGGCAGTACCGGGCGGTACTTGCATCTGTGTGCGTTTGAATTTTTATCTCACATTATTTGATCTATGCGCCCAGCATTTTTAATAAATAAGGATTTGTTTATGAACTTATTTACGAGGTTGCAATCTGTCAAATATTTTTATTTTTAAACTTCGAGAATAATAACAAATAATTATAGCAATAATTAGTCATCTGCAATATCAATACAAATTGAAAATATCTCCCGAGTAAAAATAAATGCCGCCAACGGGAATTGAACCCGCACCTTCTGATGTCCAGTCAGGTTCTCTGAACCACTGAGCTATGTCGGCTTATTTCCAACCCGCCAAATAATTCAATATGTACTAGTACCTCAATCAACAATACTGCTTATTATATTTTTTTACCTGTAAATTTGAGAATAATGGTGAAATTTTTTCCCTCATACCGGAAGAATAATCATATTTAATAAATATTAATCACCCAGTAAAAAATAAAAATTCTGGTTTCTAGGCAATATGTTATACATAAAATATGGTAAATATTATATCTGTACCAATAAACAAATTCTTTAAAACACGAAACAAGATGCAGTGTAACAAACATATAGCCCCCCCCCCAGGTTGCAAATTTCTGCATATTGGTTATAATAATATGATAAAAGGTTTTAAAACTTTTTACACTATTGTAGACGGTACCTACCAGCGACCTGCCAGCGAACAGCACAAAATAATTATTAATTTAAGTTCCTTATTATGGCAACATTCTGTGTTCAACACAACGGTCCGCCAGTGAGCCGACCGAATTATTCTTGATTTCCCGCTGGACCCGACTGGTTGTGCCTTCTACATTACCGTCTACATTCTAGAATCGTCCATGTAAATTTTATTGTCGCGTATAACAATGTGTTCAAATAAACTCAGTGAATTTCAATATTCTTTTATTAAAAACAACCTTCTGATATTGAGAGTCCTTTAGGATCTGTTTTAACCCAAAACACATAAGTAAGTAAAATCCTAAATTGGTGACCCGACGTTTCATGCGTATCATTATTGTCATCCGTCATCATAAATTGGTGACCCGAAGTTTCACACGTATTGACATTATTGTCATTCTAAATTACGCGTATTTATCATTATTATTATCTGCCATCCAGTCGAGACAGCGTGGAATCAAGGATCCTGAGACAGAATACCCCTCCGTAAGTAACTTTAACTATTATTTTCTCATAATTAACGAAAATAAATGTTCTCAGTATCGTTTAAGATAAAGCGCATCGCGCGATCTGCTATTTAGCAGCCCAACCATGGTGTTTACAAGCATTAATATGCAGTACGAGTTGTCAATTTAACGAAATACCTACAAATGATTAAAGTCTTTTAACTTTTTAATAAAATGTCCCAACTAATCATATAATATACTTGTTTCTTCGAGCATTAAGTGCGTTTTAAACTTAATTCCAGGAAAGATCGACCAGCTACATCCATCGGAAGACGGATTGCGTCATGACAACCACTTCAAGCAGTTGCAAATACGACGTCACGATACATTTCATCAGCGGGGCGAGATTTCGCCACATTACATCGGTCCATATGCAGAAAGACGATCTGCTGGGCGAATTCCAGTTTTCCTGAGTCATCCTGAGTCATCCTGGGATTACAAGTTCCAGAAAGAAAGAAGAAATCATATTCACGTCACGTAAATGTTTAAACAGTTTTTACATACTATTAAATATACATATTAAAGTTAATATGTTGCATTGATTTGACGTAAATAATAATGCATTTCAAATAATATGTTGCATTGATTAGACGTAAATAATAATGAATTTTAAATAATATGTTGCAAATCAGCACATGTTTGAATAAAAAAAATCTTCTAGAACTTTTGAAATATTATAACTGCAATATTAGAGTCATACCTACAGTTGATTAACATGAAACTACATAATAATATAAAAAATTTAATAATTTTATGCAGTTCCAAAAAATATTTTATGAATAACGTTGAATGTTTTTTTAAAAATAAATTCATATTTTGCAAATATTTCTAATGATTTTACAATTCTTGCAATTTTCACAAATCAGTTATCAATTTTAAAAATAATGTACATGAATCTGAAAAGCATCTTAACAAAAACATGTATGATTCTTGAATTTCATTATATTATTAATTATTTCACATTATTGATTTAACATTATTATTCGAAATCTTTGAAAACTATTTAGTGTAGACTACTTCCATTCAAATTTTTGGTTTGCGTCTTTGATTATCCACGCAGTATTTACAAATATTTTCAACATAAATACATAGATGGTTCTAAACATATGTATTAAAGTTTTTCTGATTTTTTTACTTGATAGTGAATGGTTAAAGATAATCTTATGTTAACTAATTACATTTTGCTTAAATACGTATTTAAATCTTAAGCCTTACATGCATTAAACTTGTCCATTTAAATACTACGAAAATGTCAGAATGATATCGGATGAAGAAATTCCCAACTTGAAGAAAACATTTGAATCAACTACGAATAAACTGGATACAAAGAAAACCGAAAACATGGAATCATCAAGCGCAACTAATCCCGATTCAAATATCAATTATGTAACAGTCAGGTTACCACCATGCTGGAGAGAAAGTATATCGCTTTGGCTAGTACAGGCGGAAGCGCAATTTGCTAATTCACGTGTTAAGGACGACTTTACTAAATATAACATAATTATTGCAGCGCTAGATTCTCAAACTCTACAATGCGTTAGCGATATTGTCACAAAACCACCCGCAACTGACAAATATTTAAGCCTCAAAGCGGCACTTATTGACAGACTGCAAGATTCGTCTGAGAAACGACTCACCCGACTACTTACTGGAATCCAGCTGGAAGATCGGAAACCAACCGGACTCCTCCGACACATGATGGAACTTGCCGGACCAGCTTTAGCGGACAGTGCTATAGTGAGAACACTCTGGTTGCAGCGTTTACCGCAACACGTCCAAGCAATCCTGTCAGCTTTAACCGACAATGACACGAATCAGCTCGCGTTGGCGGCTGATAAAATAATAGACGTCTACCAGTCATCCGAATGCAGTGCTGTAGACCATCAAAATAAACCGGGTACCTCAAGAAAGGAAAATACGGAAAATTCTATATTATTACAACTTCAACAGCAAATTTCCGACCTTACACATGAAGTGTCACGTTTAAAAATGTCTCAAAATAACAACTTTACAAACTTCCGTGGACGACAAAACCAGAGCCCACGTCGAAATTACTCTTACAACAATTCATCACAACAGAATCCCGCTGGAAGGCCGAGGTCCAGGTCTCGCGGTAGATCACCCAAGAGGAATCCTGATGGATTATGTCATTTCCACAGACGTTATGGCGAAAAATCCTTCAGATGTTACCAACCATGTAATTTCAAAAACAAAAATTCGGGAAACGACAACGGAACCTCTCAGTAGGGACGTGCGAGATTCCGAGTAACACATGTCGTCTCTTTGTTTATGATCTACAAACTAGACAAAAATTCCTAGTGGACACTGGGGCGGACGTTTCTGTCATTCCTAGAAACCCGTCATACAACAAAAATAACATCACTTCTGACAACTGTCCAGCTACACTATATGGTGCCAACGGAAATCCCATCAAGACATACGGCACAAGAACTGTAGAACTCGATTTTGGCCTACGCCGAGCACTAAAATGGCGATTTATTGTGGCTGATGTATCAAGACCAATCCTAGGTGCAGACTTTCTTCATCATTTCAACCTAACGGCGAATTTAAAAAAGTCAACAATCGCAGACCAGTCAACAGGATTAGTCATAAAAGGAATAACTCATAAGGGACCTACATCCGGTATTTCCACAATTTCTTCATCGCAAAAATACCGTGATATTCTAAACAAATTCCCAAACTTAACAAGACCTATCATGAAGACATCAAATGCCAAAAAACACTCAGTGACCCACTGCATCGAAACTCGAGGACCACCCGTTACCGAACGAGCCCGCAGGCTAGCACCAGCCCTACTGGAAGCGGCGAAGAAAGAATTCAAATATCTGATGGAACAAGGGATCTGCAGGCCTTCTAAAAGCAATTGGGCCAGCCCGTTACATATGGTAAAAAAAACCCAACGGCGAGTGGCGTCCTTGCGGCGATTATCGTCGTCTTAATGCTAAAACGATCCCGGATAAATTTCCAATACCTCAACTTCATGATTTTGCACACAAACTTGCAGATGCAACCATATTCAGCACAATTGACTTGACCAGGGCTTATCATCAAATACCAGTGGAACCTGAAGACGTTCCGAAGACTGCCATCATCACACCATTTGGATTATTCGAATTCACATCCATGCAATTTGGTTTATCAAACGCAGCGCAAAGCTTTCAACGTTTTATGTATGCTGTGACAAGAGATTTGGACTTTTGTTTCGTATACCTTGATGACATCCTGATTGCTTCTAAAAATGAAGAAGAACATAGAAAACACTTGGAAATATTACTCAAACGCCTTGCTGAATATGATCTAGTAATCAACATTAATAAATGCCAATTTGGCGTACCTACAGTCAACTTCCTGGGTCACACAATAACACAAAAAGGAATGTCGCCTATCAAAGAAAAGGTGAATGCCGTCATAAATTTTCCATTACCTAAAACAGCAAAAGACTTGCGACGTTTTTTAGGCATGTTGAACTATTATAGAAGATTCCTCCCTAAGGCTATCAACACTCAAACTAAATTATTTGATTGCATTGCCGGTTATAAGAAAAATGACAAGAGGGAAATAACTTGGAATCAAGAACTGACGGACGCATTCAAGGAATGCAAACAACTCTTAGCTGACGCAGCATTACTCGCACACCCAAATACCAACGCTAAAATAGCTATAATGGTTGATGCTAGCGACATAGCTATGGGTGCGTCATTACAACAGTCAAATGGCGATTCTTGGGAACCTTTAGCATTCTTTTCCAAGAAATTTTCACCAGCACAGCGAAAATACAGTACCTTCGATCGAGAACTTACTGGTGTTTTCGAAGCGGTAAAATATTTTAGAAGTCATATTGAAGGTCGAAATTTCACCATCTGTACAGATCACAAGCCAATCACCTTTGCTTTTTGCAAGAAGCGAGCCTCTAGCTCTCCACGTCAAGAGAGACAGTTGGATTACATTGCCCAATTTTCAACGGACATCAGGCATATCTCTGGAGAACAAAATATAGTAGCGGACGCACTATCTCGAATCGAAGAGATTAACAGCCCTACTTCTATTGACTACAGGCAGATGGAGAAAGCGCAGTGTCAAGACGACGGACTTATGAAGGCAAAAGATGACACCGCCCTCGCCTTATGTCAAATGGTGATTCCAGGCTCGGAAGCTTCAATATGGTGTGACGTATCAACGGGCCATATCAGACCATTCGTACCCGCTTGCATGCGAATGCAGGTAATCGAAAGTGTACACAATGTTTGCCATCCTGGCATCCTGGGAACGACAAAGACCATAAAACAAAGATTTGTTTGGCCTAACATGGCGACAGACATAAAAAACTTTGTCAAACAGTGCATAGCTTGCCAAAAAGCTAAGGTCTCTCGACATACGGTTGCACCATTAGCAACGTATTTACTACCAGAGGATCGATTCCGTAATGTTCATATCGACCTGGTTGGACCTCTCCCAGCGTGTAACGAGTACCAATATATACTCACTATGATTGACAGGTACACACGATGGCCCGAAGCAATCCCTTTGAAAGATATGACTGCAGAAACCGTCGCTACTGCACTGACAACACATTGGATTGCCCGTCACGGAACCCCAGATACCATCAGTTCGGATCAGGGCAGACAATTTGAGTCCTGCCTCTTCAAAAAACTAACCGAAAAATTTGGAATAAAACATTCTAGGACCACCGCGTACCACCCACAAGCTAACGGTATGATCGAGAGATGGCACCGCACCTTAAAAGCCTCTCTCATGGCTTGTGGCGATCGAAATTGGGTCGAAAGCCTCCCATTAGTTCTACTTGGTTTGAGAGCAACGGTACGAGAAGATCTGAAGTGTTCACCAGCTGAATTAACCTATGGTAGAACCCTTAAATTACCCTGTGATTTCTTCACAGCAACACCACGCGAGGAACCAGACACATATATCGGACGGCTACAAAATACGTTCGAAGCCATTAAACCAACTCCTGCCAGTGTTCATGGTACAGGAAAGTTTTTTGTCCACAAAGACCTACCTAGCGCGACACATGTGTTCCTCAGAACTGACGGTGGAAGAAGACCACTGCAGAATCCGTACGAAGGCCCGTACAAGGTGGAAGAACGGAATGAAAAAACATTCCTAATTACTGTAAAAGGAAAACCTAAGCGTGTCACAATAGACCGCCTCAAACCTGCTTTTGTTCCTGCAGAAGAAAATGTATCTGTTCCTACATCTGTTCCAGTATTACCAGAAATAATCAGAACCACAAAATCTGGTCGAAGAGTTCATTTCCCAGACAGATTAGGACAGTTTAAAGCATAAAAAGGCATTTCTTTTCCTAAAAAATAAATAAATGATCTAACTAACCTATGTACTTAGATATGTATAAGCAAATCTTATATACCTATACTTAGAAATGTCACACCACGCTAATGTCCTAAATATATAATAGCTTAATAATATGTCTTATATTGTTCATGTAAAACAATGTATCACATATTACCAAAATATATAACTGTACAAACATGTTTTTTATAATTTTAAAAATATTCCGCAAGCGTTAATAGTTTTTAAGTTTTTTTATATACTTTCACCATTCCGCAAATAGCGAAGAAATTGCAACTTGCATTGAAAATAATTACGCTTTACGCGTTGAAGCCTTGTATAATTTTAAGTTATAATTTTAAGCACTTTTAGGCTATATTTTTTAATATCAAATTCACAGATGATAAAATTTTTTAATGTAGTAATATAATATAACATGTGATAATTTATGCGATAATTCTATCCAAATGTTTATGTAAACATGTAAATGTTATTTGGCATTCCATATGTAATAACAATAGTTTACAATGGAAATAAAAATGGAATATGCCAGACTGGATGAGGACACTGCCCAGTTTCATTTTTGTTTAATATTACTATCTCCATTAATATGTAGAGATAATAAATAACATATTTCGATATACAGTTGAAAATAATTTTAAAAAATAATTCCTGTTGTATTAAATTTAAAAATGTACAATTGTGTGTTATAATCACTGACAAGTTCTCAACTTTATAATTTTTTTTCTTTTTAAATCATGTATACTACTATATGTTTCTTACTTTATATATCGTTTAACAACTGGGGGCGAAGTATGTAGACGGTACCTACCAGCGACCTGCCAGCGAACAGCACAAAATAATTATTAATTTAAGTTCCTTATTATGGCAACATTCTGTGTTCAACACAACGGTCCGCCAGTGAGCCGACCGAATTATTCTTGATTTCCCGCTGGACCCGACTGGTTGTGCCTTCTACATTACCGTCTACATTCTAGAATCGTCCATGTAAATTTTATTGTCGCGTATAACAATGTGTTCAAATAAACTCAGTGAATTTCAATATTCTTTTATTAAAAACAACCTTCTGATATTGAGAGTCCTTTAGGATCTGTTTTAACCCAAAACACATAAGTAAGTAAAATTCCTAAACTATATATATACAGGGTGTCCGGAAACTCGTAGTACAAGCGGGAAACTGGTGAATCTACATCACATTTGGAGTCGATTTTGTAGTATATTTTTTTTTTATTTGAGCTTTCGTTATCGAGTAAATCGAGTTTGAAGTTGATTTTTTTTTTTTTTTTTTTAATCAAATTCTTATAAATTATTACTGAAGATCAAAGTACCCAACTAATTAAAACTATTTGAAAGTAAAACAAATGAAGAAACTCGGATTTGAAGCATTATTTTGAAATCACCCTTCATTTAACCCGGTGTAATCATAAAATATTTCTGCTCTGCAGGGTTAAAACATCTGTTATTCAACCCTAAACACCAGAAAAAACTTTAACCCTAAAATAGCCGAAAAATATTTTTTTTTGGTTTTTTTTTTTTTTTTTTTGAAAATGCTCAAATCAAAAAACTTTATGTTTTTTTGGGTTCCCCATGTGGTGTAGATTCTCCAGTTTCCCGCTTGTACTACGAGTTTCCGGACACCGTGTATATATATATTTTTTTTTTCAGTTGAAAAGCAAGACACAACAATGAAGATAAGAAAATCAAAATAATTTGAATTAACCCATTGTATGACACCCCGTGTTACACCCTCCCCCAAATGGAATGTATTATATTTTTATCTATCTGAAGACGGTCTAAACAGACTAAAACCGGTTACGGTCAAAAATAAAATATAGTGGAAAAAAGTTTTAAAACCTTTTGTTATATTATTTATAGTCAGTATCAAAAATAGAAATATTGGTTTGTTTCTTTTAATCTTTGTGTGTTTGGTATAAGGGAGTTTATAACGAATTGATATTGACATTATTGTTGCAGTCAAAGATAGTTTTTGTTAGTGTATCTCTATTGGGAACATGTAATGAAATCAATAGCAATAATGCAGGGCTATCAATTAATTAGTTATATTTAGAGAAATGATTATTTAAACATATCCCCAAGGACACGCTGGCATCCAAGAGGTTAAAGGCTGGTTTAATGTTGGTGTGTTGAATTATTTCTAATATGGCAGTTGTAATGTTATATTCTGGCAGCAGCATAAAAGGAAGTAGATTTCATAATACAATTTCATAGTAGCACAATACGGCATAATACCCCAAAACCAAATCACTATAATGGGAGGAGGTTGTTTTATTTGATTTCTAACTTACCATGCATCACTTCTTCTGTGGTCGAATCATTTATGGGCTCATCGATGTTGGTTGTTTGTAGGATGCAACTAGAATGGGCTCATCGATGTTGGATGTTTGTAGGATGCAACTAGAATCAAATAATTTAACAATATTTCATAATGATCTATGGAGAGGGCAGAGCGGTAAACATCTTAGGTCCATGGTCGAGTGTTTAAAACTGGGTGGGGGAAAACAAACTTATATGTATTTCTTTAAATTTAATGTCCTCTGAGCAGATGGGTCTTTTAAATCAAAATCAAATGCAGTTTAAACAGCTCTTTAAGTAACACCCTGTTCACAAAAATTAGGAAACAACACTAACTTGTACTGAAATTACTGATATTAAATAAATTAATTAAAAGAAAATAATCAACTATGTTCACACCATAACGTTTCGGTACCAAATGCCTTTCAAAGAATAGCTATATAAATGGTTCACTTAAGTATCTCCACTGGACCTAATTCAGTGAAACCACAGGCAGTGTCTCAATAACGTATCTTCAGTCAATTAATTCATCAAAGATTTTACCTGTACTACTGGTCTTGACCCATTTGTCAGTACTTTAAAATTGCTGCCGATATTAAGAGCAACCTCAGTTATGGCGCCACTTCTCCCAGACTCTCCGGCACTCCCTGCCCTGGTACCTGCCTTTCTGGGCCTGAAAATGTATACTATACAGATTAGATACTATGCAAATCTTTCAATTCTTTGTTATAATATAGTGGATAACTCTATTCACTACATTACTTTTCCTTGGAAATGTCCCTTTTCCTTGGAAACCTATGCATCACCACAACTTGTTCGAGATACCCACGGCAGATCAGATGTTCTAACAAAGCATAGTGTGACAAGAGGAATGGTGCTATTAAATGAAATTAATAAAACATTAGACATGTTTAATTGCTCATAACCTTAAAACTTTTTTGTATCTTCCCAAATCTTGTAGGTAAAAGGATTGGTTCAGAGAAATTAACAGTTTGTATAGTTTTTTCATACACAAAGTTTGTAAACTGTATAAGTAGGTAATAAATAGATCTGGAAGAGTTATCGCAAACTAAAAGAAATTAATAATTGCAAAATGGAGGAACAATGTCGGATGTGGGAATTTGTAGTTTTAAGTTTCGTTTCTGCATTTTTACTGTTCCATGCGGTATCTGTAATACCGTGACACCGTTCGGAATAGGCTGTAAGGTATACGAGAATTATGTTTACAAAAATAATTAAAAATAGCTATATACAGGATTATAAAAAAAATATAAAAATAATACTCACTCTTTTCAAAACTAGAATCATTTTTGGTAAATATACTAGTCTAGGCAAGCTTATTGTTCTCCTTATCGGAGATTGATTCCTCCAGATCGTCAACACTATTATATTCTATTTGATGATAGGGTTCACAAATATTATGCAAGGTGATGTATGGCTGCTGTCCATCGGGAATCATCTCGGTGTCATTGGCCTGATGCAGGATTTCAGCCAAGCGGGTGACCTGCGGGCATAGCACCTGGCGGCCGCGGAGGGATGCCCGGCAACCAGGTCCCATGCGGTATCTGCGATACCGTAACACGGTTCGAAATTGGCTGTAAGGAAGATGAGAATTATATTATGTTTAAAAATAGATACAGGATTTAAAAAAATATAAAAATAATACTCACTCTTTACAGAAGAAGAATAATTTTTGGTAAATATACTAGTACAGTTGGAGGCAGGCTTATTGTTCTCCTTATTGGAGTTGGATTCCTCCAGGCCCTCAGAACTATTTGCTGAGTACAGTTGGAGTAAGAGGAGGTTAATGTTCTTGCAATTGTTATTGGAGTTGGAGGCAGGCTTATTGTTCTCCTTATTGGAGTTGGATTCCTTCAGGTCCTCAGAACTATTAAGGGTTCACAACTATTATGCCCAGTAATACAGGCGGCTGCTGTCCATCGGGCATCATCTCGGTGTCATTAGCCTGGTGTAGGATCTCACCCAGGCGGGTGACTGGCGGGCATAGCACTCGGCGGTCGCGTAATGAGTCCCATGCGGTATCTGTGATACTATGACGTTTGGAATTGGCTGTAAGGAAGATGATAATTATGTTATGTTAACTCTTTGATTTTACTCAAAATTAGCAAGTTATTTACGCCCAAACATTTTAAATAATACAATGCAAATTTAACAGCTGGTAATCTTCTGTATGGTGTCTTCGGACCGGTACATCAGTAATTTTTAATAATGGTGTCACTAGGCTTATCTTGAATTGAGAGCAATTTGACAGATGTAAATATCTCAGTTAGCGAGCGTTGACGTTTATAAAAGTGAGGATTGGAGGGTTTAGAAAGTTTAGAAGGTTCAGACCCCCTCTCCTTCGTCATCGGTATTCCGTAGGAAAAAAACACAATAAATAGTACTGATAGATTTCATTCCCGGAAAATACTATGATACTATTTATACCTAACCCATTTTTAGGATGCAGAAAGGAGTGTGTCTAGTCAGAGTTGTGTGGCAGTCTATCCTCTCTACTAATCCCTTCGAGAAATTGACTTAACAGTTAGTTAGTTATGTATTTTGGTATCGGACAGTAAAAAACTAAGACAAATTTCTTACCACATGTAACGGCCTCAGAAGAAGGGTGTCCGTACGCTCTAGGTAAGTTATCCATTTTAAACCTGAAAAGGCATAAGTACATATTTATAAATAAATTCAATATGTGATTTTTTAATTTAATTGAAATTATAAAGAAAGCGTACAAATTAATAATAATAATAATAATAATAATTTATAATAATAAGAATTTATTCCGGAATGTATGCAGGGGTAATGCAATACATTCCATATTTGAATAATAATATATTATATAATGTTTTTAAATAACTAATTTAATTACCCGGTTAGTGGATAAATGTTCTCGGGTCTAACTGGGGAACTAGTCTATTTACCTACTTATAGTAAAGGTACAAAGTAATTGCTTAAAAATAGTGGGTATATCTAGTTACAATTTTTTTTTAGTAAGTATTATCAAAAATATTATAAATTTTAGACAATAAATGAATCAGTGAAAATACGTAGAAAATAGCAACAAAATAGCAAAAGAATATATCTGAAAATCATTGATAGTAAAAATTTAAAACTATTTTTGTTTTTTAATTTGCAATAGCTTTTCTCACTTTTTATTAAGAGTATATCAGGTAAATCGTGAAATAGCTTTGGGCCTAGGTATTCATAATGGTGTTTTGCAACTGTTGTGTTGCAACTTGATACATATATGTACTTGCAGGGACAGGTCACTAACTTCGGGAGGTGATTCTACATGATGTTAGAAGTAAAATAACTTTTTTAGAAATTCCAAATTTTTTTCCCATACTAAAATATTTTTTCATGGAAGAATATTTATTTTTCCAACAAACAATTCAAATTTTTAACCTAAAAACTACCAAAACGTTGGGATTTCGAAAAAGCTATTTTTCTTTTCTACTTCTAAAATCATGTATCTCAGACACCCTGTATAAATTATTATAAGCAATAATTAGTCACCTTCAATACAAATTGAAAATATCTCCCGAGTAAAAATAAATTTCGCCGACGGGAATTGAACCTGCGCCTTCTAATATCCGGTCTGACAATCTGGACCACTGAGCCACGTCGGCTTATTCCCAACCCTTACTTCGTACTTCAATCAACAATTACTGCTTATTATATTTTTTCCACCTGTAAACAACAGACTTTATTTTTGTAGGAAAAGCTTTGTTAGTACTAAATTTCCCACTAGATGGCGTTGTGACATATCATATCTACATTTGTTGGTGAAATATTTTCGGTGACCGGATAAATCAACACAATGATAAATCATCACATCTTTAAAAAGTTATATAAAGTCATGGAAAGTGATGAAACAAAAACTTTATTAACTGGGTTAAGTAGGTTAGGTTAGGTTAAAAAAAAAATTTCATCGTTTCTAATGACTTTATATCACTTTTTAAAAGTGTGTTGAATTGTCACTGTGTTGAGTTATCATGTAACAAATATTTTCACTTGTAAAATATTAATATTTTTTTAATGATTAACTAATGTTTATAAGACAAGGTTTTTATGCATAGCACAAAGGATAATAAATTATTATAAGCAATAATAAGTCGCCTGAAAATAATAATTTATTATCCTTTGTGCTGTGCATAAAAACCTTGTCTTATATTAGTTTATCATAAACGATACGATACGCTCATTTTCATTAACGATATAACAAATTGCTTCGACGATGTCGAGGTATTGCTCTTTGCTGATGACATCAAGCTATACAAAAAAATAACTGATGTAAATCATTGCCAAATACTACAATCAAATATTAATAAGTTTAAAGATTGGTGCGTACAAAATAATCTGTTTTTAAATGTAGACAAATGCAAAACCCTGACTTTCTGCAGAAATAAAAATCCTGTTTTATTTGAATATTCCATTAACAATACAGCTTTAGAAAGAGTCACGGAAATGAGAGATCTCGGAATTATTTTGGATGAAAAACTAAGTTTCGCCAATCATATCCACCAAATTGTAAACAAAGGCATGAAAACACTAGGCTTCGTATTAAGAACAACTAAAAACTTTAACTCCATACAAGCCATTAAACTGTTATACATATCTCTAGTTAGAAGCATAATTGAATATAACTCAGTAGTTTGGTCTCCCTCTTACAAAATTCACATTAATAACATTGAAATTACAAAAAAAATTTCTGCGTTTTATAAATTTTAAATTAAATATCCCACTAGAAGACTTACAATATCATTTCTTATTAAACACTCTAAAAATACACACATTGGAAGACAGGCGTAAAATAAACGATTTAACTTTTTTATTCAAGATTCTAAACTCTAAATTCGACTGTTGCGAACTTCTGCAACTCATAAACTTACGAATACCTACAATAACAACACGACAAAATACACTATTCCACTGCAACACACATAAGCGAAATTACATTGCGAACTCCCCAATACAACGGTTTCACACTATGGGAAACCAATACTTAGGTGATGTCGATATATTTAACATTAACTTTGCGAATTTTGTGGATTATGTAAAAGACCTATTTCAATACTATTCCTAAATGGAAGTTATATTTTTGTAAACCAGTCAAATCGCTGTATTTTTTAATTTATGTTCTTGATATTTTTAATTTTGTTTCTCGCATATACTTATGTAATTTTATTTTTATTATTTCTTTCTTTTCTTTCTTATGTTTCAAAACTGTCATTAAATTTGTACCACCCACATGTAAAAGCCCTCTGGGCGTTAAATAAATAAATAAATAAATAAAATAAATAAATAAAAAAATAATAAAAAAAATATCCTGTATAATGTTACGTATGTATTACCTATGTCCTATGCTGTATATATATTTGACATATTATACACTATTTCCATGTTAACCACATATTATTATTATCTTTTTATTTATTTGAATACCCCACAACAGTCCCAACTGCTCCACTCTGACTGGAGCTAGTTTTAACTATTATATTTTGTATGTAAGTATATTATATAGGATCGTATCAGGTATACACTTTATAAGATGTGAGGAATAGCATTAACCTCCCCACACACGGAATAAAGGAAGAATGAAATAAAATTTTAATATTTAAATAATTAGAACATTACAGCTCAACATCATGTACTTTTACAATGGGAATGCAACCGTGTTTTGGGCGTGCCTGTGTGCCCGATACAAGGTCAGTTTTATCTTACTTTCGCAATTGCCACAATTGCGTCTCCATTGGGGGCCAAAACTGCATTGGCAGTGGTAACGGTGGTGACCACTGGTAAACCATTCGTACATGGATATACTCCATCAAGCAGCGATGCCATACCTACCGAAAGTTCGATAGATCTACCGATTTCAAAAATCTATCGATATGCGTAGAAAATCCACCTTAATTTGTGAAAATCATTAGAAATTGTCCGAATTTTTTATAAATCTTCCGAAATTTTTGACTACCGCATTCTGTGAAAAGATTTTGAATGTCTTCCGAAAATCACAATTCCTTTTCAAAATTCTCTAGATACCCATCATAGATGGATTTGAAAAAATGTGGGGAATTATTCTCGTCTGATATTTGCAAAAATAAATATTATGGGGAATTATTCGTTCTACAGAAATCTCTAGCCACCCCCTCCCATGGATTAGAAAAAAATCTGGAATAGCATCAGTGATTTAGCACGTATAATTTTTTTTTCACCAAAATCTCGATTTTTAGAGGTACTGCTTACAAGCGACTCAACTTCCGTGCGCGTAGCATACGCGCTGCTTGTGAGTACCCGATAGGGTGTATCGATTTTTAATTTTTTTTTTTGTTTTCAAATTCCAAGTTAAAAAAAGTTGCTACTAGGTACCACAACTTACCACAAAAAATTTTGGATTTTTAAAAAAATGTTTAGGTCTCCCGCACAAGGCCTAAAGTTATAATTTTTTTCAAAAAATATCAAATTTTTTTTAAATTTAAAAAAATTAAATCGTAACTTTTGTGTTTATTCCAAGTTAAAAAACAGTAATATTAGGGCATAAAAATAAGTAAGAAACGATTTTTATTTATAAAAAATGGATTTTAGGTCTCCCGCACAAGCCCTAAAGTTTGTTAATTTTGATGAACTTTTGTAATTTTGTGTACATATATGAAGCATGTTTTTTTAAGTTTAAACCACCGGAATTAATTGTACTTTTCTTACAGAAGGCATAAAATGACACAATATATAATACATAATTCATATATACATATAGTAAAAATATATACCACATATATACTATATATATATATATATATATATATATATATATATATATATATATATATATATATATATATATAATATGTTTTATACCTGAAAAAAGATAATTGGACGGTGTAAATTGTATGAGATATGTGTTGAAAGTAACTAATGTTATTTGCTATAACTATTGTTTATTACAAAAGTATAAAAGGTTGTAACATGTCATAAAATGTAGTATAATAACTAAGTACAAAATGTTTCTGATTACTTTCCATACGACATGAGTGGCAGTTTTCTTGTTCTACTGCAAATTTACTGACTTGTTTAAGTATTCGTCCTTTCATCTTGGCTTCAAAACCTCAAATCAAAGTTATGTATAGTATTTACATAGGCCTAGTGAAAATTTTATAAATGTTATTACATTTCCCAAATGAAATTTCAATTTAATATGGGAGACAGTATGATAAAGACGTTATTTAGAAACATTATAACTACAAAATAGTCGAAAATTTTTTACTTAAATTCTAATCCTTTGCAGAGGTTTTGTACTGGCTCTTGGTCTCGAACGTAGGTAGCTCTTTACGGTCTTCCAGTCTGGCACGGATAAAACCATCTCTTTCGATCAGCTCACATACTCGCTTCGAAGCTTCTGTGACTTCCTTGACAATTCGTTCCACCGCTTGAGTGTGAGAAGGAATTCTAAATATACCTAAACATTTTTTTAAAAATCCAAAATGTTTTGTGGTAAGTTGTGGTACCTAGTAGCAACTTTTTTTCAACTTGGAATTTGAAAACAAAAAAAAAGTTAAAAATCGATACACTCTAGTACCCACCATACTACAGGGTTTTCCAATAAGGGGTGTTATTTTGAATAGCCCGCTATTTCGGTAAATGTTACTTTTGAAGCCATTTTTTGACATTTGACAAGTAGAAACTACGCCATTAATAAAAATGGAACGATACACGCTTCAACAACGCATTGAAATTATTAAAATTCACTTGAGTGAATCAAATGCAAATCATCTTGAGTGATGAGGCCCATTTCCACCTCGGTGGCTTCGTCAACAAGCAAAATTGTCGCACCTGGGGCTCGGAAAACCCAAGAGTTATTATTGAAAAACCTCTCCATCCTCAACGTGTGACTGTTTGGTGCGGTTTATGGTCTGGCGGAGTCATTGGACCTTACTTTTTCGAAAATGAGTCTGGAGCAACAGTTACGGTGAATGGATTGCGCTATCGAGAGATGATTAATGATTTTTAATGGCCGGAATTGGATGGTATTGATCTGAACAACGTTTACTTTCAACAAGACGGCGCTACGTGCCACACAAGCAACGAAACCATTGATCTTTTACGATTGAATATCAAAATAACACCTCTTATTGGAAATACTACTAAGTTGTACCTCGATCGTACTAGTGAATTTGACGGCTAGTACGCTACCGACAGTGGTGGTAGCACGCTACGCGAGTTGCAGTGTCTACTGTTAGTGCTAGTGGGTTTGGTGTCAGTTGCACGCTAGTACGCTACTGACAGTGCTGGTAGAACGCTACGCGAGTTGCATTAATGTTGTTAAATTTAATTTGTTCCAGAGATGGGAAAATATCCATGTTTACATTACTATAATTTACCGGAATACGTAAGAAAGGATTTAGCGGAGAAGGCGTGGATTGAGGTTGTAAAGAAAAGTCTATTTGATATCATACTCATGTAGTCCCTTGGCGCTTGGCGGCGACGAACATTTATTTCGTTTTACGGGTGAACCAAAAATGCTTGTATATATAAAGAAGAATAATATTATTTATTTTCGTCGCTAGTCATTTGACATAGTATTAACTCGACGGCTGCACGTGAAAAAATCCATATTTCGAGTAACGTCGTGTACGGAAACCAGCTTTATAGAGTACCATATCGGTAGGCTACTTGTGGTTGCGTCACAGTCACGTATTAACTCGACGGCTGCACGTGAAAAAATCTATATTTCGGGTAGCGTCGTGTACGGAAACCAGCTTTAGAGAGTAGCATATTGGTAGGCTACTTGTGGTTGCGTCATAGTCACGTAGCTTATAAGTATATCAAGTATGTATATCCATGTACCAAGGCCGAAGCGTAGAGGTAAAACAATTACCCCGTTCAGACAGGGCGATTTTAGTTGATCAACTCTGTGTTGAATGATACTTGAGAGCTATTCGACAAATGCGAACACCATTCAACAGAGTTGATCAAGTTTTTAATTGAGCGACGAAAGTTGAAAGCCCGTCAACTTTTGTTGTTCAAGTATTAGTCATCGTTCGATTTTCCCACTAAATCGAATCGTGTGAACGTATGTTTAGAGTTGCTCTCGATTTTTAGTTCCTTGCGGAAAAGTTCCTTTTAGTTCGAAAGTAGACATTAGACGTTCCTAGTGAGTGGTTTATGTATGCGTACTTAATACCTACCACCATGGCATCTACTTCAATGTAAAATGTATTAAAATTATTTTTTTACCTACATAAAAAATTTTAAGGTATCAACGATTGCAACGAACATGTCTTTTGTAAACAAAGATATCGTATTTTTGGAACTAACATATACTAAGTACATATAAGCCAGACTTGAAAAATAATCCCCGTTGCCAGGTATCTCAGAGTAATTTGTAACTTAGTTTTTTCCGGGACAGCCGCGAGCATAACTGTGTCCTGTTTTTGGATTTTTCTTGAATTTTAGATAGAGGGGACCTTAACTTATTCCTGACATAGTTTATAATACATAAACACTAAAATCATCGTTAACTCAAAACAAATAAATTTGTAGTTACCGACTTTTGGCAGTAACCCCAAGGTTTATTATAATACAGAGTTTTACAATAAGAGGTGTTATTTCGATATTCAATCGTAAAAGATCAATGGTTTCGTTGCTTGTGTGGCACGTATCGCCGTCTTGTTGAAAGTAAACGTTGTCCAGATCAATACCATCCAATTCCGGGCAATCCATTGACCGGAACTGTTGCTTCAGCCTCATTTTCGAAAAAGTAAGGTTCAATGACTCCGCCGGACCATAAACCGCACTAAAAAGTCACACGTTGAGGATAGAGAGGCTTTTCAACAATAACTCTTGGGTTTTCCGAGCCCCAGATGCGACAATTTAGCTTGTTTGCGAAGCCACCGAGGTGGAAATGGGCCTCATCACTCGAGATGATTTACATTTGATTCACTCAAGTGAATTTTAATAATTTCAATGCGTTGTTGAAGCGTGTATCGTTCCATTTTTATTAATGGCGTAGGTTGTACTTGTCAAAAGTAAAAAAATAACAGCTTCAAAAGTAACATCTACCGAAATAGCGGGCTATTCCAAATAACACATCTTATTGAAAAACCCTGTATATACGGCGGATATCCGACTGCTGTGCGGCCTTTTTCATACAAACTTAAATTTGGAGTTGAGGCCAAAATACCTTAATTATTTTTAATTAACTATGCCAAAATAATTTAATCGAAAAGTGAAGAAAATATCTAATTCGGATATGTGCGTTTTATTTATTTGTGTTTTAAATTATAAAATATAGGCCAGTACATAAGGAATTCGAATTTTCATGATTTTGAATACAACTTTGGCTTATTTGTGAGTTTTTTTTAATTTTAATTTTTCTTTATTCAGTGACGTGGTTATTACAATTATTAGGTATGTTTAGACCACCAAGCTAAGCACATGCCCGTCTTGTGGTGGTTGATTATATATACAGTATCTACATAAAAATAATATATCAAGTATGAAATATAGATGAAATTAAAATAACTATAAAAAGTATATAAATTAAAAGAAAATAAGAATGTAGAGTTTATGAGAATAAAATTAGTACATTATTCAAAATATATATAAATTCATTTTACAGAATACCGAAACTGTATCGAACTAGAAAACTGAAAATAATTAACAGTCATTTTAAAACTTTATGATAATTTCTGAATGGCACTGAAGACGGCTGAAGTAAGACAAACTACTTCATCCGCAGGTTGGATTTTTCAGCACTGGTCGCTTTAGGGAAATCACTCCTTCGGGAATGTAGTATTTACATCACTATTGTACATTTCGCAACTTATTTTTATACAGGGTGTATCGGCACGTACCCGACAAACTTTAACCAGCTATTCCTTAGCATATTTGGAGTAAAAATCTTATGTGCACTTTGCTGTCCGGTAACGATTTTTTTTAATAAAAAATTTAGTATTCATATTTTCACCACATGTCACAACTGTTTTATCCTTTGTCAAAGTTTGAAAACCCAAGAAATGGCACGGCACCATTCGTCTCATTTTTAACTATTATTATTTAGTGTGTGCGAAAGAGCGAAGACGCTCTTCGACATACTTGCTTATTACAGCTGTTGAACACGAAAAGCAATGCCAATGACAGTGATGTAGTGTGGAAATTTTTAATTTTTTTGTTTTTAATTAAAAAAAAATGCTACCGGACAGCAAAGTGCCTATAACATTTTTTACTCCAAATGTGCTAAGGAATAGCTGGTTAAAGTTTGTCGGGTACGTGCCGATACACCCCGTATAAGTTAAATTTTATAATATTTTTATTGATTTGTTGGGTGGGTTTTTAACATTTAACTTTTTTTTTCTTCAGAGATTATTTAGTTATCGTTGTTTCTTTATGTAAATCTCAATATAAAAGTGAGTATTATAAAAACCAAATAAATCAAAGTTTTACATGATCTTTTATGTAAATCTCAATTTTTTTTCTTCAGAATGAGTATTATAGATTAGTTATCGTTGTTTCTTTATGTAAATCTCAACATAAAATATCATGTAAAACTTGGATTTATTTGGTTTTTATAACCTTAATTATACAATAATGTCAAGTTCTATGAAAACATGTTTAAAACTGTGTATCCGGCAGCAGTAGCTGTTACGTAGGTAGAAGAAACAAAGTTTCATTCTTGTGTAGTTCTGATTTTTCAGCATTTATGTTTTTTGGGTGTTGATTACGATTAGCGAGTTTTGCTAACAATAAAAAAAATGTTTGGGATTCGATTTATAGCCTTTATCGATCATTCAGATTACTACTCAGAAATAACAAAATACTAAGTTTTGAGATAACGTGCAAAGCAATATTCGACTGGTCACCATAAATCAAATATTATTTATAGGTTTGACATAAATGTTATGGCAAAACAGGTGTCTATATATTCGGTACTGACAAAATAATTAAGATTTGTGGATTAGAAGTGGAGTTTTTTTCTGGAGATATCTGACAAATATACCATTCCTGAAAGAAAGTCCAATTTTATCCAATTTTCCAATTATGTCCTAAATCCTGTATCTAAATTTCGCTAATAAACAATTAGTTAATGTTAATTAAGTGTTAATCTAAAATGACCTACCAGGTAAGTATGGTACACTATATTATCTTCATATATAGTTAGTAGATCATTTATTTATTTATTTTATTTATTATTATTACATACAAGATATACAAATATAAAAGGAAGCTTTGACTGTCCAACTAGGAAGTTTCCCGTTTTAGGACAGTCAAATTGGCAGGTTGCATGTACATAATTCCAGGTAGGTACATGTAAAATATAAAATAAAATTAAAATATAACATAACATAAGAAAGAAAAATAGAAGAAAATATTTTTTTAGGAAAATACAATTTAGCAGTAATAAACAATAAAATCCAAATAGGTACATGTAAAATATAAAATAAAAATGTAATATATCAATGTAAGAAAGAAAAATAAAAAAATATTTTGTAAGTAAATACAAAATACAAAATCTAAGAAATCAACTCAGACTACGTTTTTTAATAATTTTTCGGAAAGTGTCCTACCTAAGTCTAATAACCATTTAGTAATTTTAGTACCGAAGGCTGATAATTCACACAGTTTAAATTGAGAGGGGATTTTGTTTATGTTTTTGGTCCCAGGTATGAGAAAACTTTTTGATAAGCCGCAGTATTGCTAGTTGGAATAGAAAGGTCGTTTCTGCTCTTACTTCTGGTTTGATGATTATGATCGACTGTTATCGTTTTGTTTTTATTTTTGTGGACGCAGATTGTTATTTTTTTATGTAACACTGTCGAACATCAAGCACATTAAACTCCTTGAAGAGAGCGTCGCTCGAGTATCTGAAGGGTTTCTTCATAATGACGCGTAGAATGGATTTCTGTGCCTTCAGTAGCGGGTATAATATTGTTAATCCTGTTCCACCCCATCCAATGCAACCGTAGGTTATGACGGAGTGTATTATATATTTTGTACAGCGCCCTTGAGGTGATTTTAAATCATTATTATTATTAATGAACCGGATATTATCCAGAAAAAATGATGTTTGTTTCAATCATTTCGAATTGTTTCAGTAATCAGTCAGACATTTGTGTTTAATTTGAAGGAATGTTTTATTCCTTAAAAATCGTGTTAAATTAACAATGGACACTAACTAATTAACTAACCATGAAGCCATGTATTCCTCAGACAGTACTGACTTCTTCTATCATTCACATTCGCTTGATATAATCTCATTAAACTCCATTCTTCGTTCATTAGCTTTACATGCCCATTCCATCTTTCTCAATATTACTCATTACGCTAACATCAATCTTGCAATCAAATTTGAGTTGTTAAAACTTTCAGGTTAAAAATACCTGACGGCTTCCGTGGTCGAGGAGTTAGGATCTTGAACGGACAAGTTATCAATTGATATTTTTCGTTTAGTGCTATAAAATAACACCGACACCATTAGTTAAATTCTCTACAAGTCTATCTATATCATAATTGGTTTGGGTGCGTTTATGCCTTCTAAATCATGCGAATAATAGGAAAAAAAATAACCCAGTAAATTTACAAACAAATATTAGGCACAGACTCGTGAGTGTGTGTGAGACGATGTATGAATGTGATTGAAGCAAAGAGGATGCCAAGACCAGGTTGCTAGGCGGTCGATCCTCTCTGCAAATGGTATGGGCTTTGTAAATGACAATAAATAACAAAGTAAATGCACAAACGTATAGTAAGCATAGACTCGAGTGTATGAGACGATGTGCGAATGTAATGGAAGCAAAGAGTATGCCAAGACAAAAACGCGAAAATTTCAGGACCCTAATTATGAATCCCAACTTTCTAATAACTCTTACATACGAATCTCTGAAAAACCTATATTTATGACTTTTATTGAATGTAAAATAATAAAATGCATCTTGAGGTAATTTTACTAAAATCTTCGAAAATGGCGGCAAAGGGATCGATTTATATGATCAATTTTGGACTCTGAAGTACTTCTACTACTATAAACAACTATTGAAGTGTTTCTACTACTAGAAACAACTATTTATGTCAGGGGAGATGAAAATACATTCAAATCATAGGTTATTGTTATTGCGTTCTGATTTTGAAAAATGTAAAATGGCCGTCTAACTTTCAGAACTCATGAAATTTGGAACTTTATCTTTCACTCTTCTCCTCCGACATGTAAATAGGTAGATGTTTCTTATAGCAATTGAGTTAAAACGAAGATTAATTTCAATAATCTGTACTTATAGGTGCAGAGATTAGGTAAACAATGACAAACTACGCGTGGACAAATTTAACCGCCTTTTCGACTATAATACTAAAATTTAACACTCGCAAAATTAAAAACACCTACACTTATCTAGACATAACAACTTAACCTAAGAATTGTGGAAAAAGTTCACGAATTTCAGATATTGAAAACTACCATAAATTATTTAAATCAAATTTGTTATGTACTCACCCTTCATCAAACACATATTTTGAAAATTGTATTACTGTTGTAACTTGACAATAAAAGGTGGGGCACATCTCACATTAATGGATAATAATATCGCGAAATGATTGCAATTTGCAACAGCGCGCTGTTGCAAATTGCAGCGGTTAGTTTGGTATAAAAATGCGACGCAACCTCTGCCTTCGGCAATTAAATCTCAACTGTGGGCAACGGGTTGTGGTTTCAACGGGTCGCGGGGAACGGTGAACGGTTCCTGAAAACATGAAGCTGTAGTGATAACAAACCATAACAAACCAAGCTTCACCATATTTATCGTAAGCTTTTTAATTGAGAATTTAAATAAGAAAACAACGTTATCTACCTAATACCCAAGTAGATCCAAAATCCTTTTTTAAAATATTATTTTATGGTTCCTTTAAATAATAGGAAATTAAATAATAGAAAAAACCACCATACAAATAAAATCACATAAAAAGCTTTTATTTTGTTTGTGTAATAATAATATTACAGTCATTCCACTTCAAAAATCTTAAAAACTAATCATGGTTATAATTCACCATTGTCGAATGAATATGTAGAATGGTCAACTCACGTCAAGACCTTGATTTTTTTGGTACAAGTTAGAATGTTTTTTGTCGCTCACTATGCAATTGAGGATATTTTCACTTTATTTTTAGCAAGACTTGACTGACACTGGAAATTTCATTTCTATTTTCTTATGTTTTCCCTATTTGTCTCTGCTTTTATATGCCATCCTTTACTCTTGCATTGTACGTTGTCCCAAATCTCGTGTTGCTTTGTAATATATTGGACGTAAGTCCGTTAATTAAATAATAAATAAATAAAACGGTAGTTTATATTATTGGTCATGATCATTATTGTTACAGTGCAGTCAAATTTTTAGAACTCCTTGTCAAATTGAATAATAAAATTCAAGTATAAATAACCTCTACACTTCGGGCTACTTTCTTCCGGTTTTTGGAACAAACATCTATTACACGTAAAGTTAATTTGATCACTTTTCGGGACAGCTCATATGGACATAGAAATCGTTCTGTCTCCCTTACCGTCATAGTTAGAAATAAGAACTACACGGTGTTAGAAAGAGAAAACACAAAGCTTTATATTCAAACCATTAATTAACGAAGTTAACCATTCATTTTAAATACATTATTTATATCAAACGACAAAAAGTGAGATAGTTGTTAATATTTATAATATATTTGTCTAATAAAACATGTATTTTTTTTTCGTTGTCAGTTATTTAAGTTCAGTGTGTAGACGAAAAAACCTTAGGTGAACCATTTTTATAACTTTTTGTGTTTGATTTAAAATTTTTAATAATTTATAAATTATGTGTATATTTTCAATAATAAAAATTGAAAGCGTATTTTATTGCCTTTCAAAATCAGTATTTTCAAATCCATGAGATGAGGGAGTAGAAATTCTCCCTGAACTCCAACGATTTATTTTTTCTACATTTTACAGCAGTTATTGTAGTTACCTACCTAATTAAAAATTACACGATAGTAATTAATTTTATAATATTAATGTATTCATATTATTTAGTGACAAAGACAATAATTAGATAAAGAGACACTATGAACCTGTTCTGAAATTCAAGAACTGCATTACTGAATTCTGGATTGATTGCAAAAAATCGTATCTCAATTAAATGTACCCATTTTTGGTGACCGGTGAAATACCATGTCTTGTTCGATAAGACTATTCCAATGGATTTCGCAATTTTATGGATGTATAAATTACCGAAAAAAACCTGCATCTTGCAACACTGGGAGAAAGTGATGCAATATATTCTACAAATTCAGAACAAAGTTCCAGGGATAAAAAATAATTTTTAATAATATACCATTATTTTGAGGATTAAAAAAACACGTTTTTCGTAAGCTTTTTATTGAGATTTTACATAAGGATACAACGGTACATACCTAAATAAATTATATATTTGCTTTATTTAAAATAATCATTCAATCCTTTCCTATGAATATTAGAAAAAATATATATTTAAAAAATAAACACCCCTTCAACATTAAAACATACAATGGGTTTTATTTTTTATGGTTTTCAAGTTCAATTTGTATAACTCCATTTTAAAATAAATAATTATATAATGAAATAGATACGAAAAAGTTTTTAATTATCTTCATGCGTTTGCGTTCATTAATTTGAAACTATTTATTAAATTGAATTAAAAACATGCATATTTTTTAACAATTTACAGATTATTTTGCGTATTCAGTACATAAATATTGTTAGGGCGTATTTTGAATTAATGGTGTACATTTTGGATTTTCAACTGCATATAATCCGATGTCTACTAAATAACGACTAATATTATGTTCCATCGAGTGATGCGTTAATATGCGTGGTCTCTTTCGATGCAGATTTCATGGGTGGGGTCGTTATTGGGAGAACTTTCACCAGACCGCACAGACGAGGGACTCTTATCGCCAACCTGGAACCAAAACGACCATTTGAAACGATTAGGATCAAAAATTGACAAATCCAAACAAAATCTAACTAACTAACTGAAACTGGCAATTACCAAAAAGTATAAATATAATTATCTTAAGAATAGCTGCGCTGCCTTTTTCATACAAAGCTGAAATTTGGCCAAAATAGCGAACAAAAAAGAATAATTTTTGTTAAATAAAAAATTATTACTTATATCTATTACGGATATTTGCTTCTTTATTCATTTGTTTTTTTTTTAAATTATAAGATTTAGGGCAATAAATAAATACCTTCTTTTGATTTTCCTTTTGAATAAAGATAATAGTTATTTAGTTTGGTGAAGTATTTTGGCCTCAAATCCAAATTTAAGTTTTGTATGAAAAAGGCCGCTGCTAAATCACTATTTTGATAAATATTTTTTACGAATCGGTGTACATTATGGATACCAAAAATGTGCTTTCGATAAATTGAAGGTTTTCCTATCGTTTCGCTTGAGTAGAATACAAATATAATAATAAATTACTCAGTAAAAAATATAAATGTAAACTACTAAAAAATATTTTTTTTCAATATGTATGTATGAACGCGTAAATGAAAAAACTTAAAAAAAAACATTATTATAGCTAAGATTATCTGTGACAGTTTCACTTGATTAACTTTTTTGCTTTCTTAAAATAAATAAAAACCAGTTTTGTGCATGAAATCGAACGTTTCTAGACTCTGTTTGTTAAGCGATTTTAATGCCTATTACCTTCAATATAAGGTGTGCCAAGAATATACACATTTTTGGCTTGTAGCTTCCTCTTGCAGATTTCGCTAGAAGAAGCATTTAAACATAATTAAGAAAATCGCTAGTCTTTCATCAACAATATGTTATTGACTAACTACGCTGATGGACAGATTTTAATATTTAACATAACCGCTGGAACATTTGAAACAAGGTGTCAGAGTGGTCAAGGGCAACATGGCATCACACAACGAATGTCCAAACAAATCGCAAACATCAAAGGGTTTCACCTGCAGGTTGGTGTTGAGCATGTTTGCGATGGTGTCGATGTCGAGGTTGGTGTCCTTGGCAGAGATCTTCTTCATGGCGGAGAGCACGAGGTGCAGGTCCCCCTTGAGCTCGTTGGCCACGGCCGTGATCTTCTGCGCGTTGCTGAGCACCTCCACACTCTGCGTGTAGGGGTTGTAACGCACGCCGAAAGGCCGCTTTATGCTGTCGGCGAAATCGCTAAGGAGAACCAATATTATTTACTGGTGTAATATACAGGATGTATCGGCACTAAACCGACAAACTTTAACCAGCTATTCCTTAGCACATTTGGAGTAAAACATGTTATGGGCACTTTGCTGTCCGGTAGCATTTTTTTTTCAAAAAAAAAATAAAAATTTCCACACTACGTCACTGTCATTGGCATTGCTTTTCGTGTCCAACAGCTGTTATAAGCAAGTATGTCGAAAAGCGTTTTCGCTCTTTCGCAAACACTAAATAATAATTGTTAAAAATGATATGAATGGTGCCGTGCCATTTCGTTGTGATTGTAAAAGTGCGCCAATATAGGTACACACGTGCATTATTCAACGGAATTCGAATAAAATATTGCCAGATGGGTTTTCAAACTTTGACAAAGGATAAAACAGTGGTGACATGTGGTGAAAATATGAATAATAAATTTTTTATGAAAAAAACGTTACCGGACAGCAAAGTGCACATAAGATTTTTTACTCCAAATATGCTAAGGAATAGCTGGTTAAAGTTTGTCGGGTACGTGCCGATACACCCTGTATTATGCTAAGTATAAACACGACAATATTTCCGCGGTAAACGATTGAGGTTGCTTTGTTCCTTTTCCGTAATTCACGGCTCGGCTCGCGGAAATTTTGTTCTGTTTATACGGACCCCAATAGGTAGGGTGTAGCGGGAAGCACATAATCATCACAAATCAAAAATCATTTTGAAATCTCGTGCGTTTTTTTCCGGTATTGGAAGTATTTTTTTTTGTTAATTTATCGTCGTCAGAGATCAACATGACAAAGAAGAATCTAAAAGTTTGTCACCAAGTTATGTTCGTGACTGTTCGTGGTCGATTTCAATGGGAGTTCAATACGAGATTGAGATTTTAAAAGAACGACACTAGACCCTGCTACTCTTTATTTTTATAAATTTTGAATATAATGTATGGTGAAAGCCATGTGTAAAAAAAAGGTCACTTTACAGACACTTTAGCACTTCCCGGGAGAACACCGTGAAAACTTTGATTATAAACCATAAAAGCAACATTTACAACTTCAATACACTGTTATTAAATTAGTATCAGTAACGATTAATAATCAACGATTTTAACGACATACTTTTTTCATTTAAATACGTAGATTATACACACCTCATTGGAATAACGGATTTTCAAATACGAGTACATCTATTCGAATTTCGATTTTGTTTTCGCGAATGAGTGAATGCAAATCTTCGAAGTGGAAATTAGCCTACTTCCCGACCTCCGATCGAGCTAAATTTCGGCAGATAGACTGGTTGTCGACGACAATGGATACTTTCAACTTTTGGTAGCAATCACGAATACACCCGCGAACATTTGGTTCGCATTTATCTGAAATTGGATGACATTTGAGCATTTAATATACGAAATAAATACCGGTAATCCAAATCAGGATATCATTCCTTCATGAGAGGAAGGTTAAATCCTCCTTAAATTTTTTTAGAAGACACTTTAAAAGTTAAAAGCAGTTGAAAGTCAGTCAGTTTTAAACCAATTTACCGCGAGCCGAGCAACGATTTACGGGAATGAAACGAAGCAACCGAACTTTTCCCGTAATTCGTGGCTCGGCTCGCGGTAAATTTCTCGTGTTTATACGCAGCCTTAGATCACGTAGGCGTGCCTACTTGTGATAAGACCACGTGTTAGAAATGTGAAATCTACCAATAATTCGAGACTGATGTAAGCGTAAAGTTATGAGTAAGATTAAGAAAGGGACGTTCGGATGGGTTGGGCATGTAGAGCGAATGAACGAAGAAATTTGGATGAACGAGTTGTTTTGCTGCCAGTCCTCGAATCGACGTGACGGTCAGTTGGATGGACAAAGATCTACCTGACAAAACAAGATAATTAAAAAATCAAAACAAATTTAAAGTCTTGACTAACTATTGGATCAGCCACAACCGTGCAATAATTCACCAAGTCAACTCACACAAATCTAAATTAAAAGTTCTCTAATCCCATTAGTATTACTAATACCAACCTGAATTACATATTTGATTCCAACTTATCAATAAAATTTACAAGTCGAAATTAACCTTAAATGTAGGTAACTATTGTTAAAATAAAATATGTGTAAATTTGCCTGCCTCGGAACTGAATATCCCTAGTGAGACAGGCGTAGTAAAAATTGTATAGATCTGCCCAATAAATAAATATATAATAAAGGTTTTGTTTTTTTTTTCTATCACGTACATTGATGTATTATATTAAGATGATACATCAAGCGAAACAATAGGTTCCGTTTTTTTTATTTCCAACTGATAACTCTTCCAAAGCTCTAACTAAAATTACTGAAACAAGTCTCTACGCGCACCGCTTATCGCGTTCTAATAGTGTAACAAAATTTATTAGACAAGATATTAGTACGCAGTAGCGCCTCTAATTGCAGCTCTGTGATCAGTGATCATACTGATCACGCATGGGTTAAATTTCGAAGTCGCTCTTGGGTAGTAATATTCGGACGACTGATTTTTTTACTACGATTTTTAGGGCCGGTATTTCAGTGGATTTTTGCTCGGCTTGAGTGATATTTACGTTCGTCAAGCTACTATCAGGTAGGTTTCGACGTATTTTCTCTCAAGACGAATTGAAAAAGCAACTGAAATACCATTCCTTCATTGCACGCTGTTTAAAGTACGATAATCTCTAAATTGTATAAAATAAAGTCGCTATCCGCGTCTGTCTGTTTGTGTGTCTGTAGTTCTTCTAAACTACATACCGGATTTTGATAGGGTTTTTACTATCATTTAGAAAAATTCTTCCGGAAGGTTTTTTTTTTTATTTATTTAGAAAAAAGTAAATATTCACAAGAGATAAAAATATATTAAATTTCATATCAGACATCACTTTTTTTGTTTACCCAATTTGTAGAGAAATATTCTCGGGTCAAACTGGGATCTAGTCTATGTGCTTATATATATATAGATAATAATATGTATAGATAATAATATGTATAGTTACAAAAATGGAAAAAGAATATTTTCAAAAATACTGTAAAATACTACAAAATATTGTATCTACAATAATAAAATTACATATAATTATAGAAACAGAATATCAACAAAAATCAACATAAATATAAACAACAATATAAGCAACAGAAATAAGCAACAGAATATATCTGAGGTTTATATATATAATACGAGCATCTTATATTTATAGAAAGAAGAGAAAAGTCGATATTTTATAATAATGTCGTAAAAATATATTTTCGGGCACTACATTGCTAACGTTGTCTAAATCTTATGAGATACATCAAAATGATGTAGTACCATAGACATATGAATATTAGTAGACCTGCCCTAAGTGATTAAAAGCGTATTATTCCCACTCCCCATACCGGTTCCATTGGAGCCGGCTGGGCTCGCGTATGGCCTCAAGTGAAATTTGAAAACGTGACGTCATCATTCTTGTGCGAACTATGGTCGAGGCATCATCGGTTCATTTTACGAAAGAACACGGCAAAATGTTGACTTGTGATATGAAAACTTGTAAAAATAGATGTGAAAAAGAGAATAAACCCAATTGTCGTATTACATTCCATAAGTAAGCATTATTTTACTTTATTTTAAGCTTATTCACACCGTATTATATGGATCAGTTTTAGAAACATATACTATCACATCACAATGTAGCGATTCTCAAGTGTGCTCATCGTTGTTTACTGGGGTAAGTAAATTATGAAACATTTGTAAAAGTGTCTTAACTAAATACTCTGAAACTAACTACGACTCTGCAAACAGAAGAAATTTACTTTGCCGAATTTGGACTTCGCAAATTAGTTCATAACGTGGCGAGTAATTTGCGCTCCCATGTAAAAATGTCTATTCATTCAAAAGCAGATTTTACTTTTACGAAGTAAATGGTGATATTATAATGCGAGATGCCTATTTACTGTCAGATTGATTTATTGACGAATCACAGTCAGCTTCACTCCCTTCGTTCTTCAACAGTTGATTTTACCCCTCGCCATTATCTTCTCGTCTATTAATTCCTATGTCTGTGTGTAGTACGGAATTAGTGTAGTGTGTAGTACGGTCTACAGAAAATTCCTTTATGGTATATATGTCTATCTTCTAAGGATAACGCCCAGCAACGCTGAGTGCAGGTCAGCTATTGTTAAAATATAAGTTTGTCTTATTTTATAACCTTTATTATTGAAGTTCATTGCAAGGACATTACTTGCCACAAAGATCATAATATGCCATTTGAGTCTCTAAGGGAAAGATCTGTATGTGTTGTGCATACATTATAAAAGATTTGAAAATCTTTTTTCTGTAGTGCAGAGATATGTGATTTGTTTGTCGTTAGAAATAGAAATAATTATTCTCCTCAGTTTGTCTCAAATATTTATACTTGATTCCATGAATAAAACAAATATTTAAAATAAATGGAATAAAAAGTGAAGGCACGGTTTTCTTACTAATTATCTTCACAAAATGAGGAATACTTTCAAAATTATGGATGTTTCGAGTCAAAATGTTTCGAAAGTTTTTTATTAAAATTTTCATGTTTGATAATAAAATTGAATATTGATATTGATGTTTATTTCAAATAAAAATATCTGAAAGAATATTTTATTTACTTTCTAAAATGGAAGACATGTTTAGCATATTTAGAGTACCTTGGAAGCATTCTGAAATTCCATGAGAAATTTCATCAAATAAAAATATTTAATAGCCTGTATGGAGAAAACCGCCAATGCCCTTGAACACTGTCGGGAGTAACTCTCAGGTTTACACATCAATCATCCAACCTCGATCTGTTTGACAAGAATACATTCATTAACTAGCAACGTTTTTCGTTACTTGTTGATGGAGTAAACCAAATGCTACAGTAATAAATGAGTCGACTTTTCCCTAGAATTTACCGCATCTTATCCTTGGCCTCCTCGAAAGAGTCCGTGTAGTAGTAGGCGTTCTGGTACGAGGTGATGATGCACTCCTCGTTGATGGTGACGTCAGGGTCAAAGCGCTTGATCTTGTGAGCGCTGGCCAGCGCATGCTGCAGCTCGGCCACGGAGGACAGCAGCCCGGCACCGTACACCCGGTACGTGCCGTCCGCCTGCCGGCACAGGCCGAACTCCACCGTGAAGAAGTACAGCTGCAACCATCCAACCAATATATGCAACAACATCACATCTCTCATCTGTCACCACAAAAGTGTCTCCCACAAATGTGAGAAAGGATAGGGAAACAGAGTTATTCAGTGACAATCCGATGGTGTGACTTGTTAAGCTAAGTAAGGCTATGAATCTAAATGCCCCCTAACACAAACACATCGATAAATGTTTTATCGATAATGTAGGTAACTTGGCATCGTTCCAGAGAAAGACTGCAGATTTAGACTGCATTAATTTAGTTATCTTGAACTGTTGTTTGTTCGTTGGCGATCTGGATTCGTGAAGTTACAAACATTACAAATAAAATCTTTATCGAAGTGTTCGTGGAAGGGGGTCTGGAAAAGAGGAATTGTACTTTCCTCCTTGGCTGTAGGTGATGAACCAAGTAGTTGAAGAGTAGTATTAACAACATCATTTATGTACATAGATGCGCATCAAGAGTCTTCAGTCTTGGATGTAGATGACCCAACAGTAGGTACTTACCGTGGCAAGCTTGCCGATGTCTTCCTCCGAGGCACCCAGCGAAGCCAGCCCGATCTCCTGTGAGAACTGCGCGAAGCTCGGGTTGGCCAGCAGTGGCATGTGCCCCAACAGCTCGTGGCAGCAGTCGCTGAAAGTATACCGCATATTATTGTGAATGGACGCCTTACTGACCATTATATTCTGAACATTCTGATGAGTGATAATAAAAAAATCTAGTAGAGTAAATTGAGTAGATAATACATAAGTTTTGATCTGTATCAACTAAGCGTTGCTAAAAATATTCCTTAAAAAATTGGTTAGGTTAGCTTTATTACTATTTTTTACTAAAAACTTTTAGTTAAAAGATTATCATCTAATATTCTTCTGCACGTAAAATTGATAGTGTTGAGGTAAAGGTGGATGTGTCTTAGGTAATGTAAGATGTTGTCCAAAAATAGAATGAATACGAATCTCACACAGGCTATTGCGTCTCTGTATAAGGGAAGTGTTCCATTTATTAGTGTGACGGTGGTTTTTCGGTTTGATTTGACATCGCAAAAAGTGTTAAGCAAGACTACGTAATGCCACCGTGATTATTCAATCTATACATGTATAATTGTGTGTAGGAATTGAAAGAGGTGGGATTGGGCGTGAATTTGAGTAACCTAAACCTGTTGTATGCTGATGATGCGGTGCTGATTGCTAACAGTATGAAAGATCTACAGTCTCTCGTATCGATATCTCGGTTGAAGGAATTATGTATGAAGAATGAGTTAATGATTAATGTAAGCAAGTCTAAAATCACAGTAAAGAGAGAGTACAAAAACAGTGTGGAATATAGTTGTGAATGATGAAGTACAAAAGCAGTCCACAATAGAGTGCTGGCGCCTACTAGACTGAATGCTGTAGAAATGAGATTCCTGTAAAACCATATATGATATTGTGAGGAATGTGAAGATCCCCAAACAATGCGGAGATTACAATGAGTAAGATTAAGAGATAAGAAAATGGAAGCTCAAATAGTTTGGACATGTACAGCGAATGAACGAAGAAATGAGTGTAATCAGAACACATGACGCAATGTGAATGGTACAATAAGTCGGGGACGCCCGAGGAAGACACTTGATTCGGGCCATGTCAAAGTTAAAATAACAGAAGAGTATATGTACTGGACGGGAGTCCGCATAAGACTGTAGATTTAGGCGCCGGGTCCAAACCGTGTCTTCAACCGATGAGATGCTCCTTTACGGCCGATGATGATGATTGTAGTTGATATTGGTGATGAAATCTGCCTCCCGCACCCAGGCTTGGTGAATGGTGGGCACTGGGTGTGCTTTCGTCTCTGCTCGCTTCTGGTGTTGGCGGTTTTCCAAAGGAGGGCCGGCTGGTCTCGAAGAGGTAACACCAGAAGATCTTGGAGCAGAAGACTCGGCGAGGTGAGGCAGATGTTGAGCAGGAGTCACTTGTTGATAAATAAAACGCTTGGTTTTGGTGGTAAAGATGAACTGATTTATTTTGAATTATGTGGCTGCTTATATTTAATTAGCCTGACTCGCGCCCGACATTGGGCTAGGAGCCCAAAAGTGGTGGGGGGTTGTACCCGCGCCAACAATGAGTTTATAGCCTCCGACAAACTGTTGCATATTCATTTTGTCGGCAGCAATGGTGATAGTGGTCGCTTAAATTTGCGAGTTAGAAAAGATTTTGAACGCTTACATGAATGACAATTACATAGTTTAAAAGCATAGTAGTTATGAGAATGTGTATCTTGACAACTAGATTTTTTGTTTGCCAAGATACGACAAAAAATAAGAAATGTTTGTAAAATAAATGTGTAAAAATGATCTCAAGCGATCAAATTTGTAAAACATGTTAAGTTAGTATTTTTCCGAGGTCCCCCGTAACATAGCGCTCAGAAAAAGATAAGATTCACTATGCTACGAGGTTCCTGGATTTTTGTACACGCAAAAAAGGTAAAAAATATTGTTCAAAAATGGGTTTACATATGGGTGAAAAACAGCTTTTTTAATATCTCCTCAGCGGTAGTATATCGAAAATAGTGTTTATTTGACTACCGCCGAGGGGATGAACAAGTAAAATATACATATTTGCAATGTTTAAAAATTGATTTTTCTATGTAAAATTTACATAGAAAAAATGCTGGACATTGATCCACGCGGCAGGTAAGCCGGCGATGTGGTATCGAAGCCATTCGGAGTCAAAGTTTTCAAGCCGCTTGGGCCGAAAGATAGGATAGATAGAGAGATTGAGGAGAGATAGGAGGTTTTTGTGGTTTGTGACACAACCACACAAGCGTTTTTGTCTGGCTTGTGCACTCAGCCAGGCCCCGCTACTTTTGCCGGCCGGAGGAATCCCGCCGGCCCACTGAACAGGCGCTCGCGCCCACCCAACTGCCTTTATCAAGGCAATCTTTCACGCAAAACACTCAACCTACGAAGATCCACGCTGGCCCCCACAAACCGCCCGCAAGCACCTGAGACGTGCTCCCTTTTTAAGAGGAGTCACCGCTCGACACAGATGACCATGTTCCCGACCCGGATGCTCCCCATTGACCACGAGGACTCCCCGGTCGTGGTACCGCCCGGCGCTCGCCAAATTGCGCATCGCACTAAGACCGGGACCGTGCGCTATACGGTCCCCGCACCACAGCCCCGCCCCGAGGACCCAAGGACCCGGAGACCATCCACCACCACGACTGCCACCACGCCCGATGAAACGGAGATGACGGAGCCCGCAGCAGGCCCCTCTTGGGCAGCAGGACCCAGTCCTGCCCCCACGCGCCCCCCGATAGGCCCAGCGTCGGCCTACGTGGCGCCCCCGAGACCGCAGCAGCCGATGGAGACGGCTGCCCCCCAGGATGGAGGCTGGACGAGGCCGTCCAACCCCGTGAAGAGGCCCATGTCCCCACGGGGACCACAACCGCTCCAATGTGGCAACCGTTTTGAAGAGTTGCCCGAGGTAAGCGAAGGCGCTGGCGCGCCGCGTATGAAGCGTGCCAACACTAATTCATCTTTCTCTCCCGCAGGTACCGGCAGGAGAGACCGCGTTCCCCCGGTTGTGATGACCCTGGGGAACATGACGCACGCGCAGATCACAGCTGCGGTGCAAGGACATCTGGGGGCTGGTAAGCATTTTACTTTCAGGTATAACAGGGGCGGCACGGCCAACATCTTCGTGCGCACGATGGAGGACCATCGCGCCCTCACCAACGGACTGCGGGCGGAGGCTCGCGGCTTCCATACATTCACGGCCGAAGCAGAAAAGATGAAAAAGGCCGTCATCAAGGGCCTGCCGCTCGTAGAAGTGGAAGATATCAAGGCAGACCTGGAATCGCAGGGATTCCCAGCAGTGAAGGTGGTCAAGATGACCGCCTCAATAGAATATCCCATATACTTAGCGCACTTCAATAAGGAAGTCAACATGGGACAGCTGCGCGCGGCCGTCAAGTACCTGTGCCACTGCCGAATTCGACTCCAGAAGCACAGGAGCAACCACCTTCAGCACGGCACTCAGTGCTACAGATGTCAAGACTTCGGGCATGGGTCCCGAAACTGCTCGCACACAGCAAGGTGCGTAAAATGCTTACTGGAGCATGCTTCGGCAGAATGCCCCAAGAAGACGAGAGATGAGCCCGCCGCATGCTGCAACTGCTCAGGCCCGCATCCCGCCAATTACCGAGGCTGCCCCAAGCGGGTAGCGTACGTCGCCTCAATACAGCAGCGACCTGCCAGAAGGGCCCAACGCCCGCCGGCAGAACAGAACCCGAGCAGGCCACCTCCTCAGCCGAGGACGGATGGACGCACATGGGCCAACGTAGCCGGAGGCACCGCCCCCGCCCAAGAGCAGCGCGAGACCGCGCCGCCCCCACAGCCACGCCCACAGCAGGAGCCCGTGCGCGCGCCCACCTCTTCAGATGACAACCTGGACCTGATGGCCCTGCTCCAAGGCCTCCTGAGGATGCGATCACAGCTCGCCCGCTGCGCAACAAGAGCAGACAAGCTCGTCATCCTGATTGAGCTCCTAGACACCCTCGATGCCTAATACCGAGACGGTGAAAGTCCTCGTATGGAACGCATTTAGCGTGCGCAACAAGACAGACGAACTGCTCGCTTTGGCAAACGAATTACACACCGACATTATTCTCCTATCAGAATCTCACTTGAATCCAAGCGTACCGCTGAGAGTGCAAGGTTTCGAGATTTATCGTGACGATCGACAAGGAAGATCAGGCGGAGGAACCGCAATATTCGTTCGGCAATCTATGACGTCCACAAGAATACCTACTCCGAAGTTGAAGCACGCTGAAGCCACGATTATCGAAGTCACCATAGAGGGTAGAGCGCATACCATCATCTCCGTATACTGCACCCAACACAACCTAGTGAGAGAAGATCTCAATAAATTGCTCAATCTGGGACCGATTGTTGTGATGGGAGGCGACTTGAACGCCAAACACAACTATTGGAATAACTACAGAGGAAATGCGAACGGAAATACGCTCTTTACACACATGCAGACAAATACCTATTCGATAATGGCGCCCGACAGACCTACGTACTACTCGCAACGATCTAGATATCCGAGTACACTGGACATAGTACTCGAGAAAAATGTCAAGACAATATCTCCACTGCGCACACTAGACGAACTGTCTTCGGACCACCTGCCCGTGAGCTTTACTATAGGCGGCACAACTTCAAGGACCCCCAGAAAACAGCGAAATTACAAGGATGCGAACTGGGAAGGATTCAAAAAAGAAGTCAACGAACGAATTCATCTCACTTCGGGAACTCTGCGCTCGCCACAAGAAATCGACGAAGCTACAAGCACTCTCACAGAGATTCTTCAAACAGCACAAGACACACACATTCCTCTCAAAGAAATACATTCATACACGATCAAGCTTCCCGAACACGTTTTATCGCTCATCAAGGACAAAAATCGCCTGCGACGCATGTACCACCGCACGCGTGACGAATACTTCAAGACAGCGTACAACTGCCTGCAGAGGGAAATCAAGACCGAAATCGCAGAACTCAAGCGCGAACTTTGGGACAAAAAAGTTGCGTCGCTCACGCCGAAGGATAATTCCCTATGGAAAATGGCGAGCGCGCTGAGACATAAAGATTACACAATTCCCCCGCTACAGAAATTGAACGGCCCCGGGACGGCGCTTTCGCTACAAGAAAAAGCTGAAACACTCGCCGACGGGTTCGAGAGAGCTTACGCCGCTACAGACGGCCTTTCCGACCCGGCTACGGACCGGATCGTAGCTGACTCTCTACGAGATTTGAACGAAGCGGAGCAGACAAACGCTGAAGATATTCATTTCACAACGCCGAGCGAGATTGCGGTCACAATCAAGCGACTCAGAACGAACAAGGCGCCGGGAAGCGATCAAATACACAACATTCTACTCAAACATCTTCCTCAAAAAGCCATCATCTACACAACAAAATTGTTCAATGCCTGCCTCATGACCGGGCATTTCCCCCAGATTTGGAAATCGGCGACCGTGCTGCCTTTCGCAAAGCCGAATAAAGATAGAACGCAACCGACAAGTTACCGGCCGATTAGCCTATTATCTACGCTGAGCAAGGTATTTGAACAAATTATACTCAACAGGCTTGTACCACACCACGACGACAACAAGACTTTGCCAGACGAGCAGTTCGGCTTCAGAAAGAGGCACTCCACGACCCATCAACTCACCAGAGTAGCGGAATTTATCGCAAGAAAATTTAACGAACATCGCTTCACCGCCGCTGCGCTCATCGACCTAGAGAAGGCATTCGACACCGTATGGATTGACGGGCTCGTGCATAAGCTGCACCGCACTAACACGCCCATATACCTAACGAGACTGATACAGGAATACCTAAAGAATAGATCGTTCAGAGTGTTCATAAGGAACGTGCTATCTTCAATGCGTGAGATTCCAAAAGGCGTGCCGCAAGGAAGTTTACTGGGACCATTTCTCTTCATTCTATTCACCTACGACATCCCCCGAGACGAGAGATGCAATCTGTCTATCTACGCAGATGACGTCAAACTATACGTTTCTTCGCTGAAAGCGAACATGGCCGCGATTTACCTACAGAGAGCGCTCGACGCGCTCGTAGAGTATTACAAGAAATGGCGCCTGAAACTGAACGAGGCGAAAACCGAAGCCATCATGTTTACGAGAAAACGTATAAATAGAAAACCTGACTTCAACATCGAAATGGGAGGACACAGCATTGAATGGAAAGATGAAGTTACATATCTCGGCCTGACCATGGACTCCCGCCTCAACTGGAAATCTCACCAAGCGAAAATGCACGCGCGCACGCGACAAGCGATCGGCATGATGAAGCCAATTTTCAATAGACGGAGTCCGCTACTTCCCAAAACCAAACTCCTCATCTACTACTCGCTCATTCGTCCGGTACTCTCTTATGCGATTCCCGTATGGAGCAGCATCTCACACACAGACCACAAGAATCTACAGACACTTCAAAATCTCTGCATTAAAATCACATACAACACGAGACTCAGAACAAACTTGAAGAGATTACACGAACGAGAACAAATTCCAACTCTATACGAATTCACACACAGACTGACTGAACGCTTTTACAAATCACTCACACTTAGTAAAAATCAACTAATACGAGACATAGGACAATACAATGCTCCGAGCGACCTGACATTCAGATACACACATAGACTACCAAAACACATCCTCATGGACCATGACCACATATGGCACATACCAGAACTAGACGCGGACGAATAGCGAGCAGTAGGTATTTCCTAAACTCCCGACCTTCTTCCCAAATATATAATGTTTATATATCTATTTATATATTTATATAATATTTTATAATTTGTATGTATATGTATGTTTATTTTCTATCTTCCCATAAGTATATATTAACATAAAAACAGACACACACACACACATCTCAAAAATGCAGGACATCATATACCGATGTTACTGAAGGCCGCAAACGTTTCAAGTTGACGTTCGGCCGCTCCTTCCTGGGTAAGGTTTTCTGCGATTTTCCTTACTCCCAACGGCAAATGCGGAAGGACTCCAACAAAAGGGCGCAGCCAAAATTTCCCTCCCATTCCCAACACAACACAAACAGACACGTATGTAGTATATGGCCGCTGTAGGTCGCCGCTGGTGCTGATGCTGGATGATGATACATGCAATTTTAGTAGGGTTTTTAGGTAACAAATTTTTTCCCTACCGAGAAAATACAAGGCCTCTAAGTCTATAAAAGCCAGGTAATATTTGAATAAACCCATATGAGGTAAAAATTGTGAGGCGCATATGACGCCGTTCTATTTGTATAAAGAACATTAACTTTAAATTCAGTAAATTTAAATGATTCACCACTTCATGGAATATAAGAATCTAGAAAATGAAAAAAAAAAAAAAAATGCTTGGGCCGAAAACTGGACAAAATGACCAGTGGCGGGGAGTGGTGATTTTGCCAGTGGCGTGGAGTAGGGACATTTTATAAAAGTAAACAATTTTTATGAAATTAAATAATATGGTCAACTACGTCCGTTACACTCCCCCCGTTTAGCTATGCTGAACTAAAAAATAGGACGTTTGTTGGTACGTCGCAGTCCGCGGCGGCCAGTCCCTCTGGGATGGTGCTGGGCTGGTGGTACTGTTGATGTTGCATCGGTAGGCGGGGCCGGCAGGATAACAGCGAGCTTCACATTGGGGTGGACGTAAAATCCGGTGCTCGTCTGGATCCGGGCGGTCCTCACTCGGCCGTCTGCAGCAGGGGTGAATGGAGGAACATGGTGGGCTAGCCTTGATGGCGGCAAGGGCCCCATCAGAGGGGGGGCTGGCTTGCTCCTGCGCATCTTGCAGGTGGGGCAGTTGTGGGCGATCTTGCGAATATTTGTTCGCAGTCGCAGCACATGGTAGCTGTCTCGCACCTCAGCCATTGTTCTCTCCTTATTCGGATGATCGGCTTCCTGGTGATGATGTCTCACCAGAAGTCGTGCATAAGCGTGATCACCATCTAATATGATCGGTGTCCGCACTGCTTGAGGCACTTTACTGAGGGCTTGTAATCTGGAATTCATCCTCAGTAGGCCGTCAGGTCCAAGGAAGGGGCTCAAGGCTTTGAGCCGACTGTCACTTGGAAGTGGATCTCCTTTCTGGAGCGCATTTATATCACGATAAAATGTTTCTTCTTGACATTTTCTTGCCCATCGGGACTCTGCTTCCTTGATTTCATCGGTTCTTAAATGATTATCAGGTTGTTCGTGGCTTTTTCCACGACACCTTTTAATAGAACGATGTATCCGGCAGGTAGTTAGAATAAGATGATTAAATGAGGAAAATTTCTTGATGTCGGGCAGTGTGTCTGCCACAGTTGAAGTAAGGCCAACGTTTTGGCGCCTTACTTCAATGTGCCTGGGAGACCCTTTCGCGGGGCCGACTGATTTTCTCGTACCATTTGCAGGCACAGATCCAGCTGGTACTCCTCGTACGGCCGCCTGTATAAGAGGTGCTCGCGGTACGGGGCCAGATGGTCCATGGGGCGTGGTAGAATGCCACCGGGCATGGTGCCTGGGTGGTCTTCTCTGCAAAGATGCTGGCACAGATCCAGCTGGTACTCCTCGTACGGCCGCCTGTATCAGAGGTGCTCGCGGTACGGGTCCAGATGGTCCATGGGGCATGGTAGAATGCCACCGGGCATGGTGCCTGGGTGGTCTTCTCTGCAAAGGTGCTGGCACAGATCCAGCTGGTACTCCTCGTACGGCCGCCTGTATCAGAGGTGCTCGCGGTACGGGTCCAGATGGTCCATGTTGCACTGTTTGAGGTCTCTCGGCAATGTGCCTGGGAGACCCTTTCGCGGGGCCGACTGGCCTTCTCTGCGAAAATGCTGGCACAGGTCCAGCTGGTGCTCCTCGTACGGCCGCCTGTATCAGAGGTGCTCGCGGTACGGGGCCAGATGGTCCATGGTGCACTGTATAATGCCTCCCGGCAGTGCGCCTGGGTGACATTGTGGCTCGTATGGCCAATGTGGTAGCTTCATCCATATGTTCAGAGGTCCCTCCGCCATGGGTGGTCCACCCCAACGCCGTTCGTGATAATATTCGCGTAGAATCACGAACGTCGCGCACTTCCCTCGAGACAATTAAGTTAGCATTGTCTTGCCCGATGAGAAGTGTGGGGGTGATGTAGCGACCGTGGTACCTCTGGACAGGAAGGCTGAGCTGCTGGATGGTATTTGCTTTGATCATGTACTCATCAGAGATTCCGGCGCCGCGTAGAGTGATTGGCACGCGGCGGGACGTCAAGTCTGTTGAGCACATGTTTTTTGCTCCGTGTAGTCGTAGCTCACGGGTAGGTCCGGTTGTGCCGAGTTTTTGTGCTGTGGTGGCGTCAATAAGGGTGACTGTTGAGCCCTCGTCCAGAAGCGCAAAGGTTTTAATCTGCCGCTTCGGGCCCGACAATATGACTCCCACCACTTTTAACACGGCACTTTCGGTGTGGCGTCACATATTGTGAACATCTGCCACAGTAATGTCATTATCACGATTGTTATTATAGTTGTGAAGAAGTCGGTGGTGGGGGGATCTGCACTCCCCCACGCCGCACCATTCACTAACTTTGCACTGTTTTGTATAATGTTTGCCATTGAGGCACAATCGGCACAAACCGGCGTCGTTCACTGTTTCAAAACGATATTTTAAGTCTTTCGCGGCGAAAGTGCGACATTCGCAAAGTTGGTGGCCATTTTCACCACACTCGACACACCCGGCGCGGTTGTCGAACTCGCGAACTTCATTGTAACTGTTTTGCACTTTTTCCCCGCTTCGATTATTTTCTCGATTATTACCAGACAAAATTTGGGGCATTCGATTATTACCAGACAAATTTTGGGGCTTTCGATTATTTTGCGCGAACTGTTGTTTTTCACTAGAATTGTTGTTGTAAACATTGTTTTCCCGCGATAAAAACCGTTCTGACGCGGCAGACGTGTTTAAACTGTTGTCACAAGTGTCACTTTTGTTCGAATTGTTTTTTCGCGAAAACTTTTCTGACGCGGCAGACATATTGATGAAACTTTCACAGGTATCACGTTTTTTAGCACCGTTTTTTCGCCAAAACTGTTCTGACGCGGCAGACGTGTTCTCTAAACGGTTTTCGTCACATGTTTCACGATTTTGAGCACTGTTTTTTCGCGAAAACTGTTCCGTTATTGAGAACGAATGTTCACGGCGTGGGCGGGACCTCGCGGGGTCAACCAAACCGGACTTTGGGATGGCGTTCGCGACGGTTTTCAGGAAGGCGGCAAACTGGTAGATGGTAGCGGAGGCCTCGTAGTGCCGCACTTCCATCAGCCACGCCAACCGCAAGGTGGGCGGCATCTTCCCCGCGATGTCACTGAGCAGCGCTGGATTCGTCAGATAGCCATCATTGTTGAGGGAGCGGAGTGATGCCACCAGGTTTTGAACTGTGCCAGAGAAGTCTGCGATGTCCTCCAGAGAGGCCTCAATTGTGAGGTGGGGCAGCTTCTTCACTTTGTCCAGCATCAGGGCAGCGAGTGAGGTAGTCCCTCCAAATCTCTGCTCCAGGACTGCCAGGATCTCCGGAACCTAGGCAGGGTCCATCAGAAGGGGGCCGACGGCTTCTCGGGCTTTCCCCTTGAGGGCCCGCTGTAGGCGGATCAAGTTTTCGCTGGAGGTCATCCGACATGTGGAGGTAGACTGGTTGAACTGAGCCCTCCAGGTGGGCCACTCCAGTGGATCTCCAGAGAATGGAGGCAGGTCCTTGGCCATAGATTGTCTGGCAATAAGGGCCGCCATTCGTGGATCGTCCTCGATTGTGGGACGGGGGCTGTCCTGAGCCCTTGAAGCTCTGATGGCTTCTGTCAGGGCGGAGGCCAGCTGAGCCATGGGACTGCCATCATGCTGAACCCAGGCTCTGGTATGTTGGGCCGTCTCATCCGCCGTAGGTTGGGGCGGGAATCTCGGCATGGAGCTGGTACTGGCTGTGGGCGGGCCATCTGGCCGTGCCGGCACGCCATACTCCTGTTCGCGCAGTGGTACGGGCGGCACATGTCCAGATGGTCCAGATGGTCCAGAGGGTCCAGGTGGTCCAGGCTGTGTCCATGGCACGTCCCACTGCTCCAGCAGTCCGGCAGGTGATCCTGGCGTCGGCGCTGGGTACCCCGGGTGGGGCAGAGGTACGGGCAGCACAGGGCCATGAGGTCCAGGCTGCACCAGTACTGGGCATCCCTGAATGGTCCAGGGTGCTGGTTGCGCAGGGCCTGCTGGCTCTTGCTGCGCTCGTGATGCGTACCTCTGGTCCACCAGAGGTACAGGTCCGGCTGGCACTTCAGGTACGGCTTGCCTCTGTTCTATCAGAGGGGTGGGCGGTACGGGGCCAGAGGGTCCAGGCTGCATCATGTTTGGCCACCCTGCATTGGGCCAGGGTGACGAGGGCGGGGGACCGGCTGGCCTTGGCTGCGCCGCTGCTGAGTACCTCTGGTCCACCAGAGGCACCGGGCTCGGTTGGCCGGGCTGCACCCATCCAGGGCTGTACCCTTGGAAGCGCCAGGGTCCTCCTTGGGCAGGATACCCTTCCAGGAGTACGGGTCCAGATCGGGCAGGCACTGCTGCTGCTGGTTCCTCGTACCTCTGGTCCACCAGAGGCACCGGGCTCGATTGGCCGGGCTGCGTCCATGATGGTGGTGACCTCTCCAGGAGCTTCGAAGGTCCAGGAGGGGCAGGGGCTGCTGCTGTTGGAGCTGATTGAAGAGCTGCTTTAAGTCTCTCAATGTGCTCGGTTTGACTGCGAAGCTGTTGTCGCAATGACTCCATCGCATCCTCTTGAGATGTGGAGGGCGGTGAGTCATGATGTGCAGGTGGTGCCATGTCAGGAGTAGTGCTGGGCGTGGGCATGGGGGTTACGTCAGTCGTGACGTGAACCGCAGCCGTGGCCTGAGACCCAGCGTCCAGGGCATCTGCAGATGGTGTTGAGGATCCATCGTCTTGGATCCGGCTCGACCGTAAAGTTGGAGACATCCTGGTTGAAGGCGTGTGAGAATCCGGCTCGAAGGACCACTTGTACTGGACGGGAGTCCGCACAAGACTGTAGATTTAGGCGCCGGGTCCAAACCGTGTCTTCAACCGATGAGATGCTCCTTTACGGCCGATGATGATGATTGTAGTTGATATTGGTGATGAAATCTGCCTCCCGCACCCAGGCTTGGTGAATGGTGGGCACTGGGTGTGCTTTCGTCTCTGCTCGCTTCTGGTGTTGGCGGTTTTCCAAAGGAGGGCCGGCTGGTCTCGAAGAGGTAACACCAGAAGATCTTGGAGCAGAAGACTCGGCGAGGTGAGGCAGATGTTGAGCAGGAGTCACTTGTTGATAAATAAAACGCTTGGTTTTGGTGGTAAAGATGAACTGATTTATTTTGAATTATGTGGCTGCTTATATTTAATTAGCCTGACTCGCGCCCGACATTGGGCTAGGAGCCCAAAAGTGGTGGGGGGTTGTACCCGCGCCAACAATGAGTTTATAGCCTCCGACAAACTGTTGCATATTCATTTTGTCGGCAGCAATGGTGATAGTGGTCGCTTAAATTTGCGAGTTAGAAAAGATTTTGAACGCTTACATGAATGACAATTACATAGTTTAAAAGCATAGTAGTTATGAGAATGTGTATCTTGACAACTAGATTTTTTGTTTGCCAAGATACGACAAAAAATAAGAAATGTTTGTAAAATAAATGTGTAAAAATGATCTCAAGCGATCAAATTTGTAAAACATGTTAAGTTAGTATTTTTCCGAGGTCCCCCGTAACATAGCGCTCAGAAAGAGATAAGATTCACTATGCTACGAGGTTCCTGGATTTTTGTACACGCAAAAAAGGTAAAAAATATTGTTCAAAAATGGGTTTACATATGGGTGAAAAACAGCTTTTTTAATATCTCCTCAGCGGTAGTATATCGAAAATAGTGTTTATTTGACTACCGCCGAGGGGATGAACAAGTAAAATATACATATTTGCAATGTTTAAAAATTGATTTTTCTATGTAAAATTTACATAGAAAAAATGCTGGACATTGATCCACGCGGCAGGTAAGCCGGCGATGTGGTATCGAAGCCATTCGGAGTCAAAGTTTTCAAGCCGCTTGGGCCGAAAGATAGGATAGATAGAGAGATTGAGGAGAGATAGGAGGTTTTTGTGGTTTGTGACACAACCACACAAGCGTTTTTGTCTGGCTTGTGCACTCAGCCAGGCCCCGCTACTTTTGCCGGCCGGAGGAATCCCGCCGGCCCACTGAACAGGCGCTCGCGCCCACCCAACTGCCTTTATCAAGGCAATCTTTCACGCAAAACACTCAACCTACGAAGATCCACGCTGGCCCCCACAAACCGCCCGCAAGCACCTGAGACGTGCTCCCTTTTTAAGAGGAGTCACCGCTCGACACAGATGACCATGTTCCCGACCCGGATGCTCCCCATTGACCACGAGGACTCCCCGGTCGTGGTACCGCCCGGCGCTCGCCAAATTGCGCATCGCACTAAGACCGGGACCGTGCGCTATACGGTCCCCGCACCACAGCCCCGCCCCGAGGACCCAAGGACCCGGAGACCATCCACCACCACGACTGCCACCACGCCCGATGAAACGGAGATGACGGAGCCCGCAGCAGGCCCCTCTTGGGCAGCAGGACCCAGTCCTGCCCCCACGCGCCCCCCGATAGGCCCAGCGTCGGCCTACGTGGCGCCCCCTAAGTCTATACAATACAAGGCCTCTAAGTCTATAAAAGCCAGGTAATATTTGAATAAACCCATATGAGGTAAAAATTGTGAGGCGCATATGACGCCGTTCTATTTGTATAAAGAACATTAACTTTAAATTCAGTAAATTTAAATGATTCACCACTTCATGGAATATAAGAATCTAGAAAATGAAAAAAAAAAAAAAAAAAAAAATGCTTGGGCCGAAAACTGGACAAAATGACCAGTGGCGGGGAGTGGTGATTTTGCCAGTGGCGTGGAGTAGGGACATTTTATAAAAGTAAACAATTTTTATGAAATTAAATAATATGGTCAACTACGTCCGTTACAGTATATATGATACTATGAATGAATTTGAAAGAGGCAACGAGTGTGCGCCAAGACCGAGTTGTTTGGCGGTCCGTCCGAAATGGCTTGGTGGTTAGTTACTTAATTAGTCGAGGTAAAGCTAAAACTCACGGCTCAGGGGTGTAGAACGGGTCGGAAGAGTGGCGGATGTACTGCGTGCAGTGGAACACGCGGAAAGCCAGTCCGGAGAGGAAGTCCCTCGGAGACAAGTAGCCCGCCACAGGCCTTATCTGGAATCCTGTCTTTCGCTTGAGGAAAGCGCTCACGTCTTCGAGCTGCAACATTTCAAATAATACGTAGAGACTGTTAATGATGCAATGGTCATTTTTTGGCATTTTTACATGATTAGAGCAACTTGTGCATTTTCCGCTAAAAGTTTCCCTCGGTAAACGATCTGTTTAAAAATGAAAATCTTTGGTTACCTCTATAACTTGTTGAGGTACATTGCTTTCAAACAAATGCTTTTGATTTTCAAACATATGTTTACTGGCAAAAGGCATATTTTCCTTTTGGAAAGCTTAAAAAAAAACTTATTTATGTATTTTAATTTTAATTATGACATGATTTAAATTAAAGTTTTACTGTGTTTTTTTTTATATCAATAAACTACTTTTTAAAAATTGCAATGAATGTTCGCTTTTTATTGAAATAACTCGTAACACAATTATTCCGAAAATGAAAATCAATTTAAAAAGTAAGATAAATTATAATAATTTAGGAGACGGGTATAGGTATCGCCATTTATTGGATAACCAACACCGCACCACAGTCACCCAAAGTGGTTCGCTACGTTTGGTGCCTTAGTAGGAGTGCCCAGGTTCATGGGGGTGAAGTCTTGGCGGAAAACAGAACAAAACTCTGCACGAGGAGAGATCGTGTCTACAATGGACAGGGGAAGAAGATAAGCACAGAGGGATAAGCATAACAGTATCGATAACGAAGCAATATCGGTAAGAAATTCGAAACATCATAAATAGTTATCTATATCGGGCGGTTGCGTGGATTTAGTCTACAGTTTTTAATAAATCATTAATAAATCAGTACGTATTGGACAGTTAGGTTAGGTTAGGTTAGTTGTTCGGTTACTGGGCTGAGTGACCAGTGCTTGTCTTACTTTGAGTTTTGTTCCAAATAATATCAGGAATCGCTGGTTAAAGTAGGTCAAGTACATCCCTTAACACCCTGCTATACAGTTGCATCATTTTAAACGTCCGTTTATGAGAAAGAAAGCGGGAATGGTTACAACGAAACTATGAGCAGTTTTCCATTGAAGAAAATGCATTTGAAATAAAGGTTTGTTTGTTTGTCTGACCTGTGGGAGGTGGTCCTCTCGGTAGCCGCAGTATTTGACCAGCTGGGGCCAGTTCTCCAGGTACTCTGGGCAGGCGTGCATTGCGTACAGCCGCTGCAGCTCGCGGAAGATGACCCCCCTAAGTGAGCATAATAAGGAATTCAAGAGTAATTAACATTAATAAATTATACGAAAACACTTGGTTTTAACTCACTTAATTGATACACTTTTTTTGTCTACCGGTTTCGGTACATCCGTACCATCATCAGGACTGTTATAAAAAATGCTATCAAATACAGAAGTACACAAATATACACATATTTATATGTGTATTAAAAACCAAGTATTTTAGTTACATTTATTTAAAAGGTCATGTCTCAATGTGCTTGCTTCTTTTGGAAAAAAAAACTATATATTATATTCAGGCAGGTACATAAAACAGCAATCGTAAATTCTGAACGTACACGGATAAAACTTACTGATTTAAGTTATTGCTAATTTATTAAAAATCTTAACTTTTTTATTTAAAGATAAACTTATGTTTACAAGACAAGGTTTTTATGCAAAGCACAAAGGATAACAAATTATAATAAGCAATAATGATTAGCCTGAAACATAAATATTAACTGAAAAAAAAATTGAGGGTGCAATTCCTGTCGGCGGCATTTATTATTAAAAGATTTTTTTTTCAATTTATAGTTGTTTTTCTGACCAAATATTTTTTATTTATTTTTTTTATTCTAGATAAAAGAAAATTACATTTTTCACTTATTTAACTTGAAATAACAAATACATTACACATAAATATATTACCAGAGATGTGCAAAATGGGTACCCAAAACCATTTGAAATGCAAAATGGAAATGGGTCAAAACTTTTCCATTTGAAAATGCAAACTGCAAAATGCTTTTTAGAAAAGCATTTCAAATGCAAAATACCTATTTTCAAAATGCAAAATGGTTTCTCAGGTCAAACAATTAAAATAATTATAGGATTTTTAAACAATTTTGTCATTTAATAATGGACATCAATGTAGAACAAACATATTACATGATGGTAAATCCAAAAACACCACGACTACAGATTATGAAACCACAAAAAATTTGCGCGGGACTAATGTTGCCAACGTAAAAACCTAGAAACTATGTAACATTTAATATTACAGCGTCATGGCCCAATGTTCAGTATTTTTTGTAATGGTATCACTCATTTGCCAGGGCTCCTACCAGGGAGCAACTTGACAAATGTAAATTATCTCTCATAGCGAGGTTGAGGACCGACTGATATTTGGGGCTTATGAAAAAAAGATGAGTGGAGATAGTAGGAAGAATGTTGCAAAAAAGCATTTAAAATGGAAAATGCATTGAGAAAACCATTTAAAATGCAAAATGCAAAATGGTTTTTAGAAAAGCATTTAAAATGCAAAATGGAAAATACCTATTTTGCATTTTGCATTTCTATTTGAAATGGATTTATTTGAAATAAAGCACATCTCTGTATATTACACAACGATATTATTCACTTTCATTGTTTTGTTGATTGAGCATAAAACGGAACAATTTTTTTTTATGTACCTACATTTTTTTATTTTTTATTTCGTCTGGGAGGCAATTATATATGTTGCTCCCCTCGTAAGCAATGAATTACTTACCATAATGAGTATGTATGGTGTTTAAATGTATTTTATCGTGTTGCCGTGTAAAGTGTGTGTGTACTTGGGACGTTTTAATGAATTCTGTATTTGTATGTATGAGTTTATTATTTATTTTGTAAATAAGGAGACATATATTATATTCATATAATTTTCTTGATTTTAATAGTTTTGTTTCCAAGTATAATTTTTTTGTTGATGTTCTAGGTTTGAAATGAAATAGCTTTTTGATTACTTTGTTTTGTGTTACTTGCAGTTCATTTATATATGTTTCACATGCATTTCCCCAGATTTCAATCAAGTAGTTTAAATGTGAGTGTACGAGGCTAGAATATAGACACATTATAGATATGATATCCGGCTAAATACGCTAATTAAGGGGGTGATTTTATCTTTAATATCTTGAATATGCTGTTTAAAAGTTAGGTGTTTATCATTTTTTTATCAATTAACCTGAAACACAAATATAAATTGAAAAAAATACTTGGAAAAGAATGCGTGTTCAATTCCCGTCAGCGCATTTATTATTTCTAGATTTTTTTTTCATTATATTTTTGTTTCCGGCTAATAATATTTTTTATTTTATTTTATTTTTTTTTTTTTTTTTATTCCAGATCTCGGGGAGGGTGGTGCAATCCCACGAGCTCCATATTATACATATAATATATATATAAAGTAATTATAAAAAATATTTTAAGATAATACATACAAAATAAACGAAAACAAAAGACAATAATAATGCAAAAAACATAACGATATTAATGTTTTTTAAAAAGAAAAAATATTTAAAATATATATATATATATATATATATATATACAGGGTGTCCGGAAACTCGTAGTACAAGCGGGAAACTGGTGAATCTACATCACATTTGGAGTCGATTTTGTAGTATATATTTTTTTGATTTGAGCTTTCGTTATCGAGTAAATCGAGTTAGAAGTTGATTTTTTTTTTTTAGTCAAATTCTTATAAATTATTACTGAAGATCAAAGTACCCAACTAATTAAAACTATTTGAAAGTAAAACAAATGAAGAAACTCGGATTTGAAGCATTATTTTGAAATCACCCTTCATTTAATCCGGTGTAATCATAAAATATTTCTGCTCTGCAGGGTTAAAACATCTGTTGTTCAACCCTAAACACCAGAAAAAACTTTAACCCTAAAATAGCCGAAAAATATTTTTTTTTGTTTTTTTTTTTTTTGTGAAAATGCTCAAATCAAAAAACTTTATGTTTATTTGGGTTCCCCATGTGGTGTAGATTCTCCAGTTTCCCGCTTGTACTACGAGTTTCCGGACACCGTGTATATATATTTTTTTTTCATTTTTTTTATTGCGTATAATAATTTGTTATTAAAAATCTCTTTAAATTGCTATATTTTGGAACATGGGAAGGTGTTGTGTTCATGCTCTAATTTATTTTGAATCAATATCTGAAGGCATGCACAGGCAAGATGTTACGAGCAATGAAATTTGAAATTTTTGAAATTACTAATTTATATTGAATTATATATAATGTGTCCCAACCGCTTCCAACCATCTGGAGCCAGTGAGACTAATGCAACCCCTATTTGGATATATTGTGAGGCTGAAGGTAGAGGGGAGTGGAAGGAGATGGGAAAGGAAGGTAACGAAGTATCTGGCTAATCAGATCTAGTAACTAAACACTATTAAAGCTAGTCAAAGCAACGTTTCAATTCTGAATGATGGTCTCACACCAGGGCGATACTGAGATCCGAAAAGGTCCGTAAATTTATTATATATTATTTTAAATCAATACATTGTGAAATACCACAACTTTTTGAACCTGCAATCTCCAGATTGTTAGACGAGAACCTTACCCCTCAACAACGGATGCCGTCTATGAATATGATTATGGCAATACTTTTATGTACAAATTATGGTATTGCCATTATATTATATATTGTAGTTTGAAGATATTTACTAGAATTGTAAGTGTCTCACCAAAACGAGCCATAAAAAATTGTCATATTATTAGGAATGTATATTAATATTTTTTCATTCAATAGTAAGAAATTTCAGATTCTGTCTGATATTACCGAATATAAAGTATTTTGGTTAAGTTAGTTCTGTAGCCTCATCAAGATGTCTTGAATTTCCATTGCATTCATAACTCAATTTGGCCTTCGTATTCGAAGTCAGACAAATCGAGTTACCTACGCGGGGGAGTTGTAACACTGTGGAGTGTACTCATAATAATATTTAAGTTGATTTTGCTTTCGGTTAATTCATTGGTCTTCGCCTAAACTAATTTTTTCTGTCGAATCATACTAAACTTGTCACCGCGTAGCTTTGATTGAAACAGAAGTGAATATAAGTGACTGATTAATTGACTAACATTTCGACTGTCTGTACATTTGTTTGTGTGTTCCGTGTCCGGTCAATCCTGTTAGGATGTAAGTACCTTTTATTCAGCCATTATGAAGATTTTTTTACATTAGCTCCACACAGGAGGCACAGAAGGGGAAAAAATCCCTCATGGCCTATGTCATCTTTGGGGATGCTGTGTGGGGATATTTTTAGGTAAAGGAAGGAGAGAAATTTCTTGAAAGGAAGAACGTATGAGGGTGGGTAGGAACCACGCAGTCGGCGGGTAAAAGCATCCGCAGCCAAGACATAGATAAACCTCACCCCATCAACCCGGGCACCCCTGCTAAGTCACCAAAGGTAGCAAACCACTTGGGGTGACCCATTGCAGGGGTGTTGGTTATCCAATAAATTGGCGGTTCCTGGGGCGGCGGTACCCGTACCTGCCTCCCAAATTGAATGAAATATATTGAGTGTACGATTGACAGGAAACGTCGGACTGGCTGTGGTGAATTCTCACAGCGGTACCCGACTTATAAAAACCTCATTAGATTATTCTCAATCAAACTTACTTACCATGTTTTAATTTCTTCTTCGGTATACTGCACCTTTGGGATTGGTTGGCCGCTGAAATATAATATAATGATCATTAATATTTTAAGAATGTACTATAACTCATAACATAACGAAAGACAATAAGACGTCCAGTGGGCCACTCCAGGAAATATTGGGAAAGCAATTCAAGAAGCTTTGCAACGACAAAGAGGGATGACGCAGGCCGCTGAAGTAGTCCAGGATATACACTCCTGGTGTCCCCTTTTTAAAGTGATGGGTCCACAACCCGAAGTACTAGGGGTAAAGTTTATTAATTTTTTAATTACTCTTTTATACGACCATGGAGCTTTTAAATTGGTAAAATTTTTAAAATAATGCGATCATACAAATTTCACTTTCAATACATCGATAACGTGTGCGAAGCGGTCATACAACTTTCGATACATGAGCAACATTTGAATAAAAAAATAATGCAAACATAAGAGTGTTTCTTAATTTCCACATTTTATCTTAATTTTGTTAGATAATAAAAAGTCTAACTTTGTAATATTGCATCTGTCATACTGAACTAAAATATTGTCAAACTGTTATTTTTTAGCAAAAATATGCAGTATTCTTCCGTCCACAAGCAAATGTTTCTTATATTAAGATGTATAAAAATATGCATTCCTCTTCCATCCACAAGCAAATGCTTCTAATTTATTTATTTATTTATTAACGGACATCGTCCAAATTACAAAATAATAACACGAATAAAGTAAAATGAAAAATACAGGAGTAGACAAAGGTATATGAAAGCAAAGACATAAGGCAGATATAATATAAGAAAATAAAGTGACAAGTGGAATCAAGTCAAGAATACGCCGTGGGTCAGGAACACAGGACACTTATAATATTCCGTCACTTGTTTAGCGACTGGCAAAAATCATTCAGACTTATCCCAAAAAGTTAAGGTTTTGACTTGAGTTGACCAGTCTACACATTCTGGACAATGGTGAATAATATCCATAATTTGTCGAATGATGGTTGAGGAAGAGCAGTTCATTATTTCTGAGTCTTTGCGAGGGGATATTGAAGGGAATGAGTTGCAGTAGAGTAGGTGAATCAATAATACCATTTATTATTTTTATAAGCAATAATTGTTCGCCTGAAACACTCATCCACATTGAAAAAATCTCCTGATAAAAAATACATGACGCCAACGGGACTTTGAACTTTGACTTTTTTTTCTCAGGTGAAAAAATGTAAAAAGCAGTAATTGTTGAATGAAACACTAGCATATATTGAATATTTTCTCGGGTAAGAAATAAGCCCCCATAGCTCAGTGGTCAGAGCTTTCGACCGGAAATCGAATGGACACGGGTTCGTGTCCCGTTGGCGTCATGTATTTTTTATCAGGAGATTTTTTCAATGTGGATGAGTGTTTCAGGCAAACAATTATTGCTTATAAAAATAATTGTTATCCTTTGTGCTATGCATAAATAAAATCTTGTCTTTAAAAACATTAATTTATCAAAAAAATAATAATTAATACCATTTATAATTTTGAGGAAGCAAATGAGGTCATTTCTTTCCCGACGGACTTCCAAAGGAGAGAGGTTTAGAGTTAGTTCAATTTCATCATATGAGTATTTGCCTTTTTCTAAACCTAGCCTCCTAGCAATCCCTCTTGAAACGATGTTGAACAGATTCAATGCGTCGAATGTGGACAGCATAAAAAGGAGACAAATAACACAAGCATATTCAAGATGGGGGCGAACAATATTAATATTAAAAATATGCAGTTTAAATATTAGTTATATTATAACTAATATTTAAAATATATAAAAATATGCATTCCTCTTCCATCCACAAGCAAATGCTTCTAATATTAAGATGTATAAAAATATGCAGTCCTTTCCATCCACAAGCAAATGCTTCTAATATTAAGATATATAATTAATAACCAATAGTAAAACCTGAATTTAAGTATAAAAGTTTATATTCATAAAAATAAAATATATAAATACAATAATTTTCGCAAACTTTTCAGCCTACCGAGATACTGCAGCGCTACGGAATTGTAGTCCTGGAGGGACGATTGCACTTTTTCAGAGCGCTTCTCCGCCACCACATAGGAAGCTTATCTATCTATCTGTATCATAATATTCTGAAGCCATTTCTTGGGTCATGTGGTGATAGGTACGGGCAGGCTTAATCCATAACTGCAATGCCGCAATGTTATTCAACAACTTACAGTGAAAATAGTCCTCGAACACGACAAGCTATAGGTCAATTATTGGCATACCATAATCCCCTTGTCATACAGAAATATTAAACATTAAATATAACACTAAAGCGCTTTTTGATAGAGGAGCAATCTCGCTCCATGACAGAAAACAACTGCGATCAGCGTTGGTACTATCTAGCAATTCGTAGATAGATAGGTACTTGCATTTCGCATAATACAACATCATACAATCGTATAACTTTCGATACATGAGAAATGTTTGAATAGAAAATTAATGCAAACATAAGAGTGTTTCTTAATTCCCACATTTTATCTTAATTTTGTTAGACAATAACAGTCCAACTTTGTAATATTGCATCTATCATACTGAACTAAAATATTGTCAATCTGTTATTTTTTAGCAAACATATATTATGCAGTCCTCTTCCATCCACAAGCAAATGTTTCTTTTATTAAGATGTATAAAATAACCAATAGTAAAACCTGAATTTAAGTACAAAAGTTTATATTAATAAAAATAAAATACATATATACAATAATTTTCGGGACATATCAAGAGTCAGAATAACAGAAGAGCATAAATATAAAGCTAAAATGAGGGGATACACGGAGAAAATTCAGTGTTGCTAAATTATTAAGAATCTTTACAAATTATTCGTAACCCAATTAAAAACGGGATTAATTAGATATAATAATTTTTCTCCGTGTGACAGAGTTGTGTGGTGGACTATCCCCTCTGCCCAATGCTTCGGGAAAAGGCTTGTTAGTCAGTCAGTGCTTACCACTTGTAGTTATTTGCAATGGCCACGAACTGGTTGCGGCGGCGGCGGTAGACGGGATCCTTGAAGCCGGGGTGGTCGGCATCCAGATCTGCGCCGTACATCAGCACGTTCTGAGCGCGGTCCAGATCGTTGATCTTGCGCGGGAACCACGGCATCTCGTCGAAGTCTGAGTGGAACCAAATACGCCAATTTACGGATCCATGACAAAACATACCATTGAAGGAAGAGAGTGAGACGCACATTAAATCATTTTGCGAAGAGATTTGACAATAAAATTTCAACTCCTAAAAATGACTATACAGTAAACAACAGATTATTTTTGACCCCTCTAAATAATATCAACTAAATATTATTAGAAAAAGAAAACACCAAGCTTCGTATTCAAAGATAAAAGTTAACCACAGAATAATTAGAATATACACCTTCACACTAGTACAATCTCTAAATAGTAAATAAATAAATAAAGTCTCTTCAGTTATTTGGTTATTACCAGCAGGCAGATTTACCTTAATTTTATGGATTATTTTACTATTACTTTAGGAAATACCTTTCGTGAATTAAATTATTATTAGTTTAAGGAATATTCTACCAGTATGTATCCGTAGATAAAATACTTAAACCGGTAACGGTAAAAAAAAATAAGTGGAAAATGGTTTAAATTTGTTAATGATTTAAATATTTTACCACACATAGTCAGTATCAAAAATAGAAATAGTAATAAATATATCCTTAAAAAAATGTAACTATAAATTCAAAAATAGCAGAGCTACAAAAATGAAATTTTCAAACAAAGAAAATTGATTTTTTTCTACGAAAAAATAAATATATAAGTATTAACAAAAAAAAACACCATCTTTGTTTTATAGACAACTGAACGAATTGAAATAACTAAAAAAAATGTAAATTTATGCGAATATAAACAATTTTCAAATAAATATTAACAGAGTGAAGAATAATTTATATACCTTACATTGTTTAATGTACTTTTTCTTCATCAGAATCAACCCAGAATAATCAGGTTAGAGATTATTCTGGGTTGATTCTTAACACTTATGAATATACAAAAGAATCAACCCAGAATAATCTCTAACCTGATACACCCTCGGACATGACGTATCGACCTATTTTGTTATATAAAAAATATCACATCATACCATACACTTTATAAGTTTATTTGGAAACCAAAAGAAACACGCTACTGGGTACCATATCCCTTGTTCGTATTGAACGTCACTATCGAAGTTGTCCGATTTTTAGTGACTTGCGATTACTACTGATTACAAATTCACTAATAAAAATGAAATTACGTCCTTACTGAAAATTTAATCACGATAATAACGTAAAGAGTTTAATAATTGTAATTGTTTACTTCTTGTTTTATGTGGCTATAAAAAGAACAGTTTTTATTGAATGTGGTGATGAATATTTCGACCATAACACATCAATTACGATAATAATTTGTTTGCAACTCGTGCGTCGCTTTTGAAGTAAATCAGTGTTATTAGAGCCCCCGCATACCCATTTTCTACCGATTTATAACAAGTTTCTCGTTAACTCCAAGTTCCAAAAAATAATATTTTGAAGATAATATCTATACTTAACTACGCCCCCTCGTACATTTTTTATGCCGAAACGTTAATTATATGAAATTCCCTCGATAGAAAAAAAATCGCAAAGTAAGCTCCGAAAATTAACAACTTTTGTTCTGTTATTTAATGTGTTATACCTCCATTATTTATAACTCCATTATTGCTCCAAATTTTAACTACTGCTCCACTATCCTTTTCCTGTGTAACGACCGAGAGCAAAATAAATTTCAAATTCTCCAAAATAGGGCAATGAGAACAATACTCAGACGAAATCGATATTCAAAAGTAAATAAAATGTTAAGTGAACTAAATTGGCTAGCGGTGAAATAGATGTTGACCTTGAACACGATGATATTTGTACATAAAATAGTAAACAACCTGCTACCCAAATATTTTTTAAATAAAATTGTATTCACCAAGGACATACACAAACATAAAACAAGGACGTGCAACGAAATCAGGCTACCAAAAAAGGACAAGGCGAATACTTAGAATAATATACTATATAAAGGGATGAAATACTATAATGCGCTGCCGGAAAACCTAAAGGCTTCCCCAATTGGAAAGTTCAAGATGTTGTGTAGGAGCCACATCAAGCAAGAAAAATATAGTATATTTATATGTAACAATTAATTAGTAATTTTTAACCTTAAATGTACGAATAAAATTAATAAATAAATAAATAAAAATAAGGCATGAAAAAAACCACAGTGTATATTTAAATGCAACAAGAGCATTTATCGAGAGATTTATGCTCTATTTCAAACGAGTCATGTTTTATTAAATATTTTCACCATTTTCGCTTAATTATTATCGTTTTTGATATTAGCGAGCTCCCTCTAACATTCGTATTTACATATCACCCTTTCAAACCATCTTTGAACGCTTACTACGGGGGCCTTAATGTTTATTTGGGGATACGTAGATATCGTGATACAAATACAAAATAGATGAACAGGATTCAGTATTTTAGTAGCTTGCAATTGAGGAGCGTTTTCACAAAGAGAAACATTTATCAAAACAGATTTTTAAAATTATTTTTCTCCAAGTATGTATCTACAAAATGGCCAATTCAGATTCTCAAAAATCAAAATATTTACCTGCTTTATATATAATAAAAAATATACATTTGAATAGAAATATAATGTAAAAGAGCCATTATTATCTTATTTAAATGTATCTGAGTAGGTCCCCATATATTTAAAAAAAATTAACTTTAAATCTTGTTCCCTATAAAATCACGTATCAGCGGTAGGTGTTAAATTTTTATAATGTTTTTTTGGTGGAATTAGGTAGGTACTTTGAAAGACAAAGCATACATACATTTTTGTTTTTATTAAAAATGATACTTTTATCGCAGAACTAAAATGTATTGATATTTCACTTTGTGAAAACTTTTTTTTACAATTACGTTGAAATTTCTCTTTGGTCAAAATTTGCAATTCTCGACTACTTTTTAAATAAAGATGGCTTTTGACAAATGAATTGAGTTATCTTATAATTAATCGAATTTGAATTTAAATATTAGCATAAACTAAACCTCTTTAAAACTGTATCGCGAAAATATTTTATACTGACCGTGGAAATTAAATAAATAAAATTTGAGCACATGGCATTAAGCGAGGCCACGGAAGGTTGACTGAAGCCATTTATTTTCTCATTAAAACTTATTATTTATTGTTCGAAGACATAATGATGACACTCTTTTTGGCGTCAGTGACTCTTGAGCAAAGTACCTACATGATACCTATTTTTAAACCACGGCCTTTTCAGAAGGCTGAGAGTAGATACTAATTTCGTTTATTTTTGAGTAAAATTTGACTCATGAATATTTAAATTACGTTAGTTACATAAACTCTTAGATTGTTAATATTTGATAAGTGATAGTGATCAATGATTAGTCACTTACCGAAGCTGGCCGCGGCGGACAGGGGAGTGGGCGGAGGGAACTCCTCCCCGCCCGTCGCAGCAGAGGGGTGCATCTGCAGAGAGGTCACCTCACGCTTCAGCATGCGGCTCAGCTGGTCCATTCGTCGCTTCTCACACTCTATCTCCACCAGGATGTCGGACTGCTTGGGGGAAACAGAAATGTTTTATCAACTCTTCCGCACTCAAGACGGCAATCGATGGTAACTCAGCTTCTTTATTTTTTAATCTTACACTAATCGTCATAGGAAACCAAGATAATGTGACCGATAATATACAAGGTTCAAGGGAAGCTAAGGACCGGTTGTTTCGGAGAATTTGAACAATTCTTCAAATTTCAAAGTTAATTTTCAAGTTCAAGTTTTTTTTCAAGTTCTGTTTTTATTTCAGTTCTGTCAAGCAACTAGCCTATACTGATATAATAACAGAACTTGTATAGGACATTCACAGAACCCGTCAATGAACGTTGAAATTTGATGAATTGTTCAAATTCTCCGAAACAACCCGTCCTTAATGTTTATCAGATGAAGTTGAAAGATGGTTTATTTTTATTTTTAGTTTAAATACACACAATTAATAAAATATTAATCATTGAAGACAATATTAGCGATTCTCAAAAGAAAATTTGAAATCAGGAAAAGATAAATTAAATTATGTAACTGGGCTAGTGCCTGGTTCACACGAGGGCAATTCAGAACACAATACAATAGTGTTTTGTCCCTGTTCCGTGAACAACGGAACAAGGACAGAATGCTATACTAACTCTAGAGGACAACGCGTGCGGTTGCAATGGCGGGGGTAAGACACCATGCATCAGTGTCTTGGATATTGTCTCTGAGAGAGTGTCTTTGTTCATTGTTCTGTCTTCCAAACTATTGTTCAAACTAGGACAGTGGGTCCAAAGCTGGGACAAAACAGTATTGCACTGTCGTCGTGTGATCCCGGCATAAATATCACGATATCGCTGACGTATCATTGTGGAACCGGAAAAAAGTCTTTGAACTGATAACGGCAGGCTATTTATTCCATTAAACCTATGAAACTACCTAAACCTAAGGTATGTAGATGTGCCATATAATATTCATTCAAAGGGTTAAGCATTTACTGTCTTACTAGTAAGAATCTTACACGCCGTTAGATGTTGGTGTGGTAAAGATTTCCTAGAGGCTGGTTTAAGACCGTTTTAATCAAAAAAACGCCATCGAAATAAGTTTTCAGTGTTCTGACTTTAGGCGCAATATTTACACCACGTTTTTAATAGGACTGTTAGACAACAAAATAATTACACAATATTATATTTTTACAATAGTCAACTAATGATAAATATAAATAATAACTGTTAATATCTCATTTCATATTGGTCCTCTTATCGTAATCAAATCGGGTAGCCATCATTTCGATAAAAGGCCTCCAGGCGTCCCTGTCTTGGGCTATTTCTACACGGAGATAACTTACTTATATAAAATGCTGCTAATTTCTATAGAATCTCTTCAAAATTATTCGTAATCCTGTTAAAAACGGGACTGCAGGCCGTCAACGAATGAATTGATAGGTTTCGTGTTAAACTTGTCGGAACCCGTGGTTATCTATATTTATTTATTTCATTTAAACGCCCATAGGGCTTTTACATACAATGCAATTATGTTTTTTAAATACAATAACAGTAAAGAGTTTACATAATATATAAGAATATACAGATTACATAAAATATAAGATTTAACAATGCATAGGTTAACAAAATATAGGTAACATGAAACAAGATTTACGAAACTTAGGTAACATGAAATTTAAGTAAATGAAATAAGATATATATGATCTGCCAATATCCTCCAAATCAATTGAATAAAAAAGGATGAAATTGTTAGCCTATAAACTATGTAACTCTAATTAACAATCTCTATTACGCAAGATTAGGATAAGAATCGACAAAAAGTCTAATAGAAAAACATTTAGTTAAGTATTACAATATTAAACCAAGTATCACAATATTAAGTCAAGTATCACAATATTAAACCAAGCATTATAATATTAAACTAAGTATTAAAATATTAAGTTAGGTATTGTAATATTTATTTATTTATTTATTTATTTAGACGCCGTAAAAGGCTTTTACAATATACATGATTTATGTTTACAGTGGTTCACAGGAGCGAAACAGTATTATGTTAAACAGAATAATTACTGAGAAATTATGTTGAAAATTAAACAAAAATAACATCTGGTATACATAGGTACATTAGCATTTTTATTTTCAATCCGTACAGTAGTTTAGTATTGAGGTTATTGTTACCTTCAATATTGAATTTGGTTGAATTTGCTGAGAACTAAGAGTTAGCTCTATTGAATCAGGGCTGTCAGTAAGACATCTCATAACAATTTTGGGAAAAATTATAGTTTTAATTAAGTATATAAAATTATTAGATAACACACTTCTGTCTGATATCTGATGTAAGTGCATTGTTTAGGTTCTGTGATAACTTATGAATAGAATGGTTTTATGCCTAATAACATTGATAATTACGACAGAGGTATGTTATTATAGCCTTCTTATAGCTATATTCCATGCAGTTGAACACATCTACTACTTCTGAGAAAGCATTGCCAACTGCATGCAATCTAGGTATAAGGGAGTTTCTAAATGACGCAGTCCTGATATTGTTATTAAAATTAAAAATAATTTTGGATCGAGTGGTTCTAGTGGGTATATGGAAGGTAATTAGGCTTAATATATCAGGGCTGTCTATAATACCATTGACAATTTTAAAAATAAAAGTCAAATCGGAAATAAGTCTTCTATCTGAGAGTTTAAGTAGGTTTAATTCTTTCATCAAGTGATTGTAATTTATTGATTCTATAGGTAGACCGAGTTTATAGTTAATGTATCTTAGGAATTTATGCTGAATTTTTTCAATAGCATCGGAGTGGATTTTAAAGTAAGGACACCAAATAGGAGAATTATATTCGATTTGACTTCGAACAAGTGAGGAATATAAGATTTTTAGTGTTGAAATATTTTTAAAGTCTCTGCCATTTCGGAGAATGAAGCCGAGCATTTTTAATCCTTTGTTGGTGACTGTTTCTACATGTGAAAGAAAGTTAAATTTTGAATCAAAAATAATGCCGAGATCGTTAATTTCACTTACAGAGGCGAGAGAAACATTGTTAATTTTGTATTGATAATTAAGGGGTTGTTTTGTTCTGAAAATCTTATAATGTGGCATTTACTAATATTGAGATAAAGTTTGTTAGTTTTGCACCAATCTTTATCAGGCAGGACTAATTTTGTCAGGACCCGCTTTTTTCTTTAAGTCGAGTGTTTTTATTTTGCGTATAACATCAGGAACATTTATATGTAAAGCGGGAATGTGGACCGATTTCTTTGGATGAAAGGGTGGAAGTTGAACATTTGGGATATCATTATCGTAAAAATTTTTGAAGAAGTCGGCAAACAAATTAACGATGTCATTAGTATCACTACTACTTTTCCCTTCGAAATACATATATACTGTTGGTAGGCTAGGTTTGTTTTTTCTTAGTGAGTTTACATGTGTAAAAAAGTTTTTAGTATTTGAAGGAATAGACTTTTCTGTGTTGAGTATGTATGATTGATATAATTTTTTGGAGAGCTTTTTACAGTCAGTTCTATATTTATGAAATATTTTGTAGTCTGAGATAGAGTTGCTCTCTTTGAAATTTTTGTGCCAGATTTTTTTGTTAATTATTAAGTGTTTTAAGTCATTATTAAACCATTTGGGGAACTTTGATGGTTTGAATTGGATTAAGGGAACATATTTTTCAATAGCCGTGTTGATGATGGAGTAGAAAGATTCAAGATTTTGGTTAACATTTGTGTTTTTGTCTAAAAAGGACCAGTCTGTACTTTCTAAGTATTTTGTTATCAGTGGATAATCTGCCCTTGCAAAATTGTATGAATATTTAGGAATACTATTAGAATAAATGTTTAGGAAGTTGTTAGTAATGGTGATGTTTAAGGGAGGATGGTGGGAATCTTCGGGAAGAAGGGCGTCTATGGATTTACATAATTATACTGAAGGATCGCTACTAAATGCAAGATCTAGTAAGTGGTGATTAGAATTGTATACGTTATTAATTTGTTTAAGACCTAGGAAATTTGACATATTTATAATTTCACGAGCATTAGCAGATGTATTAAAACGAGTTGTTGAGTTATCGCTATGGGTAATCCAGTCTGTATTGGGAGTATTGTAGTCGCCGATTAGCAGCATTCTAGCTTCCGGATATTTGAGCTTGAGGGCCTCTACATCTTCAATGTGGTTTACGTAAATTTGTGTAATTGATCCGGGAGGAATATAAACACATCCAAGAATGATTTTTCCTAGGTTCGTCTTGAGTAGTAGGAAAATTTGTTCTATATTTTTGTGTTTGCATTTTAGCCTGGATGAAGTTATAGATTTGGTGACTGATATTAATACACCTCCTCCTCTTGATTTGGTGCTGGTGGCGGTACTTCTATCTAAGCGGTAGGTGTTGTGTGAAGTGAAGCCTAGTTCTTCTGTGTTAAAGGACGGATCCAACCAAGTTTCAGTCAGGAAATATATATGAAAGGGATGGATTGGAATTGATGATCTTAGCTCATTAAGTTTTGTGCGGCAGCCTCTGATATTCTGATAGTAAGCCATGATAGGTTTTAGTTTTTTGGGTTACTATTTACAATAACAGGTTTATTATTTTTGTATTTTATTGTGAGTCCAATCTCACCGTCTTTGGTTCTTTGGTCTAGTGTTAAACGTAGCTTGGTGAGATAGTTTCTTTGAGCTGGGGTTTGGTCTGAATAAATTTTAATACCGGGGTATTCGGTTATGTTGTTCTTTTTCTTCAGTATGTCTATGGCTTGGATGGAACTGTCAAGGATGACTTTAAGAGGTCGAGGTTTGTCAGGTTTTGTGATTCCCAGACGAAAAGTTGTTATGTTGGCTCGGGTGATGGATGAGTTAAGAGTTGTTAGTGTGGTTAAGATTCTCGTTGTATCATCAGTATTTTTTTCTATATGGGAACTGGCTGAGCTTTCAGGGAAGTTAAAAATAATTATGTTTTTTGACCGTTTTTTCCTCTCTTCGAGCTCATCGGCAGCTTCACACATTGATACAGTTGATGAGTTTGTGGATTCTTGTGATGAGTTTGAATCTATCAATTTTGAAGAGATCATGTGCTCGTACGACTTGATCTGTCCCTCGAGAATTCCAACTTTTACACCTACATCCAACATAGTGCCAGAGAGGTTGGACAGTTTATTGAGTAGTTTGGTCATCTGGTCTTTTGTTAGTTTTAAAGCGGGATCCGTTATGTTACTGTATAGAGCACTAATTTCTTCTTTCGCTTTATTGATATAAGAAAGAGCATCTGTGGCACTCATCTTGCAAGTTGGAATTTATAAAATTATTTTAATTTTATTTTATATAATATAGCGGTGACAACCCTGCACTTGAGTTGTCTGTGACAAGTTAGATGGGCTATTCCTTAGAGTAATAATAAGTAAGGGCTATTCACTTGCACACTTCGATACTCTGAATGTGTATGTCAGTAGTACTTCCTTCTGTATGGCGTTTGTTTGTGTGTGTCTAATGCGCTCTGGTGACAGTTGAGATTTGAGATATAAAGTTATAATAGGCAGCTGCAACTATTATTACTTTATTACACTGTTTAAGTTAAAGCGGCCGCTACACTACTCGCTTCGACGCTTCGACGAAGTCCTCGACGAAGTTAGCCGAAGTTCGAAGTGCGTGCCCACACACTCGTGCAACTTCGCGAGTAGCTCAGTCTCTCGGAGTCCGTGCACTAGGCTTGCACTAGGCAACATGGACGTTCAAGTGGCAGCTGCCGTCGCAATGTGCACTCTCGCTTATTATAACTACGTGCAAATTCATCACAAGAAAATAAAAAACAACGAAAAAAAAGAAGATGGTGGATGATTGCAATGCACAGGAACAGAACTAGGTTAGTGGAATAAACAAAGTAAGTACTTACAATGAATTTTTAAATTACTTATTTATTTTAATCATTCAATTATATTTTTGCAGACATACTATGGCGCAACAATTCCTTGAACTCACTCAAGAACGATCTGGGGAATTCGAAAATTTTCACCGAATGTCATTGGGTGATTTTAATCTTCTACTTTCTATAGTAGAACCTATTATCTCCAAAAAAGATACGCATTTAAGAGAAGCCATACCTGCTAAAATTCGTTTAGCAATTACTTTAAGATTTTTAGCAACTGGTGACAGTTATAGAAGCCTACACTTTTTATTTAAAATTTCAAGCCAGTTAATTTCAAAAATTGTGGTCGATGTCTGCAAAGCTCTTAACGAGGTTCTCAAGGAGGAAATAAAGGTAACAGTTTAAATTTTAGTATACACATTTATTGAAAATTAAAATAATATTGTAATCCACATGTATTGATTTACAGTAGGCGCCACAGTAAGCTACCCCTCTCTCAACTTTAATCTTTGGTAATAAGAAATATACAACGTACGTGGCGTACATGAAAGTAATGAATGTTTATAACTGTGCTTATTAATAAATAAATTACTTACCGTACTCATGGTTGTTTTACATTTGTACACCCGTCCTAAAAAGCTATCCATATAGTCAAACGCAAACCATACTGGACGATAAACATCGTCCACGCCGGCACCAGATTTGATTGAGGCTTCTCTCTTTCTATGGTAGCCCCGGTAAGTCGCGATGAGCGATTCATTTTTTTTTCAATTCTCCCACCGAAATTTGTAAAATATCTTGAATGCGCATCCAAGCATCATTAATTTTGTTTTTATCTTTATTTTTTGTTTTTATATTGTTTTTGTTTTTATCTTTATTGAAAGAAGGGTAAATGCAGGTAATTCCGTTAATGGAAGACTGAACGCCTTCGGCGCTAACAAAAAATTGTCCAAAGAAACGAAGTTAGCAGTCCACAACGGAGTGCTGGTACCTACCTTGATGTATGGAAGTGAGGCATGGAACTGGCAAAGAAAGGATGAAAGTAGATTAAATGCTGTTGAAATGAGATCCCTGAGGCGTATTATAATAATAATAATAATAATAATAATAATTGGATAATTTGTAAAGCGCCGTTTTTGTGAAAAATCACCTCAAGGGCGTATGTGTGGTAAAACCATGTTTGATCGTGTGAGGAATGTGGAGATCCGCAAAGAGTGCAAGGCGCGTAATGAGTAAGATTAAGAAACGGACGCTTAGATGGTTTGGGCATGTAGAGCGAATGAGCGAAGATAGGAGTGTAAGGAGGATATATGATGCAAATGTGAATGGTAGCAGAAGTCGGGGACGCCCGAGGAAGACATGGCACGATCAAGTGAATCAGATACTCGAGTCGGGCCATGTCAAGAGTCAGAATAATAGAAGAGTATGTATGAGACGATGTATGAATGTGAATGAGGCAAGGAGTGTGTGCCAATACCGAGTTGTTTGGCGGTCTGTCCTCTCTGCCTACCCCTGCGGGGAAACGGCGTGATGGTTAGTTAGTTATCTTTATGGTCCCTTTCAATTGGGTCCCAAATAACCGCCTCGGATTGGAGTGTTTCTAGGAACAAAAAAATTAGGTCCTGTGACCTGTGACCACAGTGTAGAAGCCATATTTTATTACGTATAGTCACTATGACTCTGCGTTCGCACAACCACCAAACACGACGTCTCGAAGCGAACTGAAGTGAACCGAGTAGTGTGGGCAGACACTTCGTGTTCGAACTCCGGGACGCTTCGAGTCCTTTGACTCGGGCGCATTTACCGACAACAATCGGAGATCGGGCGAAGCGAATCGAAGATGCCCGAAGCGAAGCGAAGTTCGTGCCCACACTATCGTATTAGGTCAACTTCGATCAACTTCGCGAGTAGTGTAGCTGGGCTATTAGATTTTAGTTGAGTTTTCGTAATAAAAATCACTACATATAGTCCTTAGATTAATGTTTACTGTTAAATTTTGTGGAGCAAAAAAAGTATGTGTTCACTGTGACACTTGGTTATGCCTGATGAAACAAAGTACTATAATATTAAACAAAGTACTATATGAGTCGTGTAATTTCTATACCCGCTATATCAACTTTCATTGATTTGGAGAAAACCGCAAAAAACTGTCACATCTCTAGCGTACATAAGTAAATGCATTACAATTTTTTTATATAATGAATTGGAGTAATAAAATTTCGAAAAGCATTTATTTTTCTATATATGTCTAGCAATAATTAAGTAATTTCGATAAATAAAATGGATATAGCGGATTTTGATTCTCACTTCGTGATTTTGAAAGTCAACTGAGCCGACATGGCGGGTTTAGAAACTCACGCGTAGATCATTTTGACACACGAGCGTGGCGTCAGAGCGGCGGCCATATTGTATTTTGGCAAAATAACTGCTTGTGATTCGTTGAATCCGATATAGCGGATTTTGATACTTAGTAACTTTCTGTATGATATAGCGGATTTGGTTTCTCACTCGCAGTTTTAACATGGTTTTTGGTCGTGATAAGGAGGGTTTTGAAACTCAATTTTAGGCTCCTCTTGTTGCTCGCAAAAATGTGAACAAGATGTCATACTCAGATCATTTTGTCAAAAAATCGGATATAGCGGGTATAGAAATTATAGGATTCATATATTAAACAAAGTACTATAATATTAAGTTAAGTACTATAATATTAAACTAAGTATTATAATATTTATTTATTTAAACGTATTTTGTAGAGTAGTAGAAATAGTTCGCACATACTCCGTTTAATGTTTGTCAAGTTCATATTTGACATACAGATTTAATAATAATGTGTTTATAGGCTGATAGACATTCAGTACCGTTAGTGTTCACGCAATATTTATTCCCTGCACTGTGTAGTCGGTTCATTACTGAATTTATTTCTGCTTTGGTACCCGCAATGTTACAATGGTAAGGTACCTTCTGAAGAACCGTTCTACTAGGCACATGAAAGTCGATCAACCTAAGGAGTTCAGGGGAGTCAAACATGTTATTAACAATTTTATAAAGAAAAAAGAGATCAGAACATATTCTTCTTTCTTTTAATGTGGCAAGGCCCATGACTTTCAACAATTCCAAATGGTTGAGTTGAATTCTAAGTGGCTTCTGACAATGGATGAATACAATATTTTTAAAGTTTTTAAATTTTTGAGATCTTTTGAAGTTCTTAACCCATTTACGCCTGCCGTGCCCAAACGAGGACGCCTTCAAATCTACCCACCATTTTGTTATTAATGTGGTAAGTTTTGCTAACAGTGCATTATTGTCGAGTAAATTGATGTGTCTTACATTTTATATCAAACATTTTGGATAACACCATTTATAAAAAGTATTTTAGTGTCATAAATAAAGTGAATCTCAGAGTCGCGGTGATTACCAAATGTAAGTATTTTTTTTTATATGTTTACGTTCGTAAATTTTTAATTTTTCTACATAATCTTATTGAACACTTTGTTTACTTTGGAATAAAAATTTGATAAGTTAAAATATATAATTTACTGAACTGTGAACTACTTTTTTTTTTGTGTCCCCAAATAGGGACAGTGGGCACATAAAGAGTAAAATATTCTTTTTTTTACAGAGTTTTGACTGCACATAAATATGTCAAAACGGCAATTTGAAGTAAGCGATAACTATCATGGACTCCAGAAGGCCCTTGATGCTATTATGGCAGAAGAGGACTCAGATGTTGAATTTGATATCGTTGCTCTTCCCCCAGAAAAAAGTATCCTCACTGACGAAGAAGAAGGCGATGAAGACAATATTATTATCAATGACATGCCAAGAGATATTCCTGGAAATATCGAAGTTTTCGTAAACAGAAACGAAGAAGATTGGGACAGTTCTGATGAAGAGTCTTTGTCGAATTCCGCTAGAAGGCAACGATGCAATGTTGGGCCCCGTTGGCGTAAATGCGAGCCTAGCTACGATCACATGCCTTTTGATGAGAATAATGTACAACAACGATGCAAAAACCTAATTTTTGAGAAAGATTTTTGATCAGGAAGTAATCGATATGATTCTTCAATATTCTGATTTGTATGCATCACAAAACAATAAACATGATATCAATATTACCGTTGGTGAGTTGAAAACATTTTTGGGCATTCTATCTCTATCTGGTTATCACACTTTGCCTCGCGAACGTCTATTTTGGTCTTTAGACGAGGACTGTAATGTACCTGTTGTTTCTAAGGCAATGACGAGAAACAGATTTTTAGATATCAAAAAGTACCAACATTTTTGTGATAATACTGTAGCTGCTGAAACATCAGATAAAATGTTCAAGATGCGAACCCTTGCTGAGGTTCTCATGAAGAAATTTATGCAATGGGGAGTGTTTCACACAAATCTGTCAATAGATGAATCCATGGTGAAATATTTTGGACGTCATCCGTCGAAACAATTTATTCGAGGTAAGCCTGAACGCTTTGGTTACAAAAATTGGATGCTCGCTAGTGCTGATGGCTACTGCTACAATTTTGATATTTATTGCGGCAAGTCGCAAATACCCACCAATGAGCCTTTGAGTACACGAGTTGTGAAAAACCTGTTGAACAAGCTAAACACAGATCCTAGAGACCATGTTGTGTTCTTCGATAATTTTTTCACTAGCTATGCATTGCTGCGGGATTTATGGGAATCTGGCCACAGGAACTGTACGTGAGGGTAGGACCTGCAAATTTCCTCTCACACCCGTCAAGGAGATGAAAAAGAAAAGTCGTGCTGACTTTGACGACCGGTTCAACACGGTCAATAAAATATTGTTTGTTCGCTGGCTGGATAACAGCGTTTGTACAATGGGAACAAACTACGATAATTTTCTTCCGAGCTCAATCTAAAAGAAGAAAATCGATGAAAATATTCCTCAAATATTTATGAATTACAACAGAGGCATGGACGGTGTCGATCAAGTCGATCAGTCGATTTCAACGTATCGAACTTCAATACGAGGCAAGAAGTGGTTGTGGGTGTTATTTACATACATGTTCGATCTACACATACTTAGTAACGACGTGAAGATGGACCAGCTACAATTTCACCCATCAGCCTCTGTAGTGCTCAATTTACAGTTTGATGGTTTTGGCCACTTTCCGGAGAAGTTGACAAAACAGTTGCGATGCACTATTTGCCATAGTAAGGCACGTGAGGAGTGCAAAAAATGCAAAAAAACTTTGTGTTTTGAAAAATCAACCTTCGAGAAATACTATACTGAATGTGCCCAGTGTCCCCATTTGAGCACGGCACTTTTTTTTCTAGTAAATAAAAAAAAATTAAATATATTTTTTTTTTTTTTGTTAAAAAACTCTATTTCCTACTACATAAAATGAATTTATTCTTTTTTCTAAGATTACTTTAGTCTTGGGCGTAAATGGGTTAATATGAAACCCAACATTTGCATCGCTTTAGTGGTTATATTGTTAATGTGGGAGATAAGTGTTAATTTGGTGTCAAATATTATCCCCAGGTCTTTTATTTCGGGTACAGATACTAAGACATGATTATTCATACAGTATGTGAAAATCAATGGGTTTTTCTTCCTATAAAATTTCATGACTTGACACTTTTTTACATTGAGAGTTAATTTATTTAGGATACACCAATCAGAAAAGCTAATGAGATTTGATTGTAATAATAAGCAGTCATTAATATTATATTATTATTAATGTAACTGGTAAAACGCAAATGTACAAATAGACGATATGCAAAATGGTCAAGTTAAAACAGAACTTCGCTACGCTCAGTCAATAATGTAATTTGGGCGCTCGCCGCCAACTGCTGCTAGGAAGTAGATTCAATGAAGGTTATCCATGATTCTGTAGGTGGACAAGTGTATCAAACAAAATTTACTATGAGTCATGTAAATGATCTACTGTTTTTAGCGGTAAACTTTAAAATGTGATTCCCATCCCTTCTCGATCCTTGGAAATAACGTATCTATGTGCAATGTCTTTAAAAACTATTTTATCGTCCATTTAGATTAGAGCGACGCAATCCTAGGGTGACTAAACATAAACACTTACCGTACACGGAGAAAACTTGCTAATTTTATAAAAAATCTCTTCAAATTATTCGCATTACGGCACTGCAGGCCTTTCCCGAATGAATTGTCAGATTTCCCGATAAACTATCGGTAAAACATTAAAGTGTTCTGATAAAATTCTAATATTTTCGCATTTCGTCATTATATAATAAAAAAATAAAGGAAAGCAGCATATTCACGTCTTCCGATATATTCGGAAGGTACTCACATTTTTAACAGGATTTTAATAAATCATCAATAATTTTTCTCCGTGTATGTTTATTGCAGACCCTGCCTTTCCATGCACAGCCTCTGGTGTTACTTTTGACACCATCAAAAACAGTTAACATATTTTTTTCAAATTAATAAAGATGCAAAATGTTCATTATTATTCATTGATTTACCTCCACTGCCTCCAGTTCCGACTTCCTGGACTCGATGTGCAGCACGTTGATGCCTAGGTCCTGGAAGACGGTAAGCGCTCGTGCCAGCCCGCCCACCTGGTTCTTCAGCGTGAAGATAACGGCGGTCTTCTCGTGTGCCTCCGCCGGGCCGCTCTGCGTCGCCGGGGCCAAATCCAGGCTCGGTAGAGGCTTGGTCTGGTGTACGGGGCTGCCTTGCTTCACGGCCCACTCCTCGCCGCTGCGGTACAGCCACAGGCCCAGGAAGCTCTTGCCGGACGCGCTCATGACGGTAGATTAGATTTGAGGTATACGTGACTTTGGATGGTCCTGTAACAAAGAAGGTAAGAATATAGAGGGTGTTAATTAAAGTACCAGTGATTCCAGATTGGAGTAAAATCAGTAGGAATTGTACAGCTATGGTCGATGTGACTTGTTAGGCGGTTACTCGACTGAGTTATCAGTGACAACATAATGGATTTTTTTTATTGATTTGAAAAATATATAAAAATTTAGAAAAAAAACAAAAATTTCACGGGAAGCCAAAATTTGTTTCGCATTTTGTAATCGAAATAATGTCAGGAATCACTGGTTAAAGTAAGTCAAGTACATCAATTAACATCCTGTATAATTTTATGGAATGTGTGTGATCGCATTAAACTCACCAGATTCCGGAATAAAACAAATTATTTTTCCGACTTTATGTCCGGGTTAAATCTTCCCCACAGGAAAGAATAAACCCTTCAACACACTTTTCCACAAATGATCATCTAGTGAATCCACATTATGCAAACGCATTAAATAAGCATAATAAATATAAAACAATACAAGAACAACACATCAAATCACCAGAGATCAAATGGGAAAATATTTCACCGACTCCAGATATTTTCATATCAGAGGGTTCTGCTCGGTTATTATTATTAATGTTATTATTATTATAACACATTTTTGACAACACTACGAGGAATGACGTAGGCAGAAGGATTTCATCGGATTTGTAGTGTGAATTTGGATGGGCCAAAACTTACAACACAACCACATATAACACAATATATCTTTGAACACAACCAGGAACGATGTAGTCAGAAGGTTGAATAATTGAACAGCACAGAATAAAGCGTAACTTTATGAATATCAAAAATATGTTTTGGATAAATTGAAGCTTTTCCTATCGTTTCGATTGAGTAGAATAACAATAAAATTGTAATCACTTTATAAAAAATATGAAGCGTAAACAACTAAAAGATTTTTTCATTAGAAATATATGATCATTTTTTTAAACAAATTAATATAAAAAAAAACATTATGGCTAAGAATTTAAAAGTTTTTCCACTGTACCTTTTTTCTTTTTTATGAAATTATTCGCAATAGAAACCACTGTTGCTTGAAATCGAGCATTTCTAGACTCCGTTTGCCAAGCAATTTATTGCCTATATTCGTGGCGATAAAGAGCACACTAAGAACTTAAAAATGTTAAGTGTCAGCTACACTACTCGCTTCGACGCTTCGACGAAGTCCTCGACGAAGTTAGCCGAAGTTCGAAGTGCGTGCTCACACACTCGTGCAACTTCGCGAGTAACTAACCGAGTCCTTTGACTCGGGCGCATTTACCGACAACAATCAGAAGTCGGGCGAAGCGAAGCGAAGTTGCCCGAAGCGAAGTGAAGTTCGTGCCCACACTATCGTATTCGGTCAACTTCGATCAACTTCGCGAGTAGTGTAGCTGGGCTTTTAGCTTTGTGGCTTCCTGATTTTTCACGCATCTAAGTATATGTCAACCGCATTGACTAAATAAACACCAATGGTCAACCGTCTATAAATGTGGCAGTGCGGTGCGGTTCTTACGACTCCCAGCGTTTGACTGTTTCGATGTTTTACATATATCCAGAAAAAGAAAGCTGTTAATTTTATATATTATATTTATTGTGAATTTCGTTATTATATATCTTAATTCCGCCTCAACTCCATAAAACTTTTCTAATCATATTTCTAGATTATATTTTCTCTCATTATAACGAAATATTGTAAAAATAAGTTGATTTCTACTTTTATATTTAAAAAATATTTTTACTATTTTCTGCTTGTTTTCTAGATTTATTATTATTTTAAAACCCTGTATATAATTAAATTTGTGTGAATACTCTACTAGCTGAATATTATTTTCTTTGTAAAACCCTGTACGTAATTAAATATGTGTGATTTTTCTACAAGATGAATATTATTGTCTTTGTAAAACCCTGTACGTAATTAAATATGTTTGATTTTTCTACAAGATGAATATTATTGTCTTTGTAAAACCCTGTACGTAATTAAATATGTGTGATTTTTCTACAAGCTAAATATTATTGTCTTTGTAAAACCCTGTACGTAATTAAATATGTGTGATTTTTCTACAAGCTGAATATTATTGTCTTTGTAAAACCCTGTTTATAATTAAATATGTGTTAATATTCTACTAGCTACATATTATTGTCTTTGTAAAACCCTGTATATAATTAAATATGTGTTAATATTCTACTAGCTGAATATCATTGTATTTGTAAAACCCTGTATATAATTAAATATGTGTGAATATTCTGTAAACCGAATATATAGGTACCTAAAGGTTACATATAATAAATATTAACATAACCTATTGTATATTATTTTCAAGCAATAGTTATAAGCCTGAAACACCCATAAAAATTGAAAAAAATCTTCCGAGAAAAAATACATGCCGCCGACGGGAATTGAACCCGCAGACTTCTGATTGCCGGTCAGTTGTTCTACCAATTAAGCTACGTCAGCTTATAATATAAGCCTGGTATTTTTCATACAACAAATATTGCCTTTTAGATTTTCATTTCGAAAGATTATTTCTATTTATAAAGGTGTTTCAGGCTAATAATTATTGCTTAAAAATAATATGTTATCCTTTGTGCTATGCATAAAAAAATTATTTACATAAAGGCCCCGTAGTAAGATGGTTTGGAAGGGAGATATGTAAATACGAATGTTAGAGAATATTTTGAAATTTAAAAGTTAAAGAGAAAAATGTTAAAAATCGTTAGAAATTTGGGAATGCTGGACTTAATGTATATTATTTCTATAATTTATTTAAACAATATTGACTGTGCTCCCCAATTTAGTCAGGAGAATTCTTTTCTCTTTATAGTTAGGTAGATTTATAAATATGCCTATCTAGTTTTGATAACTATCCGATTTTTTCATTATTATATATAATAAATAAATCCATTTATTTATTATTTAAGTAGTAAAAAAAATTGTTACCGGGCCCACCACAATAATTATTTCCAGGATGTTCACTTAGTTTGAAAAATAATTACTTACGTTATTATAGTTGTAGGTATCAATCACTTCACTTTGATTAATTGAAAATAAGTAACCTATATGTAACCTACTTGTTATCTATATAAATAAAAATGTTTATGTTCGTTTGTTCAAAAACATAAATCTTTGAAAGTTCTTTACAGATTGATTTGAAATTTTGGCGCGTGTTTTTATATGCCTATATAATATAGATCACTTGTGACAGGTAAAAGTACCTGTCACAGCGCCATCTGTTGGACATATTTAAAAAAAAAAAAAACAGTAAAAACAATATAGCTGTTAATAACCACACATATCCCTGAGGAAAATAATTTCCTCATATAAAAATTACATCGAGTTTGTTTATATATAGTTAAGATTTTTCATAATAAGGTTAAGTAAGGTTTAATTAATAAGGCAGGTTAAGTAAAACCAAGAAATGATAGCTAGTTTATTTTAGTTTTCGCATTTTCGCAGAAGAAAACGAAATTATGTATAAAACAATTTCCATCGCAAAAGCAGATTTTAATTGAAACGCACGGCTAGTTAAAGTGAAATATTATTTTTAAAAAGTACAAAAAATGTTTTTTAAAAAGGTAATAATATGAATGCTGAATAATTGGCAAAACAATACATTCGTAAATGCGCTGAAAAAAAATTAAACATAAAACAAAACAACGCTTTCGATAAGGTTGTACCTCTAACAAAGAATTAATGGAAAATTTCAATTGTTAATGTAGATTTATTTTCCTGCCAAATACGCCAATGGTGAATTTTTTTTACATTAACAAGATTTTTATATATTATATAGACATGCATGTATATTAGGAGCATTCTATATAAATATACATATATATATATATATATATATATATATGTATATAAATGATAATCAATCACTACACGCCCTAGAACTAGAAAAAAAATATGACAATTGATCATTATAGATCAAACGTTTTACGCCTAATGGCGCGAATACACTTGCGAGCCGAAAAGCTAGCCGAGACTCGAATTATGGGAAAGAAACGAAGCAACAGCGAATGGCGCGAAACGCCGCTTGCGGCTACTTCGTTCCTTTCGAGGCTCGGCTCGCAAATGTATACGCAGCATTATTAAGGAAAAACTATACATAACTACCAGTACGACTATTTTATATAAATTGGTTCATATTTAATTACATATTCAGGAAAATTTTCTTATTATTAAAGCAAAACACTTACAAATATGAACAATGACGTATTAAAATCACTTGAAATTAACGAGATAAAATCTTCTCTAAATCACTGCGATGATATGTGCTGATGGCAGAGGCACCGGACTGAGAGGATACTGGAGACCAGCGAGGCTGGGAGGACTGGGGGTATCTATGGAGGGTTTCTGCGCGCACAGCCTTTATAAGGCTTCGGCGGGAGCACCCCATTGGTCGGAAGCTGCGGGGGGAGGATTCATTGGCCGAATCAACAGTTTGGCGCGACTTGTGCAAGTAGCAACCCCCAAGGCGGATTGTCTCTTTGCAGCGGAACTTAATTAATTGCTCGTAAAAAATCTTTAGCCGATGTACGACTCTTTGTGCTGCGTTTTTTTTTCACTTCGTATTTAGGACCGAGGCTGAACCTTCGGTGCGGGCCCTACCGGGGGGGGGGGGGGGGGTAAAAGTTAAAAGTGTATTCAGAGCAATTTTTGCAATTTGAGCAACTAAAAACCTTTTAATTTAAGATTATTATAAATTTGGAGAAAATTTGTGTTTAGAAGTTGATCTATTTTCATAATCAGATCTATTTTCCATCTAGTTGGCCAAATAAAGAAATATTTTTTGTTTTGACTGAAGATTGAAGATTGAAGATTGAACCTTCCTCCCAAGGGAGTGTGTCTTAAATTGGTATGAACTTTTAAAATGTCTTTTAAAAATATAATAAAAATGGTTTTACTGAGGATTGAACCTTCCTCCCCAGGGATTGGAGTCAACACCGCTAATACCTAGGTTAAAGCCTAATTTGAGAGTACCGACATTTATTTCGTAACTTTACTGCTGTAGGTGTTTATTTATTAAATATAATGTCATCCAATTTCAAAAAAGAAGTACATGTGTACAAACGAATGTGTGCAATAGTGCCATTAAAAAAGTACATGTGTACAAGCGAATGTGTGCAATAGTGCCACCAAAAGTTCATATAATGCGTTGTCATCGACAAAGAGTCCACCTGCCGAGTTTCAGCTTGATCAGAATAGGGAATTCTCGTGCATTTTGTAAATAATTTATTTCAATAAAGATAATTATTTTATTATGTGCCTCTTTTTTTTTCTTTTTTTTTAATGCATTTTCAATTTTTTGTAGTTGTTTTAAAAATTGCGTGCTATTTCGGCTCTGAAAACGGTCATGCGCCATTTTGACCGCGACGTCACTAGTGCTACGTCACACCTTTGCCGCCGCCGCCGCCATCGGTTTGCAGGATCTACTCAGGCCGGTCCACAGTGACGTCATCGTTCGCCCTTGAACGCTTGATCAATCACCATTTTCAATTTTTTGTAGTTGTTTTAAAAATTGCGTGCTATTTCGGCTCTGAAAACGGTCATGCGCCATTTTGACCGCGACGTCACTAGTGCTACGTCACACCTTTGCCGCCGCCGCCGCCATCGGTTTGCAGGATCTACTCAGGCCGGTCAACAGTGACGTCATCGTTCGCCCTTGAACGCTTGATCAATCACCGGGCGTTTATAGCTGTATTGAAATATTTCGTTCGCGCCTGTTTTTAAAGTCATTATAAATTTAATAAATGATTTTCTAAAATTATAAAAACTATGTATTCTTGTGTCTGAAGTGTTTCTACATGTGAATAATTAATAATAAGTGATTTTTTGGTGTGAAGAGAATTCCCTATTGAGAAGTGCGTTAATTTCCACTTCCAAGATTCCTTTTCATTAATTCACTTGTTTATTTATTCAAGAAAACAAATTATAAATTCAAATTTATGTATTTACAAATGGTATGAATTGATCAACACGATTTTGTTCAGTAGCATTATGAGTGATCGGATTTAGTAGTGACTTTATTATTTTGTTGATATTATTGACCTTGCCATAACAACAATAAGATATTGTATAGTTTAATCAGTTAAAAAAGTAGTGCTTTAAAATTTAATTTTAAACAAAACTTTTTTTGTTAGTATAATTAAATTTGAAATGCTTAAACTTTATGCTGCAACCTTGATGTAAATGCGGCCCTGAACACCTCTGATAGGAGAAGGATGAACATTCGCAAATGAGTTTAGAGAAACAATAAATTGACACGAAAGTTCGATAGACGAGTCTGACTAAGAAGATCGGTTTACAGTAGACATGGGCAGATTTACGCACAGTGGTGAATCGATTTAGTCTTATTCACCTGGCCGTTAAGAATTGATTCATTTTATTCGTTCTTTTATCACAACGAATTGGTTATTTTGTGTAAATCGCAACTGCGGTGAACCTTCACAAAGGCGTGCTCTATAAAACAACTACTTTTTTATTTTATTTTTATTTTTATTTTATTTGGAAAACCAACAGTTTTAATTATTACAAGGTATGGTGTAGTAAGTGTTAATTATTTAACCAATAATAGGTTTTCACTTAGGTATTTTAATTATTTAGTGAATATATATAATATTTATGTAAGAAAAAAAGTTACATTAGTCTATAGGGATGGGATGGCGGAAGGGAGGAGTATGGGATGGATCTAGCCTGTGTAATGTGTAGCATGTACGTATGTGTATTAATAAAAAAATAATAATGATAATATAATTATTTATTGATTTTAGGTTTGAAATTGTAGGGTGCTGAGTTAAATAAGTCTAATTCACTGTATGAAGTATTAAAATTGTATGAAAAACGGTGAATACTGTACTGCGGAGTTTCTACGACTTTCCAGTGACGAAATCCTGAAAAACGCTGCTGACTCCTCGTGACTCAGATGAGGACGATAGGCCCGAAAATCAAGGTATCGTAGAAAACGATATTGCACTTTCTCAATCCTTTCTATGTGTGACTTATACGTGGGATTCCAGACTTGAGAGGCGTACTCCAGAGAACTGCATACATACGCAAAGTACAGCATTTTCATGGTATTTACTTTTTAAAAAATTTTGCAGGTTCTGAGTACAAAGCCAAGTACCTTGGAAGCTTTTGCAACCGTGGATTCGATATGGCGCTCAAAAAGTAATTTCGGATCTAACACTACTCCCAGATCCTTAGCCTCTGTCATTTTGCTCAGTATTGTGCCGTTAAGGGAGTAATTAAAAGAAATGGGATTTTTATTGATGGTGCCATATTTTTTTACATTTATTTGCAGGTTGTGTTCTGCAAAATAAATATTTAGGCGATTTAGATCTTCTTGCACGCGGGTTCACTCATTGATACACGTGACAGGGGAGAATATTTTCATGTCATCTGCGTATAATAAAGTTCTGGAGTGGTGAAAACATTTCCCAATGTCATATTGTTTATATTGATTGACTGTTTGAAAAATTATCAAACAGACATAAAAGTAGCACTAATTTTTTATTTCTTTCTGTAAGACTGTATTCTTAACGACGGGGTTATGTAATTTTTTAATTTATGATATTTTGCATAACAAAATTGCTTTAAAAGTTTATTCTACGATTCGTAAATCGATAGAAAAGTGTATTTAGGTTTATTATTAGGCTTGCACTAATCTGTTTCATCTAGTAGAGAGGTTCCCAAAGTGGTCTATATGGACCCCCAGGGGTCGATATCGGCTTGCTGGGGGTCTATGTCAGCGAGAAAAAAATTTGAGGGTCCACGAGATTGAAATGGGGGTACATACGAGTGGACTCCCATTTACCTCAACTCAATATTTAGGAGTTCCGTAAATGACACAACACACCTAACACAAATAACACAGTTTACGTAATAATAATTTATTTTTTTTATATTTACTCCACACAGGAGGCCCTGAAGAAAATAATTTCCCTCAGGGCCTATGTCATCTTTGGGGATGCTGTGAATAGACTGAGAAATTACTTATTTGATATTTGTATGTTTATATATCGTAAAGTTGTTTAATGAGGTATATAAATAGAGTCTACGTTCCTTTTATCATCAGAATTAATATATTGAACCAAAAAATTGCACATTGAAAGCCGCGAATTTTCCTAGTTCCCCAACTAGTTTTTTAAAAACTTCCAGAATAATAATGACGTTCAACATTTAGATGTACTTCACACAGACTTCAAAACTAAGGACGGGTTGTTTCGGAGTATCTGAACAATTCATCAAATTTCAACGGTCATTTTCAAGTTCTGTGAAAGATTTTTTCAAGTTCTGTTTTTATTTCAGTTTTGTCAAGCAACTAGCCTACAATGATATAAAAACAAAACTTGAACAAGTCTTTCACAGAACCCGAAAATGAACGTTGAAATTTGATGAATTGTTCAGATTCTCCGAAACAACCCGTCCTAAGTTTGAGGACATTTTGAAGAATCGGATGTCATATGACAAGAAGAACTGATCGTAATAAGCGCTAACAAAGAACTTAAGGGGCAGTTTTGTAGGGCCAGCTACAGAAAGAAATTCCCGTTGCTTATCCTGCTCCATTTTAATTTGGTGTAATACCTCACAAAGGCGCCCCTGTCTGCACAATGCAAAAATAGAGGAACTATATCGCCACCCGGTTGTAGGCCAGGCAAGGGGAAGGGAATCTTTTTACGAAAAAAATAAATGATTATCACATGGGACGTTAATAGTTTTAGGAAAATTGAATATTCGGCAGGCAGGGTCTGCGGAAAAAAATATTTGGCAAGTGCAAGTGGGCGGGGTAAAAAAGTTTGGGAACCTCTTATCTAGTGTGACAAAAATATTGTATTTATTAATTTTATTAATTCATTCATTTTCACCCTCGTCTAGTTTACACTACTGTGGCATGCAGAAAAATCTAGAAGCTGGCTTTTTAATACTTAGGTATTCAAAAATAGCTTTTTAATACTTGGGTATTCAAAAATAAGTGAATAATGTTAAAATTTAAAATCGGTGGTTAGTGTTTCAAGTAAAACCGCTGTAAACAGATTGTGATGTGGATTTCTAGAACAGAATGGAAGCTGGTAGAAAGCGGAGGTGTGATTTTGGTTCTTTTCTACTGTCACACTTCTTTGCTGCGTCAGTGGGTGCGAGAGGTACCTTTTTAAAGTATGTCAAACAAATTGCTAAATCGTGTCCTCAACTTGGAGACGCTTTTAATAACTTCAGATTTTTAACAAACCAAAAAACAATTTTTCTTAAAACATTTTTTGAGGAATTAAGCAGTGTTACTGAAATTTTAAAAATAATATAAAATTAGTTTCATCATTTTTTTTATTTACCTAAAATACAGAGCTTCAACGAACAAATTTAAAAAATCCCACACAAGTTTTTCAGTCTATAGCTACAATCTTAGTACCTACAACCTTTCGTATAATGGCAATAATGGTTTGCACTGTTTGCAACAACGAATGTTTGTTATATATTTTTTTATTTTTTGATGAGTCAACGTTTTCACTTGATGTAAGGTTCGTAAGGCGTGAAACCGGGCTGCATCTTATGTTCGTGGCAGTGTGGCGTATTAAAATAGCTGACAGCGTAGATCATCGAGAGTTTGAAGATTTATGTCCTTAAATCTAAGATCTATGTCCTAAAAGCTACAAAAATGTATCACCTGCTTCCCCAATTTGGTCAGAAGTAGCTTCTGGTTCTTTCAATGCACTGCAGAATTTTGTGTCACTACACTACATGTGTGGAGAAAAAGAATCTGTTGCTGTTCGTATTTGATGATTTGGGAGAATACGAGACCTAGGGTGCATTACCTCTTCGACTTTTTTCGAAATAAATATTACCATGAGAAGAAGCTATTGCTGTTAGTAACGCCACCAGATCGATATCTTCTTCTACGATGTTAACACTATCCAATTCGGATGATAAACACATCAGCATCCTCTAATGCCCGTAATAACTTTGTCCACTTCTACCATTTCATTCTTCAAGAATGCAATTAAACGACGTTTGTTGATATCGTTTGACAAGAATTGTTCTTCTGCTATTTTCACTGCAGTGGTTTTGTTGGGCAGAATTTTAGCAGAAAAATGCTCGACGGGATCTCTCACACGATTTTGTGTTTTTTTTGGTGGATATATCAGGGTACCCATAAAAAAAACCATGAGTGAACATCACATAAGTCTTACACACAGCCCCAAAGTCTTACTTGAAACGATTTACGAAGTAGAAGATACACACCGTCAATTGCTGTACATTTCTAGTTTCCAAGCATGATTTCGCTCTTTAGTCTCTGTATTGGAGTGAATGCGGCATAGAGCGAAGGTTTTTTTATACCCTTCTGCATCCCTTCGGCAAAAAAGAGAGCCATTGGAAAAGTCGCAAGTTCAATTTTAGAAATGCAGGATTCCATTTTAATATCTCTGGTGTGCGCTGCAAGAGTAACCACTATATTTTTTGTAGTAATTTAACATTCTTCAAATTTTAAATTTCTGCAAAAACTTAATGTGAGTAAAATTTATTTTATGATAAAAATATGCATATATGAAATACATATTTAATTATGACGAACTGTTTCGTATTTTGTCTTCAATTACTCTAATGTAGATTTAATAAATCTTTAATTTGACAAAAACTGCGAATTTTTGGTAAAATTATGTTCTTTGAGCACTGTTTTTCGGAAAGCATTAATAAATGATTGAAAACAAATTATAAATAATTTTGTACTCTACAAAAGTGTGTACGTATTTTTTTGTGGGACGCATTATTTAAGAGTTATTTAACGAAAACCTAAAATTGTGACAGTAAATCTAGTTGTACCTGCATTGACATATTTGTACCAGCCTTTATACTGAAGCGCGCCAAAATGTCAAAATGTCGCAAAAGTCAGAAATTTCGATTTTGAAATACCACTTACTACGTTGATACAACATACCAAAAACCAGAACTAAACCGCCCTATTTGACGACCTATTGACTATTTCATTTTCTTCGTGTATATTAGTATATTAAAGTATAAGTGGATAAACAGGTCTTTAAAACACGCGCGATTTTTCGAGCACGACGGCGTAGCCGAGTGCTCGAAATAAAGCAAGTGTTTTAAAGATCAGTTATCCACGAATACTTTACGCTATTTTTTTTTATTGGTACACTTTGAAAACATAAATATTGATATTATTATTAAAAATTTGGAAATAAGAACTATTAATGAATTCGTGATGTGACATGACAATATCTTGTTGTCATGGAACTGAAAAACACAATTGACATTTAAACTTCACATTTTGTTGATTTGTTGATGTTGCCATGGTAACTTTAAAAAACGCGCGTTCCATAAAGTGCGATTTAAACACGCTAGAGCGTACTTTAAATGAGTAAAAAAGGGCACCAATAACAAAAAAATTATATCATGCATTGACCAAATACGACACATCAATGATATCATGTCAATTTTTGCCAAATTTAAATCTGTAAACAGTGTAACAAAACAAATATTCATTTCGAATAAGGAACTATCATTTCACAAAATAATTTTGGGGTAGGTACCTTCTTTATCACATATCTGATTAGAAAAATTTCAATTTTAGAACAAATGTTAGGCATTAAGCAGAAATATTTCACACTACGTACTTATGCACAATGTACGGATTACGCAGAAGTATTTCACACTACGTACTTACGCACAATGTACGCATTACGCAGGAGTATTTCACACTACATACTTACGCACAATGTAGGCATTAAGCAGGAATATATTAGCTGCAAAAGATTTCAATAATTTAGGAACATTTATTATGTTATATAAAACCCTCGTCAGATGCCAACTCGAGTATAACTCTACGTTATGGTCTCCATTTTTCAATATTCATTCAGATAAAATTGAAAAGATTCAACGGAAGTTTCTAAGGTTTATAAATTATAAATTGCATATTCCTATACAAAACATAAATTTCAATTACCTCTTGGATAAAATGTCTCTATTGAAACTTTCAGAAATAAGAATAAGCACAGATTTAATACTGTTACAAAGAATACTACATTTTAAAATTGACTGGCCCGAATTACTTCAATGTATGTATTACTTCATGTTCCCAAAAATCATGCCGACATTTCTTACCTTTTTACTTCAATAACACCAGGACACTAGCTTACCAAAATTCTCCGATTCCGAGACTTCACAATCTCGGAAACAAATTAATATTCTGATCTGGGTGATATATTTCATTTGAAAACTAATTAGTATAAATGTTGTATATTCTATCACTTTTATTCTTCTAGACACAAATAGACCTATGTACCCATATAACTTCTCCGCTTCTACTATTTTATTTTGTTGAATCTTTTAAATTCAATTATATGCGTGAGGATTCATTTTTTCCATTATGTTTACATTCTTCTTTATTGTATCAATTTCTAAGTGTTTACTCTGATATAAAATGCTTGTATTTTTTTAAAGAAAAGCCCTATAGGGCGTGTAATAAAAATAAATAAATATTTTTTTAGACAGCCTCTATATTAATAATATGCAATTTCCTTAATGTTAAAAGTGACTCGTCTATAAAGAAAAGGGCTATGCTGTGTTTGTGAAAAGTTATAAGGACTCCATTTTTTAGTTGAAAGTGCGTTAATTTTGACAACATCGAAATAATCGAATCGTCCATCTGGAGGGGTGTTATACCTGTAGTAGCTATCTATGTTTATGATTTGCCAACGTGGTCTCGTACCTATCGTCGCTAAATCATGTAAATTTCGTCCAGCGCGTTGCATTGAATCATGTTTCTTATTTGCGGATAATAATAGTAATAATATAATAATTTGTATAGTGCCGTTTTTGTGAAAAATCACCTCAAGTGAGCTACCTACCTACATATTCAAAATGGTATATTTTAAATACATATTTAAAAAATTTGACTACTTTATAACCTTTACTCATACCAACAGATTTTTTTTCAAACTTGTATACCACACAAGAGTCCCAACTGCTCCCATCTGGAGCCAGGAAACAATGAAATTCGCAATAATTGGTGTATGTTGTGTGGTTGAAGGAAGCGGGAAAGGGAAGGAGATGGGAAAATGAAGGTGTGGAAGTAACTAGCTCTTCAGATCAGGTCTCCAAAACGCGGCTAAAGCCATTTTAGGCAACCTTTCAATTCTTAATGGTGGACTTACACCAGAGCGATACTGAGAGTAGCTTCTGCTATGGAACGTGCCGCAAATATGATGTATATTAATTTAAATGAATAGATTATGAAATGACACAAATTTATAAGATAAAAAATTACTTGGGCACGCCGAGATTTGAACCCGCGACCTCTGATTTTCTAGTCGAACACTCGACAACGGAGACCCTCAAAACGAAAGGACACATTTAAATGCAGATAACACCATAGATCTATGAATTATTCTTGATTCTAAATTTGATGTATAATGATTGATGTATAATGTTTGATGTCACATCATGATATATGTATATATATGGCATACATCTATGAAATACTCTTGATTCAAAATTTGATGTATAATGTTTGATGTCACATCATGATATATTTATATATATGGCATAGATCTATGTATCTCTTGATTCAAAAATTGATGTATAATGTATATAGTATATATAATAATAATAATAATTGGATAATTTGTAGAGCGCCGTTTTTGTGAAAAATCACCTCAAGGGCGCTATATGGCATAGAATATTAAAACCATTAAAAATTCTTAATCCATTATAACTTTGTACAACTTATTAGTTAAGGTGATGCACTACGTCGTGTAATATTTTAAATTCAGCCACTATCAATAAAAACCCTTACGCAGATGGCGATAAGATTTAAATTCCCGCTTAACACCATCCGCCTGTTTTGATTTATGCAAGAAAAAAACATGGCCAAAAAGCGCCTTTTATTTTATTTTCAGATTGTTCAGGCATAATTTTTTAATTTTTTTCTGATAATTTTATAAATAACTTAATTTGCTACATTATACAATAAAATCATAACCGAAAATGGGTTCGTAAGTAGGAGATTTTGAACTTTAAAGCAGGTTTCATAGGCCTTTACATTATTTTTATCTGGGCTTATAAAAAGACTTATCTAAAAAATACTCAATTATTTCAAGATGTATTCTACTCGGCCAAGATGTATTCTACTCGCAGTATTTAAATAAAGCATCTGAAACATTTCTAGGCGACCAAATTTTCAAACCAAAAACTTGCATTACTACGTATGGCATTGCCTTAAAAGTAAATTGAAATATGGGAATGTTGTCTGGAACCTACACCACCATCTTAATTCTAAAACTTGAACTTAATTCTAAAATCTTAATTCTTAAATCTGAACCAATATTATGGAAACTCAGGATTGTAGCAATTCACCACACTTTTGAAAAGTATTTAAAAGTAATGAAATAGGCCTATAAACCTTTTCATCACTTTTCACGATTTTAGATCATTTTTCAGCAATGGGTAGAATTATCACTGTCCTATGTAATAATAATGTATTTCATCCTGAATTATTTAATAAAAATATTACTACTACTATCTCTAATGTTTCGCTTGTACAATACCTACCTACCATTTAATCTGACTATAATATAGTTTAGTCTATATTTATTTTATTTATTTTTACATTTATTACATACAAGATATACAAATATAAAAGGAAGCTTTGACTGTCCAACTAGGAAGTTTCCCGTTTTAGGGAACCGTTTATATTATAAACAGTTTCATAGCATCTCAGGACATTGAAAATTAAAAACATTTTTGAAACATGAAAAAGTCATTAAAAGACATAAAACTGTCCTAAAAACCTATTTTAACCTATTTTTTACATCACTTTTCATGACTTTATATCTAAAGTGTGTTGAGTTGCTTATTCAATAAATTGTCTCAACGCCTTACGTTACGTCAACCATGAGGGCTGCATTGCTGCAAAGCATGAACACAAGCAATTTGGGGGTGATTGTTGACGCAAATTCTAAATAAAAATTACATTTTAATTTAATTAGTAGCATTGGGCGACAAATTTTACAGTGAAAAACACCACACAATTCTGTCATAAAGCATGTTTCAGACGATTTAGACTAATCCAAGTTACAGGGGTAATGCGATGCCTAAAGAAGAAGAAGCCCACTGTAGAGTACAGAGCCGTAACCACCAGCCAGGCTACCAGGGTGTGGGTTGCGATGTATTCCTGTTTATCTGAGTAGAGCCCCAGATAAGAGATAGAGGGGAGCTGTCTCACTAAACGATGCTAATGAAAACAGTGACCGTACGAGTTAACTCTGCCAAGCAACTAGGAAAGGGATGACACAAAAACAACGAAAAAAAAAAGAAAACAAAATCTTATTTCGATGTTTAAAAGTTTGTTCTGGTTAGCCTAATAGAGTTTTTCAGTTACAGTTACAGTTACAATTACAGTTACAGGAAGTCTATTTGTCAGCATATCCGTCTGCAGGGTGCGGCTAGAAACTGTACTTGTACCAGTCTGGTTTTGAATCCCAAGATGCAGCATCTTTCTGCAATCTTCGCCTTGAATCTTAGCCCAAATAATAAAGTAGTCTTGACTCACCTAGATATTTTTGGAAACTGATTCACGGCGGAGAGATTGTTTTATCAATAGTTGTGTTTTTTCAAAAATCTATAATTAATAATAATAATTATTTTTTTATTATTTATTACGGAATGTGATGAGGTTAGTGCTATCCCACTCATCCCATAGAGCAGTGTTCCGCAAAGCGTGTACCGCGGCACACTGGTGTACCGTGGTCATCAGTCGGTGTGCCGCGGAAAAATTCAAGGTATTGTGAAGATTGATTAAGAAAGCAAATGGGAGCAGATCATCAGTCACTTCTGTTGAAAAAATGAGTCCTAGACGTTTTTAGAGGCCCAGGGTTCAGATTTTGCTTCTGTGTTTAAAAGAGAAGAATTGTTAGTAAAACTTGCATACTGGCGGACATATTAGCTCATTTAAATGAGCTCAACGGAAAAATGAAAGGTAGGAATTCTTATATTTTAACGTCTTCGGACAGAATTGAAAGCTTTCACGCTAAGTTGGTATTATGGATCAGCCCCGCTGTCAATGGTAGTAATTGTTTCCAAATGTCATGGCTGCCAATTCAGAAAAAAATTGCAGGCTTTGATAGTGAAACACTTGGAGCTATTAGCAGAAAAACTGTTATTTTCCTAAGTGTGACCTACAACCAATGGACTGGGTATGAAATCCACTCTCGGATAACATTTCCCTTGGATACTTACCGATAAACGAGCAGAAATAATTCATGGAGTAAAAAACTGATCGGACATTAAAACTAAAATATTCCAAAGTAGGGCTAGCACATTTTTGGCTGCATATAAAAAATGAGGATCCACTGCTTTCAAAGCATGCTGTTCAAAATATACTACCATCTGCCATAACCTACTTATGCGAATTGGGATTTTCAACTCTCACTACCATTAAATCGAAAAAAAGAGAACGCCTGAGGACGAGCAATGAAGAGATGAGAGCAGCCTTATCAACGATTGCTTCAAATTTCGATCGCCTGTGCTCAGTTAAACAGGCTCACATTTCTCACTAAACATCTTTTCATATTAGGTATATTGATTTTAGTAATAAATAAGTATTAAATAAACATTGCTTTTTTCTTTTGGTCTACCTCTAAATTTCGTGATTTGATAGGTGTACCTTGAGCACAAAAAGTTTGCGGAACACTGCCATAGAGTGTACATGCATAATAAGTAAACAATCGATAACGTAAATTTGCCTACTTAAAGTCCTACATAAAAATTGAATAGGTTTAAGACTAAACAATTTAGAAGTTTTAGAAATAAAAAAAATCGGTAAATTCAAAGGTTGAAATTATTAATAACCAATTAAATTTAACTGTCATTCCAATATATTCTCCCCCCTTAGTATGTTCCCCATTACTTCACTTATCCCGAGTTCCCCTCCCCCACCTCTCTCCTACAACTGACGCACTGTCGCACTCTAGTATACTGTCTCCTTCTTTTTTGATAATTTACGTTAGTATATATAAGTGTATTTAGTACGTATTGTATTCAGTACGGAGGTACTGAAACCGGTAGACAATAAAATTTATCAATAAAATGACCTAAAACCAAGTATTTTCATTTAATTTATTAAATATGTTATAAATTGAAAATAAATGAATCGACGTATTATTTACTACAAAGTTCTAAGCTCTCTTACAAAGCACTAAGGATTGGTTGTTTCACTGGATTTGAACAATTTAAAGTTCTGTTATTATTCCAGATTTGTGAAGCCCTTGCAGAACTTGAAAATCAAATTATAAATTTGTGAATTGCGATTTTTTTTAAACAACCAATCCTTAGTGTTCACGCTTTGTACGATAGCATAGAACCTGGTAGTAAATATTAAGTTTATTAATTTATAAAATATTATACGTTTTACAACCCATGTTTGGTTTACGAGTTCTATTGATAGTTGTGAAAACGATTGTAACCCTAGGATTTGACACACCCCTGGTAGTGATTTACTGGCGAAAGAAGAATAATAGATCTCGATAGGGAGCATATTCTCTTAGCCACTTCTCAGGGTGTCTAGGGAATGGTGTCAGAACAAAATTACACGGGCGTGAATTTCATGTACCAATATTACAATGCCAGAATTACACGAGGAAGAAATTGCACATGGACCAAATTACACTTGAAGAGATTACACCTACTGGAATTACACACTAAAAAAAAAAATTTGTAGAGTTTTCCAGAAGGTGTAATTTAAGTTGGTGTAATTCTAAACATTTGTAATTTGATCCATGTGTAATTTTGCCCGTGTGTAATTCTGGCCGTGTTATTGTTTTATATTTATTATTATAACACTAGGAAATTCCACCACTCTTACTAACACTCGTGATAGTAGGTACACTGTAATTGAAAAGTTCTGTTTCGTCCTGGACGTGAGTTGAAACAAATTAATGCCTAATGGTCAATCATTCAAAAATGTGGGGGTTTTAATCGTGACGTTAAATAATCAATTCGTAAAAACATTTTGTTTGACCGATGATTGAACCTTCCTCGTCACTGACTTGCTCTGCAGTGAACTTTTAACATATATTTTAAAACATAATTTTTTACTGGTTTGTTTGAAGATTGTACCTTGCACCCCAGGGACTAGATTCACTACTACTAACACCTAAGCCAAATCATAATTGGATAGTACTGACATGTATTTCGTTTATTACCCGCTGTTAATTTTTAAATTAAATATCAAATATAATGTCATCAAATTTCAGAAAAATGTTTGTGCATGAGTGACACCAGAAACCATTGTCATCGACAACGAGTCTATCTGCTGAGTTTCAGCTCAATCAGCTGTCGGAAAGAGGGTTAATTTCCACTTCCAAGATTCCAATTCATTAATTTATTCATTCAACCAAGAAAACAAAATCTAGATTCAAATAGATATATTTTAAAAAGTCTAGCCACAAAAGCTTTCTTCTCTTTGTCAGGTGCAGAGATATTTTAATTTATTATTTACTTAACATTGTTTTAAGATAAAACTAGTTTTCAATGATGGTCGACAATTTGGTTTGAAAATATTTATTTGTTTATTGTGTTTAATCTTTGTTAAACTGGAAACACGAAATTTTCTACATAAAATAATTTGCAGTCAACAAATAAATATAATATATATGGAATTACTTTCATACTACTGACATATGTACATTTTACGTAGGTATGTACATAAATATAGGTATTAGCGAAGACCTGTGAAAAATCACGGGATTGTGGATTGTAGGATTTGTGATGCCGTAGGTATTTATTTAAAAAAATATTTACAAAATATTTATTTATTTATATTAAATATTTAAAATATTACCTTTCAAAAGAAGAAATTTACAAATAATAATAATCAATGACATTATACAGGACTTTCCAATAAGAGGTGTTATTTTGATATTCAATCGTAAAAGATCAATGGTTTCGTTGCTTGTGTGGCACGTAGCGCCGTCTTGTTGAAAGTAAACGTTGTACAGATCAATATCATCAAATTCCGGCCATAAAAAATCATTAATCATCTCTCAATAGCGCAATACATTCACCGTAACTATTGCACCAGCCTCATTTTTGAAAAAGTAAGGTCCAATGGCTCCGCCGGACCATAAACCGCACCAAACAGTCACATGTTGAGGATAGAGAGGCTTTTCAACAATAACTCTTGGGTTTTCCGAGCCTCAGATGCGACAATTTTGCTTGTTGACGAAGCCACCGAGGTGGAAATAGGCCTCATCACTCAAGATGATTTGTATTTGATTCACTCAAGTGAATTTTAATAATTTCAATGCGTCGTTGAAGCGTGTATCGTTCCATTTTTATTAATGGCGTAGTTTCTACTTATAAAATGTCGAAAAATGACAGCTTCAAAAGTAACATCTACCGAAATAGCGGGCTATTTAAAATAACACCTCTTATTGGAAAACCCTGTAAAAATACAAGACACTTTATTCGATTCGAACAAAAATGGAACAAAATAGATACAACATATCACCCATGACAGTCACATGAGATCCTAGTGATAGTGTCACTAGGAACTCATGTGTTGAGAGCAGGCTCAGTTTATAACAGTTTACAACAGTTTATTACTAAAAATTAAATAACAACACAATATAACGTTTAAGTTTAAAAAAAATCAATATCGCCCGATTGGAAATGTGTACTTGTAAAAAAAATCAATATCGTACCATTGGAAATGTGCACTTGTAAAAAAAATCAATATCGTACCATTGGAAATGTGCACTTGTAAAAAAAATCAATATCGTACCATTGGAAATGTGTACTTGTAAATTGGTTTTAATAAAATCTTTGATATTAGATCTGTCTTGGTTGATGATCCTGATGTATCTGATTTATATTTAAAGAAAGTTGAGTTCTGTCGAATGGCCAGTGGAAGAGCATTGTAAAGCTTTGTTGCGAAGTGTTTAAAATTTCTTTGGCCAAAAATTGTTCTAGCGAAAGGAATAAGTAATAGGTTATGATCTTTTGTTTCAAGTATCGCGAGCAGTTTGGACATTGTTCAAATCAGTTCTGTGTTTGAAGTCATATTCTAGTATGTGTTTGGCTTTGTGTTTGTTGCTAATGTCCAAAAAAAAACAAAGATTCTCCTAAACATTTCATCCGAACTGCTTGTGATCGGTAGTTTTAGAATAATATATATAAATAATTTCTGAGCTTTAAAATCGGATCAATTATAAGTGTTGGGTACCTATACATTAACATTTGTAGATGTTGCTCTTATTTGAGCTTTTATGTAGTTCTTTAAAGTGAAGTCACTGCTTTATTGTCCATGAATATTAATTATATTATAAAGACACATACATGTATGATAGATATTATTGTAGAACAGTCCGAACAGAACTGCCAGTGACGTTGGCGTTAACGAAGGTGTCACGCGTCGTTAGCTTCAGATGAAGAACAAAGCCCTCGCATCCCTCACAGTCCGCAGTTCGTACGAGCTAATTCTCCAGCAGGGAGGACGGACAATGCTCAAAGGTTTTATCGGAGATTCTTGTCTGCGTACTCCCAGTGACCTAGCTATCTCAAAAGGCAGCCTGCTTAACCGATTCGGTAGTGATTCGTGACGCAGTGTATCACCCCTATGTGCACACTGCATTCTGCTCAATCCGATATACTTGATTATATTTGAGGCCCGGTATATCAGTCAGCACGATACTGTACACGACATTCTTTACTCATATTAAAGCGGGCTAAATCGGCCCCAAACGGCTGCTCAATCCTTGATAAGCATCGGAATATTTCTTTTTAGAAGCCGATTCCTTAGTTGTAACCAGTGAGGGCTCGTGACTTTTGGGTGTACTAGAGTGCGAATATTATAAAAAATGGGGTTCCTGATGTTGTTGTAGCTGAATACGATTTTTTTTTCGAAAAACCGATTTTGTTATATTTAGATTTTCAGAAAAAAAAAAGTTTAGCCGTGCGCCGCACGGGTTTCCTGAAAATCTTCTTACAAAAATCTTTTTTTCGAAAAAAAAAACAAAAAATCGTTTTCAGCTACAACAACATTAATAATGCCATTTTTTGTAATAATAGCACTCTAGTAACCCAAAAGTCACGTCCCGCCACTGGCAATAACACGAGACAAATTTGACATTTAAGTAAATAATTGCATCCTTCCATCTAAGCGAAATTTATATAAATTGCCCATTTTTTTCATTGAGTGATAAGGAATATTGATATTATTAATTAATGATAATCAATCTGAAATAGTCTAGTCAGGAAATAAGAGGAATTTTAAAAGTTTCAACTTGAGAACGGTTTGTTTGTGCCCTGACTCCACCGAACAAAAATTATGTATTATTAATACAATTAGTTTCCAAGCATAGATGATACTTTTGAAAGATCGCGATGATTTGATAGTTTTAATCAAAAAAAGAAACACCGTCTCTTTGTTAAAATCATGGACAATAGTGTCGCATTGATGATATCTGTGCTTACGGTCAATATATGGATTATGTGTTAAGTCATACTAAGCTAGAAATTCCAACCAAGCCGAGCTTGAAAGCAACTGATATACCGGACCTTACAGTCACGTCCATAAGAATACCGCATGCAAGTACTAAGTTTTCAAATATCGTTCATTATGCTTACCCTTTTATCTATTCGTATAGTAGGGCCATTTCAAGAGTCAGAATAACAGAACAATATTTATAAGACGGTGTATGAAATTGGATGAAGCAAGAACTGTGTGCCGAGACAGAGTTGTGTAGCGGTCTTTTTAATGTGAATACTGCACAAAAGTCCCAACTGTATGGAGCCAGTGAGACTATGGTATCCCGAATTGGTGTAAGTTGTGTGGCTAAATAGTGTAATGGGAAGGAGTTGTGGAAGATCTGTCCTCAAGCAACTTTACAATTCTAAATGGTGGCTTTCATCAGGGCGATAATGATAGTATCTTCAACCGTGTAATGTGCCACAAGTACACTAACTACATTACGTGGGCTTTGTAAGCGATACAGTTGTGTTAACTATTTGTTGTACGTTGTACTTAGTAACAAAAGTATAGGAAATACATAGTATTGAATAATATAATACTAATTTAAAACACATAACGTAAACCATCATGGTATTATGAACATGTCTGGTCCATCTTCTCTAGAGGAATTTTGTAATCAATTTGTAATGCCAATGAGACAATGGCGTCCCCAATTGGGGAAAGTTGTGAGGCTGAAGGTATTGGAGAGGGGAAAGCGATGTGGAAGATGAAGGTGGGGAAGTACCTGGCTATTCAGATCTAGTCCTCAAACACGGGTGCTGTTCCATTCCAAGAATTGATATTTGTATATAAACGATTTCAAGCAACGTTTCAATTCTGAATGGTGATTTTACAACAGGTCGGTACTGAGAGTATCTTTCACTTTGGAAACTGCTGTGCATTTATTTATGATATCTATATGCAGCAGTGTTCAATTACACAAGAAGGCTATAATAACATACCTCAAAAACAAATATTAATATTAGATTTTAGTATTATTTTGCATGTGTTCTACAAATTTTATAATATTTTTAACAAATGTTGCTCTTTCATAATGTTTCCCAAAATTATGATAAACGGGGTGTATAGTTACAAGAAGGCTATAATAATATTCCTCAAAAACAAATATTAGTGTGAGTTTTTAGTATTCTACGTATTTAATAACATTTTTAACAAATGTTGCTTCTTTCATAATGTTTCACAAAATTATGATAAACAGGGTGTATAGTTACAAGAAGGCTATAATAATATTCCTCAAAAACAAATATTAATGTGAGCTTTTAGTATTCTTTTGCATGTGTTCTACGTATTTTTTAATATTTTTAACAAATGTTGCTTCTTTCATAATGTTTCACAAAATTATTATAAACGGGGACGTACTTGACATTATTTGAAGTAAAAGATGTAAGCGAAATTTAATGTGACATTGTTGATGATTTTTAATACTAAAAACATAGAAAATTAGCAGGTATTGGACAGCTAGGGTCGATGTGAGGAGTTGGGCGGTTAATATACTCGGCTGAGGGACCAATTTTATTATGTTGTGAAAAAAAATCATTGAAAAAGTCGCTGGAGACCAAATTTTAATTAACAGTTTTTACTTCAAATAATGTAAGGAATCACTGGTTACAGTAAGTCGAATACAACACTTTGTAAATGCCCATATGGAAGTATAATTAAATAAATAAATATGATGAGGGTACTGAAGCAAGGACAGCATTGTTCGTGCACTGTCATTGTAGGCACATGAAATTGAACGAAATACGGCATTGTCCAACACGAGCAAATCAATTTGGGGATTCGGTACCGCCGCCCCGGGAACCATTCATTCGATAACCAACACCTCTGCCACAGGTCGATCAAAGTGGTTCGCTACGTTTGGTGACTTAGCAGGGGTGCCAGGGTTCATGGGGTGAGATTTGTCCAGGTCTTTGCGGCCAGAACTTCACCCCCCCACACGTAAAAGATCGCCCACACAGCATCCTCCAAGATGACATATTCGCTGAGGGATATTATTTTATGTTTTTTTTTTAAATCAACGAGTAAAACAACTTGTTTTTTTTTAAACTATAATAGATTTAATTTAAAATAAAAAACAGAAAAGTTTTGTTTTACTGAGGATTGAACCATCCTACGATAAGACCACAAATTGTTGCGTGTATTAAGTGCTGTAAAGTCATCGAATTTCAGAGAAATGCGTATATGTCGGCGTGTGTGTGCTTGATTGTCACCAAAAGTTAATAGAATGCGTTGTCATCGACAACGAGTCTATTTGCGGAGATTCAGCACGATCGGATGCCGGGAAGTGAGTTAATTTCCGCTCCCAAGATTTGCACTCATTCATGTATTTTAAAAGCAAAAACAGCAATCTCAAAATATTATTATTCTGTCAGTACCTCATAATATCACACGTATAGTTCATGACAATGGGGTGGAGTGGTCTAGGATGAAGAAATGTTTGACAAACTTTTGACAATTTTTATTAGATAGTTCTTTTCTAATTAATAGTGAAACAAAAATGTTAAGTGTATTTTTTTAGCATTTACGAGCCATAAATACTTGGATAAAATCGTTAGAAAGAAAAAAAAGTTTTGTAAGCAATTTTAATTGTAAACATATAGATAGAGTATATTTCCCAATTAAGCTTATTTTTCATTGAAATGTTTTATAATTTTTATTAAATGTTGCGATTTCGAAATTATGAAAAAATAAATGAGTCCAATCTATTACACATTGCACGTGCAAGCAGTCCTACCAAGTCACGCGCGAGCTAGCTTGTCAAAACTTAAATCGTTGCCGTTTAAGGCGATGCACTACGTCGTGAAATATTTTAAATTGAGCCGCTATCAATAACAACCCTTAAGTAGATGGCGATAAGGTTTAAATTCCCGCTTGACACCATCCGTCTGTTTTGATTTATGCAAGAAAAAAACATGGCCAAAAAGTGCCTTTTGTTTTATTTTGTGGATGTTCAGGCATAAATATTTAATTTTTTTTCGATCATTTTATAAATAACTTAATTTGACACATTATACAATAAAATCATAACCGAAAACGGGTTCGTAAGTAGGAGATTTTGAACTTTAAAGCAGTCTTCATAGACCTTTACATTATTTTTTTCTGGGCTTATAAAAAGACTTATCTAAAAAATACTCGATTATTTCAAAGGCCAAGATGTATTCTACTCGCAGTATTCAATTAAAGCATCTGAAACATTTCTAGGACACCAAATTTTCAAACCAAAAACACATGATTTTTCATTACTACATATGGCATCGCCTTAATAGTGAAACAAAAATGTTAAGTGTATTTTTTTAGCATTTACGAGCCATAAATACTAAGATAAAATCGTAAGAAAAAAAAAAGTTTTGAAAGCAATTTTAATTGTAAACATATAGATAGAGTATATTTCCCAATTAAGCTTATTTTTCATTGAAATTTTTTATACTTTTTATTGAATGTTGCGATTTCGAAATTCTGAAAAAATAAATGAGTCCACTCTATTACACATTGCACGTGCAAGCAGTCCTCTAGAAATGTCGCCTAGAAATGTTTCAGATGCTTTATTTAAATACTGCGAGTAGAATACATCTTGGCCTTTGAAATAATCGAGTATTTTTTAGATAAGCCCAGAATAAAATAATGATTTTTCGAAGAAAACTTCTTCTAACTGCTTTTCATGAGATTTTGTATCGAAATAAAGTGATGTAAACAATGTTATTTGTGTTTTAATAAAAAATAAAATAATGTATAAGGCCTATGAAAACTGCTTTAATGTTCGAAGTCTCCTACTTACGAATCCATTTTCGGTTATGATTTTATTGTATAATGTGGCAAATTAAGTTATTTATAAAATGATCGAAATTTTTTTAAATATTTATCCCTGAACATCCACAAAATAAAATAAAAGGTACTTTTTGGCCATGTTTTTTTTTTTGCATAAATCAAAACAGGCGAATGGTGTTAAGCGGGAATTTAAACCTTATCGCCATCTACGTAAGGGTTGTTATTGGTAGCAGCTAAATTTAAAATATTACACGACGTAGTGCATCGCCTTAAAGTTTTTATTTTATTTTAAATATTTACAAATTTATTTTCAAATTCCCACATTCTTTTTTACTTCACGTTCACACTTCCAGAGAAAGGCAAGAAGTTTGTGAGTGCATTCTGAAATTGAGGATAAAAAATAGATTTCCTCATGTTGTTTTATAACTGTATACCGAGAGTGATAAATGGTTGGTGACTACCGACTAGCGGCAACTAGCGGCAATCGACTACCTTACATACAGAACGCTCAATACTTTTACTTGGACGTCTCAGTATCTCCCAGCGCCGTGGAACGGAGTCAGAGAAGAAGCACAGAGTCTTTGCCTATGTATGAGTCTGTTCAATTCTCGAGAGAGCTTAGCGAGAAAAATATGGGCCACAGGAAAGACCCTGCAGGGGAGTCGAAATGAAATATTCATGTAACTACATTCTGATCAATTTTTGTTGTTGTTGTAGTACTATCGAAATCCATGTAATCTATATCGAATTGAAAGAAAAACAGATGGATCCGTTTTACTTATGATCTTTCGCCTCCCAGGCCCTGTGCAGGCCAATGAATTTGACTATTTTATCAGCTTAAAAGCATACGATATGCATTTGGTTCAATTTTAAGCACAAAAGAACACAATATACAGAAGTATTACTAATAACCATGTTTTAAATTTGACACCACTGATATACAGCTGTTTATTGAAAAACCTTACTAATAAACTTCTATTACATAGGCTAAACTGATATTTTGCAATCGTATAGAGTTGATGTAAAGTAACACGTTACTTACAAAGCGGAAGAGATTTTTAGCTGTGTTTTAGCGCTAAGTCAACTGACAGAGATGATTGTGAAAATAATTCTTACACATTTCAGTGGTTGGTTGACTTTGAGTTATTTTTGTCATCGATGTTATCATGCGAGCAAACTTGAAAAACTATAAAAAATGTCATGAGTCCAGTGGTGGCTTGTGACTTTTGAGTGTGATAGAGTGCTAAGTTTGAAAAATTCGACATTATTGATGTTGTTTAGTCCAAAACCTTTTTTAAAATTTTTTTTCGAAAACTCGATTTATTGTATGAACCTTTTCAAGAAATTTCAGTTTGCCCGTGAAAACCGTGCACCGCACGGTTTTCCTGAAATCTTCATACAAAAAACCGAATTATCGAAAAAAGGAAGACTACAACCACATCAGTAATGTAATTTTTGTAATATTTGCACTCTAGTACCTAGACCCAAAAATCACGAGCCGCCACTGACCTGTATATTTCTAGTAAAATGTACTTTTTCAATCCACACACTGAAAGCCTTTGACTTCACAGATTTTTGCCATAATAATAGCAAAAACTAATTTCGTAACGATGATTAATTGCACTTTATATTTTAGAGAGTGGACATTTTTTTGGCATTGTAAGCAAAACATAATATATATTTAAAAAATTTCTGAACCCATCCGGTCTCCGTGAAGTGAATTGTTCAAAACTGTCATCTTCTGACTCGCATCGAGCCATTTCCAGACGACAATGTTTTTTACTACATAGTCACTAAAATGCGTTTATGAGTATGTTTTCAAAACAAATCCTAAACAGTTTTTAACAGTAACTAAAACACCCGTAGTGTTTTTTTATAAGTAAGGCTGAAAGTGTTTTTGTTGTTAACTTTATAATAACGTTATAGTAATGTAAAAACCTAATACATCAATAATGCATATATTATAAATAGAATAATTAACTAATTGTTATTAGTAATCAATGGAAACGTGGTTTCTCACATCTGACACCAGGGTAAAGTAATTGAAAGCCGACGCTTTGCACTCATCTGCCGAGTGTTTGATTAGCCCTACGTCTGCAGGAGCGAATGGGCTGGGGGAGGAAAGTAAACATAGACCACCCTCCCCCTTCATCCCCCTGGCACACAGCGGAGCTTATACTGAGCAGATTATTTGCCAAATCAAACGGCGCTATTTAATTTCCCTTCGGGAGTAATAATAATAACTTGTTGCCAATGTGGATCTAGAACCAAGTTTATTATAATACAGTGGCGGTTCGTGAAATGAGGCGGGGAAGGCTGTGCCTCCCCTAAAAATTGAGAAGAAAAGATATGTCCAAATTATAGTATAACTTTTATTAAAATGTTACCAATGTATAAAATTGTGTAAATTTTAAATAATAATAATTACAGCGGACGGAATGAAGAAAAAACTGAATTAATTTTTTGTCCACTACGTAGTAATGGAAAAAGTTTTTCTTTTTTAAATTATTATTAACGCTCTTTTTATGGGCTTTTACATACGAATAGTAAATAGTAGACAGTACATATTTATTATTTATTTATTTATTAATCTTAAGTTAGCTCACATCTTCGTGTGTGAATGTTTTAATTAAATTTTTTTATGCATAACAAAACTGCCTCAGTAACAATATCTTGTGTTTGTTAAGGCGATGCACTACGTCGTGGAATATTTTAAATTGAGCCGCTATCGATAACAACCCTTACGTAGATGGCGATAAGGTTTAAATTCCCGCTTAACACCATCCGCCTGTTTTGATTTATGCAAGAAAAAAACATGGCCAAAAAGTGCCTTTTATTTTATTTTGTGGATGTTCAGGCATAAATATTTAATTTTTTTCGATCATTTTATAAATAACTTAATTTGCCACATTATACAATAAAATCATAACCGAAAATGGGTTCGTAAGTAGGAGATTTTGAACATTAAAGCAGTTTTCATAGGCCTTATACATTATTTTTTTCTGGGCTTATAAAAAGATTTATCTAAAAAATACTCGATTATTTCAAAGGCCAAGATATATTCAACTCGCAGTATTTAATTAAAGCATCTGAAACATTTCTAGGCGACCAAATTTTCAAACGAAAAACACATGATTTTGTATTACTACATATGGCATCGCCTTAAGTGATAAATTGAAGATGTCCACTGACTCGGTATAATTATGCCCCTCCATAAATATTCTGGGTTATGAGGAATACATATGGTAGTTGGTCTCAGACTTTCCGCACTAAAATAAATCACGACTTCTAGTATTACGTAGCGGAACACGAAAGCTTATCAATGCAAACAATTATTGATTAGTATTAAAGATCGACGAGGGTAATAATTGCATTTTTTATGTATTATGTCATTAAGTATATAGATGGTAAATGTGGGTATACTTAATACTTAAATTTAAAACTTTTGGGCTTCCTCACTTTTCGACCCCGCAAACCGCCACTGTTATCCACTCCCGGGCAGTGGCGGCTCGTAACTTTTGGGTGTACTAGACTCTAGAGTGCTAATATTACAAAAAATGGCATTATTGATGTTGTCATAGCTGAAGAACTTCAGGAAAACTGAAATTTCCTGAAATTCTTCATCCAAAAAATCGAATTTTCGAAAAAAAAAAAAAACTCATTTTCAGTTGCAACAACATCAATTTTTGTAATATTGGCACTCTAGAAAACCAAAAGTCACGAGCCGCCACCGCTTCTGGGTGAAGAGATTTTGCAATGTTACAACTATTTTACAGTAGTAGTTATAAGGGTTCCATGATAAATCAACACATCGACAATTCAACACACCTTTAAAAAGTGATAAGTCATTAAAAATGATGAAAAAAAATTGTAAACCTATCCTAACCTACTTAACCCGGTTAATAAAGTTTTTGTTTCATCACTTTCCATGACTTTTGTATAACTTTTTAAAGATGTGATGAATTATCATTTTGATGATTTATCCGGTCACCGTTATAAGGGTGCTTCGTGCATTGATGTATTAAATTCTCTATGGTTTTATACAACGTTACAAATAAAAGACAAATAATTAAACATGAACCCAAACAACTCAGAACACAGCATTAGTGCGATTTTGTGTGAAAGACATTGAAGCCAATCTTGTATGACAATCTTTTGAAATGATTTGTAGCAAAATGGTATAAAATAAACTATTTTATTTTTATGTTGTTAATGTGTGTAACGGTTGATGAAATATATTTTTCAGTATTTGCGAGACCGGGAATGGGACAACATGTCATAATAAAAAGAAGTAGGTACAGGCATTTTTAATATATCTTCCCCCTTCGCCCCGTGGCTTCAAGTTGTTCTCGAGTAGCTCTTTCCAGAGCCTCTTAGGTTCATGTTATTAAGGTGATGCACTACGTCGTGTAGTATTTTAAATTGAGCCGCTATCAATAACAACCCTTACGTATATGGCGATAAGGTTTAAATTCCTGCTTAACATCATCCGCCTGTTTTGATTTATGCAAGAAAAAAACATGGCCAAAAAGGGGCCTTCTATTGTATTTTGTGGATGTTCACGATTAAATATATTTTTTTACGATCATATTATAAATAACTTAATTTGCCACACTATACAACAAAATTATAATCGAAAATGGGTTCGAAGGTAGGAGATTTTGAACTTTAAAGCAGTTTTCATAAGCCTTATTCATTATTTTTTCTGGGCTTATAAAAAGACTTATCTAAAACATACTCGATCATTTCTAAGACCAAGATGTATTCTACATCTCAGTATTTAATTAAAGCATCTGAAATATTTCTAGGCGACAAAATTTTCAAACCAAAAACATATGATTTTGCATTACTACGTATGGCATCGCTTAAATGGTTGGTCATGTTATTAAATGGTTCAGGAGTCTACAAGGGTTCTTGATGTTCAGACTCACCATCCTATGTCTGTGTGTTAGATCTATTTCTAACAACAACAACAGCCACACGATTACAAGATTGATGTAACGGCGCCTTCAGTATCGTCCGACCATTTTGTGGTGACGATATCAATCCCCGTTTACTTTCGGCGGCCAAACGAGTGGCTGAAGACGAGCGATACGTTTGATAGATTCTCATCGGATTGCAATCTTTAGAGAACAGACATCATGAAAGGTAGGTATGCTTTCCTTGTTCTGCCTGTATTACAATGGAAGATGCTCCGAGGAACTAGCGTCATTGATCCCTTCGGTTCCAGTACATAGTCAAGAAACACGCCAAAACGCGCGCAAAACATATGAATTACATTCTTGAGTTCAACACCTCGACTGTGAAAAGATTTTGCCGGCCTCTGTGTTTTCTCCCTCCTACAACATGGGTCTCTTCAATATCCATTTATTTCACCCCTTGCATTAATTAAAAAGACCCCCCGCACAGAGTCCCCAAAGATAGGGAAATTATTTTCCCTAGGGGCTTTTATGTGGAGTTAATGTAAAAAAAATGTCAAATAAGAAGCACCAGTTATAATTTCGAATAGGCATGTTAGAAGAACTAGGAGTTACAAAAATCAGTAAAAAACATTAAAAAAAACACAAATAATCAAATAACTCGTTGTCATGTAATTGACTTAATAAAATAATTACACTGAAATTTAACAGACCTTACATTCGAGATACAGCCCACCCCCTGAACACGTAATAAAACAATCCATATCAAACCTGCTATCATTCCTATCTCTCCCTCTGATTATTTCAATACATAAGACAAAGCTGAGACTCCGAAGAGTAGTCCCAGAGAGAGGTCGTATGTACTTCGTCGACGATCGTCCTTTCCTTCATAACGAAAAAGCAGATGCTAGAACCATCACGTCATTTACGACCTATGTCAGGGACTACCATAAACATGAATTATTCCCCGAGAAAGACACGGCTTTTTTGTGTTTCATCGGGGTAGTAGTAATACAAATTAATTATTCGTTTAATAATATATGGCCGAATTTGTGAAAAATCCCCTTCAGGCATCTGTACAATTTATTATTTTTTTTTTTTTTAAAAGAAAGACAAACATTACCGGGTTACGAATAACCTGACAATATTTGAAAATGTCCCACTACCACCACAGTAAGCTGAAAATGTTGCTTGTGTTGTGATGGAGGACTTAGCCACCCGAGGAATTGAACACACTACGCCCGAGTGGGACCCAAGCGCGATGTCAACTCGGCCACCGACCGGTCAATATATACATATTATATAAACCTTATATCTAGTGACTTACGACTAAGGCTTACAATAAAGGATGTAACTGTTACAACTTACAACTAAGATTTATAACAATAACTAGTGGCTTACGTCTAAAACTTATATCTAGTGACTTCATTCTAATGCTTATAGTTAGGCATAATTACAAAACTGGTGTAGGTCGCGCAATTATAGTTGACTCAAATAACATACACTTAGGTTTGTGCTTATCGGTACACGTACGCACTTCCGACAGTGATTTGCTTGCGAAACCTCGCTGAGAAACAGCCCTTTATCTTGTTATTAACTAGAAAGGGATAACGAGAATAGGTATTCATATACATGATGATTCTTATATCGTATACATGATATGATCGTTCTTCGAATTTTAAAATTCGAAAAGTTTTTACAGTTATTCAAATGTTTTACAGTCTGTCCTTTTTATTATTTTAAATATGATCCGTAAATATTTACCTATCCGCCTAAATTTTGGGGAAAGATTATGGAAAGTGTACTTCTTTTCAACAAAATTACTACAAAAAACAACTATTTGTGAGCACAAAATAGGTTATATCAGTGGCGGCTCGTGAATTTAGGGGCATGTTAAGAGTGCCAAGTTAAAAATTCGACATTATTGATGTTGAAAACAATTTTTTTTAATAACGTTTTTTTTATAAAGATTTTCAGGACATTTCAGTTTGATTGCACGGATTTCCTGAAAAAAATTATACAAAATACCGAATTTTCGAAAAAAAAAACAAAATAAATAATGATTTTTTTTTTGTAATTTTAGCACTATAGTGCACCCTAAAGTCACGAGCCGCCACTGGTTATTATATTCTTAGTTAGGGGTATTTAAATAATTTATGTATATTAAGATTGAAACGTTAAACAATACTAAAAGAAAACAAAAATGAGGCCACAAGATTGTTTTGTAAAGGAAATTTTGAACTTTAAATAAAAATGTAACTTTAATGCGTCTTATAATGAATATCATCTCTTCCGACGTAAATAGTTAATTCTTGTAGTAATTAAGTTGAAACGAAGTGTAATTTTTCCGAAGTGAAATCACACGTTTTAAACATGCTGCATTCAAGTAATGCATTTGTGTGACTTTTGTATTCGAGTCAACTCTAACTGCGGTAGGTACCTACACATTTACACATATAGAATGAACTAAAATACCGGTTCAGTAAAGTTAACAACTATTTCTAAACGATAGTAAGTGATGGCAATTCATCACGAAAATAAAATATAAAATAAAATAATTCACAAGTCTAACTAAACTATTACATACATGTTATTGTAATAAATTATTTTTAGTACATACATGTTATTGTAATTAATTATTTTTATTACATACATGTTATTGAAATAAATTATTCTTATTACATACATGTTATTGTAATTAACTCAGTGACAAAAAATATTATACTTATTTTTTTATATTATTTGACGACAAAGTGTGCTGATATTTGATTTAATTTCTAGCAATATCGTAACGCCTACCCAAAAACAACAAATAATTAAATGCATTATATAATAATTTTTTTTTAAATGCTTCTGAAAATTTTATTGAATAATTAATATAATCGAATTAATAGTGTCTGAAATGAGAAAGTAACAATCAAATTAATCGCAAAGAATAAAAGGGTTAGATAAATGTAATGTAGGCCGCACATAATTTAACTCTTTCCTAATCAATTGTAGTGATGATATATTTACTTACATCGATATTTTGAAGAATATTTACAATAGCAATAAAATGAAAACATGAAATCACATTCCACAGCTAACATTTCCTAATTTTACACGCCTGTGTAAGGTGTAATAAATTAGTAATGCTATGAACAGTTATAGTAGACCCCACGTCAAAATTTTTTTTTTTTTTAAATTTTCTCTACCAAAATTTCCTCTGAAATCATACAAATTTGTAAGTAGGAACCAAAATACATTGAAACCTACTTAATTATAAACCATATCTTTTACGTAACATTTTGATTTTATTTCTACTAAGGAATTATACACTTTGTCCAAAAAACCGTCATCTCGATGACAATAAATTATTTTATCGAACTTTCTTCAGGTAGGTAGATTGAAAAAATTCGAATAAGGAAGTCGAAAGGAAGTGGTTTCACATTTGATACAATAATCTTTACCGAACCACTGAAACGGCCACCATCTTGAACCGGAAACGGAACGTACAATCAAATTTACAAATAGAAAAAATTCAATTTTTTTCAGATTTCTCATCCAAAAATACATGCAACCACAAATTTTAACTTCCCTACATCGAAGGCGGTCTGTGGCAGGACAACGTCTGCCCGGTGCCCACTAGTATTTTTATAAAAAAAGTTAAATGAAAAGTTTTGCAGTTCACGTTGAAAGTAGTGCAATACATTATATAGAAAATGTTTCGATCCAAGAATTTCCATTTACTATTATAGCCGTGTCGTCGGCGTAAGAAACAATTTGTCCTGGGATTTCAAAATTACATAATTTAAACCAGAACTTCGCTACGCCAGTCAATAATGTGATTTGGGCGCTTGCCGCCAACTGCTCCTATGAAGTAACTTCAATGAAGGTAATCCAGGATTCTTTAGGTGGACAAGTGTATCAAACAAAATTTACTATGAGTCATGTAAATGATCTACTGTTTGTAGCGGTAAACTTTACACACGATTCCCACCCCTTCTCCATCCATGGAAATAAGGTCTCTATGTACAATTTCGCTAAAAGCTACTTTATCGTCCACTTAGATTAGAGCGACGCAATCCTAGGGTGACCAAACATAAACACTTACCGTCTTACTTACAAATATTCCCAAATGCGCCGGTACACGGAGAAAACATACTGAAATAAAATATTGCTAATTTATTAAAAATCTCTTCAAATTATTTGTATTCCTGTTAAAAAGGGGACTGCAGGCCTTTATCGAATGAATTGACAGATTTCCTCATAAACTACAAGTAAAACACTGATGTCTGTTATGTCAATGTCGGAACATGTGTTACATAAAAATGTAAATATTTTCGTATTTCGTCATTATATAATAACATGATAAACGCAGATGCATAAACACGTGTTCCGATATATTATAAAAGTACTAATAATTTATTAGGAAATGCCCTACCACCACCTTTTAAACAGTATTTTAATAAATCAGCAATACTATTTTTTATCCGTGTACAGCTACACTAGTAATAGGATCAAATATTTGTTTGGTAAATCATTTTTCATTTTTGATTGAAGATTGCTCCCGTAGATGTTCTTACCACAGTTCTAAGGGAATTAATATGAGGATAGGATCGTCCAACCATTTTTTCTTTTCTTCCAGCGTCACCAGTTCTGGTTTGATTAGGATCATGTTCTCAATCTCTGCCAGCCACACGAACAAGCCACGGCTGCAGCCCGTGCACCAAAACTCCTCGCGAAGGATGAAGTGCCACTCGTAGGGGTAGAATCCCTTCGACTTCTTGCATGGTTCCTTATCCTCGTAGGGCTCTGCGCACGCGTCACACAGGTTCTCGCCCTCTCGTGAGTAATACGTGGTATTAACGTAATTATGGCTACCGACGAAATATGGTATTTCGTCGGGCCAAATGTTGGTGGTCCTGTAGATATTGTTGATCGGTAGGTCGAGAGGATCTTTCACAGGAAGTTGTTCGGGCTTCATCTGTAAGAAAAATATCCGGTTAAAGGGTGCTTTACGCTTGGTCACCCCGCCACCCCTGGCGCAGGTCGAGGCGCAAGCGCGCGCAGATCGATAGCTCTGGCGAGCCTCGTGGGCGCACGCCTGCTTCGGCCCACAACAGTCATGGCGGATAGTGAATTCGAAGAGTTCCATCATATTTTCAACCGCCATCCTCAGAATGTTAACTCTTCCACTCCGTTTTACTCGTAAGTATTACTTAATTATTAACTCCCGTAACATTTCCCTCGACATCCCTCACTCTGAAAAAAGTCATATCAAAAGTGCTCGTAACGATTCGCATTTTTCCAAATTTGAGCCTTCGCGTAACTTCGTGCTTTGTTAGGGCTAGCCTGTTTAACTTATCGGTAAGATATATTTTAATGGTGATGACTGAACTGATTCATTAAACCAAAAATACTATGTCAATAAGAGTAATTTCCGCGTAATGTGTGTTCATGACGTTGACGTTTTAACAGACTTCGAATGAGTCGTCATCGATTTAGTGTAGCGTAATACTAACAAGATGTAGTTTACTAATTCTAATGCATTGAATAATTACTTTATATTGTGTACTTACTAGAAGAACCACCAATTTATAACCTATAAGAAAATATCGATTTTCTGTTTTTAAATGTAATTTCTTTTATTTTTTTGTCATAATGGGTTTCATAACTTACGGGGATTGCTGTAGATGTAGAAAGAGTTCAATAATAATAAAAACAATGTGGTAAATTCTCTTGATATACTACGCATATCAAAACTATAAATGTTTTAATGATTTTTAGAGAAATTAATATTCTCTTAATTCATCAAGAGCTGTTTATAAATCCATGTTGATATTGGTTCTGGGGTTTCTTCGTGCGTAGGTCGATAGGGCTCTTAGATTTTGTGCGTGTAAACTCAATCGACGTTTTGTGTATTGAAGTGTACCTAAATGGAAATACTTAATATGTAAATATCAGTACCTATTTGCGAATGATTATTGTTATTATTATTGTACAAATTGTACAAAATTAATGTATGTTTAGTTACAGCGTTCAAACTTCAATTAAAAAATCCCATATGGTTCAGTTTGGGAGTATTGACTAAAATGCTTAGGTCCATAATTTGCAAAACAGAGTTTTTTTTAAAACTTTTACCATAATTTAACTTATACGATCACGCGATTCTTGATTCATAGAGAACTCTACTCTAGACTGACCTGTAAGGCTAGATCTTGATATAGGAGATATCATCCCAAGGAGATATTTAAATTTCTCTAAGCATTTTTGCATACACATATAGTTAACATACACATACAACATACATATACCTATGACTGTCTTCGACCATATATGTTTCCTCGGGAAACGTCAATTTATACGACGTGATGATATATCATAACATCATGTCTTCGACACATCTCGCATTTGCAATTTGGTGGATCAATGATCGTTCCTGCTAGTTCCAGAAGTCTATTACTCTGCGTGTATTGTGTCTTGTGTCACACTTAACATCATACTATCATCATTATTAATTACCCAGAAGTCAGGTTGTCAAAATAAGGTTGGTTTTTAACAAAACAAGAACGTTAGAAAAAGCGAGAACGTTACATTCCACGTAAATATACAACGATACATCTATTATTTTGAATGGTACATTCAATTTAAGGGCATGAGAACACCCTCCTGACCCTTCCAGGCCTCCCCCAGCACATGCAATGACGTTTGAAATAAACCCTTTACTCTTGCTTGAAAATTTCGTATTACAACGATTTTCGTATAATGGTATAAAGTGTGATTTTCGTATAAAGGTGTGAATGTGTTGCATAACTGTATCCCCACTAAGGTATACGTGAAAATATCATTTTCATGACATGAAACCACATTGCCCTATGTCCAAATGAAATAATGGGCTTATAAGGCACCGGATTCTGGAAAACTGTCATAGTGCACTGTTATTAGTTTTTAGCCAAAATCACTAGATAAAATTGTGAAACATAAACAAATTGATTCACGTTTATATCTATAACATTGTTATGTTACAAAACTTCGATGTCCATTATCCCAGGATTATTGGTTTTTGCCGTAATAAGCAGAATTTCGTTTCTTTGTGATTTAGTCATGTTTCTGATATTCTTTCAGTGTCGTCTTTCTATCGTCGTGATGATAGGGTAGAGGACAATATACATTCTATTATCTACTTTTTCTATAGCCATTATTAATTTTCTCTGCTTCTTTCTATAGTCTTTATCTTCAAAGTAATAAACATTTGTGTTCGTAGATATATTGTTATTATTGTATCGCGACAACAACGCTGCCAAAATGGGATAATTCCGACATGATTTAAGATACTTACGGCCAAAATGATTTTGTCTAAAGTGTTTTCTACCCAATACCCACAGCCTTGCAGTATACATCATCTAATCTGACGAGGGAAGTTATCTGGTGATGATGGACAGATCAGATGATGGACAGATCAGATGATGGACGATCTATTCTGTCAGAAATCATGGTACTTTTGGTAGTGAGAAACTTATTATTGCAGATTTTTTATTTGCAAAAGGAAGCTGAGAGAATATTTTTTGAACATAAAAATTACCTTAATTTGTCTTGTCTGTTTAGGCTGGTACCAAATGTGGGTCTGGAGGAGGACTCCCCCACCTCGTCGCAGAGCGGTAGCGAGAGGCCGTGCGTGCGGGCGGGTGGCGCGGGCGCGGGGCCGGAGGGGCGCGCCAGCAGCGGAGAAGATGATGAGGATGACGATGGTCTGCGACCAGGCCGCGCGGCTCCCAGGGGGCCTGCAGTGAGCTGGGCGGGCGGCGAGCGCAGGCGGAGGAAGCTTCCGGAGATACCTAAGAACAAGAAATGTAAGTGATTAGTACATGACCTCATACAACAAATACAAAACAGAGTACATTCGATAGATGCATTCATTTTATTACAATGTAGATATTTTTAATTTTATTTACTTACAAACAAAACCTCTTATTTTCTCTCAAAATATTAAAACAAATCTACACATTTATTTATTTGCTGACGGACCAAGTCCAATTTCAACACATTACAAATTACACGAAGCAAAAATGTTAAAATACAGGATAATTAAATATAATTACAGCTATGACAAAAATAGGTCACAAAAATAATAAACATAATGTCAAGTTGAGACAAGAACAAGGTTTTGAAGGAGTTCACGACTTCATACAAAATATTATTTGCGTTTACACATACACATAATTAACATAAAAGCTTAAACACCTTGGTCCAGTATCTCCATGGTGAGGACACACTAACATAAACACACATTTTCAGTAATTCCAACCACACGCCAACCTCACACAACAAGAACAATATTTTTCAGACTCTGTATGTAATCATGTTTATATAAATAATAAATTTTAATAATTCTGACACTGATTTGAAAAGTGTTAATATTTTAAATAAGAACATCATTGTTTTATTAATGACAATAATTACAGGATAGTGGTATTTAGATTGCAGTCTTGTATTTCCCAACAATTTACACTTGGTGACAGTTTTTATTGTGAAAATAATTAATTTAGGTAACTATTTAAAATATATATTGTGTTTCTTTCCCTGTAGGACACTTGCGATTAAGTATTTTGATTTGTATATTGCGACGTTTCCACTGTTTTAGTAAATAATTATGTCTTTTTTTATGAAACCATTCTTTGCCAAACCTTATTATGTAGCGTATAAAAATTTGCGACAAGAATGGTATATATATTATTTCAATGATGCATTTTTGCCATAAGTTTATTCAAATCTTTGCCAGAAATTTATAACTATTTTATTGCAACCTCATTTGTATAATTATTATAAAATATCCATCAATATGCGATTTTTTGCGTTCTTTTCATATTTTAGCAAAAAACTACCTCAAAAAAAATCCCATTATAATTTGAGAAAACCCATCGCTTTGCTTCCTTCCCCGCATTGTTTTAAATGGCGGATGGCCGAGTATATCGTCTATATATTGCTCTTATTACAATCGTTTAAAATCCCAACCAAAAGATTTGATAATAGGTACATGTGAAAAGAATAACATCGCTATCCAACAAGTTTCCGTGCAAAATACGCCGTTCACAAATTGCATTGTTGCAGCTGTATTGATTTTATCTGTTGCGACTGAACATCAACCTATATTCGTAGATATTGTGTATTCGAAATAGTCTGCCAACTAAAACAAACGAATAACTTACCAATGGATAGATTGGATTCCGTAGGAAGTGCAAAGTGTGATTATTTAGTGGAAGTAATACGGTATGCCCAACTGTGATGTGCGCGCGGTGACAGAAAGCGATCGGCGAAGTAAGCGTCGCGGCGTCCGCCGGCGGAGGCGCTAGCGACGAAGCTCATCGATATTGTGCGACAGACGTCATCCGAACAGCCAGCCTTTTCCGATGCCTTATGGCTTGCACGATGACTGAACACTCGAGATTTATTCGATGACTGCCCTTGGAAACTAATAAAATGATTACCTTGATAATATCACAGTGGTTGTTTTCTCCGCGCGTTGTGAGTGAACGGGTGTCGTCCGTTTCTTATGACATGTGAATATTCACTTAAATATCAACTTTGTTTGTTTATATTTTAAACATATTGTGTGCGGTAACGCGATAATGAAGCGAAAAAGCTTATTCACTTCTCTAAACATCGCGGAGTTTGTTGTGATTGTGATGTGACTTTGCGTAACCTGTTGAATTTGCATATTGTGTAATGGTTCTTTGTTTCAATTATCTGGATTATTTCAACGAAAGAGGATAAGAATTATAACTTCAGAGCAGCAGTGCTAACGTTACTTCATATAAATAATATGAATAAAAAGAAGAAGAACGTTTTTATCGGCACAGGTAACACATCTGTTTATTAGCTCGATACAACCAGGGAAATACAAGATCAGCAATCTCTCCACTATGTGCTCATGTATCACGGCAAAGTTGTTCATAGACGATTCGAAAGAAACAATATAATATTTGCATCAATCTGTCAAAAAACTTGGCGCTTTGCAAACAGTCAATTCAATTACGTCAATTTATCACTCTATTAATCTTTTCTGGAACCGTTAATTGGCTGTGATATGTGATTAATTTTACGGTTATTTACACTATCGTAATGTGAATATAAACATTATTCCCTTGAACTACAATTTCTTATATTAATAAGAATTCTAAATTTTGTACTAGTTAACAAGAATGAGATTGAATATGACGAGATCGCTGTATTTGCGGCCCCCCTGAACATGACGCCCGCGTGCAGAGCACGCCCTGCACCCCGCTTGCGACGGGCCTGGCTCAAACTGGTATCGAGTGGGATTGGGTTGGATCTGCTTTGTTACTTGTGATGAGGAGCTGTCAATTACTGCTCCATGTAACAGATACAATACAATACTCAAACGTATTATATTGTATTGTGTCAAAATATGTGGATCATGTTACTAGTATAGTCATTTCTTTTAGTTCAATATTACGGAAAAATAATTAATATTATATTGTTTCTTTGAATCGAAAATGCAATGATTTAAGCCATACTTTTAAGAACTGAACAATTCATAGGACAGCGGAACTTTGTTAAGTTATCTGATAAAAATATGTAAACAATATTTATTATTGTAACTTCCTAAGGCCGGGTTGCTTCATATTTTAGCCAATTTTCAACCGAAAACTTCATATGTTGAACTCCGTTATAAAATAAAATATATATATAGTATATTACAAAAACAAAACTAAACAGTTACAAACCATATTTTAAATATTAGAATGGAGTTGAATGTGTAAAGTTATGGCTATATAATATAATGCATTTGGCTAAACTAAAGCAAAAACATGAAAAGAAATCGACCTAAAAAGTTCTCTGTTCAGCTTTGTGTTGATAGCAACGATAATATTGGGGTATTTTATAATCTAAAACACGTTATGACCTTCATATCGTCGAGTAGCGTTTTTAATTTTGACATTTTAACGGTCCCCGTTAAGGCGATGCCATACGTAGTAATGCAAAATCATGTGTTTTTGGTTTGAAAATTTGGTCACCTAGAAATGTTTCAGATGCTTTAATTAAATACTGCGAGTAGAATACATATTGACCTTTGAAATAATCGAGTATTTTCTTAGATAAGTCATTTTATAAGCCCAGAAAAAAATAATGTATAAGGCCCATGAAAACTGCTTTAAAGTTCAAAATCTCCTACTAACGAACCCATTTTCGGTTATGATTTTATTGTATAATGTGGCAAATTAAGTTATCTATAAAATGATCGAAAAAATTTGAATATTTATGCCTGAACATCCACAAAATCAAATAAAAGGCACCTTTTGGCCATGTTTTTTTATTGCATAAATCAAAACTGTCGGATGGTTTTATGCGGGAATTTAAACCTTATCGCTATTTACGTAAGGGTTGTTATTGATAGCGGCTCAATTGAAAATATTAATGACGTAGTGCATCGCCTTAAACACTGTTTCTCGGTTAGTTTCGTTTTGACTGTCAATGAGTCGTTCATGAGTCTTTCTAGAGCTCTTTTTATGAGCCGTATTTGTACGACTCCCGGTAAACCGTACCACGATTCAATTGAACGGTTACTCTTTTTCATCACGAGATATTTTAGAATAATAGCGCCATTTAAATTATGGAAGAATTAATTGTTATTACATACACAAGAAATTAACGGCGTTTGACGGTACTACATCTGGACTTGAATGAATGTATCTACACCTACTTATTTTTCTCGTAATACGAGTTGGCTTGCCGGTACCAAGAATCGTACCATTATTCATACTTAGGGGAGCCGTAGCAGGGGAGTCGTACCGAGTGAGCAATATCGGGAGAACACAGTATTCTCATTGTTAGTACGCTCTGAGCTCACGGCTCCCGTTCAATTGAGTCGACTCTTTGAGCCGTATGAAAAAATTGAGCTGATACAGTGGCTCCCGCTCTTAATAAAATGATTCATGACCTTAAACCTAAAACGGGTCTAGAATCTGAATTATTTAACGTGGACCGTTCAAATGTCAAAAAATCCAAATAACACACTGTCCACCATAACGGTCATGATGTGTGTGTTAGCTGATCACAATTTGACTAAACCTAAAACGGGTCGAGAATCTGAATTATTTAGCGTGGACCGTTCAAATGTCAGAAAATCCAAATAACACACTGTCCACCATAACGGTCATGATGTGTGTGTTAGCTGATCACAATTTGACTAAACCTAAAACGGGTCGAGAATCTGAATTATTTAGCGTGGACAGTTCAAATGTCAAAAAATCCAATTAACGGTGATTTAATGGTCATTGAGGAGTTTGAAATACCACATTAGTCTAGCCACTAAGTACGATGTATTGTTCATTTATGTACGTGTTACAGCGGTATCTTGAGTTTGTGATATGTTCTCTAGCATCCGTGATGGCGTTGTGCTCGGGACCCGCGTCCCTGGCAGAGGAAATGGGCGCAGTGACGGGCCCCACGCTGGCGCTCGCCCGCCCGCTGCTCGTGCTCAAGTGCGGCTACCTGCTGGACGAGGACAGCAGCCCCGACTCAGAGCGGCTGCACAGCCTGGGCGACGTGGATAGCGGTCACAGCACGGCACACTCACCAGCCGACACGGGGCCCAAAAGCCTTTCGCCCACGCCGCTCCAGACGCTACACACAGGTGATTATTGCACATTTTATTTTTGAAGTTAGGTAAAGCCATTTTAGATCTGATGAAGAAACTGTTCAACAGTTCAAGGTAGAAGCTAAGACATAAAGTAGAAGCGAAATCGTAGAAGAAATCTGTTCACATCTCTGAATATGTAATAACAATTAATACTTTGATAATTTTAGTGGCACTATTTTTATAAAATATCTCCCGTTAAAAAAAGAGTAACCGTTCAATTGAACCGTGATACGATTTACTGGGAGTTTTATGAATACGGCTCATCAAAAAGAGTTAGCTCAATTCGAGGTATTCACTATAAAAAATAAAAAAAAGTAACCGTGGAGTGACAGGAACAATACGCTTGGCACCTGAAACAAAATGATTTTAATCTAAATCAGCAACTCTAAGCACAGGCCATCTCTCTACCCAGGACTGTACAAAACTTTTTGAAGCATTCAAAATTCTCTCTGTTCAACACGAGATCGGCATTCCATGCCGGTCTTGAAATCCCTCTCAAGCCATCCAACATTTCTTCTCGGGCATCCTTCATCAACTCGCAGTGCCACAGAATGTGCTCGGCTGTCTGGTTAACATAAAACAATATAATTTTAACATAACGCAGCGCGGAAGGTTGGAATTGCATAAAACTTGACTCGTTACCACTGAGTTTGTATGGATAAAACGGCCTTCAACCAGATTTAAGGTCGGCTTTACCATACAAAAGTTTAACCGGCGTATAACAAGATAATTTTACTTAAAAACGCTATGTAAATATAACGCGGCGCGTAAGGTCGGAAATGTGAAAAAAATCACGGAAACCACGGCGTTTATGTAGTTAAAAAAAACCTTATACCAGTCTTAACGACGGCTTTACCTTACCAACCGCGTATTATATTATTTAAATTGCGTTTAATAATCTAATTTTACTTGCAAACTTGAAAACCGTTTTATTTTATTAATTCCCCATGAGAGAATTACTTTCACGGAGACAGAATTTAATAAGAAGGTGTGAAGAGAAAAGTTTAACTTTTCTGACTACGTATTTAGATCTAGTTATAAATGATGGTCTCGCTTCGCTAAAATTACTAAATTACTTATAGATATTACTCGGCACGTCTATTGCAGAAGTTTAAAGATATTGAATGTTTTAGAAATAATAGGTATCTGTGAACCTATACGAGAAAAAATGCCTTCGGATGGATTGTTTCCGCTGAGAATTGACCCAGAAAATCAATGTTTGCATTTCGTTGACGAAAGTAGCTCCTGCTCAAGGTTTGTGAACAGATTAATTAGCTTTTATATTGGGTATTATGAATGCATTTTAGCTAAGTTATGCATTCATAATACCCAATATAATTAGCTTTTATATTGGGTATTATGAATGCATTTTAGCTAAGTTATGCATTCATAATACCCAATATAATTAGCTTTTATATTGGGTATTATGAATGCATTTTAGCTAAGTTATGCATTCATAATACCCAATATAATTAGCTTTTATATTGGGTATTATGAATGCATTTTAGCTAAGTTATGCATTCATAATACCCAATATAATTAGCTTTTGTATTGGGCATTATGAATGCATTTTAGCTTAGTTATGCAGTATGAGGATTCCCAACCGGTACCTCACGGAACTACATTTGGTCGATCCCAATAATTACGATTGTGAATTTTCAAATTTACATATTATTATTTCAACAAAAAAATAATTAAATGATACGGTATGGTCAATGTTATGAAAACAAAAAATACAATAGTGATATTATTATAAGATTCTTATTAGAAGTTTATCCAAATGAAAATTATGAAGAAAAGTAGCCCCTAACCTTCAATGCTTTTAATCTGCAAAATAATTAATGGCCATACATCAACAGAATTCATTCTCGAGAAATCGAATAAGATTCCCCTTTAGAAAAAAAAACAGTAATGAGTCGTTGATACATGCAGAAATATAAACAAATTAAAACTGAAAATATGTGATATTTTTTAAATATTCATATATATACGCGTAAAAGGATTGTATTTGGGACATAGGTGTCTATTAAAAAACGTTATCGATTGAAAACCACAGAACTGAAGCATTGAGTATATCACTAAAATAATCAGAAAAAAGATTAAACAGTAAAGAATATATATATTTATTGGAAATCGCCCCTCTCCGCAGGGAGTGGAGAAAATAATAATTATTATTTCTTCTAGGTATTTGTCATAAATTATAGCTTACTAATACTTGAAGAACAATGCAATAACTGTAAATGGTGAAAACACTGATAAAATAACCAACACCAATCCATAAAGCACTAGGAGCAGTTATTAGAATAATGACAGAGTGGAGAGATGTTTCCTTTACCAGCACTAAAATCGAAAAGAAACTTCCAGAAACCCAAAATGATACCGAATCAGGAGTTCCGAGATCTAGGACCCGCAGGAAACTTACCGAGAACCGCCAAACAAAAGGTGTGGAAGAAGAAAAACTTTTTTTTAGATTTCTGAATTGCTCATTGGTGGATGATTAGATCCATGATTTTCACGCATCTTGTTTCGTCTGATTTAATTTAGTTGTTTTTCTAATTTGACTTATGATAAAGCTGTATTTTTTATCGATTTTCAGGATCACTCTCCCCCTCTTCGAGCTGCAGTACGTACCCCGGCGCGGCGGGTGGGGGAGTGTCCTTCAGCCAGCTCGAGATGCTCGAGGCCACGCACAGAGGCCTGCACAAGTTCATCCCGCGCCATCACGGGGAGATCGAGGTGGAGATTGGGGACCCGCTCTACGTGCAGAAGGAGGCCGAGGATCTCTGGTGCGAAGGTAAGAAACAGACTGATGGCGCTGTCCACACACTATTCGTTTATATCGTGAGACTCCCTCAGCCAGCTGGAGATGCTCGAGGCCACGCACAGAGGCCTGCACAAGTTCATCCCGCGCCATCACGGGGAGATCGAGGTGGAGATTGGGGACCCGCTCTACGTGCAGAAGGAGGCCGAGGATCTCTGGTGCGAAGGTAAGAAACAGACTGATGGCGCTGTCCACACACTATTCGTTTATATCGTGAGACTCCCTCAGCCAGCTGGAGATGCTCGAGGCCACACAGAGAAGCCACCACAAAAAGTTCGTGGTAGAGATAGGGGACCCGCTCTACGTGCAGACGGAGGCCGAGGATGGTGCGAAAGTAATAAACAAACTGTTGACACTGTCCACGCACTATTTTTTTACATCGCGAGACTCCCTCAGCCAGCTGGAGATGCTCGAGACCACACACAGAGCCCACCATAGAAAGTTCGAGGTGGAGATTGGGGACCAAGAAGGAGGCCGAGGATCTCTGGTGCGAAGGTAAGAACCAGACGGATATTTGTGTGTTTTGTGTTGTACGAGAAATGATTATGTTTGGTTGAGTAATTAGCTACCCTCCGGCCCATCAATTATTAAAGACCGCGGAGTCTCCGAGGATGTTCCATGCTCACTTGTCAATCGGCAACGATGTGAACTATTCATAAATAAGTAGGTACACAAAGATAGACAATAGTTCATTCAAAGGACGACCAAGGAAGTAGTTTTGTGGATCGTGTATGAAGTTCGATTTAGTTAGTTTGTGTATGTAGTTCGAAGTTTAATGGAATTAAAGATTTCGTAATAGAATATTAATCTTTCCAAAGCATTTAATATATGAATACTATTGTTAACATTTCTGAGGAGGTGTGTTCACGATAAGAGATTAAAATTTAGTATTATGGAACTGAAAAAAATAACTATGTTGAGATGCTACGTATAAACTTTACAAACCGATAATGAAGCTCGCCGAAGTAAGGTTAAGGGTTCGTTTCCCAACACCTTGTTATTATATATCGATGCCACCACCTAGACTAGTATTTATAAAGGTGTTCAGTAGATAAGCTAATGTCACATACACTTTTATTTGCAGGTGTAAATTTACGGACAGGCAGACAAGGCATATTTCCATCGGCTTACGCAGTGGATATGGACTACAATGACTTTGATCCGGCAAACGTTCAAGTCAAGAGGGAGCGCTACTTATTGGGGTAGGTTTTGATTACAGTCTCGTATAAAATAGTACTATAATAAATAAAAAAAATCTGACAGGATAACTCATCAAAATGACAATTCAACTCACCTTTAAAAAATTATATAAAGTGGCCAAAAAACTAACCAATAAACCTAAACTAAGAACCCATTAAGCCTAGGTTTTGTTTCTTCACTTTTCATGACTTTAGGTCACTTTTTAATAAATGGTTTAAATAAATGTGTCAAATTGTCATTTTAGAGTAATCCGGTCACTACCTAATATTATATCACTTTAGGTGGTTCGTTACGTTTGACAATGTTTGTGTTTGTGGCGGGCGATGTGGATATTGATTTGTGTATAAAACAACACAAAAAATAATATCTACGGGTGAAATCGAAATATGCGTAAAGCCCGGGCAACGTCGGGTACTTCAGCAATTTATATTTAAATAAGAGGTTTTTTTTACAAATCTACAGTTTTATTAGGAGATTGATCAAATTTTGACCTTCAAAACGCGACGAAGGGCACTGTCTATGTGATATTTTGAAAATCACCCCATACCCTTTTTCTCATCCTTTAAAGCAGAAAGAAGCACCCGGGCAACGCCGGGTGATCGATGACAATTAACCATCAATATTTAGTGGCAATCTCGCGCAAACACACGCAGAAACATTTCTTTAAAATTCGATAACATTACAGCAGTTAAGGCGAAGCTTGATGCTAAACCACTATTTTGATTAATCTTTATAACGAATTAGTGTACATTATGAATACCAAAAAATATGCTTTATATTAATTGAAGGTCTTCCTATCGTTTCGCTTGAGTACAATACAAATAAAAAATAAATTACTCAATAAAAAATGTAAATGTAAACTACTAAAAAATCTTTTTTTCAATATAAATGTATGAACGCGTAAAGGAAACAACTTTTAAAAATAGATAAGATTATCTGCGACACTTTCACTTGATTAACTTTTTTGCTTTCTTATAAAATTATTTACAAAATAAATAAAAACCAGTTTTGTGCTTGAAATCGAACGTTTCTGGACTCCGTTTGTCAAGCGATTTTAATGCCTATTACCTACGATATAAGGTATACCAAGAATATACACATGTTTGCCTTGCAGCTTCCTCTTAAGTTTTTGATGAAATTTGAAAATAGATGTATAATAGTAAAAAAAGCTTTTATAAAGCATCACCTAAGTGTCAATAACTATTGATAATTTCATATTTAAATTGACGGAAAAATATGTCTCCGTTAATTTATTTTTAAATGTATTTAAACGTTGAAAAAACGTATATTAATTGACTATAATTAGATAGAACCCATAAACTCACATTTTTACAGCATCCGTGATTTTTTTTAAAAAACGGCGTTGTTCGTATTAGTTAATTAATCGTATTAAGGGCGCCATAGGTACACAAAAAGACTCTTTATTATTGGTTAAAAATTGGAGGATTGAACACGATTGGCGCTAACAAAAATTGGAGGATTGAACACGATTGGCGCTAACAAAAATTGGACGATTGAACACGATTGGCGCTAACAAAAATTGGAGGATTAAACACGATTGGCGCTAACAAAAATTGGAGGATTGAACACGATTGGCGCTAACAAAAATTGGAGGATTAAACACGATTGGCGCTAACAAAAATTGGAGGATTGAACACGATTGGCGCTAACAAAAATTGGACGATTGAACACGATTGGCGCTAACAAAAATTGGAGGATTAAACACGATTGGCGCTAACAAAAATTGGAGGATTGAACACGATTGGCGCTAACAAAAATTTGCCCAAGGAATAGAATCTAGCAGTCTACAATGGGGTGCTGGTGCCTACCCTGATGCATGGCAGTGGGGCATGGAACAAATAGAGGAAGGATGAAAGTACACTGAACGCTTTAGAAATAGGATGCCTGAGATTCGGGAAGAATTCAAAGCTGATGTAAGCGTAATGAGTATGATTAAGAAAGGGACGCTTAGATGGTTTCACGTAGATAATATAATATATGACGCGAATGTGAATGGTAGAAGAGGTCGTGAAAGCCATGTCACGATCAAGTGAACCATAAACTTGAGTCGACCCATGGCAAAAGTTAAAATAACAGAAGGGTATGTATGAGACGATGTCTGAATGTGAATGAAGCCAGGAGTGTACCAACACCGAGTTGTTTGGCGGTCCGTCCTCTTTGCCTGGGAAACTAGGCGTTTACGCAGATTGTGATAACAGACAATACCTACCCAATGAGCTATCGAAAAGTATACCAAACGTTTAGCACACACTAATGTAAAACTGAATAGATGATATCACTTATCAGTAACATAAGATATTGTCTAAAATATAAACTAATACCGTGAGACAAATTACTAAAACTTCTTACCTACGCTATATATATATATTAATTGTATCATCCCCGAGCTTGATGCCCTGATCATGCATCCTATTAGTTAGAGAGTGTGTCTGATGGTTGGTTTTGTACGCACGTGGGTATATGTGTTGAGGAATATGTTAGTTTTTATCTTGGGTTCCTTGAGTTCCTAGTCGGTAGGTACATGTAATTTAACAGTGGCTATGATGGTAGGCCTGTCAAGTTGTTAATGACTCTATGCAATAAAAACAGGTCTCAAATAATTCGCCCGTCAAACAGCATAATTAAATGCAATAATTGATTCATCAAACTTACATAATTACAGACTTGCCAAAAAACGCGGTGAAAATTCATTCAATTGATAAACGACCATGCATGTGAAAACCTTACTAATTGATTCCAATAAATAGAAATTAACGTAAAATTGTTGGAAAGATGTATAAGATATACATACACATCGCTTACCCAGCCAAAGAAGGTTGTTTATGTGTTGTATAAACTTGAAATAATAATAAATTCTCATCGAATTTTGGAATTTTCCAGAGTAATTTAAGTGTTGTGTATATTTCTTCATTTTGAGGATGTTGTAAAATCAAATACCTTCTTAAAACCTTTTCCACTCTGTAGGCCACACATTCTGGCCCATTCATCCAGTACATTCTATGAAATATTATTTCCGATAAGTACAAAGAGTCGTCGCAAAATGTTGGATAAACCAAAATTTATTCATTTAAATTTACCATTAATTAGATATATTCTTGGAAAAATAGATGCATTATTTTAACTTGCTGAATGCTTGTTGTATTCCAATATTTTCGGAACAGTCAGTTGTTGTCCTACGACGGTCCCACTTTTTGTGACCATATTTTTTCGTTTTGTGGAACTATTATATTTCTATATAATTTACGTATTTAAAACATATATTTATTTAACCGTCATGGAAAAAAATGATAGTTTTACTGCGCAGTTCAGTTATAATGACGAATGTGATTGTATCGCTAGTAGTGATGATGAGGACCTTTTTACATTTAATAACATTGATTGCAATGACAATGGTAATGTGATATTAAGTGATAGTGAATAAGTGGGAAACAACCCAAGTGATACAGATATTGGAAGTGACATTATGCCACCCAAAAGAAAAAGATGTGCTTATTTCAGTGAAGATAGTGATGAAGAGAATATTGAGATTCCGCAACAACCTTCAACATCCATCAATCCCTCACTATCAAGTTCTTCTGATTCAACAAAAAGGTGGGATTTAATGTCTACGCATACACCAAATACACCACAACAACAAATACCTTTTTCTATTGGAAATAGAATAGTCGGGCCGAATACCCCCACAAATTGTTTGGAGCCTATTGACTACTTTAAGCTATTTTTCACAAATTCACTAATTAGTAACATCGTTGATGAAACAAATAAATATGCAAATGCTAAAATTATAAAAATGAATCCGGAGATAAATTCGATAATCGATAAATTCGAAGTGATGGTAAGTTAGTAATAATACAATAAGTAAGAAAGATAAATTCATAATGACATTGGACCGAATCATGAGTTTTTTATTGTGATAAATATACTTAAAGTGTGACATTGTTATATTATGTATAGTCATTTATAAATAAGTCTTAGGTGTAAGTCACTAGTAATAATTGTAAAAATTAGTTGTAAGCCAGAAATATAAGTCACTAGCTAAAAGTCGTACATGTAAGTTACTAGTTATAATTATAGTATGTACAAAACCCTAACTTGTAATCACCATGTAGCGGAACCTAAAATAATATAACCAATGCAAAATAAGAAACCGTTTACTAGCCATAAAACCTAAGCCAATCGGGTCCAGATAGTCACCGGTCAACTCTTGTGCGGTACAGGACAATTAGAAAGGAACTTCTACAAGGACTTACATTGGATTCTTTGTATATTATTCCCATATTTTACAAATTAACGCTGTGCAATAAAAGAAATTTTGTAAATAAAACATATTGAAATCAAACGTATTATTTTTTAGTTACCTAAGGTGTGATTTAACAACTATTTTATGCAAAATGTACCAAACATATAATGGTCACACGAATTACCAGATAGGGTGCCGCGAAAATAAAAACCAAAAATTTAATTTTTAAATCAAAAATATAACATTAGTTTTTAATCAGAGTAGCCAATTGGTTCTGAGAAAAAAATGGTCAGAGTGGAAAAGATTAAAAACTAGATAAAATTACCTTATAGATTTGTATTTGAAATATACATACTTTAGTATTTAGAAATTATTTAAACCCTTCAGTACATTCATCACATTTGTTTAGTTTGTAATGCCTTCTGAGTATTTCAAATGCGCTATATACATCTTATTTTTTAATTTTCTGTAAAAACCAGACGAAATTATCTTAAGGTGTATGTATTTAAAATAAACATTACTATTTCTGAATGATAAAATTTTAATATCAAACGTGAAAAATGTCAAAAACGCTAACCACATTTTTATATAATTTTTTACTCCAATCATAGAAAAATTGATAGAACTCGATATTTCGAAAACACGTTCGTTTTATTTGGGGAATTTGTAAGAAAATTGTAACTTAACTTTTATCTCGTTCATATAATAAAAAAATAAGAAATAATTTTTCAGATTAAACCGAATGTTACGATAGCGGCGCGAAATCTGAATTATTCATTGTGGCTATTTTTAGGAGTTTATTAGTGACATCCAGTATAAATATTTGAGACAAACTCGAAAGAATTATTATTTTCCTTTCTAACGTCAAAATTATTTAAATTATAATAAAATTTAAATATTTAATAACGTCAAAATTATTTATACCATAGTAAAATTTAAATATTTAATAACTTCAAAATTATTTAAATTATAATCAAATTTAAATATTTAATAACGTCAAAATTATTTAAATTATAATAAAATTTAAATATTTAATAACGTCAAAATTATTCAAATTATAATAAAATTTAATATTTAATAAGTATTTCCGCGTGGTAGAAAATAACATAAAAATATATATATAAAATATGGACGCCCGGTCAAATATGACTCTAAAACGTAGGAGGGGTTAAATAAAAAAAATCTGCTTCACGCTGATCACATTTTTAGTCCAATCATAGAAAAATTGAAAGAATTCGAAAACAAATACATTTTTAAAATTTGGACGCCCCGTCATATATGACCCCCAAACGCTGGAGGATTCAATCGTAATAGAATTCACAGTCACGTGTCGTTCTCGTATCTCGTTCATACAATTTATGATTTTAATAATAATTTCTGAAGAATAACCAAAAAATCCATATATTATGGATCTATTTTTGGCACACTTTAAACAGAGATTTCAAAAATTGTATTTACCTACACATGCATAAAATATGTTATTAAAAAATTCACTTTCATGGAAGTTTTATTAAAATTCAATTAAAAAAGAATGTGTCCCAAATAACCTCTTTTTTTTCGAAAACATTCACAAAATCACATTGTTAATGCAGAAAAACTGAAGAAAAATAACGTAAATAGTTATTTTGGTTATGTTTGTGTGTTTGTTCAGGTATCTGGGCTCGGTGGAGACGTTAGCACATAAGGGCACGGGTGTGGTGTGTCAGGCGGTCAAGAAGATAGTCGGCGAGCCGGACGTGGAGCCTCGCTCTCAGTCCTGCATCCTCGAGGTGTCCGACCAGGGTCTCAGGATGGTCGACAGATCAAAGCCGGGGGTGAGTACCCAAACTAAACTAAATATACTACTAGCGTACGATCCCTATCTACTTGATATTTAGAAAAAACACCAACAAAACTGTGCGTGAAGCGCGGGCAACACAGGAGATTTCTGCTAATTGTATATAATATTTGCGCGAGAAACATCTACATGAAATGAATGTGGACCGTGGTACAAAAGTGGAGATCCGATAAGAATGCAAGATTTAAAAGTTTCACAATGGGACGCTTAGATGGTTTGAACGTGTATGTAGGGTGTATCGATTTTTAACTTTTTTTTTGTTTTCAAATTCCAAGTTGAGAAAAAGTTGCTACTAGGTACGACAACTTACCACAATAATATTTGGATTTAAAAAAAAATGTTTAGGTGTCCCGCACAAGGCCTAAAGTATTAATTTTTTTCAAAAAATATCCAATTTTTTTAAAATTTATAAAAATAAAATCGTAACTTTTGTGTTTATTCCAAGTTAAAAAACAGTAATATTAGGGCATAAAAATAAGTAAGAAACGATTTTTTTTATAAAAAATGGATTTTGGGTCTCCCGCACAAGCCCTAAAGTTTGTTAATTTTGATGAAATTTTGTAATTTTGTGTACATATATGAACCATGTTAGTTTTTTAAGTTTAAACCACCGGAATTAATTTTAATTTTCTTACAGAAGGCATAAAATGAGTTCAGAACACAAAAGTTACGTATTTATTTTTTTAAAATTTAATTTTTTTTAAATATTTAAAAAAAAAAATTAAAACTTTAAGCCTTGTGCGGGAGACCTAAACATTTTTTTAAAAATCCAAAACTTTTTGTGGTAAGTTGTGGTACCTAGTAACAACTTTTTCTCAACTTGGAATTTGAAAACAAAAAAAAAGTTAAAAATCGATACACCCTAGTGTATAGTGAATGAACAGAGAAAGGGTGTAAGGAGAATACACGACTCGATAAATAACGGTAGAAGGAGTTCGCGCACGAGGAAGATGTGACCCTACTAATTGGCACAAATAATCGAGTGGCAGAAGTAAAGATTAATATAAAATCATTATTACCTCCTATGAATAATTTGTGTTTTTGTTTGTGTGTTGCAGCGTAGAGACAACGCGCCGTGCATCGACTATTTCTACTCCCTGAAGAACGTGTCGTTCTGCGCGTTCCACCCTCGCGACCACCGCTACCTCGGCTTCATCACCAAGCACCCCACGCTGCAAAGGTTCGCGTGCCACGTCTTCCGTGGTCAGGACTCCACGCGCCCCGTGGCAGAAGCTGTCGGGTTAGTACACCCTTCATTACACAATGTATACGTGTGTAATGCTGACCCTGTACAAATCGCACGTGCGCCCAGTTGTTGAATTTCGCAGCCATCTCTGGCCTGGAACCCTAAAGAACTTGAAAAAACCACTGGTCCGTTTGATATCTTAGCAAACGTATAGCAATCTTTAAAGCACAGTCGGGAAACACGCGCCCAACATTTGTGTACGGTCAAAAGACTCGTTCTTGTCGTTCTAGTTCAACAGCTGTGGAACGATTTGTCAGCCGGTATTCGTGTTTTTTCCCTCCTGCAAAATGGGTCTGTGATTTTAAGACTTGAGATTTTCCAAAGTAAGTCCATGGATGTGAAGGAGTCAGCTGGTCCGTCCACTTTGCCTACCCCTGCAGGGAAACGGATAAACTTTAAGTACATAACATTAGGGACACTTATTGGTAAAATAGTAAAATTTAAACTACTAGCCGAAGTAGAATATTATTGACTGGGAGAAACTAGTTACAATTACTTGAATAACTCGTATATTATAAAATAACTATTAATATACATCGATGCCATGAGCAATGAACTAGCTCTACGTGCGAACTAGTGAAAAAAGCAAACACTAATGAAATTTCGAATGCATTTTAGGGCGTCGTCCCACGGGTAGTTAAGCGGTATACCGAGAGCCCACTGATCCATTTATTTGGATTTTGGCCTGCAAACTGGTCGGAGAGCAGCGGGTGGATTGAGACGTATTTTCCAATAACAGCTAGCTGTACGTGGTTTCAGTAGACGCTCGATATTCAGCGTCACCGTTGATATCAAATGACAAACTTTTAACTATCAATTTTATCGATAACCTTTATTTTATTAAAAAATGCTTCAATATTCTTATGAATTAATAAGGCGCATTAATAATATCACAAAAAATCCATAACCTCGTTGGTAGTGACTTGACACACAGTCGTTTGTTATTGTTTACTTAAATATTAACCTACAAAGTACAACATTGTTTTGACATCTGCAGTGTGCTGAGACATCGCGGAACATTCCCCGCATCCTTACAGCTCTCGGTTTATTTAGATTCCTCACCGACTCGTGGGACAGGGGCCTTAATTTACAGTACAAATTTACAAATTCCCTGTTCGTTGAACTGACGCCCGACTTTCTCATTCTTCACAGCAATACGGGGAAGTCCATAAACCCCAAAGGGCTTTTAAGGTTCAGGTACTAGGTACCTGCTTTTTCTGCAGCCGACCGCGGACCACCGAGTGATAATTGTTCCTTCACGTGCCAAGCTGTTTTAATATGTTAAAAAATTGATTCTTATTGTTTACTTGTAGGCCTAATCTGTACTGATTAATAGAACGAGTTTGAACGTTAAGAGACTAAATACACTGTATTTGCCACCCCCAAAATTTTCTTGCTAGGGCCTCGATTCTCGACAAAGTCATTCCACTCGAACAACGAATGGTTCGATCCACTCGTTGTTCGAGTGGAATGACTTTTGACATTTGGCGTATGTAAGTGTGTACCTTGGACGAGACTCAAAATAAGAGTGTCGACCAATGTATGTATTTTGGACGGCGTTTGGGGGCGGCCTGGATTGGAGAATCGATACCCAGTTCGTATGCAAAACAGTCAAAGACAGTAAGACAATCCTGATAAGTTGTATTGCCTATACACAATTATTACTCCTTTCAGCTCAAATTGTGGAATGTTTTCTGTTTCAGGCGCGCCTTTCAAAGGTTTTACCAGAAGTTCATAGAAACCGCTTATCCCGTGGAGGACATCTACATAGAGTGAAGAAGAACCCACCCGTTGTTTTTATTTCGTTAAGACTAGGTTTTCACCAACAAATTACTGTTATTGAAGCTTTTACCTAAATTTGTTATTTTCTGTGATTGAAAACAAATTTGTTTTGTTCAAACTTTACGATTTCATTTAACATGATGATTATTATTAATTAAGTAGTTATTTTTTAGACTTCAACTCAGTGATGCAAAGTCACAGTAATATTACTCACTTAACATAATAATAATATGTAGATATCTGATATGAACAAGGTTTAATAACTTAATATTCGAACCTATGTACTGTCACTTTTTACATAATATTTTAAAAGGAAATGTCCGTATCTTGAAGTGATAAGGAAACTTGTTTATTGATACGATGTATTATTACACAATGGCAATGCATTGAGATGCTTTAAATAACTGTACGTTAGCCGAAATCAAAAGTGAGAAAAACATTAACATTAGGTGTTTATTTACAACACACCCTGGTTGCCGGTAAGATAGGTGTGACAAATCTATTTTTTCAGATTTAATTATTATAACAATTATTATTCATAGAGACAATGAAAGTGACCTCCGAAGACTCGAGTAGCCTTCGCCATAAGCAATACAACACAGAGTACTTTACAAGGAGAACCCAATTTATTGGTGATATATTGTTTTTAAATGCTAGCTGAAATCAATAATAAATTACTCATTATTATTATTGTTAAAAAGGCTTTCGTGAATCTGTAACCTTCTGTGATTAAATTATTATTTCGTCAGTGAAATTTTCAGATTTCGTAAGGAAATCTACTCTTAGTATTGTAAATATTTAAGATCAGTATTTGAAGTAACGTAATTTAGGAATGAATGTATATAATAATCTCAATATTTTATCATTAAAAATATAAATGATCATTAGAAAGGAGAACTCGAGGAGAAAACGGAACGGCAGATCAGTGAATGTGGATGATGACAATGACAATGACAATGGTTAGTACCCGACACAATTGGCACCTGCCGCTGTTGGATATTTCTAATAATCTTTAATCCTACACTTTACGTGAGTAGGTCTCACTCGACATACACTAGGGGTTAACTAAACTAACCAAGAATCTCTGAAAAGCAAATTAAATATAGATAAATTCATATTGGCTTGAATACTCGAAGATTCCCCCACAGGCTTCTCTTAGTTTTTTTTCTGGTAATCGAAAGTGTAAACAAATGCGGGTCTGCCGTACGCGTGGACATATAGTTTATACTTCGAAGTGTGGTGTTGAGGTGATGCATACAGATAAACATAATAAGGTGCTGTTAACTACCAGAAGGTATTCCAACAGGCTTCCCTTAAAGTATGTTCCTGATATTGAATAAGTTATTAACCCGTGCCGCTCCGCGGTAAGCGTTTACGAAGACATACATTTTATACTTCGAAGTGTGGTGTTCAAGATGCTTACAGTTTGTTAATAAGGTACTGTTAAATACCAGAAGATTCCCTACAGGCTTCCCTTAGCATTTCCTGATATTGAATAGGTGAACAAGTCGCGCAGTTGTGCGCGTTTATACTTCGAAGGGTGTTGTTCAGGTGATGCTTACAGTTTAAACTTTATAAGGTATAATATCACATATTTTAATACACATCACGCTGCGGCAGAAGATCTGCTGGAGGTGGTGTGGTTAGGGCCTCGATTCTCGACGAAGTCATTCGACTCAAACAACGAGTGGTACGACCCACTCTTTGTTCGAGTGAAATGACTTTTGACATTTGGAGTATGTAATTTCGACGGCGACTGCGAGCGACCTGGATTGGAGAATCGATACCCTGGTATCATTGATTTCTGTTATAATTATTCAGCATATTTGTTCACATCAACTGATAAAATAAATGATCTGGCACCCATGCCTCTTTAAAATTCTTCTATTTCTTTTACCCCCACTCATTCCATGTAATATTTTACTATGTATTGCTTCAACTTGAGTAGCCTGCGTTGTAACATAAACATATTTATAGTTCAATATTAAATTAATATGTGTTTAGCAATTTCGTATCTACATGTCACAGTCACCGTTCTGTCGAAAGTCACTGTTTCCTCTGTTTACAGATGACTTTACAATAAATGATCACTGAAGAGATAAATTTTCTTTATAATAAAGAGATATTGTGTGTTGTAGAAGTATCCTTGTGCCGAAGTAAGATATTTTAGTAAAATTTATGATGAAATTAATCAAACAAATTGCTAAATCGAAATTATTTATTGAAAAGATAATACCCTACCCCTCAGGCCTCTGACATATTGACCGTTATATTTCTTAAAGAAGCTGTCAGAGAGTCGGAGAGTTTGAGTGTATTTCCGCTTCTCAATAAAATCCAAATAAATGGTATATTTCTTAACGTATCTGAAAACTAAAAACTGTTTGGAAAGGTGATGAAACACACTTTCAAATTTTATTATTATAAATAAACATATAATTTTTTAAATATTTTTGTTAATGCAAACTTTTCAAGTTCTGGCTTTACGTTTTTACCTATAAACACGGAATTAAAATTACTAATAAAAAAAATACATATTTTAATTTAAAAATTTACTCGAAATTTTTCACTTTACACTTAATTTTTTTGTCATTTCGCATAAAATGAATTAGTAAAAAAATCTCAATATTTCTTATTTTTTTCTAAAAATGCGGTCGGAACTTTTGGTTTGACAGAGGTGTACATTTTAATTATTCTTTGGTTAACTTCTATATTTGAATATAAAGCTTGGTGTTTCTCTTTCTAACATCGTTTAGTTCATATTTCTAACTATGACGGTAATGGAGACAAAAAAGCGAACAAATCAGTCAAAGGATTTGAAAAATAAATGATGAAAAATATATTAAAAAAAAAAATTTAAAAATAATGTCTAAATAATAAACGTTTTTAAAATTGAGCGCGAATCACGTGATCCTTTAAACTCCTTCTTGAAACTCGTAGTACAAGCGGGAAATGTACATCAAATTTGAAGTCGATTTTGTTATATAGCTACACATTTTAATTTCGAGTAAGTCAAATCCAAATTGGAAGTTCAATCGAAGTTAATTTTTTTTAATGACAAATTTGAAAAAAGTAGGTCGCTAGGGATGTTAGGGGGTTAATTATTATGTACCCAATTAAAGACTTCACTTACCGTAACTCCAGTAGTCACTAGTCTAACTTGATAAGATAAACTTATCTACAAATCAACACACTTATGTTACAACACGAAAATTTAGTAAAAATCAGTTCTATGTAGAAGTTTTTCAGAATAATTTAAACATATTTAACACGAATCAACAATTGTAATAACACTGACTGAATTATCGACTCTGAATACTTCACACAATAAGTTCCAATTTAAAATAATACTCAGATTCAAATCAAATTTGAGTTGAACCAGAGTTACGCACAGACAATTACTGGAATGAGTAGTTTTTTTAAAGTAATTATTTTAACAAACAAACACAGCAAAGTTTGATTGTTTGTTTCACTACGAAATAAGCAAGGATGGAAAACAAAACCGTCGTTGACTAAATTTCAAAAAGTTTTTACGACAAATTTAATAGAAAACGAATAATTATTAGTAAACCCAACAAATTCGTAAAACTAAAACTTTTTAGCGTTTATCGAGTGAAGCCAAAAACAATCAACAACCGCACGGAGGCCAGGCCAGAAGGGCAAGTTCCAAAAGTTCACTAACTAATAGATTATTGTGGGTCCTATCCCTACTTATTTTATCTTTAGGGGTGGTAGTTTTTATTGGAAAAAGGTTCCGGACTGACAGCGCTACTGTGTTGCGAAGTTGAACTAATACTAAATACTGACATATGTTAACAGTACCGACTCCGGGACGGAGCGAACGAGCGGTGCGTCCGGGCGTCAATTTTGAGGGGACGACGACAACAAAACCCTAAAAATTGGAGATTGTTGATAAATATTGGACTGTCATTGCAATTCTACCTGTTACAGAACACCGAAGAGGTTTCCTTTTCCATTGTATTTTGAAACGAGTAGGTAAGAAATACCGACTTTATCAAATCGTTTATTCGGTCACAGATTCTCAGAAAAGTCATGTTGGGCGAATCAATGACTGAAAAGTCAAGACAATGTAACCAAGATGAGAAAATTGAATTTTCTCACCGGCAAAAGAAGATTATGCCGCTTTTTTGCGGTTGTCGCATCAAATTGTTCAATTGAGCGTCATTAATGCTTCAGTTCAGTCAATCTACAAGGTGTTCGGAAAATCGTAGTACAAACGATAAACTGCAGAGTAAACATCACATAAGTATTTGGTTTTTTGGTAAAAAGCTTTTTTATTATTTTTTTTCGTTTTTAAATAAATCTAGTTCAAGATTGACATTTTTCAGTCAAAATTGAAAAAAATCGGTGGGTTGAGGGTTAAAATCGGTTAACCAGTGAAGTGTAGACAGGGTCCAAAAGTTTTTGTAACCCTTTATTTTGCCAAATCAAATGTTCACATCGAAAACATAATTTTTTTCACAACTGACCTGTAAAATAAGACAAAAACGACTCTCTACATGAGATTTCGAAAAACAGAATTATGATACGTTTTAATGAAATTTTGCACGTTTGATGTTCGAAGGAAGAAGAAAATTACTTTCTACATAATATATAATTTTACAAACTCTGTGCAATCCGGGGCATTGTCGGGAACTTCATCATTATATAATGAAGGAATTTTTATCGTAGCAATATAGTGTTCAGTTATAAGTAAATAAAATCATTGATAAATTTATGAAATTCACTAGTTAAAATATAATTAATTATTGGCCCAGATAAAGTAGCTTAAACATATAAATAAATTAAGAAACATAAAGAACGGGGATGATTGTGATTGTGATTGTGATTGTGATTGTGTGAAACAGATGCCCAGATATCTTATGTTCAATGCAACACGGATATGTACCTTTGAGCACCTACTTTTGTTAAGGTGGTTCGAACCCGCTGATAACAGATGGCGTTGTAACGGGATAAATCAAAAATAATAATTGTAAGACAAAGGTTGCAATAAATCGAAAGACATTCATAATGCTTTAATTACTGATTTATGAGAATCTTTGAACATGACGCTCTCGCAACGCCGCCCCTTGGATGGACCGCCCTCGTGCTGTGCTCGCCCTGCACGACTATGGCGGGCCTGCTGCTTATCTGATACTGCAGCCTACAATAAGTTGTTTTCGAAAGATTTTGGCCGCTAGGTGCCGCATCTGAAAAGAGGGTCCCATTCGGTGATGCTATGTCGGGGGGAGAAGTCCCCAGATCTGGGGGATATTAAATTTGAAAGGCGATTTTTTTTATTTAAATTACAAATCTAGGGAATTTTGAGAAACGGTATAATCGTAAATTTTGTTCAGTAGACATCTGTGAGCGAGGTGTCAAAGGCAAAATTATTTTTATTATAGCTAATAACTACCCCATCGGTCGTCGATAGTTGTTGCGCTTTATCTTACATTATTTGCATATATTTGAAGTTTGAAGTACCAAGTGAAGTTAAAAGGAGAATATCTGAAATAGAGCTAAAATGAAATTGCGAAAAGTTGAATAAATCAAGGAAAATAAAAGTGTTAGGCAAACCATCCCTCATTGACAAAAAATGGAGGCAGGAGCGTTTATACATATTTTAACATATTTAACATATTTTTATGCTCAATTTAGTGAAGAATTTCTTAAGAATTTTTGTAGGTATTTGAGCATTACAGCTGAGCTTCGGCATTTTGAAAGACGTCTAAATTAATTAAATGATTTATATTTACAAATTCTCAAAACTTCTTTCTCCTTCGCAGACAGCATTTTTCTTCCAAGTATCAGCACCTAGCGAAATTATGTGTAAGCTTTTTATCAATTTTTACAATGGAAAAGATTACTAATGAATCGCTAGATGTCTTAACGACTAACAAAATAAAAATAATAAAATTATTAAATAAATAGTAAAAATATATTAAATTTAAAGAAAAATTACGCTATTTATGTTATATATTAAATTCAATTTAATTAGATCATTTATTTTAATAAAAAAAATTTAGAAGACTTCTTGTAGATAACCACCATCAGCACCTAGCAAAATTTTGTGTCAGCTTTTATAAAATTTTACCAGCTATGAAAAAAGCTTACTGACAATACCGCTAGACTACTAAAAAAACACAACCCTCGTTCACATCCTGATTTTTATTGTATAGAGTGGAAATATTATGTCTGAACTCCAACATTTTGATTAAATTCCAAAAAAGATTTACCATAAATTAATATAATAAAATCATTATATAATTTACCAACAAAAAACCGAAACATCAGTAGATGAGTACATCAGCACCTAGCGAAATTTTGTGTAAGCTTTTATCAAGTTTTACTACGTACTAAAAAGCTTGCTGATAATAACACTAGATGTCTTAACTCCCACAGCTTTCAAGAACAAATTTTCAAACGAACTTCTGCAATTATTCCATTGTTATTAAGGCGATGCACTACGTCGTGTAATATTTTAAATTGAGCCGCTATCAATAACAACCCTTACGTAACCCCTTAACCCCTTACGTAGATGGCGATAAGGTTTAAATTCCCGCTTAACACCATCCGCCTGTTTTGATTTATGCAAGAAATAAACATGGCCAAAAAGTGCCTTTTATTTTATTTTGTGGATCAGGCATAAATTTTTTTTCGATCATTTTATAAATAACTTAATTTGCAACATTATACAATAAAATCATAACCGAAAATGGGTTCGTAAGTAGTAGATTTTGAACTTTAAAGCAGTTTTCATAGGCCTTTACATTATTTTTTTCTGGGCTTATAAAAAGACTTATCTAAAAAATACCCGATTATTTTAAAGGCCAAGATGTATTCTACTCGCAGTATTTAATTAAAGGGTCTGAAACATTTCTAGGTGACCAAATTTTCAAACCAAAAACACACATTCGGCATTAACATCACGCCGGAAAACTTTGGTGACAGCCTACCAGTCTTACCAGCCAGTGGCGTTTCTATGTCATAATGACGTTGTAACCAGTTGGAACCGTTTCGGAAAGTGGATCGTTTTTTAAATCAATAGTGCAATAGTAGACACGAAAAAAAACATGCGAGCCGAGCCATGAATTATGGGAAAGGAACAAAGCAACCACATGCAGCGTATCGCGCCATTTACGGTTCTTTTTTCATTGATTGTTCATATTCACCCCAAAGTCTAAGGGTACGTTTACATTTGCGAACCGAAACGCGAACCGTACCACGAATTTCGGGAAAGGAACGAATCAACTGCAAGCGGCGGCGTTTCGCGCCATTTGCGGTTGCTTCGTTTCTTTCCCATAAGTTGAGGTTCAGTTCGGCAGTTTGGCTCGCGGATGTATACGTAGCATAACACTGAACAGAAAGCGATTTTATCAGCCTGTAAAAATCATGTTGGTGATTGATGGCATTATTTTTCACTACACATTTTATTTTTGATTGAAGTAGCAATTACTTAACAGCTAGAAGTTACATTTTAAAATAAATACAATTAAATTTTAACTTTGTAATATAATATTGTTATTTTATTCCTGTTCCCGTACTTACACACTAGGAAATTATATCGTTTTCAAAGGGAGAATGTTTTATTACATTTTTCTCAAGCTTCATAACTTCTGCCGTTAGATGTCAGTGGAGCTAGCGCCTACTGCAATATTATTATTTTTATCAATCCAAAACCGGTCTTGAGCGGGTCGAATTCAAACTACGCCATCACTGCTAAAAAGCCAAACCGTGTCTTTTGAACTGAACTTAAGTTCGGGGAGAGAATATGCCCTTTTGGTGAGGTAGCGTCATGTTTGCGAACCGTGGCTGAATGGATCGCAGATGTGGCATTACGTGTTTGGGAATTGCAACCAGCCTTGAACTCGCAGTGGTCAAGAAACTTCATAGGCGGATATGAGGAGGGGATACAATATATAAATATTATTATTATACGTTTGCCCACATACTATACAACGCCAGATACGAATAACTTGGCCAATAATTCATCTTATAAAGCATCAAAGCAATTTCTAATAAATGTGTTGGAACGGAAAAAAACCGCGAAAACAAAAGCCACTTAGAAAATTTCCTGTTAACTTTGTGCTTTGATTTTTTGTCTATTATAGTAACAAAAATACGTGAATATCGCACTAGAGTCCCAATTGCTCCAGAGTGGAACTCTATGGCATCTAAAATCGGGGTAGGTTGTTAGACTGAATGAAGGGGGAAAGAGGAAGGTACCTTAGGAGGTGTGGTTAAAGACATTTCAAATAATGTTTTCGATTCCTAATAGTGGTCTATTACCAGAGCGATACTGAAAGTATCTAGTATCTACCACCAGTGGCGGTTCGTGGTCTTTTCACTGGTGGTTCAGAATATCAAGAGAGGATATTATATTTGTATAAGTACCTACTTCATCAAATTTTTTTCATGTTTAATTTCAAGTCCCTTTTCACACCAACTCGCATTTTTTAATGTAAGCAACACTATACTTCGCCATTGTACAATATTAGGTATAACTAACAAGAGTAACTACGTCAAAATCATTAAATGCAACTGCTTTAGTGTCAAAAGCCGATACCAAACCAAAGAAAACGCAACACAATAAGCGACATAAGATGATTAAGACAAGTATATTTATTTATGTCATTAAAAGCAAATGGTTGGTGAAACGCAGGAACAAACAAATAAAAATGTACAAAAATTGCTATAAACTACTAAAGTAAAATTATATTAGTGCAAAGTTCAGCTGCTGGCGGGTGGCGTCAAACCTTGTCCATCGCGGCGCACAAAGATTGTCTTATTTTAGCGTAGGTTATAAGATTTCACCGCCATGGAAATTGTTTTGGTTCTGTTTGATTTTGTTTTAATCTCATATTTTTAATGGGGGGTTCACTTTACAAATGCACTTTTGATAAAACCGCCACCGTCTACCAGTTTTAATCGGTCACTCTGTACCAAGCTGGGGAGTGCTGCTCCAGAGTTTGTGTCTGCAATGAAGAGAGGCCGATGAGGAAGCTTATGACGGATTGATAATAGTATCTAAAACCTGTAGATTTGGCAGCCACCTCTGGTCTGAAGTCCCAAAATACTTGAAAAAACTCTTGACTTTGTTTTTTTTTAATGTGAAACCGCACAAGAGTGCCAACATGCTCTCAACCGTCTGAAGCCAGTGAGACTATAGCATCCCCAATTGGGGTATGTTGTGAGGCTGAAGGCATTGTGGAGGGGAAGGAGTTGGAAAAGAGGAAGGTGCGGAAGTACCTGGCTATTCAGATCTTGTTACCAAACACGGCCAAAGCCATTTCATGCAACGTTCCTATTCTGAATGGTGGTCTTACACCAGGGCTATTCTAACTAATACTAAGAGAATCTTCCACTCTGGAACGTGCTGGAAATATACTACTTATTATTTTATATTAATAAATTGTGAAATAACACAAATTAATCAACTAGTATTTACTTGCACGTGCCGGGATTTGAACGCGGACCACCAGATTGCTAGTCGAGAGCCTTATACCTCGACCGTGCTAAAAAGGGCAGTCAGTTAAATAGGTTCCCAAACGCAGGCACAGGCGTCAGGTGGCACTGCTGTCCTTGTTCTACCGCCATTTCAATGGAAGATGCTCCGAGGAACTAGCGTGTCGAGATATACGCCAAACGCCACCCGAAAATTGTACACGGTTGTTATGTGTTACACAAAAACGGGTTGTTTCTACAACTATGGAACGATTTGCCGACCTCTGTGTTTACTCCCTCCTAAAATACACAAACTTTTTTCCGCTGTCCCCCAAGTGTGCCTGTATCCATTACTGAACTGAATCAAAAATTTAATAAAACGTTTCCCTGTGGACACTCCAATAAACCCAATTTTACCGAAATGTATGCTATTAGCAGCATACACATACCTGAACGGATGACGAACCTCGTGCTGGCACTGTTGGTGGGCACGGTAGTCTCTCTCGCTGCAGCAGCTGGTCCAGTTTCTTCACCACCTGGGATTCTTGCTGCAGAGTCTCCATCTTCTATCTTCGTCGAACGTCACAGCGGTGCTGCCTGGGTCTGGTATCTATGTGAGGATATGGTGTCAGCGCTTTATTAGCAGCAAACACATACCTGGATGGATGACGAACCTTGTGTTGGCACTGTTGGTGGACTCTTTCGCTGCAGCAGCTGGTCCAGTTTCTTCACCACCTAGGATTCTTGCTGCAGAGTCTCCATTTTCTATCTTCATGTCACCTGTTCCTGTTCTTCATTTTACTTTACTTAACTTCACTTTATTTTGGTAATATTTATAATTTTTTATATACCTGCATCAACTGTAAAGCGCCCCTGAGATGATAACTCACAAAAGCGGCGTTATACAAATTGTCCAATATTATTATTATCACGTCAGAGAGGCCACTGCGAGCTTTCTAATTGGATCAGTAGCCCAAGATGTTTTATTACGTTCTATTTTATATATTTTACTATTTTATATCCACGAGTATATCTATAGGTATTATTTTAAACGGTTAAAGATGAAGATGTTCGTGATTTCTAAGATCATGTAAAAAAAAACTCTCATTTTAACCTTAACCTCCTAGATACATAATTACGAAAATGAAATATTACTATAAATTCGGGGGTTGATCACAGGTGCCCATCTACAAAACATAGTTTTGAGATAAATGCAAATAAAGATTTGAATGCCAAAAAGTGTATATTCTTGGTATACCTTATATGGTAGGTAATATGCATTAAAATCGCTTGACTAACGGAGTCTAGAATCGTTTGTAAATAATTTTACAAGAAAGCAAAAAAATTTATTTAGTCACAAATAATCTTAGCTATAATACTGTATTTTTTAAAAGTTGTTTCCTTTACGCATTCATACATTTCTATTGAAATTTTTTTTTTATTAGTTTACATTTACATTTTTGATTGAGTAGTTTATTTTTTATTTGCATTCTACTCAAGCGAAACGATAGAAAAACCTTCAATTTATCTAAAGCATATTTTTTGGTATTCATAATTTACACCAATTCGTTATAAAGATTAATCAAAAGAGTGATTCTGCATTAAGCTTCGCCTTAAGAGATAGAGTTTCGTGTCACTAATAAATACGATTATGGCATTACTGAAACCAAGCTTTTGTAGTTAGGCCCACGTGATCCCAAGACCCCGAATTATTCTTTAAATTATTCCTATTTTATCAATTATATTTATATCTTGTTCAAATAAAAATCGTATGATTTCGGAAAATAAATGCGTTATGCATTCTAAATGAATGGAAGAGGTTGGGAAATACCTGGATATTCAGATTTGTTCAACAAACATTGGTAAAGCCATATCAAATAACAAACATTTGTATTCTTAATAGAATGTCTGTCTTTTACAATGGCGTTACTGTGATTTCTTTCACTGTGTATGAAGGTTGGGAAGTAACTGATATCTGATTATTCAATATGGGTAAATTCATTCTAAGTGACCATTTTTGTAGCGCCATACTTGGGAAAAAATCACTCCTAGGCCACCCGGATATTATAAACGCACATTAAATTGCCCTAATAAGTAATGAACAATAGTAAGAAGTTCTAGAAATCATAAACTTGGTCCATTATTTTGTATTCAACACCCATCCATTGGACCGAATTGTTGTCCATGAGATATATAGCTATAATTTTTGTTAGCTGTTAGCCAAGCTTTTTGAAGGAAAACAATATTATTGAACATGCAATAGCTAGCAACTTATATGCAACTTGCTAGGCTGCGTATAAACAGTAGAAATTTATCGCGAGCCGAGCAACGAATTACGAGAAAAAGTAATCAAAAAAGCGAATTCTTTGGACGGTTAAAGTTTCGACGCGAATCCTATTCGTGTTGATCCTGTGTAGGTGAATGAAACGTGAATAATGTGGTTCGAGAAGCATATTTCATTATTTAGTTATTTACTAAACACATTTTTTATGTTGAATTATTGTAAACAAAGCACATTATCTTTAATTCCTCAAAACTCAAATCCCTTAAAATTAACCATAAATCAATAATTCGAATTATGTTCAGAAAGCCTTATCAACATCCGACAGAACAGCTAATGATTGAAAATAACTTATTAGATATTGATAAACTATTCATAAAGAAGATCATCTACAAAAACTGCACAAAAAAATTACCACATCACATAACTCACTCGCAAAACACGAGAGCAATTACACACAAAAAATTACAAGTACCGTATATCAAATCAAATATCGCTAAAAGACATGAATCTTACCTGGCTCCTCACATATTCCACATGTTCCTAACCCAAACTAAAACTTACGTCTTACCAAATAATTTGAATTGGGTGTTCAAAAGATTTGTAAACTGGTTGATGATAAAACAAAGAACAGATATTAGATATATTCTAAACATCTAATGCATTTTACAAACCATACTGCACACAAATTCTAACAAAATTACAAAATTTTACAATTTATTATAATACGAAATACTCATTTCATATTTTTATACATAATTCTCCAACACATATAGTACTACACTTATTTTTATATTACTCATTTTTTTACTTCTATTTGTTCTTATTATTTTTAAATATTTTTTACTAAACATTCAGTTTATATATAAAATGAAAATTACCAGCCTCAGAACAGACTATGTCTAGTGAGGAGGGTAATGAAAAAAAAATCTGTACAGAACCAACCTTGAATAAACGCCCGGGTTGCCGGCACTGAAACTGAACTGAAACTGAATTAATATTGAAATGCGGCAAACAATGTGCTTTATCTACATTGAATCATCGTAAAAAAACACATTATCTTAATTTTTTTTTGAGTAATAGTATTATAAAATCTAAACTCTAAATAATTATTGTTAATGTATGTAAAGGCCTCTGTATGAGGTAAATAAATAGATAATGTAGAAAATAATACAATTACCCTTCCCGGTGTAAGTAACGCAATGCGAGTTGGCTGTAATAAAAAAGGTTAGCATTGAATGCATTTGTGCATCGATATACGCTTCCATCGGCGAGGAACAGCTATTTGTCTTTTTTACGCCTGCTTAATGTCGCTAGCGGAAGAGGGACAGCAGGGGTACACGTTGCTTGTAAAATAACATTGTTAGTGAGCTTACAGCGTGTCCCATTCATATCGGTTATGATAGATGACAGCATTGATTCTGGGTGGAACCCCGACGCATTTGTCAACTCAGCCTCTAACCGGTCGGACTGCGTCGGTTGCGTTTCACGTGCACGACTTCTACAGCTTTGATATTCATTCATATACCTACAAAAATTTGATATTAATAATAATAATAATATTTAGCTAATTTATATAGCGCCGTTTTCGTGAGAAATCACCTCAAGGGCGCTGTACAAATACATTTCTTAAATAGTTAATACTAGAACTACTGACTTATCTCTAAGACTTATATCTAGTGACTTACGACTAAGGCCTATAACTACTATCTTAACGACATATATACCAGTATTTACATATTTAGCAACTTACAACTAAAATTAATATTAACAATCTAATCTTACTAACGCCAGAAGAAGAAGGAAGTTCCATTATATTAGGGTGTTTTTATTGTTAGCTGGATATATATGTTAAATGAATGAAATTAATGAATAAAATCAATCGTCAATCTTAAACGCATTTAGATGATTCATCTGCCAACAATTAAACCGATTGATTTGTTATGTTCCCGCTATATGTTATATTCATCCATATACCTACCTAATTATCCTTCTCCTCGTCATCAGGAAAGGAATTAATAATCAAAACAATATTTTGATTTAATAGTTGTGTTCAAAGAGATTAATTTTCATTTAAATTAAGTGAGACACCACAAAGTCACCACCTCTTGGAATACAAATCATTTCAAAAGTTTGTCATGTAAGATGGCTGCCAGGCGATATCCCTCACCCTAGACTTGGCTTTGATGTCATTGGTACAAAATCGCAAATTTTTTTAACCCACACAGAAGGAAGTCATAAATCATTGAAAAACCTTATAAATAGTCGTACAACAATGAAAAATCCAGCCCTTTTGTCATCAATCAATATTAGAGTCCCAAGTAAGAAAACTAGAGACAAATCATTGTTTCATATCGAAATTCCTTCAACGAGTCTCAGGCAAAATTCTTTCTTACTAAGAACTTGCAATCATTATTATAAAACTTATTTTGATGCTGATATCCTGTCGTGTACCTTAGGAGATTTAAAAAAAATTGTTAACAGAGTATTGTAATAATTAACCCTTTTCTAAATTTAATACATTACATTCATCATTTATTCATTATCACTCTTACATATTATTTGTATTTAATATCAAATGTACGTGTGTGTATGTATGTATGTATGCATGTATGTATGCGTATGTATGTATGCAACTATGTATATGTATGTGTGTACGTATGTATTTATAAGTGTATATGCATGTGTATGTATATATATGTAAGTATGTGTTTATACGTGTATATATATATACATACATTTTCTCTTATTATTTCCTTGTTTTTAACATTTCTTTGTTTTTAACCTTTCTTTGTTTTCTTTGTTTGTTTTTTGCTTTTTAACCTTCTTTATCTTTATTGCATGATGTGAACATTGGTTATTGGGTTGTAACCTAATTCTGTTACTTATTTTTTCTCTCTCTTTATGCATGTTATGTTATAAACCTGTTAATGTTCCTAATAAAATAAAATAAAATAAAAATAAAAATTACAGAAAAATCGTAAAAAATTGTTTAGTCGTCGATTAATACTTAAAATGTGTCAAATCGTCTCTAAACACTGAAAATTACAGAAAATTCATAAACAATATTTTTCATAGTCGTGTAACACTCAAAATCATTATAAAATCAAAAAAAATGTGTCAAATCGTCGTTAAACACTGAAAATTACAGAAAAACCATAAAATATTGTTCAATCGTCGTATAACACAAAAAATTATATAAAAACCTTATAAAAGTGTAAAATCGTCTTTAAACGCTGGAAAATATTGAAAAAATGTGTTTAATCGTCGTATAACACTAAAAATCACTGAAAAACCTTATAAATATCTCAAATAGTCGTAAAACACTGAAAATTACAGAACAACCATTAAAAATGTGTTTAATAAAAATCATAAAATCGTCGTATAACACTAAAAAATATTGAAAAACCTTAAAAATGTCAAAAATAGTCGTAAAACATTGAAAAATACAAAAAACCATAAAATTATTGTTTAGTCGTCGTTTAGTACTTAAAATGTGTTAAATCGTCTTTAAACACTGAAAATTACAGAAAAACCATAAAAATATTGTTCAGTCGGCGGGCTTTCCGCCCTACGCCTTTTAACAGCTTTAAACTTTCTGTCAAAGCGATCGAAGTAAAGAGATTCCTGGCAGAATAACTCTGGCCGGAGGGAATTGTATTCCGAAGATTTATAAAATCGCGCATATCAACCAAACATCAAAATGACAAATAACAATTTAAGAATTATATCCGTGAACTGCAGATCAGTTCGCAGTTCTGTAAAATTTATACATGATCTTTGCGAATCACACGATATTATATTAGTTCAAGAAACGTGGTTACTCCCTACAGATATTGACTTCTTATCGCATATACACCCGGATTTCAACAGCTTGGGAACCTCTGCCGTTAATATCGCCGATGGGCCACTCCTAGGAAGACCGTACGGTGGAGTGGGGATAATCTACAGACAAAATTTAAGGGTTACCGCAATCCCAATGCATAACTGTCGGATGGCCGGACTCGAGGTTAGTTTGATTACTGAAACATTAAGTATTTTTACAATCTACATGCCAACTTGTTCAACTGACAACTTTGAGGAATATTTATTTATTTATTTATTTATTTATTTATTTTATTTTAAATGCACATTTACAGTTATACATAACCAATAATAAACATACATTTTATTTTAATTTATTAAGTAATAATAGCGTTTTTGAACTGGTGAATATTAAGTTGGAAAATATCTATATCAGGGGACAGGTAATTTAGTAACATAATCATTTTTCCGAGCGGCATTACTAATGGTAAGTTGGTTCTGCATTTTGGAACGACAAAGGTTCTGTGCCTGCGCGCTCTTGTATAATTGTCGGGGACATAAAACTCAAATTTTTCTATAATATCGGGAATACAGACGTTACCATTTAGAAGTTTATATGCTGTTATCAGCAAAGCAGTTTTCCTTCTATCGGTGAGGCTATTAATACCCAGCATGCCGGACAAAAAGGCTGATGGATATAACCAGGGATAATATCCGAAGTCTCTAAGATATAAATATCTCAGAAACTTCTTTTGTACTTTCTCTATCATTTTAGAGTAAGTTAAATCCATTGGTCCCCATATTACAGAACCACTTTCCAAAATGCTACGTACTAAACTATAGTATAGCACACGAATCGCGGCCGAGCTGCAAAAATGTCTGGAGTTGCTTAGCACAAATCCTAGCATTCTTAAAGCTTTGTTGCATATCGTTTCTATGTGGACGTGAAATGTTAAGTGCGTATCAAATGCGATTCCCAAATCTCTTGAAATAACAATGTGCTGAAGAGATGAATAAGACATTTTGTAGTTATAGTAAATCGTTTGGTTTGCCTTGGTGTAGCACATAATGGAGCATTTCTTAATATTAAACCCTAATTTATTGGTATGACTCCATTCGACGATAGAATTTATATCACTTTGTAGCTGCAAGCAATTTTCCAAAGATTTTATTAAAAGGAATAGTTTCATGTCATCCGCGAATAAGAGAAACTTGGAAAATTTTATGCAATGGTAAATGTCATTGATAAATAGCGAGAAAAGTAAGGGTCCAAGATTCGACCCCTGTGGAACTCCAGAGTTTGTGATGAAGTTGGAAGAGTGGAAAATACCATAAGTTACGTATTGTTGTCTATTTGAGAAATAACTTACAAATAGACATAGAAGTTTCGCTGAAAATCCAAATTGGTCGAGTTTATTTAGGAGAATAAGCGGATCTACTGAGTCAAAGGCTTTTGCGAAGTCATTGTATGATACATCTACTTGATTGTTACTATCAAGAGCTTGAGATATGTACTCCGTAAAAACCATTAGATTAGACACAGTAGATCTGCCAGACCTAAAACCGTGTTGCTGGTCAATTATAAAGGGTTCAACTTGGGTGTAAATGCATTTATGAATTATTAGTTCAAACAACTTGGCTGGAGAGGATAGGATCGCCACTGGTCTATAATTAGAGACTGAAGCCTTATCACCAGTTTTATGTAACGGTGTAACTTTAGAGATTTTCCACAGGTCTGGGAATATTCCGGAGTTAAGTGAGAGATTATAAATATACGCGAGAGGTGTTAATAAGGGCTCAAAGCATCCCTTTAACACGAATGACGGAATAAGATCCGGTCCAAAAGAAGTTTTGGATTTTAATTTTTTAACAGCAGCGGTGATGTCAGTGTTTGTAATATTTTGAATATCAACATTCTGTGCTTTTGTTGGCGTATTTTTTCCAGGTATAAAAGATTTCAAGTCCGCAGCTTCCTTACTATAAGTTGATTTAAAATAGTCTGCAAATGCTTCTGGAATATCTGCTCCTGAGAAAGACTGATTATTCCAAGTAACATGGTCAACAAACCCGCCATCACTTCTTCTGGACGAGATATACTTCCAGAAAGATTTGGGATCGCATTTGATATTTTTTTCAATAGAATTAATATATTGCACATGTGCTAATCGAATACTGCGTTTTATTTTTGTTCTAAGTAGACAAAACATTTCCCGGTCACTCACCATTCCAGTTTTCTTCCATTTTTTGTAATGTTTGAATTTGAGTTTTATGTCGCTAACAATCTCACTAGAAAACCATTTAGGATATTTTCTACCATTCCTCGGAGTGCGCTTAATTTTGAAACACATATCAAAATATTTATAAATTATGGAATAGAAAAAGTGTGTCGCTAAATTAACATCATTTATGTCCTTCAAAGGTTGCCAGTCATGAGATTGTAAATGGCAATAAAGAGCTTTAAAATCGCCATGTTCGAAGTTCCATCCTCGCCTAACACTATTATCAATATTATTCCACAAGTTTCGTGTTTGACAATTGGTTGTGTTTTTGTTCGGCGAAATCTCTATACACAACGATGGATGATAAGCGTCTTCTTTAACTAGTGAGTATAAGGATTTATATACTTTTAAATCAATGTTGCTGATAACAATGTCCAGCGTGCTTCCCTTCACATTTGTAATAGAGTTGCTTTGTTCCATTTGGAAAAGATTCATAAAATATATGAGATCCATTTCGGTGCCTTTGTTACTAGATTTTAGATTGAAGTCGCCTATTATAATAATCTTTTTATTGATTAAAAAATTAAAATTCTCAGTAACCTTATCAAAAAAATCGGTATATGTTTTATTTGGCGATGCCGGTGGAATGTACACAACACATATGTAAATAACACCAAAATCATTTAGGCATGTCTTTATCCACATATTCTCGTCTTTACTTTCCAGATAGGTAAGTCTCTGGGTTTGAGTTGCACGGTCACGTCTCGCGGCTAGCAGTACTCCTCCTCCCCTTGAATGTCCCGAGGTTCTGTCCTTTCTGAACACGTCATACCGTTGATCGAAGAGTTGACTATTGTAAATGCTGTCGTTAAGCCATGTCTCTGATAGTAATATAAGATCGTTGTTCTGTATTATTACACTTTGTAGGAAATCATCGGTTTTGGATCTTAATCCCCGTACATTTTGGTAAAAAATTGTGCAAGGGAGAGAATTCACTTTTAGGGGGTTCTCTAGTCATTTCGCGGCGGCATTTTCATTCACTTTGGTCCGGTTTTGATTATCATCAATAGGATTTTGTTTTGGTTTTAAGTACCGATAATGTCTTACCGGTACTCCTCGAGGCCATAAATCTTCCCGTAAAAGTTTTTCGTATAGATCCTCCGTTACACCTATACGGAAAGCTGCGTATTCTTGAGAATGTGCGATGAATTTTTCTATTTCACTTTTTGTTATTTCGTTTTTCTCCAGATGTGCCCGGATCTCTTCTACTGTTGTGTCCTTATGTAATCTAGACACGATAATATTCTTTATTCTTGGATATGATTTTATACTCGAAGACTTATCGGAGTTACCGATAATTAAATTCTTCACTGTGCGTTGTCTGCGTTTAATTTTTATCCAATCTTCCGTATTAGGAGCGGTTTTTGATTCCGGCTCGGAAATTGGAACGTGTGGTTCCGTGGCGTACGTTTTGGGGATCGCGCCGCTAAAAGATGCGGTTTCAAATTGACCGGCGTCATTTTTTGCTTTGGTGGCCGCTCTAGTTCTCATCCTTTCCTTGGTTTGCGTTACTGCTGACAGGGTAGCGGGCGCGGTGTGCGGTGCAGCGGGGGCCGCTACGTCAGCCCAGCGCTGAGTCGCGGGATTTGTAGGTAGTGCATTTTTGTTGTCACTTTTGCTTGTTACCTGCCGATTTAATGTCGCTTCCACGGCCTTTACACGGTCCAACAACTCGTTAATCGTTCTACTTTGTTCGAGAATGATGCTCTTCAGCTCTAGGAGCACGACGTCACTCATTATTCGATCCAGCAGTGAACAAAATTCGCGAAAATTTTTTTTTTTTTAATGACAGCGCGACAGTAAGACGTGCGTACCGTATCAGTCAGTCGTATCAATATTCTAACTGCCTTGCCTCCCTACAAGCAATAATTGACGATAAAGATTACATTAACACAATTATTATTGGAGATTTCAACGCTAATCCCGACTCACTCTTTGGATTGGAGCTAATCTCTTTCTGTCAAGAATTTGAATACGTATGTGCCGACATCGAATTATTACCTGCGGATTCTTACACCTATATCAGTGACGCACACAGCTCTACCAGGTGGTTAGACCATTGTCTGGTAACGAAAAATATTTTGAAGCAAATTGTTGATATGAAAATATATTACGATATTGATTGGACAGATCACCGGCCTCTCGAGCTGATCTTACAAACAGATGGAATAGCAACAACGGAAGTGTTTACATCTGAGTTGAGGGATCCAGCACTATGGAATCCGAATAATATACTCGATATCGGAAAATATAACTCTTACTCGCAAACCTATCTCGTCAAAATCAAGTCAAATAAAACATTTGCTGAGGATGGTGGCAACCCTACACACGCCAAAATAAAATACCTATACGGCAGTATAGTAAATGCTCTGCGTAGCAGTGCCATTTCTGTGTTTACTAAGCGTACTATCCAAAAACATAAGCAAGTATGTGGGTGGAATGAATTTGTAGCGGATAAATACGATGAATCCAGACAAGCGATGCTCACTTGGATAACTAACGGGAGACCAGGCGAGGGTCCTGTCGCAGAGGATAGAAGGGCAAAGCGTACTGCCTTTAAAACAGCACTAAAACAATGCCAAAATAACTCGACTCAACTCCAGATGGACAAAATAGCAGGGGATCTAGATAATCGTGACTTCAAAAAATTTTGGAACAATTCAAATAAACTGTTGAACATGCGTTGTAAAATCTCGTGCAACATACACGGAGAGACGAATCCAGAAGTAATTGCAAACATTTTTAAAGAACATTTTGCAACTACTACACCGACTATCGACTCAAGTGAATCACATTTAACTGCTTATGATGATATCGATAATAATAATAATAAATAATAATAATATAATAATAATAATAAACACTTAAAATGTGTCAAATCTTCGTAAAACACTGAAAATTACAGAAAAACCAAAAAAACATGTTTTTCCGTCGTATAACACAAAAAAATTATTTAAAAACCTAATAAATGTGTTAAATCGTCTTTAAACGCTGTAAAATATAGAAAAAACATTTTTTGACGAAAATAATTTCCCTCAGGGACTGTATCATCTTTGGCGATGCTGGGTCGAAGGTCTTTTTAAGGAAAGAAGCGAGAGGATGTTCTGGGTAGGAAAAATGTTTGAGGGGTGGGTAGGAATCTAGGGAATCTAGTGTGTCCAGGAGTGACGGAATGAAAGACCAGTTGGAGAGGTCAAAGGGTCTCCCCAAACCAACCTCTCCCGATCTCAGCTAAACGTAGCGAACCACTTGGGATGACCTTCAGCAGAAGTGTTGGTTATCCAATAAATGGTTCCCGGGGTGGCGGTACCCAAACGCCTCACAAATTGCTAATGCTCTGTTCAAGGGATTTTAGGTTCATTTTTAAATAACGTGTACACCTATGAATAGGGCAGGTTACCTGCTGGCTACGGCTGTATTTAGTTTGGTGTAAAATCTTACGACTCCCAGGTAATTTCTATTATGTTTTTAGATGATGCTTTTATTTTACGTCGGTGCCTACTCGTCGCCTTTTTTTGTTAATGTTCATTAGCCGACCCCCGCCGGGTTCTCTATTCACTATTTTCTATTCACACCGCCGGCAGACAAGTGCAATAAAACCACTGTTTAACACGTCGGGTACTTGGCTCTATATTGCCCCGGACGCAACGGGAACCTTCTTACGTCATAAATAACATTGGATCCAGCAAATGGTTCTAAAAATGTAACAACTACTCCGAAATACCACTCAGAAGTGTTAGTTTAATTCCACAAAAAGGGGAGAGAACTATCTATGTAAGTACAAGTGTTACACATTGAATACAACTTGTCACGTTTAATTTTTATACAACGCCCATCCAATTTTAGGAACATGAACTGTGTTTATGGAATAATAACTATTCTTTTGGGGTATTTCACCACTATCTTGATAGTTTATCCATAGGATAATGTATATTTTCGATTTACTATTTACGATGTATTCATTTATTGCCCGCGTTTACTATCTTGTACTCGAACATATTAATAGTGGCGATCTATTGGATAAGTTTGCCGAGTTTTCTACCTATAGAGAGAATTTATTTAATTTATTAAGGATAAGCCATCAAGAGGAAGGTGAAATACCGCCTGAATTTGCTAATCATTTGTTGGAAACAGGCCATAGCATACAGACAAAAAACACGTTTAAACATACTAATAAAAAAAAATGATAATTATACAGCGCCGTTTTTGTGAATAGAAAGATTCAGAAAAACATACATATTATCTACAAACAAATACAAAAAGACATACTTACTTGGCTGGTCACTTCAGATAAACACACTTATTATATATTCAAAAGATTACGACTGCACGCTGATGGCAGTATAGTATAAAAACTGGCCATTGATTTAAAATTTCCTATTTTACCCTCCATTTCTAATGATATTAAATTTATTAGAAGATTAGTGGCAATAGTAGAATTTAGTGATCTCCTTAATAGTAATCTATTTAATATAATAGTAACTACCACGTAGTAAATAAGTAATCTCCTTAGAACTGGAGGATTTTAATGAAATGACCTTAAAAAGATTACAAAGCGAATCTGGGGTATGCTCAGCTTTAAGGAGAAGGTGCCGTAATTTTAACGAGACGTATAAAAGTCAATCCATTGATTTGACAATGTCATCATTGGCCACCTTCAAATCATCTGTTAACAAGACTTAAAGCTCCCTATCGTGTTGTTCTAAAAACTTATTACTGTTATGTAATGTAAATGAATATGAAGTGAATGTATGAATGTAATGCATATGTGAGTGTGTGTATGTATGTGTGTATACTTGTATGTATATAGGTCTATACATGTACATTATTCTATACTTACGGTGTTCTTGTTGGGTGTAATATATTATGTATACTGTGAAGCATATTATCCATTATGTCATCAATGTTGTGTTTGTCTGTAATTAGTGATAGTATCAACCATGTTATATATATATATATATTTTTATTTTATTTTTTTATTTTTTTTAATTGCCGGCAACCCGGGCGTTTATTGCAATAACATAATCATAATTATGTAATTGTATATGCGAGAGTTTTGGTATGACCTAAGGGTAATACCGAAATACTCATCTCCGATGAGAAAGCCGGAGCCATTCCGTTAAGTGATTTAAATACCATCCAGCAGACCTTGAACTGGATTCTTTTGAGCCAGTGACGATTTTTGAGGTGCTCTGAAATGTGGGAATATTTAGATACGCCACTGATAAGTCTTGCCGCAGTGTTGAAAACGATTTGCAACAGTTCTGTTCACTTGAGTTTTAAGGGGAAACAGTTTCAGAGTCCATACTGACACCCAGTAATTTGCTACATGTTTTTGGAGTGATGTCAATTTCCTGAAATGATTATTGGGGAGTTATCAATGCTATACTGACGTCTGCTTATGGTCGTCCAGAGAAACTCAATCTTTGACGGATTCAGCTTCAATCTGTTTAAGGTTATCCAGCAAGTAATTGCTATTAATACATGTATATTTTGAATTGTCCGTATTAAAAATATTAAAAAAAGAATAAAATCAAATATATCATTGAAGAAGACGAAAGAGTTGTTCCTGGATCTAAAATAATAAATATTGAAAAAAAATAATAGCACCATGAAAAAATAATAGCACCACGTAAAAAATAATACTACCTACCATGTAAAAAATAATAGCACCTTGTAAAAAACTAGCACCATGTAAAAAATAATAGCACCATGTAAAATCACCATTACGAACCATGTTTCCTTATTTTTACTTCTCCCACTCTCCACCCCCACTATCCCCAATTATAAATATGATTTTGCATTTATTGAAGAAGAAAATATGTAATAGATATAATTTAATTCTAATTTTTTGTTAGATTTAAAACGTTCTTTAATAATAACAACAAAAAATCTAATTAATGATTCGGATGTGTCTAAACCGGTAGCGAAATATATTTAAAAAAGATAAGTAACCGACGTAGGTACATTGCAAAATAAATGTCGGGTATATTATATATCAACAAAAATATTGGATCAGGGCGCCAAATTTTTTATTTTCCATCTGCCACGGATATCAAAAACTTTGTGGCCCTGCCCCAATGTGTATGATAATACTGCCGCTGGACCCGCCTTAAAACATTTACTATCTGTAACATTTCAGAAATCAATTGATTATTACACCCCTCCTTTGTGAAACAATCTATTTCGTATATTAGACCGCACATGAATGTAAATGAAGCAATAATTTTGTTCAAAGATGCGGTGAAATAGTCAGTGTCGCATGATAGTTTTGAAAATATTACTGTTTATGTGGAAAAGTTAAAAAAAAAATCAATGCATGACAGAAAACGACTGCTCACATTTTACCTAACAGCTAAGTGTTGTTGTTGTTTTAAATTACATAAATACTTTAATTACTTTTTACGGCCAGAATTTTGTTTTCTTCTCGCATAAGAAGCTCCCACATATGGCAATAACAATGGCGTGTATCACATACAGCATAATATATGTGAACATTTGATTGATGATAGGGCGTCACTTTCTGATATTGTTTTAACCATCAAAATGTTTTATTCTAATTATCATGACACGCTACAAGATAGATTTAGCGCCCCATTTCAAAATTCGTATTGTATTGCAAATAAGTGCTTGACTATTCCAGCAGCCAGTGGCGTGCACAATTTTTTAAATCAGGGTAGGCAGCCGGAAAAACAGCAAATTAAAATACAAAAAAACTTACCACTTTATTGATTTTTTTGTGACTTATTTTCTTTGATTAGAAAGGAGTTTTCGCTAAAATGGGTAAGCCTTTAATTGATGTTTTTTGGCATTATAGCCATGTCAAATATCCAAATAACCGCCTTTTCATGCACATTACTATATATATATTTATTTGCATATTTAATTTATTTAAAACCAACATAATATTATGATTATGCTTTCATTGTTACTAGTTTTACTAGTTAATAGAGGTACCAGCAGATGGCATTGATTGGTACATTATTTGTACCAAAAGGCAGGACCTTTTTCCACACTAACACAAACGAGCCTTCTCTTGAATACGCATTGCGCACACACATGTATTTTTTTTGGGTAGAACACAGTCCACATTTGAATAGTGGCATGTGCGTCATTTATGATACTTAGTTTTTGCTTTAGACATGTTTTCGTAGGGCGGTCGGTAAGCGTACGCGGAGCTGCGATTAGTAGATGGAACTTTGTGCGTGTTTTTGAAAGTGCAGATCGTTTATTTGCAACAATTTTATTCATTTATATTTTATATGGGTAAGGTGGGGTAGGCAGTGCTTATCGATTACACGCCTCTACCATCATCAACACAGCTCGCCGTTTAAAAGCATCTTCATTGATGCTAAATATGTCGATATCCGATTTGATTCTGTCCAATAACAACACGCACCGGCATCACTACTGGAAAAGTAGTCTTGCAGGTTCGGAGATAAAATATATAGTCTATAGGTGCTGTCGGAGATGAGATAATCATCAGGAACATAGAAATGAATGCTTTCAATGACAGGCAAGTTTTCAAAATATCCACTTATCAGTCTAAACAAATTTGTAGCAATGTGCACAATGCACATCCCTCCTGACACGTAAATGGTTCACTGCGAGCATACCCAAAAGAAAGTCAGTATTCGAGGATCCCACCACTTACCCGCCCCGGTATAGGTAACTTATGGTTACCCCTTCAGGGCACTAGCATGGACTTTAATTTTTTTTTCATGAACGACTCTACATTTAAAGAACGAAGCTAAACCTCGAATGTCCCCGCATACGTTGTTAGCAAGCAGTATGCAAGTGCTTGGTTATGTACAGGTTAGTATAGTGTTAGTAAATGCTTACCTTTTGATTAATGGATATAAGGATGAAGAATAAAACACACAGGAGAACACTAGGTCCGCCAAAACCAGTTTTGTGCACATAATGCACTTGAAAGGAAAAGTCAGAACATTATATTTAAAATGGTATGAACTGAGGTACATCTGAGAAAGGAGCTAAGAACTTCCCTCCCGGCAGTCCAGAGTTGGGTGAGACTGTGATCAGGATAAAGTCACGGAAAGTAGCCATAGATACTCTCTATAACTAACTCACCATCACGCCGTTTTCATTAGGCAGAGAGAGCGGACTGCCAAACAACTCGATCTTGACACAAATTCATATGTCATATTTATTTATTTATTTTTACATTTATTACATACAAGATATAAAAATATAAAAGGAAGCTTTGACTGTCCAACTAGGAAGTTTCCCGTTTTAGGACAGTCAAGATATCATAGATACTCTTTTATTATTCTGTTTATTGACATGGTCCGACCAAGTATCTGTTACAATTGATCGTGCCATGTCTTCTTCCATCACATTCATTCACATTCGGGTCATATATTCTCTGTACTAATTTCTACATTTCTCACACGAGCATACACGGTGTTATCACATATTATACACCTTAGGGATCTCATGTATACAGGTTTTAGTACCATTTCTTTCATTTCATTTCTTCATCTGCCAGTTCCATCCCTCACTGCCATCCATCAAGTTAGGTACGAGTGCGTCATTGTGGAAGCATTGCTTCTTTGGACACTTTTTGGTAGAGAAATCACAGAAATTTCTTCAGAACTCTCTAGATGAGGGAATACTTTACCTGGTGTGGACTCCAAATTACCGACCCACTTTCAAGTCTACTCCTTACCAAGGAATTGAATAAAATTATAGTAGGAAGATACTTAATATATTATAATAAATAAATTAGTAGGTACTAGCGAATCCAGCCCTATCTTACTCACCTGACCAAACTTACTCTTGTGGTGAAGGTGAAAAATACTTTCATCTTTTTCCCAACTTCATCGAACGACCATAATAAGCATCTGTCGCATAATTCTGTGTGCGTGTAGTTACCCGCCCAGTTACTTTTTGTTGTATTGCGGTGTTTACTGGAAAACAAGCGCAGGACGGAATCCGGGAGCGGGGAGTTGGTTCGCTCAGCCCGGCTTGGTAAAAAGCGGGCATGTCCTTGAGGCGACCTTGAAGGAGGCGGCCGAGCGCGCATTCCTCCCCTTAGCATTATTAATGCTTTGGGGGCGAGCGGGCAATCAGAACGCTGCACATAGCGCACAGTGTTTCGTTTCATAAAAGCTGGACGGTAAAAAAAATAACACACCAATCAAACTTGTAATCCACCTTTAGGGTGTATTTAACACTAATATGAAGAACATTTGAAAAAAACGATGCAATTTATTTTATTTTTTAAATTTATTTATTTTTTAAACACGTATAATTATAATTACGTGATATACCTAATTGTATGATTTTAACTGTTTTCCGCCACAAGCACTGAGATAAATGGCCTACGTCGGCTTATTTTATTGCTGTAAAATGTTATCCTTTATCCTTTGTGCTATACATAAAAAACATGTCTCTTCAACATTAGTTTGTCATGCAAAATAAAAATACAATATTTCATTTACCTAATAAAAATGCTAAAGTAAGTTATTATTTAAAAAATAATCTTTATTATATAAAAAAATTATAAATAATGTATTTTACATGCCTTTCAAAAGTAAGCTCATTTTCTTTCAAAACCGAAATATCTCACCTTAAGGCCCCGAAGTAGGCGTTCAAAGATCGCTTGAAAGAGATATATGAAAATATGAATGTTAGAGGGAGCGCGGTAATATTAAAAAACGATAATAATTGAGCGAAAATGGGGAAAATATTTAATAAATTCCGACTCCTTTGAAATAGAGCGAGAATCTCCAGACAAATGCTTTGCCACTGCGAATTTTTTCATGCCTATAACATATTAAATAACGGAAAAAATGTGTTTTAAAAAATTTTCGGAGTCTATTTTGCGATTTTTTTTCTATCGAGGGAATTTAAAATAACGGGAATATAAATAACGTTTCGGCATAAAAAATGTATAAATATTTTCTTCGAAAATAACATATATATTTTTTTGAACTTAAAAACTAATAGAATTAACGAGAAGCTTTTTAAAAATCGCTAGAAATGACGTCATCTTTCAAAAATTCTAAAGTGATTTATATACCTTCTAGCTTGTATGGGGCGAATCACAGTGCGGCGCGGCACAGAAACCGCGAACATTGAATTCGGCGGGTTGGTGCGTCTGCCATACTGAGGTGATCTTCTTGTTCTACAAACGGCATTACATTTGAATGTCCAACGACTGTACACTGCCTAATTAAAATACCTACTTCTCATAAAAACCTGAATTTTCAAATGATTTTGAATTACCTAAGGTACATTACAACTTAATACAAACTAATCTACTAGTAGTTCTGTGAACAGTAGACCTCACGTCAAAAAAGTATGTCACTAACATTCTCGCATTAAATAAATTAAAACGATAATTTCTTCCGCCATTATAAGATTTGTAAGTACCTACCTACATAATTTAAAACCATTTTATGGAAAATTAAAAAAAAAATTCAGTTGAGGATTTAAAAAAATTATTTAAAGTAACGTTACTATCACTGAAAATTCTTTTTTCATTATTTCTTCAGGTAGGTTATATCAAAATAAAAATTGCGATGCATCTGAAAAAATAATCTTTACTAAACCAATAAAACGGCCACCATCTTGAAACGGAAACGTAACGTAAAACAAATTTATAGAAATGCGAACAAGTCAGTCAGTGAATTCAAATCAAAAAGCTGAAATGTTTCTGCAACCCCTTTTAAAAAATCACGAGCCTGTCACGCTGTCAGTCGACTCGGAGCGCTGAATGACGGCCACACCGCCATTTCAAGAAATCCAAAGTTTACCTATAGAGCCTCATAAAAAGGTGAAATCTAAATATGAATCGATGTTAGCAGAATACAATTCGGATTGTTTCAAACTCGTTTGGTCCTCGAGCCCTTTAGAGAAGTACGAGTTTTTATGAGTCAGGCCCATTGTTACTCGCCGAACCTCGTGCGCTTCTCCGGTTCCACGAATCTGTCTGTTTGTTCGTTTGTTTCCATTGTTTTCCTTGATTTCTTCTCGAAATATATTTTTCTCCCCGTATTAGTGTATCCTCGGATAATATGTTAAGTTTGACCGTTTACAGAAGTAAGGAGAAAATACTGTGGAAGCGATGAAGCAGAATTTCAGATATCTTAAGTAATCGTTACGCGAAAGGAAGAAATCAACCCGTAAAAACTTTAATACATATATTAAAAATAATTTTCAATGAGGATCAAACCTTCTTTTTTACAAGAATATGTATATTTATACATATGTATAATAGATTTTGATTATATTCGTAGTCCTCCTCACTAGGAGATCCTGTGTTGAGGGGAAATAGGTTTTGGAAGTTTTCAGCGACTTCTATGATTCGACTTCATGTTTCGGGTAAGGTTTGCCAGAAACTTTTACGACGATGTTTTTATTATGCTGGTAAGTAATTTATCCGGTAGTTTCTTAACCAAGATTTAATGTCCTTAATTTTGTTTTGAATTGTTTAATACTAAGTGGGAGTTTGTTATATACCTTTACTGCTAAAAATTTAGAGCTTCTTTGTCCAAAGATAGAGTTACACTTTGGCATATTTAGTATCTCTGTTTGTTTGACTCTGGTTTTATGAGTATGTAAGGTGTTTGCATGTAAATCATTTTTGAGGTGATGTACCTGAATGTTTTTGGCATAGATTTTCTGTATATTTGTAACGTCAAATTGTTTAAAATTTTTTGTTGTTGACGTCCTTATGGGAACTTTTATTATGGTCTTTATGATGCAATTCTGAGTTACCTTCAGTTGTTTAACGTGTTTTGATATTGCTGAGCCCCATCCTATTATTCCATATTCCAATTTAGAGTGGCATAAAGCATAGTATACTCTCTTTAAATCCCTAGTTGACAAAATGTTTCGTAATTTTCTGAAGAAGTAGATGAGTTTTTTTAGCTTTTTTGAGGTTCGATCAATGTGTGAATCCCAGTGTAGTTTATCGTCAATTTCGATCCCAAGATATTTAATGATTTTGGTTTGTGTTATATGCGGGCAGGAACATAAAGGAAAATTGTTTTGACAATGACGGGGATATTTTGGTTTTGCTTGGGTATAGGTAGGTACTTGCAACATATGCCACCACCTTACCAGTTTCACGCTTGCATATATGTCTCCGAATTTTCGGACAACGTGTATATTATCTAGATATAGGTTTCCTGTACTAATATTTCATAGTAACGTTTATGCAATAAATGTCATACTCTTTTTTTTATCTCAGAACTAATAAAACGCTGTATATAATATTACAGCTTAGCAGTTTTGCAATGTCACACTTTGCGATTCTTGAATTGAGTAATGATCTGAAACCAAAATATGAAATTTAATCCACATTCGACTCGTAACAACGGTGATGAAAAAAATGCAACATAACTAACGTGGGTTTACAAAAAGAGTACACAAAATATCCTTATAGGTGAACTTTCACAAAAACATGTAATTTAAATATGTAATTTCATTTTTTCCGATTTAATGTCCGGGTTAAATCTTCAAGGATGAAAAACTAAACCCTTTCACACACTTTTCCACAAAGGATCATCTAGTCAATCAACACTATGCAAGTGCATTATATAAGCAAAATAAATACAAAACAATACAAGAACAATAAAAATAAATAAATAACAATAAATTAATTATATTATCTTATCTGAAATAACTGTTGAACGGTGACTTACAAAAAAATAGGAAGTAGGTACAATCTGTATTAAAAAAAATATTTTAACCAAAAAGTTATTTTAAAATCTGTTTCGTTTTGTATAGGTACCTACCCATTTATCAAAAAAGCATAATCCCTAAAAGTTTGATCTACAACGATTTGGAAAAAAATGACGTCGCTAATTTACACAGATCTTTCCACTATAGGCCAACGCAATTGTCATGATATTTGAACATTTTCATTCAATTGCAGCAGAAATAATGATCAATAGTGCATAATAATATTATAGTGTTTAAATAATCTATTTGAAGGCTAAAGAAGGAGTTGGCGCAATACGGCATAACACCCCAAAAACAAATAAATTTCACTTTTGTTTTCGTGAATGAATGAATGCAAATATTGGAAGTGTAAATTAACCCACTTCCCAACTTCAGATCAAGCTGAAACTCAGCAGATATACTCGTTATAGATGACATGCATTCTACCAACGTGTGTTGTCAATCAAGCATACACACTAAAATTGGACGAAATCACAGCAAGATTTATACCAAATAAAAGACAGTTCTATCCAATATTATATTATTACTACAAAAGATGTATTATTGTAAAAAATAAAGATAAATACTTTGTTTTTTTACGAGTTGATTAAAAAAAAATAAGCAACTTTGTATACACTATTAATATGAATATTATCTCTTAAGGAGAATTAATATTTTTTTAAAACAAAAGTATCGTCTTTTGAGTCTTTGGGTGGATTTTTTTAACCGTTTACTTCCAAATGAATAATAAAATATAGACTTTTATAACTTTTAAATATAGCACTTGCCCTAAAAATAAATAGATAATTATTACTTCAGTTAGAAGCTCACTGCAAAACTTCACAACATGAATTTCCAACCACATATCCCAAGTTCAAGAGTGTGCAGCGTGCACGCTATGCAGGGGGCACGAATTCATACTACAACGAAGTAGACAGGTAAATTTCTATCACTGAAGTCAGAGCCCGAGCAGTTGCAGTTTATTTCAATGGGAAGGTCATTTACCATCGCATCGCGCACGCTTATTATTAGAATCCGTGCAATTATTGAGTAATTAAGTCCCAAGTCATTAATCGATCGCATTAGCCCGAGTGTAATAGGGAAAATAAATACTCGTCGAGTTGATTCTCGATTCCCTGCGTCCAGCTCGGCTACCCACTTATTAGAAGGTAGCTGAATCGGCGTTTCTTGAAAGGAATATTATCAGCCATGTTAGCTGATGACTGCAAACTGAGTTATATAGACACTCACACTGGTTAGTATAATATGGGGAGTTAATATAGAGGCAATGGGAGGACTTCAAGGCCAAGTGTATAAACTGGCATCGATCGATTTGAATCGCTTGATCAAACTTAAATGGCTGAAAACGGAACGTTTGTGCGTACCATGTATTAAAAATTCAAGAACGGTAAGATTATGACATTTTGTACAGCTTTTTCGGTTTGGAATTTACTTTCTTATCCTAATTTGTATTGGTAGTGTATGGCGAACAATATGTTGAAATAGGCCAAGCCAAGACGCGTATAGCGTACTGTGTCACCTACATGTATCTATAAAGGTGAAAAATAGTCTGTTGTTGAGACAGGACGATAAATAGTATGCTAACAGTTTTTCAAATCCAAACATTGGTCGGAGCTTCACGGGAAGACTTTTATCGGGTTTCTAATCAAAAGATATTCCCGAGAATGCATTTATTATTTTCGTGCAGGGGACTTATAATAACTACCTACCTATTCAGTGTAAATCTTTCTTGACTTGAAATATCACGAAACTGCGCTGTGAAAATGCAATGTTAATGTTATTTTTACTAAGAATTTTGTAAAAATTTATCACCGTTAAACTTAAAACCTTAAGATAACAGAATTTAAATAAATTGTTGGTCCTTCGAGTCGGATAGTGACAAATTGATTGTAAATGATTCAAAATTAGCTTGTTTCATACCGTACCTACTCCTAACTAACTAACCATCACTTCGTTTCTCCGCAGGGGTAGGCAGAGCGGACGGACCGCCAAACAACTCAGTCTTGGCACACACTATTTGCTTCATTCACATTTATACTCAGTCTCATACGTACTCTTCTGTTATTCTGACTGGTTACATTGCCCGACTCAAGTATCTGATCCATTAATTGTGCCATGTCTTCATCGGGCGTCCCTGACTTGTTCTACCGTTCACATCCGCGTTATATATTCTCCTTACACGCCTTTCTTCTTTCATTCGCTCTACATGCCTAAACCATCGAAGACCTCCGTGGTCTCCGGGGCTTCCGTGGTCGAGGTGTAAGAATTCGAATAACAAGCTGGTGGTCATGGGTTCAAATTCCAGCGTGCGCAAGTAAATTTTATTTCATCGATTTGTGTTATTTCAATAATTACTCATTTAAAATAAAATATACCACATATATGGCACGTTCGGTTCCATGACAACTCAACACAGTGACAATTCAACACAATTTTAAAAAGTGATATAAAGTCATTAGAAACGACGAAAAAAATATTTTTTTTAACCTAACCTAACCTACTTAACCCAGTTAATAAAGTTTTTGTTTCATCACCGTAAAGTTTTTGTTTCAGACCGGTCAGTGGTTGAGTGGGCATAGCGCTTGGGTCTCACCCGAGCGTCGCGTGTTCGATTCCTCGGCTGGCTAAGTCCTCCATCACAACACAAGCAACATTTTCGGCTTTCTGTGGTGGTAGTAGGAGATTTTCAAACATTGTTGGGTTATTCGTAACCCAACAATGTTTGTCTTTCTTTTTATAAAAAAAAAAAAAAAAAATCACTTTCCATGACTTTATATAAATTTTTAAAGATGTGATGAATTATCATTGTGATGATTTATCCGGTCACCGGCACGTTTGAGAGTGGAAGTTATATCAGTATCGCCAAGGTGTAAGAACAAAATTCAAAATTGAAGCTTCGCTTGAAAGAGCTTTACCAGATCTTACTAGCTAGGTGCTTCCTTACCTTGCTCTGCCCCAACTTCTTCCCCTCCCCACTACCGTCAGCATCACAAAATACCCCAATTGGGGATGCCATACTATCTTTGGCTCCAGACAGTTAGGACTTTTATGCGGTTTCATATAAAAAGCGTCCCTATATTGATCATTATTAGGTGAGTGTACCTATTATCTATTAGTCGATAGCTTTGTAAACTAATAGTAAAGAACCGTGCCGTTCGATGGCCTTTGGTGGAATCGATACCGGATCGCGGCTTCGGGTTGCATTCTGCACCGCCGGCAGATGGGAGCCAGGCCGGCCCAGTCGAGGGGAGGAAGTCATCCGTTCGATGGCGCAAATTTTTCGCTATTTATACCACGAACTGCCGGCCACACGCAGCCACCTACACGCACTGAGGTGACCAGTTGTTTTGTGTTAAATGTAATTTATGAGTAACCATTTTAATAAACAATTTAGTAATTGGGGCAATGAATGTAAAGCATATATTATGTATAATTCATTATTGCAATCCATCAAAAACGCGATGACGGAAAATCAATTACTTTTGAATTTGCACACTGCAAATCAATGAATGCCCGACCACACGGAGAAAAATAAGTATTGCTGATTCATTAAAATCTCTTTAAATTATTGGTAATCCGGTTAAAATCGGGACTGCAGGCCGTTTCCTGATAAACTTTTAGTAAATTCGTAATAATATCGGAACACGTGTTCACGCACCTGCGTTTATCTTGACAAAATATAATGACGAAATGTGAAAATGTTAGGATTTTCATTAATACATGTTTCGGTATTTTATTACAAGATATCAGGAAACCTATCAATTAATTGGTTAAGGCGATGTCACACGTAGTAATGCAAATTCATGTGTTTTTATTTTGAAAATTTGGTCGCTTAAAAATGTATCAGATGCTTTAATTTAATACTGCGAGTAGAATACATCTTGGCCTTTGAAATTATCGAGTAGTTTTTAGATAATTCTTTTTATAAGCCCAGAAAAAAATAATGTATAAGGCCTATGAAAAATGCTTTAAACTTCAAAATCTCCTACTTACGAACCCATTTTCGGTTATGATTTTATTGTATAATGTGGCAAATTAAGTTATTTATAAAATGATCGAAAAAATTTAAATATTTATTCCTGAACATCCACAAAATAAAATAAAAGGCACTTTTTGGCAATGTTTTTTTCTTGCATAAATCAAAACAGTCGGATGGTGTTAAGCGGGAATTTAAACCTTATCGCCATCTACGTAATGGTTATTATCGATAGCGCTTAATTTAAAATATTAGACGACGTAGTACATCGCCTTAACTTATTAATTTGGAATAATTTGAAGAGATTTCCTATAAATTAGAAATATTTTTAATATTCTCTCCGTGCAGAAGGAAAATCGAAACGAGAAGAAAACTAGGTAACTATACGTTACACAGGTTCTCAAATACTTCTAACAAACCTATTAACAAACTTCCGCTTTGTAATGAATTTAATTTTTTACAAAATTTTGCAGATCTATGATTTTGTTCACGAAATGGTTCTATTTTAGCGATATATCTCCCGTTAATACACCGGTTCGTCTATATTAGAGGATCCCAAATTTTACCCAATTTTTACCCCGTAGACCTATTGTCGATTTTTTTTGAATGATGAATTTTCCTAAACCAATTTACGTCAAACATTATTATAATTTCTATATTTCAGAAGATTGCCTCCCGTTGCCCAACAACCGGGTGGCGAGTTACAGTTTAGTGTCATTTTATACTTCAAGTGCGCTTTCAATTTCTTCGTTTATTCCGATCAGTTCTTCATGTCACATGATATTCGTTTCTTCATCGTTCCATTTCGATTGTCAAAACGTCTTCATACGTATTTTTACTTACTTACTACACTTATTGTGTGATTTAAATGTTGAAAGTAAACCAAAACGTTATTATCCTGGACGTTAGTCAAAACAAGTTGGGGAACTAGGAAAAATCGCGCTTTCCAATGTGCAATGTTTTGCTTCAATATATTTATTCTGAGAAGAAAGGGAAATTTACGAAACATCAAATAAGTTATTTCTATTATTAGTATCATGTTAATTGTGTTATTTCTGAACGCCTGAATGTTGAAGATGACATGATGTTAAATTAGGGTCTGCTGGCGAGTATCCCCATTTACATCTCGTAGATAAACATTTGTTTGCATTCATGGACAGAAAGCCAAAATCGACCCCTGGGGGTCCATATATACCACTTTGGGAACCTCTTGTCTATATCAATCTGCGGTGGCTTTAGATAGATTAAGTAGCGGTTGTCCCACCAAAATGAAACGCCTAGTCAACCTCTCACATTCCCTTGCATCATCTGTCGTGCCACACGATAAAAAAATTGATATCCTATTTGGCTCGCATCGAGTTCACTGAAGGAAGATGGAAATAAATAGATATACAATATACATGAAAACACACAATAACATAATCATAAAGCTATTATCTCTAAAGAAGCGAGGACCGAGGATATAACAGCGTATTGCGTACTGACAATTGATACTTGTAACGGATTGTAATTTTAACGAAAATAATTCATCAAGCGATCGTGTTTGTTTGTCATAAGGAAAATTAAGAACGGGGAAAAGGAGGTCTTTACCTTGTGAATGGTGTTGGTTTTATTTGGAAATTTTGGGGGTTTCTGGAAGGTTCACTTCAAGTTTCAAGTGAGCATTATTACAAGCACTGTTGTTTCCACAACACGCTCTGTTCTGTAATCACCACACGACACTATTTAATTTATTTAACTGGGGGATGACAATTATTTGCACTCTATACGGACTCTTCATCAGATTAATTGCGAAAAGGAGCGAAACTTTTAACGACGAATAGTATTCGAACATAAAACAAAATAACACTTGCTTTGGGCTTCTTTTAAATCTTCTTTCTTCTAAGGCAATACTTTTAAGAAAGGAACAGAATAAGGTAAAAGGCGATTTTTGTAGGAACTGAATATGGGATAGTCATAAAACTATTTCAATACTAAACACAGCGGATAGACTCATATATTAGCTCAGTGGAAAGAGCAGTTGGAAAACTAGATCGCGGCAATAACCTTTATTCTCGTGCGATTTTCTAATGCGTTAAGTTTCATAATCCTTTCTATATTTAATTCAATTACATATAAATTATCAATTAAATAAAGTCGTTGAATTCACTACCTGTTTTCCCGTGGTCATTACTTTGATAAATAAATCAAACTATTGTATGCGACATTTCGGAGAGATTTTTCTCCCGCGTCTCTCTCTCGGACTAGTTTTTCTCGTATGGAGTCGTCATTTCTTGACATATACTATACAATATACATATATACCCATACCTACTACCTTCTATCAGACTGCAGTATGCAGTAGGTAGGAGGTAGATACCCACCTGCCCGCTGCCACCCGTCCATTGCATGTTAGGGATCGGAGTATGTTGGGTGTATTGTATCGAACGCATATCTCGAGGTACGGAATAACAATCACCGGTTAGGTCGTATTATTAGTTATATTACGAACTGCACATATTATGTACCTACATGAATGTATGTACTTGTACAGGGTGTTCCTTTCATACAAAACTTTAATTTGGATTTGATGCCAAAATACCAAACCAAACTGACAAATAATTTTTTTTAATTAAGGTGTGCAAGAATTTTTGTTTGTGCGATATTGAAAAAAAAAAGTCACCGGAGACTATAGTTTTTTTACTTCAAATAATGTAAGGAATTACTGGTTAAAGTAAGTCAAGTACCTCCCTTAAAACCCTGAATATTGAAGTGGCCAGAATAAGGAAATTGACGTGAATGTATTATCTCATGGGAAGTCACATTATCACTAATGGGATGGTAGGCATAGGATGGGAGATAATAAGGATGGTTTACTTTATTATAATTATTACTGTCTGATGTGTACCCGAAGTTGTTCGGGGTTATGAATGGTTTGTGGTTGTTAATTCGAGCGTGCCTTAAACCTGGGTGTAGTTTTAAGGTGAAAATAATATTATTATTAACCTTCCAGCGGGCGCGTTGAGAAATTTCCCTTGAGCGGGCGCTTGTCGTAAATTTTACGTCATCGAGTTTTCTCCATGTAAGTGTTGTTTTCTTACACAAATGTTAAGGAATTTTTTTAAGAATATGAAAAATGATAATAGGCAGTAATTATTTCACTTTCTTAAAAAAAAAAAACGAAGCAACACTCTAAACATGTTAATATTTCAAAACAAAATATTTTATCGACCTATTTAGTCAGAATCAATATTCTCATCCTTTAATTGTTACAAACCACCTCAACTGAAGAATGGTTCTTCCATGTAATGGACTGGCAACGGCAACACTTCATTGATGCTGAGGATCTTTTCTTATCCAGTGCACATAACCGACAAACACCGCGTTTTGGAAAGCTTCTGTTTTCTTCTTCTGTTTTCGGTTAAACTGCCCGACCGTAATTCACTTTAAGGAAAACATTTATATCTTGCGGTAAATGTTTGACATTTGATTTGACTCTAGCATAGCTCGAAGCTCGATGCTGACGACTAAGTGGTAAGAGTGGGGGAAGCGATAAGGCGCGTCTGTCGTAAATTTTACGACAGCGCGCCCGCTGGAAGGTTAAGAATTGAAAAAGTACATTTCATTTACGTATTTGTTTCACTTTATCGTGCCATGTCTTCCTCGGAAGTCCTCGAATTCCACGTAAAATGCGTACAAAATCAACCCATAGAAAACAACGATTTTTTACTACGATTCTCAAAAATCTTTTAAAACAAAAAAAAATGTTTTGTTTGAGGATTGAACCCTTCTACCCAGGAACTGGAGTTGACAACTCTAGCAACCGAGCCAAATCCCGATTGGATAAGACCCACATTTTCAGAGTATCAGAGATATTCGTCAATATCATTGATTGATTGAATATAAAAGTGAAAATTATATACGTGTATTTAAAAAGAAGAAGTTATCCAAATAAAAACGTTTTTTTACCACAAACACAAGAAAACACGAATACTCAACATTCCTTAGACTAGTTATGTAGTTATGTTTTATGTAGGTGGGTCCTATGCAAGATGAAAGTGGTAAGAAGTTGATATTGTCTCTCTGGTTGATGTTTAGTCTTGGTAAACAAGTCCGATTCTTATAAAGTTTATCTTGTACAAGGCATTGCAGTGCCATCCGTATGCATATATGGGAGATATTTGAGGAAGTGAATTATGTTTCCAAACCTGGAATGGACCAGTGGCCAATGACAGCACAAAGAAAAATAGTTTATTTTAATACCTATGCAACAACAATCTAAACGGCCTGACTCGACTGTTGATGTAAACAGTCATTGAACACAGCATGCAGGTCATGCCATACTAAAAGCAAGAGTTTTACGAGTAAGTTTCAGTTCACCTTTGCTTTATAGCAACTATATATAGCAGATAAGCAGGTTTAGTGCACCTACTTAGACGACCGATCGGTAAGAACTTACTTTTAGTCTTTTTAAAAATAAAACCACAAAAAATCCAACTTGATATACTTGGACTTGATATACTCGAAAAAAAAGGCTCAAATCAAAATAAAACTATTCTATAAAATAGAGTTCAAATGTGCTGCAGGTTCACTAGTTTCCCGCTTGTACCATGTATTTGTATATAATATACACACTTTTAAACAAACAATAGGCAAATATGATTTAAGATTTTCTCGGCCAAAAGTATTTTTGTTATGTTTTTTGGGGTGTTATGCCGTGTTGCGCTAACTCCTTCTTTAGCCAACGTTTCTGAAAACGTTACAGTTTCCATCATCCTACATCTGCCCTGAAGATATATTTGAATCACTTTTTAAATGGGTTTCTGAAAGTATATGGGGATTTCGTTACATCGAACTTCTAAATTAGTTGTGTATCTAACCCATCTACATAGCGTGTATTATAATATGTTATATACCTCGTAATTTCAAAGGATTCCATCTTTGTAGTCATTTTTGTTATGTCTTTTGTTATGGCTATGTATATCAATCAAAACTATGAGCTTTTTCACGCTGAATAAATTGACAACTTCGATGCACGGTGAGATTCACATTATATTTATTTGGTTAATAAAGCGTGGTGCTCTATGACTACAACTGAACGTGCGTGCGTACCTATTATGCAACGCACGTCTTGCCCTTCACGGTGACGTGATAGATGAATGAATATGATATGCGATTTGGATCCGATATGCGCTGACCGGTACGGGCCAATGCAGCGGATGGACCTCGGTCTCCGGACCCGGGAACCTTGTGTCTGAAATGTAGGAAGAGAAAGTAAGTACATTATAATTATGTAGATTATTTTTATCTGTTCGGGCCGCATTATCGCCCGTTTATGGTTCATCTTGAACTGAAACAAAGGTGAAAGATTTTGAGAAGAAGACTTGTGGAGAATTTATATTTATTTTTAAATATGTACAGAACTCCACACATATTAACTCACTATGTCATCTTTATGTTGTGTAGCGAAAGGACGCATTCCGAACTAGTAGAATCTGGAATCCCCAATTTCGGTATTTTGTTATTTTTAATGATAAACTAATGTTTATAAGACAAGGTTTTATGCATAGCATAAAGGATAGCAAATAATTAGTCGCCGGAAAGACAAATACAAATTGAAAATATATCCCGAGTAACAATAAATGTCGCCAACGGGAATTGAACCCGTGCCTTCTGATGTCCGGTCAGGTGCTCTGTATCCACTGAGCTAGGTCGGCTTATTTCCAACCCGCTAAATGATTCAATATGTACTAGTACCTTAATCAACAATTACTGCTTATTATATTTTTTCCACCTGTAAACAACCAACTTTATTTTTGTAGGACAGGCTTTGTTAGTGCTAAATTTCTCACTAGATGGCATCGAGACATATGATATCTTCATTTATTGGTGAAATGTTTTTGACTTGTCAAATATTATTATTGTTTAATGTTAAACTAATGTTTATAAGACAAGGTTTGTATTTGGCCTAAAGTTATTTATCTTCCCGACTTTAGGGCACACACGAGGCTTTATCATTAAGCTGGTCACGTAGGCACCTATTATTTATCCTTGACACAAGACACAAAAAAAGATATGTAACAATTAATTCAATATTTGTGTTTTATTGGTCGTCAGAATAATTCTTGAATATTGCTCACACGGTGTTTTGAATTTCGTCATGTATGAAGTATGCTTTTCCCAGACAGTCACGCCAGCGTCACGGTCAACCTCGTTTATATCTGAAGCAATGATCAAAACACATGATTATGATTACCTACTAACTAATGATTCATATTTCCATGCACCACTCCAAGGTTACGAATTAGATCTGGTCGTACGATTGATTAGCGCGACAGTGTGTTTTAATGAGTGGCTCTCTTCTGGGTGGTTCGGGTTTGTTACGCCACGTTGCTCTACCGTCGAACTAGCTCTCCTTGGAGTAACTGCCAGTACCACTCATGTTATAAACCGATATAATTGTTTTGTGGGCTTCTCCGTGTATCGGAAATAGGCTCATTTTTAGTTTACTTGTGCTGAAATTAATGAAAAAAAATTCTTTAGAAGAAGAACAAGTTAAACAATATTAGAAATTATCTTTGGAACGGTGTGGGATAGAGAAGCGATATGTTTTCACGGTTCCATGATAACTCAACACGATGACAATTCAATACACCTTTAAAAAGTGATAGTCTGCAATCAATAAAGCAATGGAAAAAACTAACCTATGCTCCTAACCTACATACATTTTTTTATTTTTATTTTTATTTTTTTTATTGAAACATATAAACAAGGTTACAATTTTTTTTAACAATATAAACACCAATATATCAATCACTCTCCTAATAAAGCAGCTGCTTGTGTTTAGGAGAGGACAACAAAAATATTTTTACATTTGTTTAAATTAAACAAAAAATATTAGTAATAAAACAAAAAATAACAATAAAAATAAAAATATAGGTTAGTTAATAAATGATTCAAAGAATTTAAAAGGCAAAAACATATTTCTAAACAATAAGTAAAGTTATGAGGTAGTACAAGAGTATTTTAATTTAATTATTTTTTTTTATATTTTTCGTAGTTTTCTTCCGATCGTATATCAAGGGGTAATTTATTAAATAATTTTACACCCTTGAATATATATAGTGATGTTGTTCTGTTGTGGTTCGTGCTAGTGGCACGGTTAGTCCTCCAACAGATATTATTCTTTTGCTAATATTCAATTGTGGTAAATTATTTTTACTAAAGAAATCTTTATGTATTTGTAGAAGTGCAATTTTGTCATAAATTTTTGTAAGTGGGGGAACCGGGAAATCTTGAAAAACATTTATAGTTGGGTAGTAATATGGCTTTTTTAAGATGATTTTTATTAGTATTTTTTGAATAGTTTCCAGTGGGAGTAGGGATGATTTATATGCGCCCCCCCAAGCCACGATTCCATATTGTAGGACAGAGTGCGCCTGTTTAACCTTGTTTCATATCTTTTCATGACTTTATATAAATTTTTAAAGGTGTGTTGAATTGTCATTTGATGAGTTATCTGCTCACCTGTTTTCCCAAACAAATTTGTGTTCTCATTAGTTTTGTTAGTAAATATCTTAGTTTCGCCAAAAAGTGAAAATACAATGTCTTTACTTTAAGCCACCATTATGCAAATGGCGGTGCTTTCTGAATGTAAACTTTAATGCAGTGGTATTGATCGCAATTCTAGGGATTATTTATTCTGTGGTCTGCAGCCAGTTCTCTGTTAGTGAGATAATTCACTGAGTTAGTCACCCGGTACAAGGACAGGGCGGAACAATGATTGGTTACCAAATCTTAAGTAATCCATATACCCTAAAAACCTTGATACTAACTTGCTGAAAGGGAACTAATCGAGATTCATTGTAACTCCTTCACCACGGCATATAAACCATTGTTTGTTTGACTAGCACTGCCAAAAGAGTTACTGAATTGTTATTATTTAAATTTATTTGGTTTTAAGCCCAGCTGGGCTTTTACATGGATTATAAGAACAGAATATACCTCGTGTACTATCGAGCGTCATACACAAACATTTTAGCATTAAACTGATAAACTAAATATGAAACAAGCTACGTATAAAACAAATCACTAAAACTACATTACCAACGCTACTATAATTTGTAAGGTTAAACAAGGTATTGGTATAGATTACGCTTATTTCTATAAATGGAGTCAGTACTATATCGATAGTACCCCCAAACTTGTTGCGCAGATCATGAGTGAGTTTGTCTGATAGTTGGTAGTATATGTATTGCAGAAGAACGTTACATTTTGTCTTGTGTTCCTAGAAGGTACACGGAATTTAATAGTAATTAATAAATAAATAATTCATGATTTTAATTATAATTTTGAGATTTAAATTTATATACCTAATAAATTTGTGCTGAATTAGTTTTATATTGTTAAGAGTACATTTTACACAAAGGGGACCAAATAGATGAATTATATTCTACTTGACTTCTAACTACATGTAGAGAGTTCGCATACAATCAAAGGAATTAAAATCAATTAAAGTTATGCAAAGGAACTTAAAAAAGACTTATTAGTTATATCGTGAAACGATCAAACCAAACTCGACATATTTATGACCGTAAATAATATTACCAGGAATTTTAATTACAGTTTCAAAATATCGTTGACAGAAAACTATATTACAAAAAAACAGGTCAATAAGGTAAGGTAAATCTTTTTGAAAACAAATATTGCCTTGCCTGTTGGATCTTCTAATTGCTATTGATTTGAAATATTTGGAAATTTTTCGTTTCAAAAACTACACATAGCTCACATTCCGTCCCAAGAAAGTCTATCTGAGATTGATGTTATCCACATATTATACTCCGACAATATCCCTGGAGAAAGAAGTGAACATTTTGAAGTCGTACTTAAGTTCGGTACATCAGTCGGTCCGTATCCTCGCTAGGTGCCACATTCCTCGCTCAAATTTAAGCGGGGCAAATCGGCCGCTTAAGCCTTAATAAGCAGCAGATTAGTTCTAGTAGTAATAGTTGCAGTAATAAATGTCAAATTTGACGTTTACGTGAGTATTTACGTACTTTCATTTCATCTATGAATACGACTATTATATCGAGCGATGAGGGATGTTGATGTTATTAATTGATAATCAATCTAAAATAGTCAAATGGTCTGGTAAGGTGTTAAAATAGGGATTTTTCAACGTTAAGACATTTCGTTTTCAGCGGATTGTTCGTCATAATTTCATCAATAGTGCACCGCCTCCAGTACAAAAAATGCTACTTAAAATTAGTATCCACGAACATAGCACAATGCTGATTGAAGTTGGGAACTTATTATTTGTGAATGCTGCCGTTGGTGTCACATTTTCAAAGCTTGCGACCTCCGAAGACAGCAGAGAGAATAGAAATACCATTCACGTAGACGTACTTTGGTTTTACAAAGAAAAAATGCACACATACCTCTGTTAAAATCATACACAGTATTATTGGTGATATTGAGTTTTACAACCTATATGCTGATTACTTGCTATTTTTACTTGCGACACGTTCCACAGTGGAAGATACTCACAGTATTGCTCTGGTGTAAGAACACCATTCAGAATTGAAACGTAGCTTGAAATAGCTTTAGCCGTGTTTGGTGACCAGATCTGAATAGCCAGGTACTCTCCCACCTTCCTCTTTCTCATCTCCTTCTCCTCCCTACTACCTTCAGCCTCGAAACATACCCCAACTGGGGATGCAATGGTCTCACTGGCTCCAGACGGTTGGGAGCAGTTGGGACTCTTGTGTGGTGTTTACAAAAAAATAATATTTGTTCCAAATTAATATAAATACCAAATTTTTTTTTTACTCCAACCCAATAAAATTGGCTCCTCTCATCTAGAGAACTTTGTTGACGTTAGGTTAGGTTAAAAACAACAAAATAAAACAATAACACCCAGGTATATAGGTATTGTGAACCCACTAGCAAAACAAATAATGTCAGAACTATAAATTATTTATCATCGCTTTCTGCCACGAGGTGCCGATTTATCACCCAAGCGACCAGCAATATAGAGAGAACTTTTGTTATGGTCGTAAATATATATACAGGGTGTCCGAGGGTAAAGTGGCTTAACTTCAGGAGGAGATTCTACATGATGGTAGGAGTAAAAAAGATGAATAAATGTTTCATACCAAAAGACATACGAGTCAAAAAATTCTTGGTGTGAAGTACAAACTTACCCGAGAAATTCGCTGTGAGCTTGCCGGGAGTGAGTGTGACAACGTTGCATATTTGTGTTTACAAAATCGTATATTTTAAAACAAATTCAAAAAGAGGACAGCACTGAAATAACAAAATTTATTACACTTTTGACGATAAAATTATATATAACTATTAATCACTTAACTAATGTCATTTGAAAAAATTAACAAATTTTCAATATGTCCCGAAAACATAACGAATATCTGCCCGTTATTCGTGGGTAAAGCCAGGAATTTTTACAGTAATTAAATAACAAAATTACGCACAATTTTAACAGCTTGGCAATCTACAACTATATAAATACAATATTAAAAGTAAGTCTATGGAAAAACATGCGCTGAATAAAAATGTTATTTTAAGTAAGTCTTAATAAATCCACACTAGATAAAGAGACACTACATTATCACGTTTTGATTATAAGAATCAAGTTTTCAAAGTCAAACACTGCTTAAACAAAGTACATTAAATTATCAAATCTTACTTTGCTAATAAAATAAAAGTTATTGACACGACGCACCGCAAGTAGCGTTGCATTCAAATTCAAAATGGACGGGACGTTTCAGGAGTATAATAATGTGTGTAGGTATATTACTTAAAATACATTTAGATGAGACATGAAGCGAAAAAATAGGTTTCGCTTTTTCACTTCCAACTCCCCCAACGCTCTAACTAAAACTACTGAATCCGGTCTACGCGCACCGTTTATTGTATGCTAATAATAGACGAGATATTAGTACGCAGAAGTGCCTCTAATTGTAGCTCTATGTCTATCATGTAGAATCACCTCCCGGAGTTAGTGCACTTTTCCCCTGGACACCCTGTATATTCATCGTTTCTCAGTAAATCCATTGAATTTCAAACGCGTAACAGCGTCTGTGCTTGTATCTTCGAATAGTGGAATCGAATGGTGCGATAAAAGTGATGTATTAAACATTTAAAAGCAATATAAAATATGATGACATTAGTGTTTACACCATAAACATCAGCACCACTGTAAAATGAAGATATTCTCTAATCGAAAGTTTAAGGTGGTAGATAGGTACTTTTAGTTTCGCCTTGAAGAAAAACCACCATTCAGAAACGAATCTGTGGCTATTGTGTTTTGAATGGCCAGGTATTCAACTCAACCTTCCTCCACATAATTTCCTTCCTTCCCCCACTCCCTGCAGTCTCACAGCATATCCCATTTGGGGAGGTCATAGTACCATTTACTCCGGACAGCTGGGAACAGTTGGAACTATGTGGTATACACATAATACGAGAGGAAGATCAATATTTGGCTAGGGAATTTTTATCACTGGTGTAAATACTGACTTTATAAAAAAGCTCTTAGGCAAAGAAAACCAAACTAAGTTTATTTTTTTTATTTACTAGCGCAGGCCCGTAAAAATCACGGGATATTTTATTTATTTCAGTTTCAGTTTCAGTGCCGGCAACCCGGGCGTTTATTTAAGGTTGGTTCTGTACAGATGTTTTTTTTTCATTACCCTCCTCACTAGACAAAGTCTGTTCTGAGGCTGGTAATTAACAATTTATATTTAAACCAAATGTTTAGTAAAAAATATTAAAATAAAAATAATAAGAAAAATAGTAGTAAAAAAATGAGTAGTATAAAAATAGAAAACTAAGTGTAATACTATGTGTTGAAAAATTATGTATAAAAATATGAAATGAGTATTTCGTATTATAATTAATTGTAAAATTTTGTAATTTTGTTAGAATTTGTGTGCAGTATGGTTTGTAAAATGCATTAGATGTTTAGAATATTTCTAATATCTGTTCTTTCTTTTACCATCAACCAGTTTACAAATCTTTTGAACACCCAATTCAAATTATTTGGTAAGACGTAAGTTTTAGTTTGGGTTAGGAACATGTTGAATATGTGAGGAGCCAGGTAAGATTCATGTCTTTTAGCGAAATTTGATTTGATATACGGTACCTACTTGTAATTGTTAATTGCTCTCGTGTTTTGCGAGTGAGTTATGTGGTGTGGTAATTTTTTTATGCAGTTTTTGTAGATGATCTTCTTTATGAACAGTTTATTTATGTCTAATAAGTTATTTTCAATCATTAGCTGTTCTATCGGATTGATGAATTGATTGTATAATTTTGTGAAGATGATTTAAGATAACATTAATGTGGGGAAAACAGACTTCAAAATATCCCCACAGAATATGAAATCTATTGTCACAATTATCTTATCAGTAAATCGGTTTAACCGGTAATATATCATTTTAAATTGGTACGGGGGTAAAATAGAATCATATTAATAAGTCGTCTAAATGTGGCTAAAACCACAGTTTGAAAATGGCCTTGAAAGCCGAAAAAGCTGTAACAATAATTAAAACCCCAAAAAATACTTAGAGAACTTAATAATTGTATTATTAAATTTGATTTTAATTAATTAATTTTTTTTAAACATACAACAAACGATGTTGCACTCCCTTGAGTTATCAAACTCATTAATATAAAAAGATAATTGATACAGGATGGTTATTTTTCGAATAAATAAATGTACCTTTCGAATGTTAGTACCTTAACTTGAAATATTACGATATCTATCCACATTTGTCAAACATTTAAACAAACGATATACACATTTGAAATAAAGAATTATTAATTAATAAAATTATTTTGTTTTCCACTTTATTGCCTGACTGATATGGTTTATGTTATAAACATTTCAATTTTAGATAATGAAAAATAATACAAATTCAAATCACGCACCCACGCACCGACAGCGGAAATAAGCATGTTTAATGACTTTAGTTGTAATATGAGTAAGTAAATAACTACCTAAGTACATATATATTTTTTTATATTCCAAAATGTGTATAATGGTGACCGGATAAATCATCACAATGATAATTCATCACATCTTTAAAAAGTTATATAAAGTCATGGAAAGTGATGAAACAAAAACTTTATTAACTGGGTTAAGTATGTTAGGTTAGGTTAAAAAAAATTTTTTTTGCATCGTTTCTAATGACTTTATATCACTTTTTAAAAGTGTGTTGAATTGTCACTGTTTTGAGTTATCATGGAACCGTATATAATATTTTGTTATGTGTGTATTATAATGAAAGGAAACGTATTTCCAAATGTGTGAAAGAGACAACGAAGTATAAATGAGACAGCATGAAAGTGGGTATGCTAATAAAAGAGTGCGCCTGTTGTGTTTCACCGTCTTTATTACAACACCTTCCGAACGAATTCACCAGGATGCAATGAGATTTTGACAGTTTTGCCGATCTCTACTACTTCGACCAACTCATTGTTTAAGTCGAATGAATTTTGACGTATGGCGTGTAGTATGTACTTTCGATGAGACTCAAGAATAACAAACTCTACCAGTGTATGTACTTTCGGCGGAAATTGCGAGCGATCGAGACTGGGGAATAGATACCCAGATCTACCTATTAAATTCTGTATCTATAAGCGTTAGATTCTGCTAGATTTAATAATAACTGTAACAATTTCACGTAGGAATAAGGCTCATCGCAGACAACCGAAATTAGTTTATTTGTTGATAATGATTATTTATTGTTTTACCTACCTATAAATTTTTCATCTATGAGTGTTAAATTCCATAGTTAATTGTAATGTCAAACAATTGTTGTCATTTCATTTAAAACCTTGGTACTTTTCACTATTACCGTATAACAGTCATAAATTTTAATTTACCTAGTGCAATTATAATGACTGACACAGCGTTATATTAGTGTAAGTACATAGTTGTAGCGCCATTTATTTATTACACGACTATGATTAAGGCGAAACATTACGAAGTGACGCAAAATCATGTGTTTTTGGTTTAAAAAATAAAAGTATTGAACATTCTTAAATAAAATATGAAATAACGGAGAATTTTTTTTAACCTTTGGAACACCAGACCCTTTTTGAGGGAATTAAAAAATGGAATCAAAAATGATCACTGCTAACACTGACTAACTAACCATCCCGCTGTTTCGCCGCAGGGGTAGGCAGAGAGGACGGACCGCCAAACAACTCGGTCTTGGCACACACTCCTTGCCTCATTCACATTCATTCCTCGTCTCATACATACTCTTATATTATTCTGTCTCTTGACATAGCCGGACTCGAGTATCTGATTTACTTGGTCGTGCCATGTCTTCCTCGGGCGTCCCCGACTTCTGCTACCATTCACATTTGAATCATATAATTTCTGCTAACACTGCCGTTGATAAACAGTGTTAGCAGTGATACTTCGGTTTTGTATCACTGCTAACACTGCCGTTGATAAAAAGTGTTAGCAGTGATACTTCAGTTGATTATCACTGCTAACACTGCCGTTGATAAAAAGTGTTAGCAATAATACCTTAGTATCACTGCTAACACTGCCGTTGATAAAAAGTGTTAGCAATGATACTTTAGTTTAGTATCACTGCTAACACTGCCGTTGATAAAAAGTGTTAGCAATGATACTTCAGTTGTTCAAATGTGTTGAGTATCAATGCTAACACTGACGTTGATAAAAAGTTTTAATGCAAATCCAATTCTCAAAAAGATTATTGAAAGTGTTTAATTATAATGTCTGGCGTTCGATTCATTAGATAGAGTCGATCGTTAAATATCACGGGTCGCCGATACAATTATTATCCTCTATTTTGGTATCGATCACCACCTAAGGTCGACCATCCATTCTATTATATCAATTTACCAAACTGCCTCAGCCGCAACACGCGGTCGAATGTCGGCTATTAGAACCATTATGTGTAATGAAGTTGGAATCTCTGATTCATTTCATTATTATAAATGATTGCGGTTTTAAAAGATTTAATTTTCAAGTTGGTAAAGTGACTCTGGTCCTTTTAGATGTTTGAGCTGGACAAACAATTTAAAGAAACCAAAAATTTAATAATAATACAATAAACTATGTACTAGACGGTGCGTCTGCACGAGTCTAAGGATGTTCCAGACTGTTTCTAGTACTTCTGTGAATGCTGCTGATGATGATGGTTGGTGTATGGGCTGACCTCCCGTACCCAGTGCTTTGTAAAGGTGGCACAGGATATGCTTCGCCTCTGCTTAATTCTGGCGCCTGGCGGTGTCCTGACAGGACCGACTGTTCCTTGATGTGATGGGCACCAGAATGTCATCAAGCGTAGGAGGCAGCTGGTGGTTCAAGAGTTTGGTGACTTAGCAGTTTTCCAGGTTTTGTGACTTAGCAGGAGTGCTCAGGTTAATGGGGTGAGATTTCTCCAGCTGGACTCTCTTGACCCATCGCATTACAACGCAGTGGGAGAAAAAACTAAGATAATATTTCCTCGATAAGGCTCCTGTGGCTTGTGGTTCCCTTCATCAACAGGATAAAGTGCAAATATACCATATTATCATCACTCACCGTCTTTCACTATGAATACAATTTAAGTATATATTCAGATTATTCCGTGAAAAATTACGGGATAATCTGAATTATTGACAAATCAGTTCCAATTGTGAAAATGACAAAAATAAGTTTCTGTTAAAAATATTATCTTACTGATAGGTACTTTTTTCGCTGGTATGAATTCTTCACACAATCAGTTTCAATTTTGAAAAGACACTTAAATTCAAACGCACTATCCACGTACAACGTAAGTTCAGAAGTTTGATGATAAATACAGAAAATCTCCCAATTGAAATAGTAAAAGAAAACTTGTAGTAAAAAAGCAAGCCAATTGAATAGGACAAAAATGACTTGTGGCCTTAAAACATTATTTTATTCCTAATTGTTACAGTTTCCACTCGGTCCCCTTTGAAGAAAGAAGAAGAAGCGTTTTCGTCCCCCTCCCAGGGATAATTAGCATTCGTTTGTATCCTTTCATCGGCCTCACCTTGAAGGCCATCGCCTGTTCCACCTACTTCTGCACTCACCAGTCTGCTCTAATGGGGCTGGCGCGTCCTCACTGGCACACAGTGATCTCATTCCTAATTATGTCATTCATTATAATATCATAATATGACGTACAGCCTTACACGCTGACAGCCGAAACCATACTTCGCCGTGATATTCATAGAAATACAAATTTATAGGCTTGCCCTATCATGAAATCTGTTTATCAGCAAACATTTGCATTTTGCCATCATGGGGTTTTTAGAATACTTTGAATGAACGTTATCAGTCGTACAGTAACCACCGAAGAGCGCACATTGAAATAAATAGACCATGCGCAGAAAAGTAAAGTTTGCTAAAGTAAGGCAAAGGTTTACAGCGCAGCCCATTGTGGGACTTTTCTGTAGGATCTGAATGTTCGTTTTCAAACGAACTGACTGAGGTGGGTAAATTATTATACATTTTTATAAAAATATTGGTACAAAATATTCAGTTTTGGAAACACGTCGAACTTTGTTTACCCGATTCGGGATTTGTAGTTAAGTTTTTTACGCAGCTAGCAATTTGCGTAAAAAGGAGTAGTAATTCGTAAGCAGATTTTAGAGAACCGAGTGGTACAATTAATGTTTTCATTATTGACAAATCACAGAATTTGCCATTTCCCTGATTGGTTTGGCCTATCAATTTGAATGTCTATGTAGATATTGGATATTAGGTATACCGACTCGGCTGCAGTTTGTATACTATCTATAACCTACATAGTCCAATATAACATTGCCCGAGGCATCGTCTTTTTTCCTTGTCCAATTGAACTTTAAGAATTGACTCATTAAGACGCAATTAATCTTGCAAGTTTATAATTAATTTAATTTATTGCTTCACAAATGCTACGTTAGTTGACGCGGTGATTTATTCCTCGGTTTTTATTGGCTCAACCTTTTGATGTGGAAGCATTGTTTGAATATGCGGAAATGCAGGCGATCAATAATAAAACGAACCTAACTCGCAATAACTGACGTCTCACATGCAAAACGCACATGATACACATGCCTTCTATTTATTATTTCCTTAACATGACCGTGCTGTTCGTAAGCGGTATGCTAACGCCGCGTTATGCTACGTATACATACGCGAGCCGAACTGCTGAACTGAACCTCAACTTATGGGAAAGAAACGAAGCAACCGCAAATGGCGCGAAACGCCGCTTGCAGTTGCTTCGTTCCTTTGCCGTAATTCGTGGCTCGGTATGTCGCAAATGTATACGTACCATTATATCGTCATTTGGAGTTCATTGTGTGCATACGTTGATTTTATAAGTCTCCGTAATCTACCTACAGTGTAAATAGTGAAAAAAATCCACGTATGTTCCTATCCTTCACTCGAACATTCTGCATCCTGGCACACATCTGTCTGCGCTTGCAAAAACTCTCATTATGAATTGCCAAGATTGAGCGTTCACATTTCCTTCGTTTGATATAGGTTTCAATGTTAACTGATAGATTTATAGCATTCCAATCCGTTGAAGTGCCCGAGTCGATAGTTCTCGGATCTTAACGGTTGTACGGTGGAAAAGTATAGTTAAAGTGGAGCAGAGTAGAAATAACAAGGATATCTACTGCCTACACCAGTGACGAAGTGTTGATGGATGAACCCGTAAGAGATTGAAGACAGGACGGCTGCATATATTAATCCTCTGGCATGAACACTGAACGCCCTACAACTCAACGTATCGTTAGGGGGCCGGCTGCAATCTAAGCCTAGGAAATCTTTTGACTAAGTCGACATGAAATCTTAGTGAAATATATCTGGCGCCTGGAACCTACGCGTAATTTAGGTATATACGTGTGAATTAGGTATGTAGAAATGAGAAGAAAACTAATGGGAGTTAGTTAATTCCATTTTAGCTTTAAATTAAATTTAAGCAAATTACTGCCTTTGAACCGATGTCTTTAACATACGTGGAATGAAAGTATGGTTGTGTTGGATTCCAGAATGACAGGAGTGTTTATCACGTGGGACAATGTGTACTCGTATGTGACCGGGCTGGAGCTTGTTAGAGCTACCCACCAGGCCAGGCTAGTAGCTAGTTGCTAGAAGCTACTAATGGCCACGGAACCCCTAATGGCCGCCTCACATTTCTAATGGCATCCCCAGGACCAAGCTTCCGCCATCGTTAGTCGCCAAGATTGCGCCTGATTATTTAACTGTGAATAAAACCTCACGACCAGCCCGTGCCCACACATTAAAAAGCAAGAGCAACTCGTCCCGCAAAAAACGCTCAGTGAAAGATTTTTGCGGCCGTTCTCCAGCAAGATAGATGGCGCCCGGTGTCCGCTGCCCGCCGCTCAGTCCCGGTTGGAGCCTCGCGATAATCCCCTTTATTCGCTATTCTGAGAAATAGTTAGTTTTTGCTTTTTTCGCTCCGGCGAAGATAGGCGACGACGCACGGCGTTCGAGAAGCAAAAAAACACCACACGCTTTATAAATATTATTGTTACTTGTGGCCCTTACTGAGTTGAGGTAGCGGATGATGTGTGAGTTACTGAACGTCTTAATTTTGGATAATTGTTCCGTAATAATACAACATAACAAGAATTAAAAAAACCTCAAAGTTTTATTTCAGTTTGACTGTCTAAAGATTGATTCGTTAATTAAAAGTATCTATTCTCTACCAATATACAGTTCTGCTATATACATTAATTAGTAACTATGTGTCACAGGTATTTTTTTAGGCAGAAAGAATGCTAGAAAAAATAATAGAATGATGACAGTTATGTACTTACTCACAGTAAAACTTTAATAAAGTGGGTACTGCCTTTCTACCGCGCCTCCCAAATGCTTCTATCAAGCCATACCTTCGCTACAATGACTTCAAAACTTCCCATATACCTTTAAATACTTTGAACCTTTCGTGAAACTCTTTTCTAATAAATTTCATAGAGTTATTCTTTGTTATGTTAATGATGCTATACTTTGTTCGGGGAATTCGACCGGAATAATAAACATACAGAATAATGGTTGCAAAAGATTACCACTTTTGATATACCTAGCTGAAGAGATGGTTGTTGGATTTTTTTTGCAGGAGAAGACAGTGTGAATATTTTCAGTTTTGTAAATAGATTTTTCATATTTCACAGACTAGGCTGGCTCCATAACGATTCAATGAGGGAACAGAGATCATGTTTATATCTTTTATTATCAAGTTTGTGCGTTTGAATTTTTTAATGAATTTTATGATTTGAATTTGTCAATGAATAAATTAATGAATGAATGAAATGGAATCTTGGCAGTGAAAATTAATCCACTTTCCGATATCTGATCGAGTTGAAACTCGTTAATTAATTATTAATCGTTATGTCAATTTGGCACTCATGCACAGACACACTCGTTGTCATTGACATTATATGTAAAAAATTACAACGAATACGAAATTTGTGTTTTTTAAATTTTTTTTTATTTAATTTTTTTTTTATTTTTTAATTTTTTTTATTAAATTTGATTTATTTTAAATTTATTTAAAAAAATTAAATGGAGTTCTGCGAATTAAACACCAAAACAATAAATATACGAAATAAATATCGCTACTATAATAATAATAATAATTGGATAATTTGTAGAGCGCCGTTTTTGTGAAAAATCACCTCAAGGGCGCTGTACAATTTATTTCCTAGGATCTACATTTGTTATTTAGAAATGATACCAAAACATACTTACCTGGCAAGTCACTTCCAACAAACACACTTATATTAAAAAGTTTATGCTTATAAAAGATAGAACTGCACGCAGAGGACACTATATCAAAAAAACACTGGTCGTCGCATGATCTTAAGTCTGCTATAGTTTTTATTTTAATTTAAATGTATTTTAACTGTCTTAAAAGCCTACAAATTGTTAGTTGTTATCATTTTTATTTATTTATTTTTAATTATTATTTTTATTTATTTTATTTTATTTTTAGTATTTTTTACATTTTGTTAATTTAAATTTAAATTGCCGTCAACTGTGAAAGTGGAGGTTTCTGAAATTATGGATACGACTGTCTGAAAAGGTGCGTTTTAAGTTTAGACCTAAATTCTGTCGAGTCTGCGATCATTCTCAAATCATGTGGCAGTCCATTCCAGGCTTTAGGTCCTGACACGGCAAAAGCACGCTCACCGAACTTAGTATCTGGTGTGCGCTTTGGTTCCTTCAACCTTCCGATAGCTGATGACGTTGCTGACCTAAGGGTTGACTGTCGGGAGTTGGAATCTTCTGGAATACACAATTCTGATAAATAAGCCGGAGCCATTCCGTTAAGTGACTTAAATACCATCCAGCATACCTTGAACTGGATTCTTTCAGGACATTTGAGCCAGTGCAGATTTTTGAGATGCTCTGAAATGTGGGAGTATTTAGATACTCCGGTGATAAGCCTTGCCGCGGCGTTGAAAACGGATTGTAATTTGTTGATTTGACATTTAGGGAGACTTGCATATATTCCGTTGCAATAATCTAGACGTGAAACAACATAGGAATTGACTAGCAATTTAGTCGCCTCTGTTGGCAGGTTTCTCCGCACTGCTTTAATTTGCCTTAATTGAAAGAACCCCGTGCTTACAGTTCTGTTCACCTGAGTTTTAAGGGAAAAATTAGCATCCAGATTGACACCCAGTAATTTGATGCACGTTTTTGGAGTGATGTCACTTCCAGAAATGGTTATTGGGGAGTTTTCAATGTTATGCTGACGTCTGCTTGTAGCAGTCCACAGAAACTCAGTCTTTGTGGGATTCAGTTTCAATCTATTTGAGGTCATCCAGCGAGTAATTGCTTCTATACACTCAGTTATACGAATTTTTAGACTGTTTATTTCTTCTGGTAAGCAGTAAAAGTAAACTTGCTGGTCATCAGCGTAGCAGTGAGATAGAAGGCCGAATGATTCTATTATTTTAGCGACATCATTTGTGAAGAGGATGAAGAGTAGTGGACCCAGAACGGACCCTTGGGGTACTCCAGATGAAAGGGTTGCATAATTTGATTGGTTTTTTCCTACTTTTACGGCTTGTAAACGGTTGGCCAGGTACGATGTCAGCCAGGTCTTAACATCGCAGTTTAAACCAAATGATTCATCTAATCGTTTAATAAGAAAGTCATGGTCAATCATGTCAAATGCAGCACTCATGTCCAAGACTGAAAGAAGTGCCAGTTTACCCGACTCAATGGCAGTAGTTATGTCCGACAAAACACGTAGTAACCCGGTTTCTGTGGAGTGGAACCGTCTGTATGCAGATTGGTATTTAGTTAATAATTCATTTGAATTTAAGTGACATATGACCTGTGAGGCAGCGATTTTTTCTAATATTTTTGATATAAAAGGCAGATTTGAAACAGGTCGGTAATTTGAAAGATCTTCAGCGTCCAGTTGTGGTTTTTTTAATAATGGAGTTACGATAGCTGATTTAAGGGATTTTGGAAAGTCACCCGTGCTAAGTGACTTATTGAAAAGATGAACTAAAAAGGGAGCAATTTCATTGCAAAACTTTTTCAGTAGCCACGTTGGAATAGGGTCGAGCGAACACTGCTTGTTCGGTGAAGTAAGAATTAATTTCCTTACTTCTTCTAGGGATGTAGGTTTGAAGGCAGAAAGGTTTTCTCTATTGCATTTAGTAAAATACGGTGGTGGAGCGTAGGTTGTTAGGGCTCGTATTGACTCAATTTTGTCAAGGAAAAACTTGGAGAAGATTTCCGGAGCTATGTCGATTGTATTTGGTGCATGGACATCAGCAATGACTGTCTTAACCGAGTTCCAAAGACTACGTGGATTTTGACGCTCTGAAGTGATCCTATTTGTCCAATATTCAGACCTTTTTGAACGGATTAAGATCGTGTACTCTTTTTGAGCCTGTATCCAATCGTTCCGTGATGTAACCCCCGAGTGTCTGTAGGACCTCTCCAATTTACGCATCAATCTCTTCTGGCTCCGACATTCTTCGTCAAACCAGGCATCAGATTTTTGTAGACGCCGAGTTTTTGTAGAAATTGGAGCATATGTATTTAAAAGGGTTGAAAGGATGGTGTTATAATCTGCTGCTAGTTTGGTTGGCGACTCTGTTTCCCATGCGCTATGTGTACAGAGCGGAGAAGCTTTTAGTTCTGACAGGAAGTCGTCAAAGTTAAAACCGCGCCATGCTCTTGATGTGATAGTAACGTAAGGAATTTTCGGTGGGTTAAAATCGATTTCTGCGCGAATAAGTCGATGGTCTGATAGTCCTACATCCACACTATCCGCTACCAGAAACGGACCGCTTGACTTTGAGATAAAAATGTCCAAAGTTCCGCCAGCATCGTGAGTTGGGGAATTAACCCATTGACGGCATCCGAAGCAGCATCCGATTAGCATCCGATTAGGATTGGCTTAAGTATTAATGGTATTTACAACAGCCCCGGAGAGGAAGGTTCAATCCTCACTAAATACATTCTTTTAAAGTTTTAAAAAATATTTTATAAGTTCACAGCAGTTTGAGAGCGGGTTCCTGGGGAGGAAGGTTGAATCTTTAGTAAAACCAAAAATATTTAGAAAATTAAAAATAGATGTAGTATAGTAAAAAAAAGTAAAAGTGTTAATTTTTTAATAATGAATAATAATTATTGCCTGTCGGGAAATAACCACGACAAAGTCATCGGGAGCATAATGAAACATTTATCTTGGGAAAATTAAAACACGTAGAATGATATAAGATCTTATGATCAAAACCCTCACGATTTAAGTTAACAAATTCGTAATTTACCCTTGGCAGCAGACGTTTGTCTAAATAAAACTCTCTTCAGAAAGATAACGGGTCCTTGTTCCCATCGTTGAACAATCGTGATAATGTGGCTAATAGAGATGTGCGCTGCGCAGCCAGGGAGCTCTCGGGATAGCATTAAAAGGACATACCTCGTACGAGATAGGTACTTTCCTGATAAATAACTGCATCTTATATTCTTAAGGCAGTACGATGAAGTCACATACCCAGGGTATCGATTCTCCAATCCCATACGTTGGTCGACGCTCTTATTCTTGAGTCTCGTCGAAGGTACATACTTACATTGACCAAACGTCAAAAGTCAGTGGGTCGAACCACGCGTTGTTCGAGTGGAATGACTTCGTCGAGAATCGAGGCCCAGGAGAGTATGAAGACGCGGGCCTCAGTCCGGGTACCTGGTACCTCAGTGTGCATATAATATTTCCTCGGTCGGTAACCGTTCAGTTCCGCGACGAGGAGGTAGGCTGTACCCACGACTTGAGTACTTATTTCTTATCTGATCGGGAAATGTTAATTTCACTTTAATTTTATCTAATTTAAAGCGTTGTTTCTTAATAAAAATACTTACTGCTTCGAACATGCACTACGAAGATATGTGGGATTCGTTATTTCTTTTTATGTTATTCACTTATTAGCATATTGTACTTATTTCTATACATTACTTTAAAATATAGCTGACGTGTACCCGGCGTTGTTCGGGGACTTGTTAGTTTGGTGTAAAGTTTTGAAATGGTGAATTTGAGAGTATCTTACGTTTTTAAGGTGGAAATAATATTATTGTACTGTAATACGTTTTTGTTTCACTCGATCGTGCCATGTCTTTTTAGGGCGTACTCGACCTCTTCATCCATTCCCTTTCAAGTCACGCATTCTCTTTACACCTCTTTTTTCGTTCATCATTTACGTCTAATTTACCCCAAATAATTCTTTGATTCATGGCTTCCTCAGGCATCCCCGATATTTTTAAACTTTCATTTCATGTAGTATCATGTTAAATAGTTTCATGTGTAACCTACTTAACGTACTTTTTGTTTCATCACTTTTCATAACTTTAAAGTACTTTTTATAGGTGTGTTGAATTGTCATTTTGATTATTTTGAATAAAAATACACCGGTCACCTTCATTCCATACATTCCAAGTTGATTTAAAGTTCGCTACTGGCTGTGAAATATTTTTCCTTATAAACTAAATCAGTGGACACCAAAGTATTCAAAGATTTCCTAGTAGAAGACAATGCAATTCTAAAACCTATTAAAGAAAACCTTCCGGCAGTATCCAGAATATACACGTGAAAATAACATGTAGCTTATATTATTATTTTTTTGATAAATTAATGTTTTTAAGACAAGATTTTATTTATGCATAGCACAAAGGATAACAATTATTTTTATAAGCAATAATTGTTCGCCTGAAACACTCATCCACATTGAAAAAATCTCCTGATAAAAAATACATGACGCCAACGGGACTCGAACCCGTGTTGTTGTTGTTGTTGTTCTCAGGTGAAAAAAATGTAACAAGCAGTAATTGTTGAATGAAACACTAGCATATATTGAATAATTTCGCGGGTAAGAGATAATCCATAGCTCAGTGGTCAGAGCTTTCGACCGGAAATCGAATGGACACGGGTTCGAGTCCCGTTGGCGTCATGTATTTTTTATCAGGAGATTTTTTCAATGTGGATGAATGTTTCAGGCGAACAATTATTGCTTATAAAAATAATGTAGGTATATACTATATTGTATACACCATACTTATAACTAGAAGTCAAAATAAGCGTATTATTTATTTATTTATTTGAGGAACATAAACAGTCTTAGTAATACAATATACATAAGAGGATAACAAAAAACAGACAAATTATTAATGTTCACAGATAGATATACAGAAACATAAAACTAACCTGTAAACTAGAATATTCAATAAAAAAAATAAAATAAAACAGAATAAAGCATCAAATAAGAAAAATAATAATACGAATGTAAATTCAACAAACGATAAACCTATAATATGCCTACAATAAGCAGCAATAAAATAAATGTGATTATAACTATACTTAAATAGACTTGGGTTGGAACGGGAAAGGGGAGGAGAGGGATAAGGAAAAGTTGCCACGCAAGTAATATTAAAATATTAGGTACAATCAATTTAACAGTCGTTAATATGAGTTAGAATGTGATACAATGAAATTCTGTAGTGATAGTAACTAGCAGTGAATATGTCAGCACGAGTGTCTATATTTGCAAATTTATTATTATAGTAGTTACATGTCCTTTGCATAAATTCATTTTGATTGGAATTGGTATTGCATCTATCAATATTATGATAACGAAAAAAGGCAGCGTTTGAAGGTTTTTAATTTTAGCGACTTTTTAATTTTTTCTGTGTCTTATTATGATATATTACATTGATGGGTATAATCTTAAAAAAAAATCCAATACAATTAATTAAAATTAAAATTAATATATACTTTTAGAAAAAGTCTACAGGTGCTCCACATAAATAATTTAAAAATGCATATAATTATCCGAGACACTATCCAACTAGTCCAACAGAATTCAGGTCTAAACTAAAAACTTACCTTTTTAAGCTATCATATCCTTAAATTAAATATACAATTCCTGAGAGAAAGTCCAGTTATTTCCAATTTTCTAATTAAATGTATCTAACAATTAGATCATTTTAATTAAGTGTTAATCTCAAGTGACCTACCAGGTAAGTATTGTACTGTATATTATCTGCATAAATAGTTAAGTAATAACATAGATCACTGTAGAAATGTATTATAAATTTGTACAGCACCCTTGAGGTGATTTTGCACAAAAACAAGTAATCCAATTATTATTATTATTATAAAGTTTACAAATAAATTCGTTAGAAATTTGTAATCATTCAAAAAGACAGCAGCCAAAAATATGGGGAAAAGCAGTTGAAGATAATGCTGAATTTGTAATTAGTTCCCAATTCTGAGTTCGATTCCCATTTGCGACCGTAATTTTTTATTGTTCTGTGTCATGTTTCGTATAGATTTATTAGTATTTTATTCTTCTTCAATGATTTCCATATAGTTTATAGGATAATACATACATTATTACTTAGTATTGTGGAGTGTAAGGTAGACATGGAGTGTTATTATTATTCAGCGCAAACTGCAGAAAGCAAAAAATGCCTTTCTGTGTGTCTTAATGTCTTTCTCAGGCGCCTCCAAATTCTTCCACCATTCACTACTGTATACCACAATGTTACTGTTGAAAAACTACATTAATCGACTTTAATTCCACTTCGTATCTCATTACGCTGCAGAGATATTGCGTCTAGTTTTCCTCGGGTGTCCCTGACTTCTTCTGCCATGTAAACACTCCTGGCACTAAAAGAAACAAACTTTGAAATTTTCAGTGAAATCGGTCGACTACTTTTCTAGATTTGCGAGCACAAACATACGAAGGCTGACTTTTTATATATTGTGATAAGTTTTCACTTATACATATTCGATCGAAAATTATTTTTTAAAGAATGTTGTGAATTTAGTAAGTGTCGTGTAAGCTCGTTAGTTAGTTAGTTAGTTAGTGCTAAGGCTCGTGTTAGTTTGTGCTCAGACTGTTGTCGTGTTTTAGTTAGGTAAGTGTAGGAATTACTGCGTATTCGCATTCTAAGTGTATTGCAATGTAAAATAGTATTTCGTTATGTTTTGTTTTATTGAGTTGTTTATCTTCAGTTTTTATGCGGACTGGAACTTTTCGTTTTATTTTATATCATGTTGGTGTATCCTCCGTTTTACCTGTATGAAATAAAGGCAAAGAACCGCTCCGTCATCCTTGGGACCACTATTTTCGTAAACGTATTCACAAAGTGTACATTTCATTAGCGCCAGTGAGAAGCTTCAAAATAAGTCAGTCTGAGCGCACACTGGACCGTCTAGAACAAGCCAGCTTGACAAAATTAATTTATTGTCTTTTATAGCATATTAAATGATCACTTATGAAGTGTCGAAATTTAGAAGGATTTACGCCAGTTTTTTTAATGATATAAAGCATTATTAATAATTTTTGATTGCACTAAAACTTCAGTTATTGTAGAATACATTTTAGATTGCAAATTTAATGGGGAATTTTTATAATTATAAAATTGAAATGATCCCAAGCTGAAAATTAATTTACTCACAATTTTAAAGCCTTTTGCTAAAAAAATATCAAATTAAATAAATATTTGTGAGGCATACGCACTACCTTACATAATTTGTAACGACATCCAACTAAAAGTTTCAAAAATTATTTAATATTTTTACACTTACATAATTTGTACTTAAAAAATGGAATACCAATGATAGATTTCCACGATTAACATTTGCACATTATTTGGAAGTACTTAAAACATTAAAAAACAGGTAATAAAAACATTTAAAATACTTCCAAAATAAAATAACCTTTAAAACAACTCATTTCTAAAATATCAAAAAAGTTGTACTGGGGTGTAGTCGGGTGCAAGTCAGAGTACGCGGATTATAGTTAGAAACAAGTTATTATTTCATTAGAAGACACAATTCGGCTGGGATCTATTGGGATAAGTATATTAAATGTCTATTTTGACAAATTTCACATTCTCTTATAAAGATAAATATTTTATATCGTAAATAAATATTAGTAACATAATTATCCTTAAATAGTTGATACATACCCATTGTAATATTATACGACACATAAATATATGCTGTCGATTAAAGCACTATAATCGAAGCATTGTAGTAAATAATTATAAGCAATAATTAGTCGCCTGAAATATCAATACAAATTGAAAATATCTCTCGAGTAAAAATAAATGCCGCCAACGGGAATTGAACCCGTACCTTCTGATGTCTGGTCAGGTGCTCTGAACCACTGAGCTATGTCTGCTTATTTCCAACCCGCCAAATAATTCAATATGTACAATCAACAATTAGTGCTTATTACATTTTTTCATCTGTATACAACCAACATTATTTTTTTGGGAAAGTCTTTAAATATCAGGATATTTATATTTCAGGCGACTAATTGTTGCTTATAATTATTTGTTATCCTTTAAGCTTTGCATAAAACCTTGTCTTATAAACATTAGTTTATCATTAAAAATAAGGATATTGTAATATGCAATTACCTCAACTTTGGTTCAACCTCAAAAACGCAACCTCCTGGGTTGTGACTAATTTTATGATACTAGTATTTTTTTTATCTAACTATCCCTTAACATGCTCCAATAATCGATTTGTTAATATCGTCTATGACTTTTGTCCAGCTGGCTTGTTCTATACGGTCCTCTGTGGAGCGCCCGGAAGCAGGTGTGTGAATGTGTATGAGCTCCGGTCGCAAGTCTCACAATTATAACCCAAGTGCAATTTAATAAGCAAGTATTAAAGCAGCATCGCATAATATGAATTTACCCCTAGGGAGATATCCAGGTTACCTAAGACAGAATACAGGATGTGCAAGACCACCGTTTAATGAAACATATTGTACACGAATGGTAATTCAGCACTAGATTTAAGAAAAACCTTTAAATCATCACACATATTTAACTTATTTTTTTCGTTTTATATTAAAATTAACTAGATAGTTAACGATTCATTTGATTTTGTACAATCATTAGATATAATATAAAACTTTTGTTAAATTTTTACCTGTATGTATTTTCTTTTTTTCACTAACCCGTATTGTTTTTATTTATTAAAAATTATTCCTGCATTCAAACCTAATTATTTTATTTTTTATCGTACTCAAAATGAAGTGGTCGACTAGTTGCTACAGCATGGTCTAAGCTAGCGTTGCAAGTAGGGAAAATCAATAAAATGTAACAAATAATAACATGTAATAGTTACCTTCTCTTCAACCTTACCTTCACTTACCTTACCTTCACTTAAGCCTCACAATCTACCGACACAAGTAACATAAAGTAAAAAAGAAATTACAACAACACTACATATAAGACAAATCATTAAAACTAATTTACCAACGCTACTCTAATTTGTAGGAATCAACAAAGTGTTGGTGTAGATTATGCTTAAGTCTATATATGGAGTCAATAAATAAATCAATAGCACCCCCATACTTGTTGCCCAGATCGTGCATCCTATTGGTCAGTGAGTGTGTCTGATAGTTGGTCGAGTATGTATTACAGAAGAATGTTATATTTTGTTTTGTATTCCTAGTCGGCACATGTAGTTTAATAGTGGCAAGGATGGCAGGACTATCAATTAAGTTGTTAATGACTCTGTGTAACACAACCAGGTCTGAAATAATTCTCCTGTCAGACAGTGTTATTAGATGCAAATTGATTCATCAAACTGACATAATTAATGTAATCAATAGGAATTCCGAGCTTAAAATTTACGTACTTAAGAAATTTGTGCTGAACTCTTTCTATATTATTGGAGTGAACTTTATATAAAGGGGACCAAATAGGTGAATTATACTCCAATTGACTTCTGACTAATGAAATATAGAGGGTTCTCATACAATCTATGGACTTAAAATCAGTTAAAGTTATGCAAAGGAAGACAAGCATCTTTAAAGCCTTATTAGTTATATAGTTGATGTGTTCAATGAATGACAAGTTTTCATCGAATATTACACCCAGAAATTTATAAGCACAGAAAAAATAATGAATAAGGCCTATGAAAACTGCTTTATAGTTCAAAATCTCCTACTTACGAACCCATTTTCGGTTAAGATTTTATTGTATAATATGGAAAATTAAGTTATTTATAAAATGATCGAAAAAAAAAATATTTATGCCTGAACATCCACAAAATAAAATAAAAGGCAATTTTTGGCCACGTTTTTTTCTTGCATAAATCAAAACAGGCGGATGGTGTTAAGCGGGAATTTAAACATTATCGCCACTCTACTCTTGATAGAGGCTCAATTTAAAATATTACAAGACGTAGTGCATCGCCTCAACTTCTATGATAATAGTAGGTAACTACTGGAGTACTGAAGTTAGGTGAAAATAATTATTTTATAAATATAAAAGTACGCACCCAGTTTTTTTGCATTATCGGGGTCTTACGGGCAGAGCCGGCCCTACGTGAGAGCAATTGGAGCAGTCCGCTTCGGGCGCCGAATTGCTAAGGCACCAAAGCGCTGATTGTTATATGACTAATACCTAACAACTAACAGACTTTACACATCGATCCTTGAGATTATGTTTCACTAAAACCGTCCTACACAAAAATACAAATCATCCGAATATTATTGATCACACTGATCACCTATCTAGGCGTCTACTGCACCGAGGAAAATGAGTATTGCTAATTTATTAAAAAAACATCTTTAAAGTAATTGTTAATCTGATTTTTTGAAAATTTTGCAGGCTGTAATTCTTTTACGGAATTATTTTCCTTACAAAATTTCAGTAAATTCTTAACATATCGGAGCACGTGTTTATACACCTGCATAGCCAGTCAAACGCTCTATATTTTGTTAACAATACCGCCAATAATTATTTCGTTAACTTTCTAGTTCAAAGGCCTTATACACTATGTGTCGTATGATATCATGTTACTGCTGCCACTACCTAGTGTGTACATATAAACTTTAAATTTCTTTTTAATTAATTTACGTTTGTATACCTTAGGAGTAGGCATATTATTGTTTTTGTACAACAGGTTTATACCTACAAATAATTATTGTATGCATTTACTATTTACTTGCTGTTATAATATGTCAAATGGATATAGTTTTTTGTTTTTTTTTTTAAGTAATTTGCCTTGATAATACACAATAACAAAATGCGAAAATATTTTAATTTTTATGAACACGTGTTCCGACATCATGATAATAAGTTTGCATTTTACTGAAAGTTTATTACGAAACCTATCAATTCATTCGTTAAAGGCCTGCAGGTTTTCAACCGTATTGCGAATAATTTGAAGAGATTATTAATAAATTAGCAATATTTATTTTTAGCAATTTTTCTCCGTGAGGTTTTGACAAGGGGGTCAAAATTTTACTCGGCTCGGCTGCTGAGAGAACTACAATATTCAAACTAATTCAACATATTTTTTTAAACTTTTAAAACTAACGGTGAGCACAAATACTTTCAAATATGTCCACTGAAATGATTTGTCTGTACTAAATTGTAAGAAGTTTTTGTTATTTTTACAGTGTTTTTTGTTACTGCACTCTCTGTGTTCTTCCTTGAGTACCATGCGACAGGAGTTTTGCTACTGACAGAATTCTTTCATGCCCTATTCGCTTCGGCGTTTTGTCATGGTGATCTACCGTCACAAACAAATTGTTCCTCTACTGGCAGGTCACGTTCTAAGTTACAAGCGGTCGTACCGTTCAGGAGTCAAGAGAACGCGATTAGGGCATGAATTAGTATTAAAACCCTGCATCTATCGTCAAAAAGCATATTGTGATACGTTATTAAAACCAGTTTGGATCCAGCATACGACGACCCATTTGACAAAGTTGATCCATTTCGCGGTTTGGTGCCGAAATTACCCGACCAATTTCGCACTGGTCGCCTCTGTAGATATGTAGATATTCCCATTTGAGGATTATTATGAGACTGAAGAGAGCGGGTAATTGAAAAGAGATTAATTAATTAATATATTTAGACATACAAAGTACATTGTCCTTCAAATTAGATGGTTTTAATTTACATAGTTAATTTACCTATTACATAAGTTCATACAATATACCCAGAGATGTGCTTTATTTCAAATAAATCCATTTCAAATGGAAATGCAAAATGCAAAATGGGTATTTTCCATTTTGCATTTTAAATGCTTTTCTCAATGCATTTTCCATTTTAAATGCTTTTTTGCAACATTCTTCCTACTATCTCCACTCATCTTTTTTTCATAACCCCCAAATATCAGTCGGTCCTCAACCTCGCTATGAGAGATAATTTACATCTGTTGAGTTGCTCCCTGGTAGAAGCCCTGGCAATTGAGTGATACCATTACAAAAAATACTGAACATGGGGCCATGACGCTGTAATATTAAATGTTAGATAGCAGTTTCTATGTTTTTACGTTGGTAACATTAGTCCCGCGCAAATTTTTTGTGGTTTCATAATCTGTAGTCGTGGTTTTTTTGGATTTACCATCATGTAATATGTTTGTTCTACATTGATTTCCATTATTATATGGCAAAATTGTTCTAATTCTAAAATTATTTTAATTGTTTGACCTGAGAAACCATTTTGCATTTTCAATGCATTTTGAAAATAGGTATTTTGCATTTTGCATTTGAAATGCTTTTCTAAAAACCATTTTGCATTTTGCATTTTCAAATGGAAAAGTTTTGACCCATTTCCATTTTGCATTTCAAATGGTTTTGGTACCCATTTTGCACATCTCTGAATATACCATAATTTTGTCTATGATAAGAAGGTTTCTTAACTAATGTAGGCGTAAGTATATTAATAAAAAGGTAGAAAGTGTGGGGATCATTTAATGATGAAATAAATAATTACACGCTCACGAATTGTATTGACTACGTACGTAATATACATACTTAGATTATTTTTGTATAATATAATATACTTACACATGTAATGTACACACAAATTCATATTACGTATATGTAATATGTATTTTTTTGTGTTGGTTGATTCAAGTGTAATTTTAAATATATCTATTTGATTTCAACTTTTGTTTTCGTGAATGAAGGCAAATCTCGGAGTGAGTGTGAATTAACTCGCTTTCCGACATCCGATCGAGCTGAAACTCGGCAGATCGACTCGTTGATGACAATGCATTGTATCAACTATTGGTGGCCATCGGGTTTGGGCTCAGTAGTTAGCGCAGTTGACTCCAGTTCCTGTGAAGGATTACAATCCTTAGTCTAACATTTTTGTTGAGTCAAGTGATATTAGAAAATAGATATAATAATAATAATATTTGGATGTTTTGTATATTGCCGTTTTTTGTGCAAAATAACCTCAAAGGCGCTGTATATTTCTAACACATTTCTTATACATTGAAGAACGTGATGCTAAAATGTACGTATGTTTTATAATAAATACTTTTGTTTTTTTACGGGTTGATTTTTTGATATAATTTTCATGTCACGCAAATAAAAATTCCAACAAATTGGTTTTATATCTTGGCAAAAATTGAATAAACAAAAAATAAAAGCGCCTTGGAAAATGTGTGAATGGAGTGATATTTCGTAGGGGCACATGTTGTGATGGAGAAAAATAAGATTGGGAATGTCGACAAGTACCCACTTATTCAGATGTGATCACCAAAACCGACTGAAGTAATTTCAAGCAACATTTAGTTTCTGAATCGTGGAGTCATATTTGTAATGAACTGAGTCTCATGTTCGGTTCATCCAAAATTAACAAAGTCTCATGGGTTGATATCTCATAACTGCAAGAAATGAATTCCCTTGGACAGGATGTCCAAAATGAACCATATCCCATGATCAAGTTTGAGTAATCCAAAATGAACATAATCCCACGGTCGGGATATCTGAAATGAACTAAATTCAATGGTCAATCCATTAAAAAACATAAGTAGTTTAATCTGTGTATCTCGGATCGTTAATAACTTCATCCGCCTTATATTTCATTTTATTGAGGTCAAGGTTCGTTCTTCGCCAATAATTTACTATCCCATTGTTGTATTATATAGTTGGGAAAACACGTTGTTTGATGTTGGCGGTGAAAGGTGAAAGGGGCTTTTGATGGGCCATTTGGGGCATTCCGAACGGAACCAGGAAACTGGTTCAGCTATATTAATGGAAGCTTTGTGAATATGACGAATTCCACCATCAGGGCATGCTGAAGTTTACTATTTTATTTTATTTTTAATAACTTTGTACCCATATGGATGTATTTTTATTTATTTATAGAGCGGAGACGGTATACATATAGTTATACGTAGGCCATAGGCCCATTGTGATATCTCCGATCTTACCTCATTCCTTTAACAGTCACCCGGTCCCTTTTATAAAGTTCACCAGGGTTGTCATTGGATATGAGGCTATGTATTCTGGTTCCACAATGTGTCTTCCCAGGTCTCATCCCTCCTCTCAAATCCCCCTTGGTTCCCTGAAGGCCCCGATCTTAGTATGTTTCCGTATCTGTCTGTATACATAGAAAGATAAAGACAAGATATATTTAAGATAAAGACTCATTTTTACAATAAACGTCAGTGTGAAAATTATTCGATTGTTTTTATTATAAGTTTAATGACTTCTTCGAATGAACTTCAATATTTTATAAAAACTCGTTTATCGGTTTCTCGTCTGGGATGTTCGTACTTAACCCTGGAAATACAACTTCTCGACTAAGTACCTACCCGTGCTTTATACAATTATTATGGGCAGAAAACCGAGATGTCCAATCTGTGAACATTTGATAGAAACTCACAAAGATAATTAGGATAGGTATATATATTTTTAAAGTTTGTTAAATATTATCTTTTGCAAACATCTTTAGTTATGTGTGTAAACATTTGTGTAGGTATGTACACTTTTATTTTTCTAATGTGTTAGTAATTACTAATTAGGGAAAGATGAAAAAATACAGTCATGAATATCCTACATTTTTAAAATCCTAAATAATGGTCTGGACTCCAGAACCAGAACTTACCAATTTAATAAATCTTCATATTCCGTCTAGATCAACCAGACAATCTGAATTATTTTATCTACCCTCTTGTAGAACAAACATTCGAAAAAATTCCCCAATTCCTCGTATATGTGCACAATATAATACAAAATTTTACAGCATTGACATTTTTGGTAATAACCTAAAGAAATATCGATATGAAGTAATGCGTACGATCGATTATTAATATAAGAGTATGGAATGTATCGGGAGCATTTCCTATCCTCTTCCTATTTTCCCCTTCCTCTCACTTTCCTAACACCAAATTAATTTTAAGATACTAAAACTTCATTTTTAATGCACTTTAACATAAGAAGCTTCTGTGGCTTGACTTCAGTTAACTTGTTTATTTATAACTATAATTGTATATTATATAAAAGCTGTTTGTTTCTTACAAAATAAATAAATACAGATATATAAATGTCTCAGCAACAATATATGCTCAGAAATAAATACTAGAGGTAGAAATAACACCATAGGAGGACTAATGGTACCACGGTAATAAAACTATTCAAATATCCTCCTGCGGACCTACAAACAGAAGGAAATTGCGAAAGTTTCAAGTTTTCAGCCGAAATCATTCCATAAAATTACGTTTTCATATTTGAATTTTAAATTATATGTTGAATATGCACTATTCTTTGTTGAAATTTTAATTATATCTCATGCACCAGTGAAATATAATGCAAGCGAGATTTATTTTAAGATTTTAAATCATGCACATAAATATTGTTTACAACACTTATTTACTTTTATAATTAAAATATTTTTGTAATTTTTAAAATTGTTACTCATGTCTCTGTACACTTTTCCTTCGTTTGTTGAAACATTTTAATTTTATATTTTTCTTTCTGTATTTTGTTATCACTGTAAGTACAGGTTTTTTTATTATACTATCGAGCACTTGCGAAAAATCCCGATGATATACAAGACGCCTTCATAAATCTTGAAAGTTCTGCCAAAAATATGGGTCTTGTAGTAAACCAGCAGAAGACCAAATACATGGCCGTAGGATGTACCCAACAAACCCCATCTCTCGTATGTGGAAGCCAAAATTTTGAAACGGTACCAAGATTCACATACCTGGGCTCCCTGATAACAAACAATAACAACACTACAGAGGAGATCCAGAAGCGCATCGTGAATGCAAACCGCTGCTATTTCCGCCTACAAAAACAGATAAAATCCAGACTGCTTTCCAGAACCACCAAGGTATTAGTGTACAAAACACTAATTAGACCAGTGCTTACGTACGCAGCCGAGACGTGGGTTCTAACTAAGAAGAATGAGCGAGCACTGGACGTTTTTGAAAGGAAAATTTTGAGGCGCATCTTCGGACCGGTACTAGAAAATGGATTTTGGCGCAGACGTTTTAACAATGAGCTCTATACTCTGTTTAAGGAGCTAAACGTCACAAAATTCATAAAACTGGGAAGACTTCGGTGGCTAGGTCATGTGGAGAGAATGACCGAGCATCAAGAACCAAAGTCCCTGCTGAGCTCAAGACCGATAGGGAGAAGGAGCCTGGGAAGGCCAAGATTAAGATGGAGCGACAACGTCCTCAAAGATTTGTCTGCCTTGGAGCTTCGAAACTGGAGAGAGTTGGCGCGGGACCGAGATGAGTGGAGGAAGACTCTTGAGGAGGCCAAGACCCACCAGGGGTTGTAGAGCCAAAAGTGATGATGATGATGACTATCGAGCACTTCTTTCCTAAAACACAAGCGCCAGTGTATATTAGGAAACAATATAATAACGCACAAAAATTGTACAGTTCAATATCAAGTAATATTATGTGAAAAAAACCAATCTATCCAATAAAGAACAAAGAAAATTTCATATGTGACATAATTTCACTAATATTTAAGATTTCTACATAAAAAAAAAATTGTAAGAAAATCAACAATAATTTTTTTTTCATTATACATCTATTTTAAGTAATGTATAAGTATATTTTTTGGTTTGTCTGATGATCTAACCTTCTTCCCAGGGACTGAAGTCAACTGCGCTAACAACTGGACCAAATCCCAATTGAATAGGAGTGAAATTTATTTCGTATATTATTAACTGACGGCCGGCATAGTCCAGTGGTAACGCATTGGACTGCCATTCCGAAGGTCGCGGGATCGAACCCGGCGTGCGCAAATAAATTTTATTTGATTAATTTGTGTTATTTCACAATTAATTAATTAAAATAATATATAGTATATTTGCGGCACGTTCCAGAGTGGAAGATACTACCAGTATCGCCCTGGTGTAAGACCACCATTCAGAATTGAAACGTTGCTCCAAATGGCTTTAGCCGTGTTTAGTGACTAGATCTGAATAGCCAGGTACTTCCCCACCTTCCTCTTTCCCTTCCCCACTTACCTTCAGCCTCACAACATCCCCCAATTGAGGATGCCATAGTCTCACTGGCTCCAGACGGGAGCAGTTGGGACTCTTGTGAGGTATTCACTATAAAAAAAAAAAAAAAACTTCTATTATAACTTCTGTAATGTCATTCAATTTCAGAGATAATGCTTATATATTTGCGTCTTATCCGTGATTGCCAGCTCGATCAGATGTCGAAAAGTGGGTTAATTTCCACTTCCAAAATTGGCATTAATTCATTCACAAAAACTAAATCGAAATTCAAATAGTTTATTTAAAAAATAAAATAACATACCAAATTATACTTTTTACGTCGGTCGTTAATTAACTATCAAAATAGATTGACGCATTGGTTCTAGTTTGGGAAACTGTGTTGTAGAGCATATTGTACGGTTTCTTTCAGCGTCCCTATAAAAATCATCATTACTGCGATGATGCATTACATTTTGCGATATAACAGCGTCCAATAAAAATCATCATTACTGCGATGATGCATTACATTTTGCGATATAACAGCGTCCAATGAAGGAAAAAAATGTGTAAAAATATTTAATAAATAATAATAAGAATCATTTTTCTTTTCAGACCTAACTAAGTTTCACATTTTAATGATTTATTTGTTTACTAAAAAAATAAAAAAAACAGGTACCTTCCTAAGTAATTAATTATTTTAATTTTAACATTTTCTTTTATATTATATTAAGTAGGTAATTTTATTCAGCAATTTACAAAAATAAACAGTTTATTTATAAACAAGTTCTGCTTTGTAATAATAATAATTATTACGCTTGATAGCTACTTCGCCTTCTAAAGGTATTATCAAACTGTCAATGAAGAAAAAATACTTAAATAAACTGTTTTTTTTTGTAAATTGAATACTAATATTATTGAATATGTACATAAATAAAATTCAGTTAGAAATGGTATAGGGTTTGTAGATGATACTGGTTTTGTAAATACGCTTGGGTAAGCTCCTCAATTTGGGTGAGGATTCATGATAGCCCACTTCCGTTAAGAAATGACACCAGAAGAAGAAGTAAAAAAATAATTCAAGATGTAAAATTGGTTTTCTATACTTAAGGAAATGTTAAGGTAAAATGAGGTTGAAATTCTTCGGAAGCCGAATAGTACCTACCTACCTACTTACCAACTACTTATCTATTAGGTATCTACTCTATTCCATTTTATCTATACTAATTTTAATTTCACATCAACTCTATAACCGTTCGTTTATGTATACTTTTTGGGAATTGAGAATTTGGACTTGAAAGTAAGTTTTTTTTGGTGTTTCTTTCTTTTTTGTTTTCTACAGCCACCATACTAGGCACATGCCCGTATTATGGTAGCCAGTGTGTATTTTTATTATTATTAAGTAGTGTTTAGGTATATAAAATCAGAGGTTTTTTGTTGCCATAGTCATCAAACGAGAAAGCTGCAATTCGGTAATATCGCAATGACAATATTAAAACAAAAGCACGAGCAATAATTGAACTTGCCCTGACATTTTTAAAGGTCAAACGCGAAAAGAGATTTCGCAATGAAACGGAACCGGGAACGATAGGAAACTAAATAACGAGAACGATCGGCTGGAGAATTTCACGATCCGGTCTCCGGTCGCCGGTCGCTCGGGACCACGGGCGGAGGCAAAGTCGCTCGGGCTCAGGCAGCCAGCTAAAACCACATCAAGCCAGGCCTGGACACTGAATCACATCGGCCCCTTAACTTCTAAGAGATTCTCTTATAATGGCTTGTCAGGTCGGGACACTGAATCAAATTTACCTCTACTACGAAATTCTCTCGTTATATTATTTAATTTAACACTTTACTGTATCCCTTCAATGTTATATTAATAATATTAAGTCTACCGAACACCGTGCTAGCCTCATGCCCGTATGCGATAGTAATTATAAATTGTAATTCTTAAATTAACAAAATAAAATATATACATCTTAATAAATAACAATATTTACAATTAAAAAAGAGAAATAAAATAATGAAGAAAAAAAATAATAAAATATATTTTATACATATTTATAAAAAAAGTAAAATAAAAGCATGTAATTATCTACGTAGAAGAATATTATAAATTACATTATTCTAATAACTTTTATCCCATACGATAATAAAAGTTTACAACGAAAATAATGGTTAAGAAAAAGGAAGATTTTTTTGTTTGTAAATCAGCATTAAGAAGTCATGTAAACTTTAAAAAAGCTCGTTATCTTTCATAATATCTAATGTTGAACACCGACAGTAAAAAGAATACCCACCTATCAGGTGCGGTCGCTTCATACACAGGTACTTTGGATGCCACGCAATACACTAATATTTGTTTATTGTCAATTAAAAAAGTTTTCGTCTTAATTTTTTAAGGACGGGTTGTTTCGGAGAATCTGAACAATTCATCAAATTTCAACGTTCATTTTCGGGTTCTGTGAAAGATTTTTTCAAGTTCTGTTTTTATTTCAGTTTTGTCAAGCAACTAGCCTACAATGATATAAAAACAGAACTTGAATAATTCTTTCACAGAACCCGAAAATGAACGTTGAAATTTGATGAATTGTTCAAATTCTCCGAAACAACCCGTCCTAACTGTGAACAGCACTAGGTAGTTCAATATTCGACAAATTGAAATAATTATTCAACAAATTCGACTACCATAATACGGACATGTGTCTAGTGTGGTAGTCGAAAAGCATGTAAAATACCTGTATCCAAATATATTTTTATGAAAAGTATAAAAAAAAAATTAAAAAATTTACTGACCCAGTCCCAATCCCAACCTCAGAGACAAATACAACAATAACGCGAGGCGATGCACGGAACGGGTCGAAAAACATAATAATATAATACATTCTCAATGCTCGTAAACACATAGACACCAGCAACAGTGTGGAGTAGATTTTCTGTTTTATTCCGTATCCACGAAGCTGAAGCGCATTCTGTCCCGCTTGCCTAGTTCTGCCCAGGCCGAATATCAACGTATTCGACAAGAGAATCACACAATAACATATTACCTATAATAGCATACTCAAAGCGAGTGGACTGTTTTAGTATGATTATAAATTTGTTCGACTATTTTTGTCAGTTCGGCTTGAATAACTGAAACTTATTGAAAAATTGAATACCTTTTGATCATGAAACCATTTAATTTTTACCTATAGTTAATGTTGTAGAGGATTTATAGACCTAACATGTAACAATATAATATAAAAAAAATCAGAATCTCATATAAGTTAAGAGGCCAATTTGATACAGTTTGCCGTCCCGGCTCTAGGTGGTTTAGATTCAGAGTTCCCGGTGCACACTGCACGTAGCAGGGTTAGGAGGTATGTAGTAGACAAGTAGACATGCATATAATATGTGCTCATATGTGGACACGAGACCGAGCAGCTAGTTACCATAAATCTACTAGGTGGTCAATAGAGTTTTACAGAGTTTTCCATACTAAAAATCATTGTTCAGCAATGGATACAGGTCATAAAATTGATCGTACGAAATGGGTAATAAGTTGATGAATTTTATTGTTATTTTTAAATACATACAGCTACAGAGGCGGATTTGCCCTTAGGCCTATGTAGGCCCGGGCCTAGGGCGGCCAGATATTAGGGGCGGCCCGATGATAACAAGAAATGACTTTCTAAGTACCTAAATATTGTACGTACGAAATAGCGATATGCAAGAGCGTGTTCACACACAGCACACAGCGCGCCCCGCAGCCGCCCTCTCCACACCTATCATGCTCATGTTTTTTTAATGTTAGATAATGCTTTACGTAAATTTTTTTACCAACGTTTTAATTTGTATTTTAAGTTCAGTTATTATATTCGAATATGTACCTTAAGTTGATTTTTATTTAAAAGAGGTGCTGATTTCTTTTATTTGTTTGGAGACTTAATAATAACTTTTTATCCAGCCCGTATCTGGCAACCCTAATTGTAACTGTGAAACACTTATATATTATTGTATGAGAATAAACCTGAAACTAGTTAAATAAATTAAACCTAAAACTGTTTTAAATGTTTTATTCAAATCCTTGAAACCTTAGAAAGTATTACAAACTAGCAGCTATTATAGTTAACTAAATTTCTAAATCGATTTCGATAAAAGTTGTCAATAAAGTAAATTCATTATGTAGTCTATAGTCTATATCAGGGGTCTCCAAACAACGGCCCGCCAATGTCATCAATCCGGCCTGCGACAATCGACAATTATACAGTAATTGAACTAGCGAATTTAGCAAGCGTATTTTTTACATTAATTCCACACAGGAGGCTTTGAGGAAAATATTTTCCCTCACGACCTATGTCCTCTTAGGTGATGCTGTGTGGAGGGTCTTTTTAAGGAAGGGAAGGATAGGAAGTTCTGAAAAGGAAAATGTATGAGGGGTGGGTAGGAATCTGGGGATTAGTGTGTCCAGGAGTGACATACGTATGAATACATCCCTCCAACTGCGGTGCAAGGCGATGGGTCAAGATAGTCCGGCTGGAAAGGTCAAAAGGCCTCCCTCACCCAGTCTCTCTCGATCCGGCCCGCCACGCAGCAGGTGGGCAGACGTATCCGCCGCCAAGACCTGGACAAATCTCACCCCATGAACCATGAATGAAAATGGCAGGAAAATTAAAACGGTTTTGACCCTAGGAACTTACTGAAAAGTTTGGATACTCCTTTTAAATATGATGGGTACTGAGAAAAGGGCGGCTACATGGTCTGGGGCCTAGGGCGGCCAAGACTGCAAATCCGCCTCTGTACAGCTATTTCAATTTCACATTACAATTAATGCAAATCTTGGAAAGGGATATTAATCCACTTCTCGACATCCGATTGTGCTGAAAGATTTTGGTGGAAATCACACCCACGCGGATATGTACGCATTTATCTGAAATCGGATGACATTGCAACAGTTGTCGCTAGTCCTCGCCAATTGTCGGTCCTACGTTACTGTTTTCGACTCCAGTTCCTGGGTAGGTATGTTTAATCTTCAAGACAATCAAAATTTAAATCAATTTTTCTATGTTTCAAAAGATATTTAAAAATAGATCAATAATCAAGTGGGAACGTGGCATAGCTAAATTGGAATAAGGTGTAAGGATGAAAGAATGTAGATAGAAGGAAGATGTGTAGATTTGAATAGAGAACGTTTCATGAATGCATGTCTTTTACAAAAGCGATGATACAATATAATACATTAAACAGATACATAAATTATTATAAATATATAGTTCGAATCGTTTCTTGCTAAGAGTCAGAATAACGGAGTGCCGAGACGGAGTTGTGTCTGTCCCTTATGCCTAGCCCTATCGAGAAGCACCGTGATGATTAGCTAGTTCGAATTTAATTATTTTTCGGGTTTCGATCCCGGTTTAGGAACTTATTGTCCAAAAACAAAACTTCAGTTGTTCTGCAATTCAATCAAAATTATAATGTTTATCAACACGTGTGCAAGATGATTGCTTGTATTTTGCCAAACGATTATTACTATTCTCAACATTTGCGCATATTAATGTATTACGTGCTCTCTTCAAAACAACGTGTATAGTTGTGTTAGTGTAATTGTGTACCTTGTACAAATCCCAGCTTATATTCCGGCAATTAAATTCTTCCTACGCCAGCAGCTGGACAAAAACATAACGTCAAAAGCATTATTAGTGCGACTGCACACATTATTTGTACATCTTGCACGTCCCGCGTTGGTGTATCCACGGGGAACATATCAACATGATGTCATCGCGGGACTATTGTATACCTTCTGAACACCTCAGTTTATAATGTATAATCGCAGCGTATATCAGTTATGTGCACTAAACATGTCTAAATATGTACTAAAAGAGCCGAAGTTTTTTTTATTTATTTTTATTATTATGAATAACGAATGGCTAATATATATGCATACATGAAGAAAAATAACAAATATGCACTAACGAACGAAAAAGCTCAAATATTCGTTATGCATCAATATATTAATGGTTGTTTACCAAATGTTTACAATTTAAAACACGTTTACTAGTAAGGCCCTTGTGTATATTATACAATAATCCTTGTGTTTCTTTACCGTTGCACCCGAAGTAATGACTCCTGTTCATGAATTCCACGGTATTCAAATTGTGAATTCGGCCGAATATCGATCCCGTACCACTCTATCAAAAATCAAGAGGCTAACCTTTCGACCGCAATGTCTGTCACGTGCATTAATAGCTTGTGTTTTGCTTTAACATTTGCAAGGCACAATAAAACCACTCCAAATGTTCTGGCAAACTAGACATCTAGAATAATTGGCGAGAAAACTGACCGCGAGTAAAAAAGAAGCTCTCAGATCAATTTGAATTTCAATTTGGTGCAATTCACGTTGGTTCCTTGTTTGTGTGGTGGAATGGTTTTATCGAGCGTTTGTTTGCGAGGTTCGGAGCCGTGGGCTAAGACGGGCGGCGCCAGGCTAGTTTGCACGACCTCGCTTCGACATGACTTATACTTTCCTCGGCGGGTGTATGGGTGAACCTGGCTCGTGTGCTAACTCTGCTCAAATCTAACTCTTAAGGGACTACCCACTGACTCTGGCACTAGCACCAAAGCAGGCACCAGTTCTAGACATACATACTGCACACTAGACATTAGTCCCTATGATAATGTGATTCTTCGTCTGCAAACGATATGACCATTTTATTAAAATTCGTCAGTAAAATAACTACTAATTGCTCTCAGAGCTCTTTTGGTTCGAGCTTCTCATGTCCATAGTTTCTTCAGTGTAAATAAATATACAGTATATCTAACACCACTTTTTGTCAAACCACAATTTGATTTGATATATAATATATCATTCAATTGAAAATATTTCACGGCCATCTTGATACTACGATCTGTGTTAGTAATATAAATGCTCTCAATTCCCATTGTTTAAGACGCCATAACATTTGTCTCCTTAAAAATAATTGCGCCTATTTGATCCAAATGTTTCGACTATAAAAAGATAGTGAGTATGCTGAAGTAGACATTTTCTTCGGAAAAAAAGTTCTGCTGTTACTAATTATGATGTATTACTTGCGTATCTATTTGTGTCTTGTGTTTCTTGCCTCTATTTGTATTATTTGTCTGCAAGCTTTTATATTATATTACATTTGTTTTTGAATCTTTATTTATTTTTTTATTTTTTTTATTTGGTACATTATTTTGTTACAATTTATGTTTTCCAGTAATGTAGGCCTCACTGGGTGGCTTGCCCGTGCTGAGGCCTTCATTTTATAATATGAAAATCTAATCTACATATTACATTTAAAGAGAAGATAGTAAATTTGAAAAGAAAATAATAAATTTAAAATTAAAGATAAAAATACATAATAATACATTTAAAATTAAAAAATAATACAATGAAAATAATCTTGTGTGTTTGTGAGTGATGTGTGTTTATGTTGGTTTTGTGTGTTACGTGTAGGTTTTATTTTTATTTTATGCTATGACATTTTGGTAATATTGTCTTTTTTGTTGTTTAATCCATTTTGTAATTTTGTGTGTGAATTTATTTTTATTTTCCTCAATTTTAATTTTAATTTTTAGACTGTTGAAAGCTTTTATAGCATGGTATTGGTAGTGTCTTTGTCCAAAGGTTGAATTTACTGTTGGAGTTTTAATGTTTTCTTTGTACGCTTGTCTAACTGGTCTGTTAGTGTTATTTTGTGTATGTTGAAATTTTTTTTTGTTAAAAATGTAGTTTAGTAGTGTTTTAACGTATAATTGGCGTATATCTAGTACGTCACAACTGTTGAATAGTTGGTCTGTATCGGTCAGTCTATGTTTTTTTAGTATTACCTTTAAGATCGTTTTCTGTGCGGTTTCTACGTAATTGATAGCCGAGTTTGTTGCTCCTCCCCAAGCAATAATTCCATATTTAGATGTATGTCTGAGTATTTTGTAATTTTATATACCTATTTGTGTATTAACTCAGTTTTTATAACTCGATATAATCTGTAAAAAACAGCATAAATAAATAATTCTTTGATTTTATGTTTACAGATTTATTGTACAGTAACATGCTAACCGGTTTCGGCACCATCGTAGATTTTATAAACACTTTCCCTGAAAAACAAATATTGTGCCAAAATTGACGCAATTCTGTAAATATAAGGGTTAAATAAAGTTAGTGTAAGTACTTACTTAATTTAGTAATGTTGTTATCAGAGTTACTAATTGCCAGAATAATCAGTGCAGTACAAGATAGTGACTTCTGGACGCATCTTGAAGATGGTAACCGGATATATCAAACGATGACAGAACATGATAAAATAATGGGTTGCATATATTGGTTAAGTTTAACTTAGGTTAGGTTAGTATTTTGTTTCTTTTTTGGTTTTCTTCACTTATCTATAATGTTCTGTTTTGTCTCTTCGAACGCCAGCAGAGAGTGAACACTGGAGTGAAAACTTGACCAAACAGAACAGTGATGATTTTTTATGTTAACTAAGTTAACCCTAGAAGCCTTATCTACGCCTGCGAGGCGTATACACAATCGTAAATTCTATTTCTCTTTCTAACGGTCGAAGTTAGCGCCTCGTGCTTTTTAACCAACCCAGTGGCCGACGGGAGCTCGCCGATGGTACCTGTATCACAAAGGTAAGTCCAGCCATTTTTGAGTTTTTGAGGTATAGTACGTCTGCGAGACGTATGTTTAGGCTTTGTGTAACTTTTAACTAAGATTATGTGTTTTTAATTTTGTTAATTTTTCGTCCATTTTATATTTATTTTGGAATTGTTTCAGATTACAATATGTCATGGTCTAATATATTAAACAGTTACGATATTTTGAAAATCTAAGACCAAGAAGTTAGTCTTTCTCTGGGAAAATCAGCTCCTGAAGACGAGGATAGCCAGTTTGGACGACATTCATAGCGAAGATGAGAATAACTTTGTAACTGAAGAGGCTTTCCTTTTACAAGAATCTGCTCCCACTGAAGAAGCCGACTCAAAATTTCAAAAACTGACCTAGCATCTGATTCTGCTCATGCTTCGCAATCTGCCAACTCAGGGTGAATTTATCGTGTTCCTGGAAATATTCTTCGCGGTAAGAATGGACGCGGGATGTTTGGTCAACAAATAAGGGTCAATCATCTCATAAAACTTCAGCTATGAATAAAGTCCGCACCTCTCGAGGACCAGCTCCAATTATAAATTAAATCAAGTGGGCACTATTCGATCAAATAAGCGGAAAATGCACGAAAAATTGAAGAACTCGAGATCTCGACCTGTTGGCAGTTCTAGGTTTTGTTTTGATGGCCCTCTAACACTTCTATCGTACAAGCCAAAACCTGCAAATATGGTTTACCTTTTATCTCGTTGTGATGAAAATGCAATAATTAATAATTCAAGTGGCAAACCAGACATGATTCATTTCTAGAACCAAACAAAATGAGGAGTAGATTTATTTTATCAAATGTGCGCCTCAATGTTGTGCAGCCGCAAAACTAATAAATTGTCAATGGCTGTTTTCTATGGCATCTTAAACATGGCTTTTGTTAATTCTGCTGTAATTTATGGCCACAACATGATCAAATAAACTCTCAAACAAAAAAAATTCATTAAAAAACTCAGCACAGATTCGGTCAAGCCTTGGATTCAGACTTGAAGCTCCGACTTAAAAATATGCCAAATTTTCACAAGGCCTACTGATTCAGTTAATAAGGAGAACGGGCAGGAGAACCAGAGCCCAAAAAGTGAAAATACTGCGCTTTTTGCTGCTAAAAAAAGAGTGAATGCAAAAAGTCAGTATTTTCTGAGCACAAAGTTGATGTCTTTGTAGATTGCTCTAAAATTATGGCTAGTAATTAAAAGCATGATTACTTTTAATGTTTGCCCTAAGAATAAGAAATTAATCTTAAAAATATATATGATTATTTAAAAAAAACACACGTTCAAGTTGATTAATAAGAAGATGCTTATTTTGTTTGAATATAAGCATGATGTTTTGATACGTTGTAATAAATACCAGTGATATTAGTTTTCATTGATAAAACTGTGTTTTATTATTAGTTTACATACCAACCTTAACTTTCCATCGAAAAATAGGGCACATTTTCCTTACACTCGTTTATGTTGGTTCATTTTGCAAAGGTTTATAAATATGAAGAGAGAGCTTGTAGTGGATAAAACCCTGCCTGACAGAGTCGATCCTTCAGACAAAGCTTCCGGAAGGCGGTGGAGGCCTTACTCTACAGCCTGCGCAAGGGCCAAGCGTCCCGAAGGGCAAAGTCGTGTGTCGCGCGACCGCCACGGCGCCAACTTAATAGGTAGGTACCCATTTACCAAGGGCGCCGTTAGACGCCATTAGACGCCGTTAAACGCCACCAAGTTTTAATAAAGAAATAAATATTCAAACTATTATCCACAATTACATAACCACGCATCACATGAGCGAAAATATTTAATAAAACACGACTCGCTTAAAATAGAGCATAAATCTTTCGCCAAACTCCTAAGTTTGGACTGTGATTTTTCATACCTAACACACGTTAAATAACAGAACAAAACGTGTTGTTAATATTTTTTGGAGACTACTGTGCGATTTTTTTCTTTTGAAGGAATTATTTATTATTTTCACTACCGTTTCGGCTCTGCAAATTTATAAATGTTTTCTTTAAAAATTATATAAATATATTTTTAGAAAGTATTCTACAGAAATATGTTATTAATCGGTAGAAATTCTACTGTATAATAATATCAAGTCATAAAGATAGTATGTGGCATAGGTTCACAATTATTATACCTATATTACAAAATGTAAACATCCTGAAAGATTGGAAGTCAAGGAAAAGAAGGAAAAATGAAATGAAATAGCTTTAGCCGTTATTGTTACCAGACCTGAATAGACTGGCACTTCCCACCTTTATCTTCCCCGTTTCCTTCATTAGCCTCACAATACACTCCAATTTATTTTTAATTACATAATTTAATTTTTTTATTAATTGATAACTATTTTTTAGCCAGCGCAGGTACCTTGTACTTTAGTTAACAGAAGAATATTATTGTTGCCAACTTACTTACCAATGCTTCTTTTGTTGACATTTTTGTTTTTATTTTTGGTACATTTGTTACGAAAATTTTGTTTATTTTTATCTACCGGTCTCGAAACGACCGTGTCATTAACTTTTCCTTTTTGGGTTTAAATTTAATGTTATTATTATATTAAGTTTACATAAATGTATTTTTTTAAATGATGTAATTGTAAAGCTGCACATCTTGATACATGAATGCCCTAGTGAGATGCGCAGAGTATGTTTTTTTTATGTTAAAAACTGTTATTTTAATAAATAAATAAATAAAATTTTAAAAGTACAAAGCAAAGTGATGAAAACTGCCAAACCTGAAAATCTTGAAAAAAAAACAGAATAAAAAAAAATACTGTTTTGGACTACCGTTTTTCAAACTTAACATTGCATCACACTCAAAATTCACGAGGCGCCACTTTTTCCTAGACGGACTGTTGGTTTGGTTGTTGCATGGGTGCTAGATGATGACTTCCTCATCTTGATGTAGGTATGTTGAATTCCACAAAAAAAGTTAATAAAGTAAGTATAATTTTGAGGATGCCATAGTCCCACAGGCAACAGATATTACTGGTCTATTGAGCGATATTCTAAAAAAAGTACACCTACATTAATATTATTACTATGAAAGGTCTGCATAAATTGTACTCATCGACCAATACATTGATGCCCTAACTAGTACTACACGAGCTATTTTACGAGAAATGCCTCGAGCGATAGGTTTTGCGAAATCTTCAACGTTGTTTGCCCTCGAAACTATTTTAAAAACTTCGTGTATTTTTCGTTGCACTATGTTCATAACATCAAGATCGTCCTGGTGGGGTCAACATCCTAACAAAGACAGAAACAATATCATTGGGAATCGAATTCATATCGTTTAAAAAAAGATTACCTACCGAGTCTAGTTTTTTTTATTAATCCGTCTCCACTAGACTGTAAGAAAAACTGGTCGTTTGACTGAACAATATAAGATAAATCGCCGTGCTGATAATGCTTTATGAATAATTTCCTTTCACCACGTGAATAAGATTTATGTTCTACTCAAAGCACTCAGAGGTGACCGTGATCGCAAATGTTTTAAAATGATAATAATTAAAAGCATTCCCACGCGCCACTTCAGACCTCAGACCCCAGACCTGATTCCTGAGATCCGAGACCCGAAGATGAACAACTAGACTCTAAGGCGATTTGTTTTAGCCATCAAACTGAGGATATTTTTCACTTACTTCGACTGAATAGATCATACTTGCAGTCAAGGGACGCCTGGCAGATGTGAAATATCGAAATTGATTTTTATTAAAGGAAGTTAAAATGAAAGTAAACAAGTCTTTATATTTTTGGTATTTATTCAATTATTTTATTCTTATTAAAATTTACACGAATAAACATATTGCATGTTAAAAGTTTAGAATAGATCATTGCCAATTTTAGTGAGAATATAAGCAAGAGAGTTTTGGCGTCCGTGCAATAGCGTCGTCCCGTCTCGCCACGCTTGCTACGCAAAAGACGTTTTTACTTAGAGAAAAGATGTTTCACATTAAAAATGTCAAAATTCTTTCTTGGACAAATGATTTTACTGACTTGTATGGTGCATCGGAGTTGGAAGTTCTCGGCGACGTCAGTTTTCTTTAAAATCGGTTTAGTTCACACTTCTAGGGATTGTCTGTTCAGCTATTTAGTAATTAGTTCTTATTAAGGCTTCATTTTTAAGTCATCATCGAAATAGCTACGGTCGATCTTCAAATAATAATCATTGCGCTTAATCGAGTTTGTTTCGGGCTGCAGCCTGCAGGGTGAAAATTGCCATAATGATGTACAAATATTCGACCAGTAGAAGAAGAAGTAGTTATTAATGAAGCCTGAAAATACGTTATCATAATAAAATTGTTAAATTAAGCCTATGGTGTAAATATTCCAACGATGCTAACATCGTTACAAATAGCTGTGAATGATTTTTTCGAGTTGGTTATATGAAATAACTGTAACTAGCACTTTTATAAACGGCTGTGACATCATCCTATATTGGTACTTTATCCACCGCTAGATGGAGGCTCTCGAAATAGCTTAAGGGGTTTCTTAGCACACCACCACGCTTAGCCTCAGATGTAGGTTATATTCGATTCGATAGGCTATATTCCGAATATTCAAACAGAATTATTTCTTCAGATGTCGTAATCAAGGAAAATAACGCTTACCTAAGTGATTAGGCATTAGAAATTATTTCGTAATACCTATTCATAAAAGAAATAACTCGCAATATATTTGGGATGCCACGAACACTGGATAGTTGGGTCTTCAGTGCAAAAATCACATTATCAAAAATATTATTTTCGGTTGTGTGCGCTATACGCTATGTATACGCTAAAACTAGGATTTGATTTGAAATTCATTGTCTTTTTCAAAATTGTAATTATAATATCCCGTGATTTATACGGGTCTGCGCTAGTTCATAATAAAGATAACTAGTTCAGGAATAGAACATCGCATCAGTGATACCAACTGCATAAGATACCTAATACAGTAATACCTACCTATTAAATTGGTGAAAAAGCTACAAAAAAGTCATTTGCAAGGTCAGGTCAATGAATCCACGAAAGAAGTTCAGGTTTAGTTGCTCGAGGTATTCAGCATTCAATGTTGTAATTTGATACGTATTCAATGGTTTTAATAATTATACATTAACAGTCTTACATAGAAAGATTCCCCAATACGCCGCTGCAGCGTATACTGTAATACGGGGAAGAAGGCCGTATAGTGCTCGGGTTAAAATCTTTACTCTTAATCCTAAAAAAACCCGGTTATTTTCGCATTTCTCGTTTAGTTGCTAACTTCAAGTCTCTTTAGATGACATTTGCGATGTCTTTGACCCGGTCTGTTTTGAATTGCTTCGAAATTTGACCACTTCGACTATGCGTTCCTTATTTGCGATATTTCGATTTAAAATATTCGACTGATGGTGCAGCAAATGGGTATAACTGTTTTTTTACACTTTCATTGCGCGATCGATCGATATTTGTCAATCAACTGGATTGTTAAAGTCCCTTTATCATTTTACTTTTATTTTTTTAAACATTTAAATAAACATATTGTTTTTTTCTAGGCTTTCAACAAAGTGTATCTCTGATCAATCATCAGTCCATCAAACGATAGTCAAGTTGACGGATGAAGTCTCGATAAGGCAGACCGGGGAGGACGAGCAGAGATCAGATCAGTGAACATGCCGAGATGATGTCACGATAGTAAAAGATGGTACGGATGAACGATTTGTGTTAGCTTCCCCATAATACATATATATTTCAATTTATTGGAATTCCTTTTGAAGGTTAGCTCCATCAATGTAGTATTTAATCATTTATGAAGGAGATAATCCTAATACATCCAAACAAGACATGAAAGGAAACAAAACACAGACAACAACAAAAATAGCCGTCACGGGACGCCTGGCAGATGAGAAACATCAAAGTTAATTTTTATTGAAGGAGGAAAATTTATGAGTAAAGAATTTTATATGTATATATATTCTATTTTTATTAAGATATACACAAAAGAAATGTATTTCAAATTTTAAATTCATAATCATTTAGGATAGATCCATTTCCAATTTTACTAAGAATTGAAGAAATATATCGCACAGGGTTTTGGCGGCCGGGCGGAATGAGCCGACGAGTAACGAGGTTGGTCGAATGTAGCGTCGTTTCGTCATCTTGTCTTGCCACGCTTACTACGCGAGAATCCGTTTTACCTCTAGGCGCGCCGAAAGATATTTCACATCAAAAATACGTTCAGTGTAAATGGTGCCGAGTTAGATTAGGTTAGGTTAGGTTTGGTATGGATGTTTAGAGGTTAGGTTGAAAGGCGGGGATGTCTCGTACAGTTGTGCGGCGTACCTCAGATATTTTAAAGACCATTTTAACTATTCGATAAAAGGTGAACCAGAATATTTTTGGCATAGGTTTTTTGTATGTTTGGAACCTCGAATTTTTTAAAGATCTCTTTTTTTGACGTCCTTATGGAGACCTTTAAAATGGCCTTTGCGATGTATTTCTGCCATTTTATATGATCAGAGCACTATCCTACTACTGGGTTTCCCAATAAGAGGTGTTATTTTGAATAGCCCGCTATTTAGGTAGATGTTGCTTTTGAAGCTGATATTTTTTCATATTTAACATGTAGAAACTACGCCATTAATAAAAATGAAACGATACACGCTTCAACAACGCATTGAAATTATTAAAATTCACTTGAGTGAATCAAATGCAAATCATCTTCAGTGATGAGGCCCATTTCCACATCGGTGGCTTCGTCATCAAGCAAAATTGTCGCATCTGGGACTCGGAAAACCCAAGAGTTATTGTTGAAAAGCCTCTCTTTCCTCAACGTGTGACTGTTTGGTGCGGTTTATGGTCCGGCGGAGTCATTGGACCTTACTTATTCGAAAATGAGGCTGGAGCAACAGTTACGGTGAATGGATTGCGCTATCGAGAGATGATTGATAATTTTTCATGGCCGGAATTGGATGGTATTGATCTGGACAACGTTTACTTTCAACAAGAGGGCGCTACGTGCCACACAAGCAACGAAACCATTGATCTTTTACGATTGAACATCAAAATAACACTTCTTATTGGAAAACCCTGTATTTCAAATAACGGAGGCATTAATCATAATATATTTACTTTATTTAGATCCATATTTGATCAGATTTTTCGTAATTTTTTGAAGAAGTTGATTATTTTTAAATACATCTATTTGAATTTCGATTTTGTTTTCGTGAACGAAGTGAAAATTAACCCACTTCTTAATATCTCGTCGAACAGAAACTCGGCAGATTGGCTCATTATTGATGAGAGTGCATCCTATCAACTTTTAGTGGCATTCAAGCATATACACGCGGACCCATTACAGTAATTAATCTACGAAATATATGTCGTTCCTACCCAATCGGGATTTGACTCAGTTACTCCAGTCGTTGGAAAATAAATTAATAATATATATTATATTTAGAAATAAATAGAAATATTTTACACGGTATTTTGTTTTTGTTCAGTTGAGAGATTTCAGCTCAGTTTGTATTTGGTGTATATTATATTATCTATTTCTGATCTCCCTTTGTTTTGAATCCAGCTTTTTATTTTAGATTTAAATGTTAAATTATTGTTGTGAGTTTTGAATAAGAGTGGAATTTTATTGTAGAGTTTATTACCATTACAGGAAGCTTTTTTGCCCAAATGTTGTATGTTGTAGTTGCTTGTTGGATATGTTTTTGACCCTGAGATCTAGTGTTTCTAATATATGTGTTAGTTGTTATTTCTTGTGTACTGTATTTATGAATGTAAAAGAGTATTCTTTTAGAATAGAGTTGTTTAAGTGAGATGATGTTAAGCGTGTTGAAGATTTCGTCAGTGCTAGTTCTTACAGGGACTTTCAGAATAATTTTCCAGATCTCGGGGAGGGTTGTGCAATCCCACAAGCTCCATATTTTACATAGAATATATAAAGTAGATATAAAAAATATTGTAAGATAATACAGTAAACGAAAACAAAATACAATAATAATACAAAAACATAATGAGACTAAAGTTTTTTAAAAAGAAAAAATATTTTTTTAAAAATAAATATATAAAAAAATTTAAATATTGAAGACAATATTAGTGATTTCTAAACGAAAATCTGAAACAGAAAAATCAGAAAAGGAAACGGTCACATCGAGTCCCAGATGTGACCGTTTCCTTTTCTGATTTTTCTGTTTCAGATTTTCGTTTAGAAATCACTAATATTGTCTTCAATATTTAAATATTACAATTTGAGGTTTTACTCAATAAAGTTATTCCGAAAAATAAATAAATATATGTTTGTATATTTTTTTATTTTTTTATCTATGACATCAGGATTTGGCTCCATCGCTTGTAAATAGGTCCTTGCCAGAAGTGCAGTGCTGCCATCACAAGACAGTTTTCGCTCGTGGCTAGTCGTGTTCGAAAGCTGGTGATCCGTTTTTTCATTAGTTTTCGGAATCCAGGAGCACGCCCTTCTACAAACATCTCAGTGGCACTACAGTACCAGGACAGTCCAAAAAGTATTCGGTAGGAATTGTTGTACTGTACTTCCATTCTTTTTAGAGATGCCTTGGTTTATGGTTTTTGGGATTTTTATGAGTGATTTTAGGATATTGTCATTTGCACTGCTCCATCCGATATTACCGTATTCTAAGAGCGATTGGAAAAGAGCTGTGTAGATCTTATATCTATTAATGAAAATACATGCATTGTACTGAAAACCGGCGTTTTTTATAGGTTGATTTCTTTATGAACTTTTTTGAGGTTCCATTAACGTGTGAGTGAGGAGTTTATCGCCAATTAATATCCCAAGATATTCTACACTGAACACTATTTTATTCAGATTTCCGCGTTCCAGGGTTTATTGGCATTCCTTGGTCATCTCCCACGCGCGGCTGTGATCGGACACCGCTGACTGCTGACTGCTGTTGCCCGCTGTTAGTTGCTAGCTGTTCTTACTTGGTACTCTTGTTAGCTCAGTTCGCTGTTAGCTGTTATTTACTGTGAGATCTCAGCCATACTGTCTAATTTTAACTATAAAATTTGGTGGATCATTTAGTTCAACAATCATTTATTTGGTTATTGGTCCATATTATTATTTGCTAATTCATAGAAAAAAGGTTGTGTGAAGTCCTTCGGAGTCGGTACATAATTCAAAGTAACAAGATAAATATTAACCTTGTTTGTTTCATACAATTGCCCTACGAGAAGTTGTAGAGATTTAAGGATTCAAAAGCTAAACTTCCGTGGACACAAAACAGCTTGTTTTATAAAGGAAAAAAAAAAACTTTATAATAACCAACCAAAAGCCGTAAAGAGAGACACAGACACCTTAAACCAATGTAACTATATTTCTTGAACTTTGTTTTTAAATCAACATAACTGTTTTCTAAAAATATATATTTTTTTTAATTTTCATTTCGTACATTACATATTTTTTCGCGATGAAATATTTTGCATACGTCTTAATAAATATTCAAAAATAAATCTCAAAGTGAAAGGGTCCCGACTGCATCCCCATATGGGGTATGTTATGAGGCTTAAGATAGCGAGTTAGGAGATGGGGAAGAGGAAGATGAGAAGTACCTGGCTATTCAGGTCCAGTCACGGAACATAGCTAAAGCCATTTCAAGCATTGTTTTGATTTTTAATGGGGGCCTTTCACCAGGATGGTACTGAAATAATCTACTACTCTGGAGCGGACCGCAAATATACTATTATATTATTTTTAATGAATAAATTGTCAAATAACACCAAATTGATCAAATAAAATTTATTAGCGTACTTAAACGTTGTTTGGCTGTTCATCCTATTGCCAATTCTGTGAAGCGTGGTGGTTAGGTAACTTTGATACTTTTTTAAATACAAGGAGAAAAAATAGTATTGTTGATTTATTAAAATCCTGTTTAAAAGGTGTTGATATGCCATTCCCTAAAAAACTATCAGTACATTCAGAATATATCGTGACATGCGTTTATCTAAACGTTTATTGAAACATATCAATTCATTCGATAAAGGTCTGCAGTCCCGTTTTTAACAGGAGTACGAATAATTTTTAATAAATTAGCAATATTTTATATCAGTAAGTTTTCTCCGTGTTGCACGTCTTGGACAAGGCAAAAGAAAAGCTTTTGGTTTGAAAGATGATCGTACCAAGAAGCAGTAGAAGTTCGCGTGTTGGCGTGACATTAAGTACATATGCATATAATACAACGCGAATGTGCGACAGGATCGTAGCAATCGGCTCTCTGAATGTTCGCATGGTGCAAAGCGCTATTTGCACTACACTGTCGAGAGGTAGACTGAGTAGACTCTCTCTCAGACCAATATTTAGAATTCTTAAAAGTCAATCCAACCCTTTCTATCGACTTCCCCTCCCGATGTCCTTTAACCTCACAACAAACCTAACCTTAAATAGGGATAACATAATCTTACTGAATCCGGGAAGTTGTGAACACTTGTGTGGTAAGCGTATCTATCATATCCCTGCAGTTACTTTAGCGACCAACTTTTCCAATTTTATTGTTTTATGTACTGTACATAGGAAGCCATTTTGTGAAACCTTAAATGTTTTTAAAAGACGAAAAAGGTAGGAGTGAACCGCGGCATTCAAGTGCCTCTTTTTTCAGACACAAAACAAAATAATAAAAATATAGCCGTCACGGGACACCTAGCAGATGTGGAACATCGACATCGACAATAAACAAGTCTTCATGTTTTAAAAAAATATTATTATTAAAATATATACATAATTATATAGTATAAATTAAAAATTAATCATCTTTTAGAATAGTTCAATTGCCAATTTGGCGGATAGAGTCGAGGCAGTCCGAGTGAAGCGTCGATCTGTGCAAGAGCGTCGTCCCGTCTTGCCATCTATTATTCAGTTTTAACTCGACCATTTTACATTTCGTGTAAATTTGTTTCTACGTTTCCGTTTCAGTATAGTTGCCGTTTTGATATTTCAATAAAGATTCTTTTTTCAAATGTGAAATCGTCGTTTTGATTTAGACGGTCTTGTTCGCATATTTTAAATATTATGGTAAGTACCTACCTATCTGCCTGACGTAGGTTTTGAAAAAGAAATTGTCATTTTGATAGTGACGTTTCTTTGGACCAATTGTATAATTTCTTACTTTAAAAAAAAGTTACATACAATTTATGTTTATTATTAAGTAGGTAGGTATTTTTGTAATTACCTATTTACAAATCTAGCCTAACCAAACCTCACCTAAAATAAACTTACCTAAAATGACCTAACCTTACCTAACCTAACATAACCTAACCTGCTTACAGATATAAACTAACCTAACCTAACCAAACCTATCCTTGATTTGAGAGAAAATTTAGTTTTTGATTTATTAAATAAGTGTAAGATGGAAAGCTAATTATTTGGACGCAAAGTCCGCTGTTCACAAAATTACTAGTTAAGTAAGTACCCACATTATGTATATAACGCTACGCTGTTTAAGGAAAGTAAAAATGTAAGAATGGTCAATGGCAAATTGACGAACATGCAAACTTCCTCCAAGTAGGTAGGTCGGTAATTGACTTTTACCCTCCCTCAGAGATTCATCACGCTATCGTCATCACGACATGATAATCCATCATCACTATTCATTTTTTATTGGAAGTACTTTTCTTTAACTTTGAAGGTTCTTCTTCTTCAATGGCGCTACAGCCCATTTCGAGCCTTGGCCTCCTTTAACATGAGCCTCCACCGCCCTCTGTCCTCGGCCGTCGTCTTCCAATCTGCAACATGGAGTAGTCCTCTGGCATCTTTCCTGACATCGTCCTCCCATCTCAGCCTAGGTCTGCCCGCCTTTCGTTTGCCTCCCGGGTGTCCTGTTAGAACCTTCTTTGGTACACGTGTGCTTGGCATTCGGTGCACATGTCCGGCCCATCTTAGTCTTTGGAGCCGTAAATGAGTAGAGAGTCTGGGAGCTTGGTAGATGTCATATAGCTCCTTATTGTGGCGGATTCTCCATGCCTCTCCCTCTCGCACCGCTCCTAAGATTCTTCGAAGTACCTTTCTTTCGAAGGTGTCCAGCCTTTGAAGGTTATACCCATCAATTTAATAAATCGTTGAAAAAGAAGATACATTACATTAAAAAATAACATAAATATTATTCCCAGTGAGTTGAAAAATAACTTATTTCGGAAAATATAAGATAAATTAAATAAAATAAACATGTTTTTACATAAAAAATTGAATTTAAAAGGGAGTTCAATGAACAGTGTAGACAAACTTAACATGGTTAAATGGAAAATTTTCGTAAATGCATTAAAAGAAATAAAAAAAATAGAGGTTCTTTTGGAGTTCCGAAGAAATGTGTCGCTCATTAATAAAACTGCTGAGGAAATAGCTTTTAAGACCCCGCATACCTAATTTCTACCGATTTATAACAAGTTTTTCGATAACTCTTTAAAAGTATTTTAGTTCCAAAAAGAAATGTTATGTTTGAAGATAATATCTATACATTTGTTATGCCGACACGTTATTTATATGAAATTCCATCGATAGAAACAAAATGCAAAGTGAGCTCCGAAAATTATTAAAAACACATTTTATTCTATTATTTAATATGTTATAGGCATGAAAAAAATCACATTGTATTTTTGAATACAACGAAAGCATTTGCCTAGAGATTTAGGCTCTATTTGAAACGAGTCGTGTATTATTAAATATTTTCACAATTAAATGAATTATTATCGTTTTTTTTATATTAGCGCGCTCCCCCTAACATTGGTATTTACATATCTCCCTTTCAAATCATCTTTGGACACTTACTACAGGGCCTTAAGAGCTTTGGCCAATGTTTTTTTCTTCGTTGCTGAAAATTTTAGGTAAAGTAGGTAATGCGTTGTATTGCTTATATGCTTTGTATTTTAATGATTCAATTCCTAATTTAGTCGTGTAAGTAAATGACGATTAGTGTATTTGATTTTGAGATCGTGTTTTGTGCTGGTGTATGTCGCAATTAAAGACTGGTTTAGTGTTAGTGTGTGAGGAGTGTTGAATTATTTGTAGAATGAAAATCGTAAAAGGAAGTATTTGGGTATATCTTTGACATGTGTATCTCATGGAAGATGATATATATTCCTTGCGGCTCTATTTTGAATGACTTGAATCGGATGATTGTTTTTTGGTAATGGTGCCAGAGATAATAACTAGATAACTCAGGTGGGAGTGGATTATATCATAATAATATATATTTACAAATCTAAAAGTAACTTGAAACTAAACAATTCACAGTAAGGGATGCCTATTGACTGTTTTTAAAAATCTCAATGAATATTCAACTTTTATTGGAAAAACTTTTGAAGGTTTTACACATCAATATAATACGTCGTTAAAAAAGAAGATAAATACTATCAAAGAAAAAGACACATAATTATAAGCAATAATTAATCGCCTGAAATATCCATACAAATTGAAAATATCTTCGAGTAAAATAAATGCCCCCGACGGGAATTGAACCCGCACCGTCCAGTCAGGTGCTCTGGATCACTGTACGCCGACGTAGCTCAGTGGTCGAGAGCACCTGACTGGACATAAGAAGGTGCGGGTTCAATTCCCGTCGGCGGCATTTATTTTTACTCGGGAGATATATTCAATATATTTTTTTTGTATGGATATTTGTTTGAATATTTCATATTTTTATGGATATTTCGATATTTGTATGGATATTTCAGGCGATTAATTATTGGTTCTAATAATTTGTTATCCTTTGTGCCACGCATAAAAAATCTTGTCTTATAAACATTAGTTAATAAAAAAGACAAAGACGTTGTCTCGGTAAGATATAGATCATAGATTCGATTCCCAGTTGAGACCATTTTCCATCTTTTATTTTCTGTGTCTTGTTCCGTTTCATGTTTCGTTTAGATTTTTTAATATTATCTTCTTCTTCGATGATACATCATCACTTTATTAATTTAGAATGGCGCTTGTCTTCCACCCTTCAAGGATATTCTTAACCATTGATTGAAAGTGACATTGCATGGCATGCACATTAGGGTGGATCGCCATTGTATGGAATTTTTTATTTTTTATAAATTAGTTTTCGCGGGGTGCGGAATAGATGCTCTAGGTACATACAATGAAGCATACAAAATATCAATTTAAAATTTTGAAAGCAAGTACTGCCCCAAAGCAGTTGAATTTTTTTAAATCTGGTAAAAAATTGTCCCTTTATAAAACAGTTTTGTGTCAATATTAATAATTTAATTTTTACTTTTACATTTCATAATGAATAAAAATTGCCGCGCCTAAAATAATAATATTAAAAAAATTCGATAATATATATTTTCCCGCGAAAATTTGACAAATTGCCTAGTCCACTTTCTCGCGCCTCGCTCGCGCACCGCGCATCTTTAGATCAACCGTCCATATCTCGCAGTACAGTTTCAAGTTTTGCTTACTTTGATCTTCCAACTGACCAACATTACTTTGCTTCATCTACTCCTTCTTCTTATGTAATAAATCCAACAGACAGTGGACTATCTGTTGTATCCAGAACATTGGATCGATACAGTATTTCTGATCAGGCAGGTGCTGCCATCGTCTGCGCTACATTGCAAGATATCCGATTAGTGACAACAAACAACAAACGTGATCGATCGTAATAAGATTCGACGTGCTCGTGCCAAAACTAGGACCACACTGACTATCATCAACCAGCCCCATTTTGATTTGTGCATTTGCATATCGTCTGATGGTCAAAGGATAAAACATTAATCATGGAGGATGGACGCAGAAAAGTTGTGATAAAAGAACATATTAGTCTATTGAAAGAACCTAGCTCACAATACATTGATCACATGGGCGTTAAGTTCGGCGATGCTAAAACAATAGCTCACAAATTTTTTGCATATATTGTGGCAAAATCCATTGATTTATCGTGCATCGTGGCTATCGGATGTGACGGAACAGCAGTTAATACTGGAACTAAGTCTGGCATTATTCGACTTTTTGAAGAAAAGCTCCATCATCCACTTCATTTCTCGGTCTTTCAGTTACATGCTAAAGAGTTAAGTTTGAGACACCTTTTCGAATACCTTGATGGATTGACAACAGGTCCTAGAAGCTTTAGCGGCCAACTAGTAAAGTTACTCAAGAACTGTGAACATCTTCCTGTGATAGAATTTCAAACAATATAATGCAACTTACCTATGAACCTTACTTATGAAATTACAAAATCCCGTGACGACCTTAACACAGACCAGTTTTATTTATTGGAAATGTGCCGAGCAATCGCCGAAGGACAATGTAATGAAACCTTAGCGAAAAGAAACCCGGGTAAAATCTGTCATTCGTGTTGGTCAACAACAGCCAATAGAATTCTCCATCTTTACACATCGACCAAGAATCCGACAGAAATCAGGTGATATTGACTGAATTTGTGCTAAAAGTGTATGCTCCGATGTGGTTTAAAATAAAAACACAACCTTCGAGACAACCAAGAGCAGACTTCAACCGGCGAGATACCTCCACAAAACGATAAAATTGTCTCTTTACCTTCCAGAGCATTTGAAAAAGGTGGTAGATCCCGTAATTCAACGCATCGGGTATTTTGGCCAAGCGAAAATATACTTATTAGTATGTTAAACGACGAACGAAGACAGATTAGAGAGTTGGCTCTCAGACGGATTCTAAGTATCCGAGAACTTACGTTGGGGTTCTCTCCAATAAGAGTATTTAAGCTACCTACTTTAAATTTCAACGCAGAAGACTATTGATATTGACTTAATCTACTGGGAAAAACCATGAGAAGCACCTCTTACAAAAATGATATCTAGCGAGACATTAATTGATGCCATTGTAGACCACGAAATTATCGAATCCAACATTTTGTTCAAGTTCCGATTGATGCCCTGTCACATGCAAGCCACGGAAAGATGCATCAAAGTGGTAACGGCATCATGCTCTGCTATTTGTGGCCATGAAAGACGTGAAGGGTGGATACAAAACAAGCTAGAATCTTGTCGTATAATGCCAGTATTGAATTCGAAGAAGGACTATAAAATACAATAACTTTTATGATTTTTGACTATATTTTTTAACAGTGTTTGTGATTTTTTTGTGTAGCAATGGTACTTTTATTGTTTCTTGATTAGTAGATAATATTATTAGTAAATGAAAAGTTAATTTTTTTATATTTTAACTACTTTTATTGAGCAAAGATTAAACCCTTCTTTTTCTAGTTTCACGCTTTTTTTAAAAATTTGAATTGACTTGGGGCAGTACTTGCACTCAAAATATCTTAATGCTGTCATAATGACTTTAAAAAGTATCCCCATAGAGCATCCATTCCACACCCCGCTCCTAAGAAAAACATAAAAACAAAAAATCGATCCACCCTAATGCACATATGCATTTCACGGTGTTTTGAATATGAAATCCAGCTAGTGGGACTTGATTTTTTTATAGGACATCGCTGTCTCAGTTAAGCAAGCCTGTAGATAGGTACCTATCTATAAAAAAATCAGACAAATTATGTTAAACAGCTTTGAACAAGGCTCCGTGTCGCTTCAGAAGCTCAATAATAATTGAGCTGAATGTTAAAGGAAGATTGGTTATATTATAAACAGAGAAACCCATTCATAGCATTAACGATATTTTCGCAAATTAAAGCGATAAATGGTGTTTTTAGCGATAGTTAAAAAGATTTTTTAGTCGCTATAATATTGTATGGACAGATCATAAAACGAACATGACACACTGTACTGTAGAAACATGTGCCATGTCGAGTTTCAATCAATAATACAATAAACATGTTTCAAGTGATTTTGCTAATTTAATTGTTTTTCCCCTCTTGCCGACTCCCATTCCTTGACGTTATCCTATTTAGCTATAAACGCTATGAAAACGCAAAATTAAAGCTGTTTTTTAATAATTAATGCTATATTTCTTAAAAATTAAAGCTATGAATGTTTTGCTCTAATTATAAACAAGTTTCTTATGTTGCTCCAGAATGACTGGACTGTCCGCTTGATATTAATTTGTTCTAAATGTAATGATAGATTTTGTAGATTTTCGTTCTGCACATATAAACATAACCGAGAGACTACACGACAGAATGGACATTAGCTAGCCCAGCAAAACACTAAACACTAAGAAATGTTTAATTACTTCCTATCCTCCCAATAAGAAATCTTTTACCGTACATGGATGATTAAGGCGACACAAGACTCTAATAACGGGGGTTTGTTCGAAGCTCACATTATTTATTAACTACAAATTTGTTTTTTCAGACCGATTCCTAACAATATAAGTAATTTGTATTTAAGATTAATAAAAACAGCGCCTTACCGTTAACACATTTTACGGAAAAGGTCTTGACGATTTTTAGACGATGAATTGGTAACTTAACGAGGTATTCAGTTAGAAAACGTTTAACAGAATTCATCAAAATAAACTCTGCGGAAAGATCAATTTTCTAGGATAGCTAGGACAAATTGGACCATAGGTAAGTCCAACACGCCAGGCCGCGCGTCGCATATTTTTGTATCCGCCTTCTTGACTTACGTCGTTAAGATTCCGAGTTTATTTTCGGGTATTGAATCATTTTGTAAATTCCCTGAATTCCACTCCTGTGTGAACAAAATAAGCGTACAAGCACTGATCAAATAATCCCCGGAAGTGTGATGTGTACACCAACTTGGAAGACAACTAATGCTTTCAATTTATTAATAAGTTGAATTTGATAATGTGCCCATGGCAGACATCAGGTATTTGAAAATCTGATTTATTATTAATTTATATACTAGTTTGCAAAAATAAATTAATTCTGGCACAGTGACACGCCCACAGCACATTTCTACCGGTTTGTGTTTATGCCTCATGCAATAAGCATATGTACGAGGCGTCCCACGTCCCACGTAGTGGAACCGCATCTCGGTGAACGGAGATAATATGGACTGGGACGAGTGCAAACTAGAGTGCAACCATAGATATCGTAAGTATAAGAGATGGGGCATCAAACAGTTGTAGTACGAAATCCTTGTGTTGCCAGAAAGATTCACTAATACCACTGCGAATCACACCTACGCCTACGCGACAACACACGTCCTCGTTTCTACCCACACATCAAACGCACGAATGCATCACTTTCACTAGTTCTGTTGCCTCCAGACGGGCCGCACAACGCACAGCGCACAAAAGCCGCTCCAAATTAGCAAAAAGTAAGTTAAAATCCCTCGGGTTTTTGTGCACATCGAAAGCTGTAGTCTTTTTGAACTCGTAAAAGTCTTTCTTTCGTATTACGGTGAGATATATTATAATAGCGGTGTTAGAAAAAGGCAACACCACGCTTTGTATTCCAATTTAAAATTTTATTGTAGACACTCTTAAATAAAGAATTTGAGTAAAAAATATTTTGACTTTTAAAATATATATTAATTTAGATCAAAAAACACCGATTTTAAATATATGTACTTATATATTTCTATATTGTTACTCTCAGAATTAATAAATAAATATTTTAAAAGCTTTACTGTGTATACTCTCCATGATTGGACGAACGAAATCTGATGTCAAATGTACTCCTCATAAATAAACATCTCTTTCTGTTACATGCGTTCTGTGATAGTAAGGGGGAGATGTCGCTATAAACTTGTATATTGTGTAGTTAGGTGCGTTGATCTGAGTTTTTGAGGTGATTTGTAGTCGAATTTTTAGTTTTATCGATTGTTTTAACTTAGGTACATCCTAACATACTAACAGCGGAAAAATTCAAGCTATTCCATAATATGATACAATTTTAACAACTGCGCGGCTGCCAATTTAACGTTTTTCTAAAAATAAGTAAGTAGGAACTAATTTAAATCTTTACATTGAATACAATGAATTGCATATAATGTATGAAATTTTGATATAGATAAAATACCCCTAATTTAGCTAAAATGTAAAAATTGATAAAAAGCTGTACTGGAATTCCTTACTAAAGAATAAAACAAATCTCCATACAAAATGCACTAACCACAGGACGTTCAGCACACGGATGGCGTCCCGCACCACTCCGCTTCTTACCACTAGGATTGCGATCGTTTTGGCGAGCTTAAAAATATTCAAACTTGGAGAAATTATTTAAAATTTAAACGAACTTTTAAAACAATACAAGTATTTAAAGTTTGAATGTTTAAGAATTCTTTATTGAAATATATCCCAAAATGCCATCGACCACCATCGTATGCATTTATGCGAAAGATTTGTCAAAGTATGAACGAAAAACAGAGATGTTACAGTAAACTTTATAATAATTTTATTCATTCTATTAAGATTAAATGAATAAATTTTGTAAAATTGCTTTTTTTTGTTCTTTAATCCATATCTTAATTCTGTTTATGAATTTTTTTGTTTTCCTCACTTTTGGGTCAATTTTAAGATTGTTTGATTCTTTAATTGCCCTTTTTAAATAATAAAAACACACTTATGGTTTAAGCATTTCCTTACTAATATGATATCTCTGATACCCTCAGTGGCGGCTCGTGGATTTTGGATGTACTAGAGTGCTAATATCACAAAAATGGCATTATTGATGTTGTTGTAGCTGAAAACGGTTTTTCAAAAATTAGATTTTTTGCGTGAAAAGTTACAGGAAATCCGTGCGGCGAAACTGAAATTTCCTGAAAATCTTCACATAAAAATAAAATTTTCGAAAAAAAAATAAAAAAATCATTTTCAGCTACAACAATATCAATAATGCCCTTTTTATAATATTAGCACTCTAGAACACCAAAAAGTCACGAGCCACCACTGACTGAATATATAACACGAAAACCCAATTTTAAAAAAAAGTTAGCATCTATAAAATATACTTGTTTACGGAGTTTAATGTCGTCAGCATTATTTTTCAAAAAGAGCTGAAGTGCAGATGCGTTTGCGCAGATTTACATAAATTTGTAATTATATATTGTTACTCTAAGTTATATATATCTATGGTTTGATAATTATAATAATCGATGGTGAAGGCGTTGTGCCCGGTACTAGAGACATTACACGCAACACGGAGACCGGTTCGCTTCTAGATCACTCGAAGTCCGGAGTTTTGAACCTTCGATATCACAATTTGCTCTTCTTTATGAGCATTCCGAGCATCCAATACAGACTATTACCGATCCTTCAGAAGCCTGCACTTCTTTTAAAATCTTCAGCCAATCAGTAACAACTCGAAAATATCTTTTTAGTAATTTCGAAAAACTTATTATCACGCGGCTAAAATGCTCCAACATTTCAGATTCAAAATTAAAAAATGGATTAAAGAACAAACAAGGCAATATTATAAAAAATAAAACATATATTCGTTACACACAATACCACTGAAATACATTTAATATTTTTGTATGTTTTTTACAATAAATATACAATTATACATATTATACAGTGTTATCAAGGTAAATAATAATAGCTTTTCCTCACCATAAAGAGACGAGGCTCTTGTGTTTGGTGAGTGAATCGAAGCTCAATTATAAGGAATATTTATAATAATTAATATTTCATTATATACAACCGTACCTTATAGTACATATATGTCAATTTTTTAAATATTTGTATCATTACAGTGCATATTAATAAAGAAAGTTCAGATTAAAATATTTGATACAAATCAACTAAGTAGGAATTGCAATTTTTTGAGTGACTACAGTTTGTTATTTATTTCATTATATTTTAACTTTATCTACGTTGATCTTTTTTATCTTCCTTCACCTTAAATTTGGCAAAAAGTGCAACTGCGAATCCAAAAAGTGCAACTGCCAATCCAAAAAGTTCAACTGCCAATCCAAAAAGTGCAACTGCCAATCCAAAAAGTTCAACTATCAATCAAAAAAGTGCAATTGCCAATCCAAAAAGTTCAATGTCAATCATAGACATATGAATATTAGTAGACCTGCCCTAAGTGATTAAAAGCGTATTATCCCCACTCCCCATACCGGTTCCATTGGAGCCGGCTGTGCTCGCGTATGGCCTCAAGTGAAATTTGAAAATGTGACGTCATCATTCTTGTGCGAACTATGGTCGAGGCATCATCGGTTCATTTTACGAAATAACACGGCAAAATGTTGACTTGTACTATATGAAAACTTGTAAAAATAGATGTGAAAAAGAGAATAAACCCAATTGTCGTATTACATTCCATATATAAGCATTATTTTACTTTATTTTAAGCATATTCACATCGTATAATATGAATCAGTTGTTACTATCACATCGAGAAACGTCTGGACGCGAAACACAAAGCTGGTTGGTAGCTGGGAAGTAAATTATGAACATTTATAAAAGTGTCTTAACTAAATACTTAAACGAAATATTCGACTGTGAAAATAGAACCGAATTTTTTTGCCGAATTTGGACTTCGCAAATTTGTTCATAACGTGTCGAGTAATTTGCGCTCCCATGTAAAAATGTCTATTCATTCAAAAGCAGATTTTACTTTTAAGAAGTAAATGGTGATATTATAATGCGAGATGCCTATTTACTGTCAGATTGATTTATTGACGAATCACAGTCAGCTTCACTCCCTTCGTTCTTCAACAGTTGATTTTACCCCTCGCCATTATCTTCTCGTCTATTAATTCCTATGTCTGTGATGTCAATCCAAAAAGTGCAACTGCCAATCCAAAAAGTTCAACTGCCAATCCAAAAAGCTCAACTGTCAATCTAAAAAGTGCAACTGCCAATCCAAAAAGCTCAACTGTCAATCTAAAAAGTGCAACTGCCAATCCAACAAGTTCAACTGCCAATCCTAAAAATTCAACTGTCAATCTAAAAAGTGCAACTGCCAATCCAAAAAGTGCGACTACCAATCTAAAAAAGTGTTTCTTATTTTTGTAAAGGACCGTTTTTAACCGGATTACTAATAATTTTACGAGATTCTTAATAAATTACTATTTATTTATTGGACAATTTGTATAGGGCCGCTTTTGTGAGATATCACCTCAGGGGCGCTTTACAGTTGATGCAGGTATTACAAAAATATAAATATTACTAAAATAAACTGAATTTAAGTTAAGTAAAATGAAGTACAGAAACAGGTGACACGAATATAGAAGATGGAGACTCTGCAGCAAGAATCCTAGGAGGTGAAGAAACTGGTCCAGCTGCTGCAGCGAAAGAGTCCACCGCGTCCACCAACAGTGCCAGCACGAGGTTCGTCATCCGTCCAGGTATGTGTCTGCTGCTAATAAAGCGCTGACACAATATCCTCACACAGATACCAGACCTTGGCAGCACCGCTGTGACGTTCGACGAAGATAGAAAATGGAGACTCTGCTACTAATACACATTTTTCTCTGTGTACGTACCTACACAATTATTTGAACCTCATTATTGTATAGCGTCGCCCTGGGGATTGACCACCATTCATAAATGAAACGTTGCAATGGTTTAGCCATGTTTCATGAAAAGTCTTTCAAACATCCAGGTACTTCCCATCCTCCCTCTTCTCTTCTCCACCCTGTCTCCCTTTAGCCTCACTAAATACGCCAGTAATTGGGAAGTCATATCATAAAAATTCACGCTTTAAAAAAAACTATTTTTAGTGATGAAACATCGTCCAGATAAAAAAGCCGTACGTATAAATAAATTTGTAATGTTTTTAGGATAATAAATAAGATCTAAAACAAGGTCAATCCAAAGTGGAATACTTTTATAAATCGATGACTACTCAGGTACATACAAAGGATTCACATGACGTCAAGTTAAGGCGATCCAATACCAAGTAATGCAAAATCAGATGTTTTTGGTTTGAAAATTTGATTGCTTAGAAATACTACAGATGCTTTAATTAAATACTGCAAGTAGAACACATCTTGGGCTTGTCAGCAATCGATCATTTTTTTGATAAGACCTTTTATAAGCCTAGAAAAAAATAAAGTATCAGGCCTAAAAAAAACTGTCCAGTGCAAAATATCCCATTTACAAACCCATTTTCGGATATTTTTTTTATTGTATAATGTGGGAAATTCATTTTTTTATTTGATAATCGAAGGAAATTTTCATATATGTACCAGAACTTCACAAAATAAACAAAATATGCATTTTCGCGTTGTTCATTTTTACACGAATATTGATCGATTTTCGGGGAGGTAAACATTGAATTTGCCATTGTGAAATAAACTCTATGCCGTCTACGTAAGGGTTAGGCGCTTTTGTATTCAGTTAACGCCCAGCCAGGGGGGTATAACTCCGACACTTTTTTGGTTTTTTGATGACGTCAGTTCCAGACTATCCAATGAAAAGCCGTCCTGGTTTGATCTCTCACTCTCTCCCGTGTAACAGAGAGAGAGAGGCTACGCTCCATTTCCCCCGGAAACAATGTGACGCCATTATTGCGTCATGGTTTCGTCCTTCTGACAGATCGTGACAGATTCAGATTGTTTGCGTGGGTGGTTTATTTATGTTGTTTGCTTTCGTGAATTCATGAGTTGTTGTTGTGTGAAAATGTCTAAAATTATGAAGCTGTGTTGTGTGTACAGACAGACAGACCACTCGTCATAAATACCCAAAATACGGAAGTTACAAAAGAAACAAAAATGCCAAATGGATCCCTTCGAAGATGCGCACTGCTGACTTTAAATCTACCCAGCATTGGTAGTTATGCAGATTTAAGACAGTATCGAACCTGTTATGACGAAAATACAGGTGTGAATATCCCTTTGTTTGTCTTCAGTGTTCCATGTAATGTGTAACTTAATTTCACCTAAGAATTGAATTTACTTTTAGACCCCGTCCGCGTTCCACCAGGACGGTGTGATGTCATAAAAGACCATAATTACTTGCAATATGATATGTTTAGTTCAGGAACTTTGGTTAACCCGATAAATATGTTTATTTCAGAGCTTGATAACATCTTACCGGGTACCAGCGGTGTGTTCCTTCTGCCAAAAATATCATGGAATATTACAAAGGTAAATCTGTTCTATGTTACTTGTTATCCAATATGCAGATCTTTTCTTCCTTTCCTCTTACCACTAAGATCATTTTGTTTTCAGAAATCAGTGTTCCTGTTCCTGTGGGACCAAGCGGCAGTAATTCAGCCGTTACACGGAAACACAATGCTCCTCTGCGTAAGAATATTTATAGTTTTTTGTACACATTTAAGATGTGTTTTGTGCTCATGAATTCTGTAAGCATATTATTTTTTGAATAACTTCATGACTAAATCCTCAAATTGAAATATTTAATAATTTAAAACAATATTAGCGACTCGAATGAATATTTAAATCAGAAAAAGATTTAGTCGCAGACTTGGTACAAATTTAAGATGTGTTTTGTGCTCATGTTTTCTGTATTCATATTATTTTTTGAATAACTTCATGACTAAATCCTCAAATTGAAATATTTAATAATTTAAAACAATATTAGCGACTCGAATGAATATTTAAATCAGAAAAAGATTTAGTCGCAGACTTGGTACAAATTTAAGATGTGTTTTGTGCTCATGTTTTCTGTATTCATATTATTTTTTGAATAACTTCATGACTAAATCCTCAAATTGAAATATTTAATAATTTAAAACAATATTAGCGACTCGAATGAATATTTAAATCAGAAAAAGATTTAGTCGCAGACTTGGTACAAATTTAAGATGTGTTTTGTGCTCATGTTTTCTGTATTCATATTATTTTTTGAATAACTTCATGACTAAATCCTCAAATGAAATATTTAATAATTTAAAACAATATTAGCGACTCGAATGAATATTTAAATCAGAAAAAGATTTAGACGCAGACTTCGTAATCATTTAAAATGTGTTTTGTGCTTATAAATTTATTTGTTTCTTTCTGTTATCTTACTGAAATAAAATAAAAAATACTTTACAACATGTAACAAAGTTTTTCATTTTTCTTACAAAGCGCCGTCCTGAGAAAATGTGCCGTAAGGAAAGATACCTTATAGCTCATTTTCGCAGGACCGCACTTTGTGAGTTAGAGCCTTGTCGTCCTGAGAGAATCTGTTAACATTTCTAAAATTTATTTTAAAAATAATATTTTAGGCTGATGAATAGCACAATATTGTCTTCCCTGGGTGCCTACCTAGGTAAGATCATATTGTCTATGGCCGCGCTTTTTTTTTTTTGTTTCCTCTACTTTGCTGAGTGGTTTGTTTATGCCTCAATTCTGGATGTGACGTCATCGTGGACAAAATTTCTCCCCACTAAAGGCCGAAGTTATCAATCTAGTGATTGGTTTATTTATGCGCCCAGCGCTGGCGCTATAAGGACGTTCTTTATCTTAGTGCCGCTCTGTTCTCTGAAAATTTTCAACTAAAATCAGTTTACGTGTAATCGTTTTTTTTTTAAATTCCTAGCTTTATACAATGGGGAGGAAAGACATTAAAAAACAGGGTACGCTCAGTGGCCTAAAAAGAAATAAAAAACATGCTGGAATGTTTGGGTAAGTTAAAATATTTTTTTTCATAATTATACCTAGAAACAATAATATAATATGAAATATTTGTTTATTTTACGTTATGTTTACAAATCAAACAGATATACATAAAGAATAATAACAAATATACATTGCAAATGAACGCACGATAAAATAAGTTACAATCGTTATTTAAATATACAAAAAAATTATTATAAATCGGTCATCATCGATTATCGAACACGATTAGACTATTAGGTAAGATATACTCATGGAATTGGAATTATTTTTTTATTTTTTCAATGTATGCAGGGTCTTTTGTAATGTAATGTATCTAAATTTTTTTACAGGCCTCTACGTAATCTTTCCGTAAAAAAACAATTAAAAAATACTGCTGTTTCCGAGGGTTCTTTATCTGTCAATGAAAATGTACAAGTAAGTATTTTTTTTACACCTTATTCCTAACTATAATTAGGTATTGTAATTTATTAATTTAGTCGATTTATATGATAATACTATTTGGAAAACAACCATGCAATAATGTCTTTGCCAAAAATTTGTAAATAACGCAGCTGAACAAAACAACGAGTGTTTACCAATTTTAAATCTCGCGGGCTTTTGCGTACCAAAGCGACGCACAGTGGTGAAATTTAACGAAATTGTAAATTATTTAGTAATTATTTATTCGTTTCATTTTCCGTATAAATTAAATGAAAACGATTTTCACGTTTTGGAGAAGATTTATGTTTTTAAATAACTTTTATTGCCTAATTCCTACTTTCCGAGGAAATGATCAAATATAAATTCTTATTTAAACCAAAACTACAGCCCAAAGAGTAGGTTTTTACTGCTAAGCTATTGATGAATACTAAATGAAAGTTAAATTTGGTTATTTTCATTTATTTATATATTATATAAATATCGATGTTTGCCTATGTTGTCCCAACGAATTTCAAGCAATCGAAGTTATTATTAGTAAATTTAATTGGGGCACCGTAAATACAATATTATGTATAGAGATGTGAAATATATGCACAAGTATTGAAATTTCTTTCTAATTGCAGATCAAGACACAGAATATGAATCAAAAGCGAAGCTCGTTATTCGAGGACACAGAATACTTGGATCTCGAAAATCATTCTCTTGTGGTGAGTGAACTATATTAATTATAATACAGAAATAAACGGAATAATGATAAAAAAATTAAAAAAAATCTAGCTTTCGTGTTATTGACTCTATATTTATTTAAGCTTTTATAATTGCCGATTTTCCATATATCATCAATGTTTACTTAAAAAATTACTGGAATAACCTAGAACCATTTAGCAAAGATGCATGCTTACGGTTAAGTGGTTTATTACCTGGGATTTTAATTGCCTTAGCCTATTGTCGGCTTATCGCTCGAGAGGAAAGTACAGAGTGATAAGACTTCTACCATTATTATGAATTAACAGTTAGACTAAATGACCGGTCAGCCATCCCGTGTACAATTCCTCGGCCGGATCAACAAGTCCTCACTCACGACTCGTTTTGGCTCACTGTGGTGGTAGTAGGAGATTTTCAAATATTGTCAGGATATTCGTAACCCGTGAATATTGTATTTCTTTAAAAAAAATCAATTGGTTAAATTAACAGCGTGAGTATAATTTAACAGTTATATCAATAGATTCGTAGAGTTATGTATAGTAACGTTATTTTTTATTAAAGTTTATTTAGGAATTATTTTGAATGTTCATTGATAGTTAATTTAATAGGAACAACATAGTTTAGGGTTCTTTTATATTGATATTATTTAAGTTTTTTTTAAGTGTTTACTATTTAAAGTAGTATGTACATAACTTGTAATATTTTTTTAAATAAAAATATGAAATGCATGCAAAAGTCATAAAATATATTTTTAATTGCAGAACGATTGTGCCAGAGGGAATATGCCACCGCAACGAAAACTCAATCAAAAACGAAGCTCTTGTTTCGAGGAGACAGATGACACGGATTTCGAAAATCATTCGTTTGTGGTGAGATACTAATTGTTTAGATATTTAGCAGCATGTAGAGTAACCAAACCATACATTCAACAGAGAGTTTCCACATTATTGTATAATGTGGTAAATTAAGTTATTTATAAAATGATCAAAAAAAAATTTGATATTTATGCCTGAACATCCACAAAATAAAATAAAGGGCACTTTTTGGCCATGTTTTTTTCTTGCATAAATCAAAACCGGCGGGTGGTGTTAAGCGGGAATTTTAACCTTATCGCCATCTAAGTAAGGGTTGTTATTGATAGCGGCTCAATTTAAAATATTACACGACGTAGTGCATCTCCTTAAAACACGGTTTCGCTACATTCCGTCCATTATTTAACTGTCAACAAAATGTTTGCATTAATGAACACTTCTCTTCCAACCAAAGCGAATGATTCTAATTCTGTATTGTAAAACATTACTGTGATGTTATTGGAATGTTATTTCTATTATGTTGGTATAGATAACCTACCTTATATATTAGGACCCACCTAAAAATTTACTTAATAAAAAAATATTTAAAAATTGTTGCATAATTTTATTACAAAAAACTGTACAAATTTTAAGTACATTTCTTTCTTCAAACCCGCATTAATAAAACCCTTCCTTGAACCTCTTCCTTAATCCGCCCCGCAACCCTGCCCAACCAGTGGCGATATAAATATATATATACTATACAACATATATATACCATACAACACATATAAATATATCTGTACAGACAGAGGCGCTTTTGTGAGATGTCGCATAAAAAAACGAAGAGTTTAAAAAACAGTTTTTTGTGCCTCCTGTAAAATTTGATAAATGGAAGAGTTATATGCATTACGCCGATATTATATTATACCGAATTTTTGACAAATTTTACCAGTGTGCGTTTATGGGCGTAATTGGGCAAATAAGGGGCAAATATAAGTCTGGGGTTCGGCTTTCTCTTATTGGTTCTTAAGTTTTATATTACCCATGCCAATAGGCCGCGCCCCTTCCGAATTCGAAGGACATCTGGAATATCACATCGCCTTAAAGAGCTATTTCATGGCGTTAATGATCTCACATATTCTTTACGTGGATGATCATTACTTTGTTTAAAATAACAGTGGTCGATGGCTTATGACAGGGCAGGACTGAAACCCTAAACAAAAATATGACACCACAAGATAGCTTCTTTATGCATTTAATAATAATAATAATATCTTTATTTAGGAAAGTTTACACATTACAACTATACATACATATTATGGTGTACATTGATTTGTAACTTTTATATTTAAGGTTATAAAATTAACAGAAAAATACCAAATAATATTGTGAAGGTAAAAAGAAAATAAAAGTACAGTTGAGGTTTCTCAAATACCGCCTCACTAGGCTAGCCTGTGTTGAGGCAGAATTTTGCGTGTTAGTTCCTAATACCTTTGAACATACCTATTCTTGTATTAAGATGTATTCGCTCAATAATGTGGTGACTTCAATAACTGCGAATTTGGGTGAATGCACCGGTGAAGGCCCTATTCTTATTTTTGATCCAAGTTTTTACATTTATCTTTGAAATTTTTTTGTGAATCACATTGTTTTATGCTGTCTGGAAGAATAATGTAAAGTCTTGTCGCAAAGTATTTAAAGTTTCGTTGACCAAACGTAGTATGAGTTATCGATATTTGTAGTAAGTTTTTGTTGTTGCTTCGAGTTCATCGTGTATTTGAACTTTTTTCGTGGTAATTATGTATATTTGAGTATATATGAGTTAGGATAGTTTTTGAATATAGCTGCCGAATATCAAACACATTCATAATATTAAAAATTAGAGTCTGTAATTATAGGTAGCCTTAAAATTATTTTAAAAGTTGTTTTCTAAGCCTTTATGATTGGGTCTAGTGCAGATGAAGTGCCGCCTCCCCATGCTATGATACCATACTCAATAATAGATTGGCAGACTGCAAAATAAATCATTTAAAGGGATAATAACGATAGTCATCCTCTACCTACTTATAACAGTATTTAATTTATGTCACACAATATTTTCTTGAAGAAGCTTTATCAGGGTTTAGTGACCAGATATGATTAGCCAGGTCCTTTCCAACGTCCCCCTACCTCGTCTTATTTCTTTCATCCTGACGACATTCCCCAATTTGCAATAAAAAATAGCCGCCAAGGGACGCAAAACATCGAAATTTTAGTGAGAATGGAAGCAAATATACCGCACAGAGTTTTGGCGGCCAGACGGAAAAGCCGACCAGTCACATAGCTGGCTGAATAAAGCGTCGTTCCGTGCAAGAGCGCCAAAAGATGTTTCATATAAAAATGCCAAATTATCGGGAATTCAATCCCACTGTCACCGAGCAGTAAGAGAAAAAAAGTCATTGCACTTAGGTTCAATAATAACGTTAGCGTCGAGATGCTAACATATTACCTAGTATTCTTCAATGTCAAAAACGGGTACCTAATCTTAAGAATAAAAACCTTCTCGACTCAAATACAAGCAAGTTCTTTGAGTCTGGTTACTGGTGACGTCACACGTTGTGACCATAAATTTGTTGCGAGTTTGGGGGACCCGAAAAATGAAAAATTTGAAAATTATTTTATCTATTAAAACTAACTATAATAATAAAAAATGCTAGTATTTTGGTTAGAAGGATTGGTGTTCCTTATTTTGTTAGCATGGTGTTTATGCTCTATCGACCATACCGGAACTGTATGTATAATATCTAATTCGTGGAGTCGCCTCTGCCCAGAGTGCCCAGTGCTCGCATGCTCGTGTCCGGAGAGTGAACTTTAACCCCTGCCGACCAACCGCGCTGATCAGACTACAGTTACATCCACACACCACACACTGGCACTAAACAAATAGGTAGGTTCATTAAAACATTAAAGCACTATTCTGTGATTCATTGCGACCATTGGAACACTCTAACCTTTCATCGCAACACTGTTTTATCAAAACCACCTCAACCAAAGCCAGGACACTAATTTAAGTTGGCCTGCTATGTATTCAAGATCCCATATTTTCGTTATGTTATAAGCCATTCTTTTAAAAATTAAAAAAAAAAAAAATTAAAATTCAATATTTGAAAAAAATATTTTTTTATTTAGATAAGTATACAGGATATAAACAAGATATAAAACAATAGAAATTAAAGTAGCCTTTCCTCACCATAAAGAGACAATGCTCTTGTGTTTGGTGAGGGAATTCTAGTTCAATTATATATATGTTAGTATTAAGGTAAATAAATTATTAAGAAACAACACAACATTTAAACAATATTACTTTTAGATGTAAGTAGTGTACGTATTTTGTACTTATAATAGTTTAAGGTAATTTTTTAATTTAAGGTGAAATTCCTGAATATTTTAGATATTTTTTTAATTTAATGGAAGGTTATTAAAATAAATTATGCCTAGATAAAGATAGGTATTTTGAATGAGCTTAGTGTTAAATTTTGGGATTTTAATAGTTTTCTGGTATCTTGCTGATGTATTGAATTGCAAGTTATGAGTAGGTATTTGACCGTATTTCTTAGTTGTTCACTGAAATCGAAAGAATTGTAAGTAGGTACTTAAAAACCGTATATTTCAGGTAAAATTTGAAAAGTTTCAATTAAAGAATTATTATACAATAGGTCTAAAGACGCGTCACTATATCAATGACAATTCTTTTAGTACCGTAATATTGAAAAAAGAGAGTAAGAAAATCCAAATAAACGCGAGGATTTCATATTTTAATATTGAATCTTTGCTGAACCATTAAAATGGCCACCATCTTGACAGACGGGTTTCAAAATGGTTGAGTAAAACAGGATTTCGTTATACTCAGTCAATAACTACTCCATTCAAACATTTTTAAATGTAGGTTGATTATTTTATAGTTAAATATAGCAGGTCAACTTAATTTAGTGTCGTGGCCTGGGTTGAGGTGGTTTTGATAATATATAATATAATGGAACCATGCTTAAGGTTATGACATTAACACTGAAGAGATACACATGTAGAAGTGTGTTTTTGGGGTTTCTCTCCGTAACTAGACAAATAGGTTGGTTTATTGAAGCATTTTTTTGTGATTCGTAGTCACCATGGGAACAGTTGGAGCTCGAACCTGTCCTCGATAGGCTGTACTACACGATTTAAATTAATGCATGCAAAAGGTGTTTTGGGCGGTCTGAAAGGTCAATTTCCTTTACTTCTGTTGAAAAGGATCAAACATTTTCACATGTCGAAATTCTCGCCTTGAACAGATAACCATTTTGATAAGCCCGTTTGGGGCCTAGAAGTCAAAATGTATTATGTAAATTGGAGACATTGGTTTTCTTTCCGCCTGGAACCCACCAGTACAATATTCATGAACAAGCTATTGAAAGATTACAAAATAAATTCTTACGCTTTCTAATTTTTAAAGTGAGTGTTCCAGCAATCTTTTTTAACTCTAACACTCTTTATGATCTGAATTTGCTTAAATTGTGAGAGAGAAGGATTTTCGCTGACTCGTTATTTCTACAAAAAATTCTAAATGATGCTTTTGATAGTCCGGAATTGCTTGCATTGATAAGCTTTCGGATTCTACTATGTAATACTAGAAGTCAGAATTTATTTCATTGCCGAAATTCTAAGACCAACTACAATATCTACTCCGCATTGTGGAAGGTAATAATTATGCCAAATCAGTGGACATCTTTAATTTATCACAAAATAAATACACAAGATTGTTGCTGGAGCAGTAAGAAAGAAAAAAAACTGTATAACTTACTATTCCCGATGTAAAAGCCCATGAAAAGAGCGTTAATAATTAATTAAATATCTTTGTAGGTATAGATCACACTCATATACCTACTATTACTGTTTTTCCATCGATACGAGAATAGTGGACTTTAAATACACAATTTTATGAATTATTCTCCAAAAGAAGCGAAGCTAACAGTCCACAATGGAGTACTGGTACCTTTCCTGGTGTATGGCAGTGAGGCATGGCAGATGAACGAAAGTAGACTGAAAGCTTTAGAAATGAGTTCCCTGAGGCGTGTATGTAAAACTAAGTATGATCGTGTGAGATATGTGGAGATTCGCAAAGAATCCAAGGCTGATGTAAACTTAACGAGTAAGATTTAAGAAAAGTACGCTTAGATGGTTTGAGCATTTAGAACATATAGGGCACGAAGAAAAGAGTGAGTACGACGCTAATGTGAATGGTAGAAAAAGTGAACCAAAAACTTGAGTCGAGTCATATCAAGAGTCAGAATCACAAAAGACAATGTATGAGACGATGTGTGAATGTTGGTCAATTGCTCGGAGCCAATAATTTTATTCGCCTATGGCGTAAAATTCTGCACTTAAACCTTTGAATCTTTTTTGTATTGTTAGTGTCACAATGGTCGTAATGGCTCACCCCGTTTCATCAAAACCATCTCGTTTTTCATGAGAATTAATATCTTTGTGTGATAAGTGATCTTTCTACATAATGCCGTGTTAATATATGTTGTATATTTTACATAATGCAATCATTTGTTGCCCCGAAGAAAAGTTGTTGTCTCGCGTGAAAGATATAGGCAATAAAGTCTGCTAGTCTTAACACCGAGAAATTACTTAGTTATGCGCAGCTCAAACCCCGGAGACTTGTCATATGGAAGGCACTGTCACAGTCATATAGGCAATCTAAAGTCTTAAGTATTTATCATGGAAATGCTACCGTGTGTTGGTGTTTAGCCGCTGTAAATAAATTGGAATACTGGTGCATGTAACTAAATCAAATCTAATACACAACAAAAAAAACTACTGTAAGAACTCATTAATCCCATAGTTTATCTTCTTTCTTTCGTTGACTAATACAGGGTTTTCCAATAAGAGGTGTTATTTTGATATTCAATCGTAAAAGATCAATGGTTTCGTTGCTTGTGTGGCACGTAGCGCCGTCTTGTTGAAAGTAAACGTTGTTGAGATCAATATAGGTAATCCAATTCTAGCCATAAAAAATCATTAATCATCTCTCGATAGCACAATCCATTCACCGTAACTGTTGCTCCAGCCTCATTTTCGAAAAAGTAATGTCCAATGACTCTGCCGCATCATAAACCGCACCAAACAGTCACACGTTGAAGATAGAGAGGCTTTTCAACAATAATTCTTGGATTTTCCGAGCTCCAGATGCGATAATTTTGCTTGTTGACGAAGCCACCGAGGTGGAAATGGGCCTCATCACTCAAGATGATTTGTATTTGATTCGCTCCAGTAAATTTTAATAATTTCAATGCATTGTTGAAGCGTGTATCGTTCCATTTTTATTAATGGCGTAGTTTCTATTTGTCAAATGTCAAAAAATGACAGCTTCAAAAGTAACATCTACCGAAATAGCGGGCTATTCAAAATAACACCTCTTATTGGAAAATCCTGTAGTAATAAAATGGCTCGTCGGTACCCGTGTTGCGTCGGGTGGTATGCGTCTAAGTGCGTTGCAAGTTATACCGCCGCTGATGGTTCTAACCGCGGGACAGAGTAAAGGGCACGAAAAGTGAAATGAATATCCGCTTCGTGTCCAGTTTCCCCAGGGGGCCTTATCGCCTGGACACTTTCCCTTTCATCTGTCAAACGTCTTGCGCAAAGGACCCGACAATGGGATGGCTCGGACGAAAGTTCGAATCTCGGATAAACAGTCAAACAGGGGATCATTGTAATCGACATTGCGTCGTCCGGTCGCGGCGTGGCCTCCGATCGACCGTCTGAATGTTAAATCTTATTTTTAGAATGTCGCCATTCGGACGCAGTTTGTCTGGGATCCCACCCACACGACTGGTTACAAGACAAGCGGGCTTATTTTGAACAGTATGGTTAACCGTTAACACGCTAAGTTATCGTAATAAGGTGTTATAACTACAGCTCTCAAGACCATTAATTTTCACATCTCTTCTCAAAATCGACGCACGCACATTCGTGTTTTTAGTTTTTTGTTTTAAGTGAAAAGCGCTGGTTCAGAATACGACCTCGGGAATCTTGAGCAACCGGTGAATTACTCGTTGCCGTTGTTTGGGAAAACTATGTGCGTAGGTTTAGTTTTATGTGGAGTCTGGGGACAAGGGAAGATGTTGGATTAAGTTCTCTCTCGTTGTTGTAATCTTCATGGCTTCCTTGCGATCTACATTCACTGCAACATCACCACATGATGACCACATGACTGTAGGCACATCTTTTTAAAATACAGTTGAAGAAGGATGCCAGGTACATTCAAAATAAATTCAAATCAGAAAACTGAAACCTTAACTAAGGGCAAGTTATTTTCACACAAATTGAAGAATTCATAAAATTTCTAAGTTTATATTTAAGATCCGAGAAAGTTCCATTCAACTAATATTTTTATTCTTTTATATGCTTAATTTATGGTTTCATAGAACTTGAGTTTTAACTTTGAAATTTAATGAATTGTTAACTATCATGGGTTTTCAATTATAAGGACAAAGTAATTCTGTTTGTTCCCCCGATTCCAACCTTTTAAGTTTAAACGCACATCGGTACATCAGCAACCACGCTCGTATAATAAGTAATCGCACGCTAATACTAGGTCCATGGATGCAAAATGCACAATGTTATGGAAGCCCTTGGTCAATCGTTTACGTATTTTATAGTCTATTTTCGCTTTGACGCGTCACAGTGAAAACGTTTCTAGGAGATTTATTCCCGCGCTGTTTTTCTCCGAAAGAGAATAGGAAATGCTTTTCTACTTAGTCACGAGTTAGTCACAATGAACAGTTACTGTCAAAGAACCTCTCGCATCGGCTATTTCCCTAACTGATAACTAACGAATTCTCTGATCAAAACCCTTTAACCGATCGATCGTCAATAACTGGAATATGAGTTAAGTGATTGGCATTCGAGTTGGACATGTCTCGCCCTCATTTCATAACAATCATACCTCTGAATTTTAATACGAAGGTTTATAAACTGACTGTAGTGCTATAAAGTCAAAGAATTCACATATATTTTATAAACATGGCATATAATGGCGTACGATCCCTCAAGACGTTTTGCACACTCTGCATAATACGCCGAAAATCACTCGAATCAATAAAATTTTGTTTAATGTGAATACTGCACAAGAGTCTCAACCGCTCCCAACCGTCTGGAGCTAGTGAGACTATGGCATCGCCAATTGGGGTGTGTTGTGATTTTGTGAGGAAGAGAAAGGAATTGGGAAGATGAAGCTAACTGACTTTTCAGATCTGGTCACCAAACACGGCTAAAGCCATTTCAAGCAAGTTTTCAATTCTGAATGGTGGTATTACCCCAGGGTGATACTGAAAGTATCTTCTACTCTGGAATGTGCCGCAAGCGTACTATATACTATTTTAAATTAATCAATTGTGAATACTTGCGCACTTCGGGATTTGAACCCGCGAACTTCGGCTTGCTAGTCGAGAGCCTTACCCTTCGACAACGGAGGCCGTCATAAGTCTTACTTGGACCAATAAATACACGACGAACTCTCTGATCAAAACCCACGGTTCTCTACAATAATGTATGGTAATTGGTCCCGGTAAGACCAGAGTATCTGAGTTCAACTCCCCGGTGCAACCTTTACCTTTTTTTATTTTATGTGTCTTGTTCTGTTTCATTCTGTCTTCTTCAATGATAAAATAATTAGATTATCAGAATATTATATTTGGTTTGATTCATTAATTTACTCACAATATTCATCCAAAATTATGTCCATCTGATTTTTAATAGCTTATATATTATTATATATTATTGTGTAAATAACCAAACTTATCTAAACCAGACATAAAGTACAATCCTACACTAAATTCTGCTTCATAACATGTATGTACACATATCGATGCAATTTATTTAACGACATATTATAATAATATTAAAAAAAAAATTTAATTGAAATGTGTTGAAAAAAATATTTCATATGTCGAAGCTCAAAAGGACAACATGTATGATATACGATATATAATAATGCGTTAAAAAAAACGAATCTGATCCAAATTCTCTCGTGGTCAGTTTTATGCGGAATAACTTTTTTAAAATGTAGGTATCATTTCCCATTGATTCCGTGGTTTACCTTTATTTTGGCCACCCATACAGTTCACCGTTCAATAAATTAAGAATCCAATATGTAATTGGAAAAAGGTCATTTAACGAATTTCAATCATTTATAAACGATTTCGTTAGCTTAATAGATGACTTCTTAATAAAGGATCAAAGACTTCTGATCCTTAAAATAATTAATCGTTTTAAAATTCCGACTAAAACCATTTAGGGTTTTCATTCATACGGTGAGATGCCGCAGGTAGAAATATTCAACCTTTTTGAAAAGTACAACTCAAAAAAACTCTTCATCATTATTGGATCGATATAATCTGGGTACATAGGATGGGCGATTCATAGACAAACGTGGTTCAGGCGGTTATTGAGGCGAGGAATGGGTTCCTGTGACGAATTGTCTAGGATTACACAAGGATGCGATGCTGAAGAGGGTGCTTTATTCTCATTTAATTAGCCATCGACCAAGATACAGCAACATAGAAGTCTTATTATCTGTGGTATCTCTCTAGCACAATAAAGTGGGTTTCCTTGTGGCTTGTGGGTATGTCCGATATGTATATGTACAGATTTTTTAAATTATTTTTAATTATTTTACCGCACAAGAGTCTCACTGCTCCCAACTATCCGGAGTCAGTGGAACTGAATTAAGTTGAAAAAGTGCATACAGTGGCATTCTCATTTGGGATTAAACAGGATTTGACGCACGAGGAAAAATGTGTACGGCTTTTTTTATCAAGATACTGTTAAACATGTGACTGCATGACCATTTCCTATTATACTATATGTGTCAATCAGAATAAATCTGAACACATGCAGGTGCCCTTGTCCGAATAAATATATATTTTTTTTCTTTTACATTAACTCCACACAGGAGGCCCTGAAGAAAATAATTTCCCTCAGGGCCTATGTCATCTTTGGGGATGCTGTGTGGAGGGTCTTTTTGTGGAGAGGAAGGAGTGAACATGGGTCTTGAAGAGTCCCATGTTGTAGGAGGGAGGAAACACAGAGGCCGGCAGTTCGTTCCACAGCCGAGCTGTTGAACTTAAGAACGAATCATAGAAGCGACCCGTTCTCATGTGACAAGTGTCAACTGTGTAAAAATGTTGGGCGCGCGTTTGGCGTGTATCCCGACTACGCACCGGTGCCGAAGGGATCAATGACGCTAGTTCCTCAGAGCATCTTCCATTGTAATACCGATAGAGCAAGGACAGCATACCTACCTGACGCCTGTGCTCTAAAGATTGCAGTCCGTTTGTTAAGATTGGGGAATAATAAATATAATGGAAGAGATACAAAAACATTATTATTTTTGAGAACTGATGAAAATGCGAATGGTAGCAGAAGTCGGGGACACCCGAAGAAGACATGGCACGATCAAGTGAATCAGATACTCGTGTCGGGCCATGTCAAGAATCAGAATAATAGAAGAGTATGTATGAGACGATGTATGAATGTGATTGAGGCAAGAAGTGTGTGCCAAGATCGAGTTGTTTGGCGGTCCGTCCTCTCTTCCTACTCCTGCGTTGAAACGGCGTGATAGTTAGTTAGTTAACACACGTTTCGACTTCTCCATAACATATTCGTGCTTTACTGATAGTTTGTTATGAAATTTGTCGAATAATTTGTTAATATTTTTTGGCCTCTAGTAATTTGACCAAATTTTAAATTTAAAAATTTTTCATATCAGTTGATTTTCTCCTTGCGGCTTCCGTGGTCGAGAGGTGAGGCTCTTGAGTAGCAATCCGAAGGTCGCGGGTACAAATCCCAGCGTGCGCAATTAAATTTTATTTGATGAATTTGTGTTGTTTCACAAATTATTTTTCATTTAAAATAATATACTTATAATAATAATATACTGGCCGCCCGCTACAGAATGTAAGATACTTTCGGTATCGCCCTGGTGTAAGACCACCATTAAGAATTGAAACGGTTAAAATTGCTTTAGCCGTATTTGATGACCAGATCTGAATACTCAGATACTCCTCCACCTTCCTCTTATCCATCCTCTTCCCCTCCACACTACATTCAGCCTCACACATACCTCAATTGGGGATGCCGTAGTCTTCAACCTCCAGACGGTTGGGATCAGTTGGGACTTTAAAAAAAAATTAAATGGAGTTGGGAGGGAAAAGAAATGAGGGAAACGACAGTCGGTAACTACCCGGCTATTCAGATCTAGTCAGTAAACATAGCTACTTGTATTTCAAGCGTCGTTTGAATTCTGTATGTCAATTTTTCACTTTCTCTGTATTATGTGGAGTATTTATTTACAATTTATCTAAATAATATTTTTTTGCATTCATAATGTAAGCCAATTCGTTATAAAAATTAATCAAAAATAGTTATTTAGCTTTAAACTTCGCCTTAAAATGTATTTGCGCGCGCCCGTTTGCGAACCCGTGACTTATTGATTCGTAGCCAAGAAACTTGGTGGAACCCTTGAATTCTCAGGTCGAGACCTATTATCTAACCTTACGGTTGGCACATTGTATAATACGCCATATTGTACATAGTTACAAGTATATTGGTGCGCACCACTAAAACGCGAATAATTCCCGACCAGCGCATTCTAATACCGAATGCCTTCCAGACTTATCGTTGAACACCAAATGCATTAAACTTTAAACCGAGCTCAAGAACGTAATAAAATATTACGACGTGAAAGTCTCGTACCGTTGGCTTTAGTATGAAATTTATTGATAGGTAATCTGTAAACGCTTACCTCGGCAGTGCGATACTAGTGAGATTACCACTTTACGGCAGGATTCCGGGAAACGCTATTGTGTTACTGTAACCGAAGCTGGTCCGAGTTGACGGCCCTCTTGGAATGATTCCTCAGCAACTAATAAGAACACAATAAAGCAAGATCTAATATAAAATAACGAAGGTTCCAACAACGGAACGACCGTACCTAAAAATAGCGCCCCCTTCGAGCGCTAGAACTCAATTTGTACAGTGAATGTTTTCCATACAAAATCAGTTGAAATACGCATATGTTTTGCATAACAATATAAACTGTCGTCATAAATTCATCAAACACAATAATAACAGAGAACCAATCCATACTCTCCACTAACAATGAGAACTAAATATTGTTATTGAGTCAAAATTTATATTTCGTTGTTTTAAAGTCAGCATAAAAGATAAATTAAAGGCTTGTATTGTAAATTTTTCATTATTTATTTATCTTGGTAATAAATATATTTCAATGGCTTTTGCTATGCCTATCTCGCTGGGAGGCCCGAGTCGAGAAATACCAAGTAATTTTTTTAAAACTTGTTGTAATTGCCGGTGAATTGGCAGAGGCAATAAAATGTTAACAAGTTTATGACACGTGCAGTTTGCTGTACATACCTGCATAAAAACAACTTAGTGTCAACATAAATTAATTAACTTAAATACTTATTAGAGTACATACCATTACTTTCTACAAAACAATACAAACTAATTATTATTGAACCTAAGTTTTCAACAATAATTATTTTAACTTATTGGAATAACATAAGTTTAACAAATAATTATAAGTAATAATTAGTCGCCTGATATATCAATACAAATTGAAAATATCTCCCGAGTAAAAATAAACGCCGCCAACGGGAATTGAACCCGTACCTTCTGATGTCCGGTCAGGTGCTCTGAACCACTAAGCTATGCCGGCTTATTTCCAACCTGCAAAATAATTCATTATTGTATTAGTATCTCAATCAACAATTACTGCTTTTTATTTTTCCATCTGTAAACAACCAACTTTATTTTTGTAGGAAAGGCTTTGTAAGTGCTAAATTTCCCACTAGATGGCGTCGAGACATTTTATATCTACATTTGTTGGTGAATTATTTTAACTTGTCAAATATTATTTTTTTTAATAACTAATTATTTTTTATCCTTTATGCTATGCATAAAAAAATGTCTTATAAACACTAGTTTATCATTTAAAAAAAAAAATAATAACTTTAGTTTGAAAATAGATGTAATAATAATACTTAATCATTGTAGAAGAAGATAAATAATCAATAATTAATAATTAACAAATCTCACCGAAATGTGGAGCAGAATTTTTTATTTAACCCCTCCAACCTTTTAGGGTCATATATGACCGGGCGTCTATATTTTATAAGAGTATTTTTTTCTATCATGGGGAAATACGTAATTTTTTGGACGTTAGAAAGAGAAATAATAATTCTTTCCAGTTTGTCTCAAATATTTAAACTGGATGTCATTAATAAAATTCTAAAAATAGTTACAATGAATAATTCATATTTCGCGCCGCTATCGTAACATTCGGCTTAACCTTAAAAAATTATTTCTTATTTTTTATTATATGAACGAGATTGAAGTGAAGTTTCAGTTTTCTTACAAAATCCCATAGTATAGCGCCCTTCGTGGCAGCAGGACGCGTCCCAACGCGTCCTCCAACCGCTTTGTGTTTTTTTTGTATTTTCAAGAGAAATGAGGCAAAATCCCTTAATTATCCTTTCCCTTATTTTTAAAATCAATCACATAACATTTTAACTTTAATAAAAATTAACTTAACAACCAGTTATTAGAACTTTATAATATGTGATTTGAGTGCAGTGTTTTAAAAGTGAAAATTCGGAAATTTTGCTCAAAAATATTCGATATTCGAAACGAACGTCGATCGGTAAATGCACCCCAGATGTTTTCAACGGAATTCTCGGAAACTCTGAAGGCAAGTGTTTTGAAGCCCAGGGTAATTTATTATCCTGTCGCTTTTTATTGCGGGCAGAATGCACCACTTCAACAATCACCAGGAACAGGATCACATGGAGATGAATGATGGACTCGCCGAACGTCACAGCAGTGCTGCCAGGGTCTCTTGTCTATCTAAGGTGTCAGCGCTTTATTAGCAGCAGACACACACCTGGACGGATGACGAACCTCGTGCTGGCACTGTTGGTGGATGCGGTGGACTCTCTCGCTGCAGCAGCTGGTCCAGTTTCTTCACCACCAAAGATTCTTGCTGCAGAGTCTCCATTTTCTATCTTCGTCGAACGTCACAGCGGTGCTGCCAAGGTCTGGTATCTGTGAGAGGATATTGTGTCAGCGCTTTGTCAGCAGCAGACACATACCTGGACGGATGACGAACCTCGTGCTGGCACTGTTGGTGGACGCGGTGGACTCTTTCGCTGCAGCAGCTGGACCAGTTTCTTCACCACCTGGGATTCTTGCTGCAGAGTCTCCATCTTCTATCTTTGTGTCACCTGTTTCTGTACTTCATTTTACTTAACTTAAATTCAGTTTATTTTTGTAATATTTATATTTTTGTAATACCTGCATCAACTGTAAAGCGCCCCTGAGGTGATATCTCGCAAAAGCGGCGCTATACAAATTGTCCAATAAATAAATAAATCCCCTAATGAAACGAATGTGTTTTCGAAATTTCGGAATAAAAATTATGTAAAAATGGCTTTAGCATTTTTGACAACATTTTTATGTTTGATATTAAAATTTTATTGTTTAGAAATAGTAATATCTTAATTAAATAGGTACACTGGGATGATAATTATATCTAGTTTCATAAACAGTTTTTGTTTTAACAAATGATTAAAAAAAAGTGTATAGCGCATATAAAATACACAGAAAACATTTCAAACTTAACAAATGTGTTGAAAGCACTAAAGGAAATAGTTTTCGGTCAGAAGTCACAACTGGGAATTGAACCTTGATCCTGTGTCTTACTAGGCCAACGATCTTAATAATCTCGTAAATATTTAAATTTAAGAATTATTTTTTCTTTTTAACTTTTTGTGTTAACAATGAATGCATAAATCACATAAGCTACGCAGACGACATGATTGAGATTACTACTAAATATTAGTGAAGAATATGAATCCACGACCTCCGAATTACTATCCGATGTTCTTGCCCCTCAACCATTGAGGATGTAATACATCATGCTAGTAATAGATTCAATTAATAATACGTATTATATAAATTGAGTATTGAATAAATCTAACAAAAATAAATTGGGAAATAAAAAAATATTATATACCAGTTAAATTGTCTACATCAACTGACCACGTCCAATGTCTGATTCACAACGGGCGTGTTTTAATTTAATTTCTTATCACAATTTCGCCATCGTAACTTTCAATTATTACAGGGCAGTAATCGATGTCGGTACGGAGGTAATAATTTAATCCTGCTATCAATCAAAGCATTCTAGTTCAAGTGCGAATGAGAAGTCACGTGGAAGAGATATAACTTAGTTTTACTACGTTAATTAATTATTATTAGATACCTCCAGATTAAATCTTAAATTATATAATTAAAAAGAACCTTCAACTCGCGAGCCTTTCATGGCTCTGGATTGCAGCTGGGTTCTGAAATATAACAATAATCCTTTTTGCATCCTTTTTTATAAAATAATACTAAAATAATAATATACAGGATGTATCAGGGCGCACCCGACAGAATTTAACCGGCGATTCTTTGGCTTATTTGGGGTATCTAATCGAAGAAGATGTCTTGTTGCTGACAGGTTACATTTCTATATAAAAAAATTTGTTACCTATATTTTTGTGACCTGTCGCCATTAGCCACTGAGAATAGTAGAGTGCAAAATTCACACACGGATTTGCTCGGCGAGCTGGTCCGCCAGTTTCGGCGCAGAATTTACATTGCTCATGACCCTTGTACAATGTACACACGTTGGCCGCCAACATTGGCCGGCCAACCCGATTATTGTTTGTTTTCGTGCATACGTCAAAGGATCGCCAATCCGCCAACAGTGTTCACACGTTGGCCCCGTCTTCAGTACGTAGTACGCGTTCAGCGGAGACATTAGTGTTGATTTTCGCTTGATTGATTATTTATGTTAACGATTTACGATGATTAATAATTAAATGTTCTGAACGAATATATCGCTGCGGCTGTAATAGTTTCCACATCTACCTAGAACAAATAGCCAACGCAGAATTGGGTATTTTCATTATTTTTTTTTTAAAAAGGGAAATAAAAATTACGATAGTGATGTTATTTTTATTTTGACGAATAAATTTTCTACGACGATAAAATGTACTAATTTCGATTTGCCGCCTAAACGATATGATCGTTTTTATTCGTGGATTCGGCGGTGTTGACGTCATGCGAAGTATTGGTAAAAGTCGTGTTGCCACTTACCAGCCAGTAGCGGTTTCTATGTCATAATGACATTATATCCAGTTGGAACCATTTTGGAACATGCGGTTAAAGATCGTTTTTGACAACAATTTTGACTTCAAAAACGTAAATACCCTTAGAACTCCTTACTGCTCCTTGGTTCGCCCCCATCTTGAATATGCTTGTGTTATCTGGTCTCCTTTTTATGCTGTCCACATTCGACGCATTGAATCTGTTCAACATCGGTTCTTAAGAGGGATTGCTAGGAGGCTAGGATTAGAAAAAGGCAAATACTCATATGATGAAATTGAACTAACTCTAAACCCCTCTCCTTTGGAAGTCCGTCGGGAAAGAAATGACCTCATTTGCTTCTTCAAAATTATAAATGGTATTATTGATTCACCTACTCTACAGCAACTCATTCCCTTCAATATCCCCTCGCACAGACTCAGAAATAATGAACTGCTCTTCCTCAACCATCATTCGACAAATTTGGGATATTATTCATCATTGTCCAGAATGTGTAGACTGGTCAACTCAAGTCAAACCCTTAACTTTTTTGGGATAAGTCTGAATGATTTTTGCCAGTCGCTAAACAAGTGACGGAATATTATAAGTGTCCTGTGGTTCTGACCCACGGCGTATTCTTGACTTGATTCGACTTTTCACTTTATTTTCTTATATTATATCTTCCTTATGTCTTTGCTTTCATGTACCTTTGTCTGCTCTTGTATTTTTAATTTTACCGTATTCGTGTTATTATTTTGTAATTTGGACGATGTCCGTTAATAAATAAATAAATAAAGAATAATTGTGAGTGAAAGTGTTAAAATATTAATTTTTATTGTAATAATAACTAAACATAAACTTTAAATCTTTCACACATTTATAACGGTATTCATAGTATGTGGAAATACCCCATTGGCCAAGAGCATTGGCGTCAACGACGTTCACAAGTTGACGGATCGGCTCGTGACTGTCCCTCGCGGGAATACAATGGAAGACCTGTATGTGAATTTTGTTCATAACCGCCAACCCCGTCCCGATACTACTGTCCAATGCTTTACAACGCTGTGGTACAAGTGGGCCTTGTTTAAAAGATACACACAGATAGATAGATATATAGCAATAATAATAGAAACGGAAAGGTAAGTGATGGGGTTGGGCGGTTAGGTACAGTGGTAAATGCGACAAAAATGATTTTTTTTAGTTAATTTCATTATTATGTCCTGATACACCATGTATATTGCTGGCTGGTTGTGGGTTGGGTTGAGTATAGCCGCACAGCCGTCACCGCGCACCACTGTGTTGCGAATTGAACCAATGCGCTGCGGTCACCAAGATATTGAAATGGCTACCGCCGGCCGCACAGTGGTCCATCTAGTTTGGCGCGGCTGAAATAAACCCATAACCCTTTTTACATAATATTTACTCAAAATACATATGAGTTACTTTATGGCAATTATTATTATTAAAAAAAGCATAATAGAAAGCGTTTTTATAAGAGATTACCTTCAATCAGATTATAACATTAGATAAAATTTTAATTTATATTTTTTAACGATAAACTTATGCTTACAAGACAAGGTTTTTTATGCAATTCACAAAGGATAACAAAGTATTATAAGCAGTAATTATTAGCCTGATAGACATATAATTTGAAAAAATCATTCGTTAAAAAACAATTGCAACCGACGGGGATCGAACCCGCAGCCTTCCGACTGCCGGTCAGGCACTAACTAGGTCGGCACTAGCCACTTTGCTACGTTGCTTTCTTTTTAAACTGCCAAATAAATCAATAAATACTATGATTTTATTCAACAAAGTATTGCTTATTAGATTTTTTATTAAACGAGAATATAATATATCTCGACGCCACCTAGTAGGAGATTTAGTATTTAATAATGCCTTTCCTAAAAAAATAAAGTTGGTTGTTTTCATGTGAAAAAATCTACCAAATCTATCTAGAGACCAGTGTGCGCCGCGCCGGCCTGTAGGGCTAATCAATAAACATATACAATAATATATTATTAAAAATCGAGAAACATGATACTTAGGGTGCAGAAGGCAAGAAGGTAAAAATCTGCGTTGTGGAGCCTTTCGACTTCACATTTCTCAGTTATTTCTCATCTATCAGTATATTAAAAAAAATTCGAAAATTCTAAAATTCCATTTTACTAATTTAATAAGTAAATCCACCCAAAAAAGTAGAGAAAGTTTTCAGAAATATGAATACCATCTTTTAGAATTTTTATGATTAGTATTCTATTAGCTTACAAAAAATCGTATCAAGTGAAAGAAATAGTAATTTTGAAAAAAAATACAAAATAAAAAACAAATTAAAATTGAAAAATATTATGTAAAAAGTTTTTAATCGCTTAAAAAAGAAGTTAGGTTGGCGTAGCTAAATTTTCAATTTATTTGTGAATTTTAGAAATCTTAGGTATAAAGTAAAAATGGGAAGTTATAAAATATTTAATAACCAACTAACTAACCATCATGCAGTTGCTGCAGGGGAAGACAGAGAGGACTGAATGGCGAGAATATCGATTTTGGCAAGCCCTCCTTGCTTCATTCAAATTTACACATCGTCTCATACATTACCTTCTGTTATTCCTACTCTTGACATGGTCCGACTTAAGTATTTGATTCATTTGAACGTGCTTCGTCTTCTTCGCGGCTCCCTGACTTCTACATAAGGCCATCTTCACCATGACGCAATCACTCACTCCTTATTACACTGATGTCGATAAAGCTGAAATTCCCGCTGCCTGTTGATTCAGGAACAAATTTTAAAAAAAGTATCATTATCTACAGAATTTAACACACTATACTATAAAACCATATCCGAAAAGGAATTCGTAAGTAGGATATTAAGCATTTTTTGACCCGACACTTTTTCTATGCTTATAAAATGAAGTTAAAACATGCTCGATTAAACCAAAGGCCAAGATGTATTCTGCTCGCAGTGTTTAATAATGTTTTTAACCGATCATCTTTCAAACCAAAAACTCATGATTTTGAATTAAATGGCTTTAATGTGCATTATTTACCAGACACAATAATTCATTATGACTTTAATCCCAGTGTCCTTCTCCCTACTTAGAGCAGTACGTACCTGTGGCTTGATTGAAAACTAACAAGTAACATGTCATCAGTTCAGCACTTGCGCAGGAATGAGGAAGTAGGAAAGGAATAGGTACGGTTTCAAATCGTGCAAATAGGAACTTGATAAGAAACGTGTGGGTATATCGACTCGGCCGTTGAACTATATTGAATATACCCACCGAACAGATGTTTGGCCTATAACAATTACAAGGAAAACTAATTTCGCCAATTTATTTTCAAGAAGTAAGGAAAAATAATGATAATAATTATTGGATTATTGACATAGCGCCGTTTTCATAGAAAATCATCTCAAGGGCCCTTTACAACTTTATTTATTCAACATAACCCATCACTTATAACTAATGACTTACAGCTAAGATTTATTGCTAGTGACTTACAATTAATATTTTTAACCAGTGACTCACACCTAACACTTATTGGCACTTGCGAGTAGTGAATTACACTGAGAATTAGTTACTTACATCGAAAGTGACAACTATCTACTTCGGGCATACAGACTATCATACTTATCTTCATTGTGGATCCACTGATTTCAAAGACAGCCCGATTTCGTCAATTCACATTACGACCTATCAACTCCAAAAAAAGAAAATTATTACCTGTTCAAGTAAGATTATATTGTTTAATAACATTTCACCCGAATTAAGGAAACTTCCCCTAATTTCAGGCACACCAGAGACGCCCACAATACACCTCTACCGGTTTATTCATTCAGTAGATATACCATACATATCTATAATATATATAAATCCAAATCTCCCACTTAACACCCTCCATTAGGAACCACGCACAACATTCGACACATCGTTTCTTGTTGTTATGTCAAAACAGACTATAGTCCTGCTGCTAAGAACTCCGCTGTCACCATTCTTTCATCGTTGTTATAATGTGTTGTAACTATTAGAGTCGAATACGGTACCTACATACTTATACAGATAATAATAATAATGATCTGTCAAAGAATTTATATATAAAAATGCAAAAATCAGTCATTTTAAATACACGTAGGATTACGAAATATTTTTTTAAATATTTATATTGAGGGATCAGTAGGATTTATAGGTTCAATCCTATAAAACCCTCTGATATGAAAATATCTGTAGTCGTTGAATTATTTTCCCATTTGATCTCTGTTGATTTTACGTGTTGTTCTTGTATTATTTTGTATTTATTGTGCTTATATAATGCACTTGCATAATGTGGATTGACTAGATGATCATTTGTGGAAAAGTGTGTGGATGGGTTTTGTTTTTTCTGTGGGGAAGATTTAACCCGGACATAAAGTCGGAAAATATATTAAAGTGTTTTATTTTATTTTTTGTTCTTGTAACAAATAGATATAATGATATCCTTACTGGTATATCCCGTTCTGAGGATTTCATTTACATATGATTATAATTTAGTAGTATGGAGAGTTTGAAGTAATTATATTTATTGAATAGTGTTTTTTCTAAAAGAATTATAAACATATTACAAGCTGTTTTTTTGATCACTTGAGTTGTTTTAGTTTCAGCCTGTATTAAGTGTTATCTATTTCTGATCTCCCTATGTTTTGCATCCAGCTTTTTATTTGAGATTTAAATGTTAAAATATTGTTGTGAATTTTGAATGAGGGTGGGATTATGTTGTAGAGTTTAGTACCATAGTGTAGGAAGTTTTTTAGCCCAAATATTGTATGTTGTAGTTGATTATTGGATATGTTTTAGACCCTGAGATCTAGTGTTTTTAATATATGTGTTAGTTGTTATATCTTGTGTTGATAATTTTTATTTTTGTGATTATTAAAGTTTTTGGGTGCATATTTCGTCTATTTATATTATTCGACTGGTACATTTTTAAAATTTATTATATTTTTATCAAGTTTAAATAATTAATTTAATTTTTCACTTGCGGCAAACACTTTGTGGGTATACATAATTATAATAATTAAAATAAAATGACTTTGTTTGAATAACACTTTATTGTATATATTAATGACAAACCGGTTTCAGTTCAACCCGAACCTTCATCAGGGTTAATAAAAACATATTGACATTGATATGTTTTTATTAACCGTGATGAAGGTTCGGGTTGAACTGAAACCGGTTGGTTATAAATATATAGATACAATAAAGTGGTATTCAAACAAAGTTATTTTATTTTAATTATTATAATTAATTTAATATTAAATAATACAAATAAAACGTAAAAATTGTTCATCTGTGAGTGGCTTCATCAAAGTTTGCGGCGAAACAGCTGTCACGCGTAGCACTAATTATCTTAGAATAAGGTAATTAATCACACAAAAGAACTTGTTTATAAATCGTTATCCCATTATTTGTATTTGTACTTTAGTGCAGGACACGATTAAGTTTAATTTAATCAGGTAGTCTACATAATGGTTCACTAACGATTTAGTTAATTAAACGTATTCTTTGATTCGAATTAAAAAATGTTAAATTGTTGAGTAACGTTGATGGCGCTGAAGAGAAGTAATCTTACTTCTTTAACTAAATCTTGCTTACTTAACTAATCTTACTTACTTAACTAAATCTTACTTACGCTACAATATATTACTTACTTACTACTCTTACATACTTAACTTACACTTACTTACCTAACTAAATCTTACGTAAATAAGTACTACCTGTTACACGTAACACGTTCGTCGCAATGAAAAGTTTGTTCCCCAGGATTAGGAGTTCCCAGTCATAAGTCAGAATAAAGATGTATTGATTCTGCTGCTTATTTATCATAGGCCGTCAACTTCCGGTATATTTCATAGATGCGCAATCAGTGTTAACCTACCCGTTACCAAGCTTAAAAAATTCCTTTCTATCTCAAGATCCTGACAACGTCTGTTTTGAATTGAGAAAAACATTAAAATTTTGTAAATTAATTTTAAAAAAAATGTTGGTATTCCATAAATACATCAATAAAAACGATTTAAACAATAAGGTTTAAAATAATAATGATACAAAATACCGATCATCTGTAAAATAATGAGACAGGATTATTAAGTCCCCAAAAGAATCTCGATCTAGAAAAAAATTCAAGCGAGTAAACTCGGCCATCCGGACAAATTGGCAATCGCTGAGCACTGAATCAAAACTCGCCATTACTTTGGATTCGTGCCTGAATTGCTGGGAAGGCCGTATCTGTATAAGGCCATCGCGGATGCCTATGGTTAGGGAGGGAATTAAAATCCACAAAAACCTTTTTTTAAATAAAATATTAGTAGGGACAAATCGGCTAAGCTTAATATTAATGTTACTTGATATACTACGGTACTTGACGGCTACACAAATACATATTTCACCACAATCTACCCTGATTATTATTATAAGCTATAACAAGGTCCGAAAAGTTGGCTATCGAAGTAAAAGCGCAACACAGCATTATTATCCAAAAAATAATCACAATAGTTAATTGCGTATTTGTAAAATATAAGATTTTATTGTATAGCTGTAATTTAAGACTGATGTTATTTAAGGTTATTTAGTTTTTAAAGATTTAATAAACTAGGTAAGTAAGCATGTTAGTCGTAAATCTCTAGTTTAAGATATAAGTCATATGTAGCAGTGTTGGTACCTAGCATCGTATTAACTACACCTTTCCTTTTGATTTCCTTTATGAATATTATTGTTGCCCAGCGACCCAATTCCTACGTCTCCTATGCCGATTTAGTGTAACTTTAGTTCAGTTGAAAAAATCGACCTGTCAACACATAAACGGTGTCTGATTACGGAGCCCTATTTTTCGACCGTGTCGAAATTTGAAAAGCCATCGTGAGCTCGCGCATTTTGGTGAAAATTAGTGTATTGTGTATGAACCAGCGCAAAGGACAGAAAACGCGGAAGAATAGAAAAAAAGGTAAGTCTGCATATCCGAAGTTTCCATTCCTATTGCATTCCGCGGTGCGACGGTGCTTGTCCGTCCCAAACAAGCAGTATTGTGTAAATACCAACGGAGTCATAACATGTGTTTAGTTTTAAGTCACTAGTTATAAGTCTTAGTTGTAAATCATTAGACATTAATCTTAGTTAGAAGTCTAAATTGTAAGTCATTGGCAATTAATGTTAGTTATAAGCCACTAGTAATAAGGTATAAGTGATAGGAATAGGGTACATGTACAAATTAAGTTGTAAGCGCCCTTGATGTGATTTTCTCAAGAAAACAAATTATCTAATCATCATTAATACTAACGTAAGTTGCCGCCTAGGGTACGGAATGGTTAATTTCAACATAATATTATTATTTCGTCTATTGTATATTAATAGTGAAATTTATTTATTGTATTTGTGAAGCAGCTTATCCGTGCTTAGTGACGGCGCCAGACAGCCGAGCGAGCGGTGCAGTTATAGTGCTTGCTATAAACCAATGACTTCTCTATTCAATGCCATTAACAAATTAATGAATGTCTAATCATAGAAGAAGAAGATAATACTAATAAATCTTAACCAAATGTGAAACAGAACAACAAAGGGAAAATTAAAAGGTAACTGTCGCAACTAGGATTCGAACACAGGATCTCTGTCTCACCAGCCTTCAACTACTCTCCATTTTGACCTGATTTTCATAAGTTGTCATAAATTAAATATCGCATTAATGGGTATACCTTTCAAAAGTTATTACAATAGAATTTAATCAATGAATGCCTAAACTACTCGAGCGATCATTGATTGTTTTTCGATTTGGTCACTTTTAAATGGCTTTATCCGTATTTGGTGACCAGATCTGAATAGCTTGGTACTTCCCAGCCTTCCTTTCCCTATAACCTTACTTCCCCTCTACCTCCAGACTCACTAGATAGCTCAATTAGGAATGCCCTAGTCGCATTGGATCCAGATGGTTGGAACTTTATGCGGTTTTTGAAACATTTTAAAATTGACTGTCCCGAATTACTTCAATTTATCAATATCCATGTTCCCAAAAAATCGTGCCGACATTTCTTACCTTTTTACTTCAATAACACCAGGACACTAGCTTACCAAAATTCTCCGATTCCGAGACTTCACAATCTCGGAAACAAATATTCTGATCTGGGTGATATATTTCATTTGAAAACTAATCAGTATAAATGTTGTATATTCTATCACTTTTATTCTTCTAGACACAAATAGACCTATGTACCCATATAACTTCTCCGCTTCTACTATTTTGTATTGTTGAATCTTTTAAATTCAATTATATTCGTGAAGATTCATTTTTGCCATTACGTTTACATTCTTCTTTATTGTATTAATTTTTAATTGTTTACTCTGATACAAAATGCTTGTATTTTTTTTAAAGAAAAGCCCACTAGGGCGTGTAATAATAAATAAATAAAAAAATTGTTACCTCCCCAAAATCATAAATATATCTAAATTCTTTCTTGGCCAGATATTCAATTTAATATACATTCATAGCAATAGATTTCTTTCAAATCTTTACTAATCACACTTCTCGGGATTATCCATTTACTTAATGGTATTTACTTACGAGTTTAAAATAATATTTATGAGGGAACCGAACAGGGTTTATTGACAGTTTCGGTCGACAGTTAGTTGTCCAGTCACACGAGACTACGGTGTAATGTAATGCCATGTTATTAAAGAGAGGGCAAAGTTGTTGTGACAGTCCGGTTTATTTGCTTTCTTTTTTAGTGTTATTAATGTGAGTTTTTAATATAATATGTTTAATTGGGGTAAAAGTGTTAAAAAATTAAGTGCGTGCGACACATTGGAAATAATACTGCAACAAGCGCATTTTGTAGCTTGTCATCTGATAAAAACTATTAAATATCATATAATGACCAAATGTAGTTTTCTTTATGTACTATTTATTTATAGCAATCATTAAAATGTAAACATGAAATATTAATAAATCGGAAGTTTTTCATTTTCCATCAGCAACGGAAAACAAAAAAATGCAGCCCTTCCCCAATGTTTCATGTTTGCACAAACAATTGGTTCAATTTTCGTGGTAACGTCATTGCTTTACACCTGCTAAATTTACTTAACATTTCAAAAATAAATATATCTTTTGGCCGGAAAAAACATAATTTTAACACAATAAAATAATGCCCTTCTAAATATAATTGAAAATATGATTTAAGTAAGTATGTTAAAGACAACATTAAAATGTGGCTGAGTAAACATGAAGATCAGGAAATCCTAAAATGTATCATCACTTTTTGGAGAAAATGAGTTTAAAGAACTCAAAATTAAGCCAAAATATGTAATTTCTAACTCCTACCGTTACAAAGATTTCTACATATTTGAAAGAGTGCGTACAAAATTTGTAATTTCTACCTCTTACCATTGCAAAGATTTCTAATTATATTTCAAAGTATTCATACAAAATATATAATTTCTAACTCCTACCAAAACAAAGATTTCTACACATTTCAAAGTGTTCATACAATTTTTTTGATTTATAACTTCTAGAATTACAAAGATTTCTACACATTTCAATGTGAATTTACAAAATTTTAAAAGAGAATCATATTTTTAAGGTAGTTTGATTTCGAAATATAACATTCCAATGTTCGATATAATACCCCAAAGGGTCATAAAGCAGCTAGCCAGCCATTTGGTTTTCGTTACAAAAGTGATTCAGTTGTACGGCTTTCCAACCATTTACGAATAATTAAAACAATACAATCGAACGATCTCTGCCCTTCACGAACCCGAAGAGAAATTAAAGACTTTCGGTATCCGAAAATGAAATCACTTTGATGGACCAACAATTACTTTGATTTATGTAGTAACTTCTTTCTTCGAAGGAGAGTTGGTACATTGACCACTTAAATATATTATAAATGGCAACAAAAACACAGTCATTGAACGACATTCCGTACAAGTGAGAACTATTCCGATATGAAAGAAAATTGGTGTCGCCAATTACATATGACTCCTGGGATCCATGCATGTCAATGAATTCATTTTTATAATTAATTATCATTTTTATGACTAATAATTTGTTATCCTTTATGTTATACATAAAACCTTGTCTTATAAACATTAGTTTATCATTTAAAAAATCATAACATGTTAATGAAATTGATAATCTGTTGCAGAAATAATGTTCAATCAATTTCACCAGATACAGATAACCAGGGTTTTATTTTTGAGCGAGGCAAGATGGGACGACGCTCTTGAATGGAACGACTCTTCATTCGGCCAGGTTCGTGACTCGTCGGCTCTTCCGCCCGGCCGCTAAAACTCTGTGGCGTATATTTATTTATTTTATTTATAAGTTAGCTCACATCTTCGTGTGTGCTAATAGTTTTATAAACATATAAACATGTACATTGTTTGGCAAACATAATCTTTCTTTAAATATTTGACTAAAGTCACAAAAAAAAGAAACATTAATAATTGAGATAGACATATTTTCTTAATTCATTTTTGAACTTATTAATATTTTCTATCACAGCAATTTCCTTCGGGATTTTGTTATAGAGTTGAACGGCCTGGTACCTACATCAGAGATTTTTGGGTGCTTGTTTTTTTTTCTTGTTGGCAATCTAATTTGCTTAGAATTTCTCGTCCCGTGTCCGTGTATCTCGTTATTGTAATTTATTTTTCTTTTCAGTTATGTGTTATATTATTTTATTATTTTCTTTTATGTGCTTATATTCTCACTGAAATTGGCAGTGGGTGTATTCTAAATGACGAAGTTGTAAGATTATTTCTTTGTGTATATTTTAATAATTATTCTAATCAAAAATGTAAAGATTTGCAAAGGCGTCCCGTGAGGGCTGTATTTTTTATGCGAGTAAAGCACAATAATCCCAATTGCTCCCAACCGTCTGGAGCCATTGACTATGGCATCCCAAATTAGGGTATGATGTGTGACTGTAGATATTAGTGACGGGGGGGAGATAGGAAAGAGGAATGTAAGAAGTATGTAGTTTTTCAGATCTGGTAACAACATGTTTAAAGCCACTTCAAGCAACGCCAACGGTTTTGATTCCAAATGGTGTTCTTTCACCAGGGCTATTCTAAAAGTATCTACGACTATAGAAAGTGCCGCAAAATAAGGAAAAGGAAAATAATTTCCCTCAGGGCCTATGTCATCTTTGGGGATGCTGTGTGGTGGATCTTTTAGGGAAAGGAAGGAGAGGAAGTTCTGGGAAGGAAAAAGGTATGAGGGGTGGGTAGGAATCGGGGGGGAGGTCAGTGTGCCCCAGAGTGACAGACGTATGAATGCATCACTCTCACTACGGTGTAAGGCGATATTCCAAGACAGACACTGATAGAGAGGTCGAAAGATCTCCGTCAATCAGACTCTCCCGATCCGGCCCGCCACGAAGTAAAACCTCGTAACAATAAAAACCTCACCCCATGAACGCGGGCACCCCTGCTAAGTCACCAAACGTAGCGAACCACTTGGGGTGACCAATGGCATATATGAATACATTGTATAATGACAAAAAATAATCAAATAAAATTTAGACGCGTACACCGTGATTTATCCTTTCTTATTCACATTCGTTACACATGCTATTATTAAACTACTTTGGATTCCTCAAGGATCTCCTCCATTGCCAAATCATCAAAATGGATCGCGAAGTTTCTTGAACCTGTCCCGCAATTGTAATTTTTTGAATGCCTTAACCAGATCAAAGACCTGGGGTTTTCCTATGACGGTAAATTGACATTTCACCAACATTATACAAGTGACTTAGGCAGCAAAGCGTACAAACTGCTCGCTTTTGTCACTTGTAATACATTCTTATTCACTCCACAACACGCGTATGTTGAGATTGACGAGAATGTTGTATAACTGACTATGGTGGATTTCAATCAAATTGAATAATTATTTGGGTCCCGTACGAAGCAACATACATCTTGAATATTGAACAACTTGGCAGATATATATGAAGTTAATAATGACATGCAGATGTGGCAAATCTATTTAACTGTACGAAAGGCAGGTACAAGAAGGCTATAAATAAATATATTCTTTATTCCAGGATGTAGGGAGGTGAGTGCAATCCCACACATCCCGTAGAGGGTATAAGTACATATAATATTTACATCATTTCTTCTGTAAACATTGCTATACTATAATATATTTTCAATCAATAATAATTTAACTTAGGTCTACTTATACTTGTATGTTATATTTTGTATGTTCTTGTATCTCCCATTTTTATATCCTTCTAGAGCTTGTGTACTAGACGTATGTCCACAAAATTCTGTTGATTTGGGTGTCATTAGAGATTTCAATGATAGTAAGTTAACGTTAATCACCTAAACAGTTTACCCAAATAATAATATACATAGGGTTACTACTGGAAATCACATTTTGTATTTATGTTAAATTATATAATAAATATTTAGTTTTCATTACATAATTTATCTGTTTTTTTTAAAGAATTATAATCTATAAAATAATTATTTAAAAATGTTATTATCTGGTTTTTTAAAGAATTATAATGTACAAAATTGTTCACTGTATTTTTATTATCTGTTTTCAAAGAATTATAATCTATAAAATACAAACTTACCGCCCAAGTTACACACTTCTTTTTATAAAAGCATTAAAATCATTATCAACATTTCAACTAATAAGAATTAAAAAATAATAACTGGTATTTCTTATTAATACTTAAAAAAAACATCAATGATACCAAATGGTCGAACGCCGAGGGCGATGTCGCGCTAAATCATCAAATTATTTTATATATACATATTTTATTTTATTAGCAGAGGTACACTGGTTCATCGGGTGGGGTGTGCTCATGGCTGCAGCGGGAGGGATATATGCATATGTCCGTCACTTCTGGATACACTGATCCTACCCAACCTTCATAGAACATCCTCTCTTTCTTTTGAATTGAATCGGTGAAAATTATTGTAAGACTGAAGCAAGCGAAGAGAGGAAGAAGATGAAACATCAATTTTCCTCTGTGTTACCAAAATTTACCCCATACCTCAATGTTTTGTAATATGAACCCTAATATTTGGGTATTTCTTATTAATACTTAAAAAAAACATCAATGATACCAAATGGTCGAACGCCGAGGGCGATGTCGCGCTAAATCATCAAAATTGGCCACTGTGCGCCGGTCCCAAACCATTTCTGCGACCGACGAGAATGCTCCTTTACGATGATGATGATGATAGTAATTTGTATAAATCTGCTTTTACGGTGATGATGATGATAGTTGGTAAAATTTCTGATGGTGATGATGATGGTAGTTAATTCTGCATCTCGCACCCAGCGCTCGGTAGATGGTGGACACTGGATGTGCTTCGCCCATGTTCGCTTCTGACTCTTGGTAAGCACCATAGGGTTTCGGAGCAGAGGCTTGGCGAGGCGAGGAAGCTGGTGGTCAGGAGTCACTTTTTGAGGTAAGTAAAAAGACTTGTGGAGTGGTGAAGATATACTGACATATTTTATTTTATTAGCCGAGGTACACTGGTTCATCGGGTGGGGTTTGCTCATGGCTGCAGCGGGAGGGATATATGCATATGTCCGTCACTTCTGGATACACTGATCCTACCCAACCTTCATAGAACATCCTCTCTTTCTTTTGAATTGAATCGGTGAAAATTATTGTAAGACTGAAGCAAGCGAAGAGAGGAAGAAGATGAAACATCAATTTTCCTCTGTGTTACCAAAATTTACCCCATACCTCAATGTTTTGTAATATGAACCCTAATATTTGGGTTTTCTTCTCACATTCTCACATGAGATTACATTATCACGTGGCTATTTAGCTAAGCGTTATTATTTTGGAAGAACATTTTATTTCTCAATAGTTTCCACTTTTCGAAGAGTGCGAAGATTTTCAACATTGAATAACATTTAACACTAACACGCCATATGAAGTAACACAAATAATATATTGCTAAAATAGTATGTAGGTACTTACCTACCTACCTGAGAGAGTGACTGATCATTGATTTCTCTTTCAGTACAAATACAAATGAGACCGTTTTTGTCACCGTCCCAATAATCTACTTTAATATATATTACTCAACAGTCTGCAGGCGTCACCAGTCACCATCGCATAGAGTCTCAAGTTTTACTTTCAGCGCATCCAGTCGTATCATCTGGTACCCAGAGCAGCTGTTAGAAGGTTATCTCTTTCGGAGGTGACATGTTCGATGCAGATAGAAATATTAGTGCTTGTTATGTCGTGGATTTCGTTTCGATTTTTGAATGCCTATTTATTTAATATCAACGGTATAAATATACAATAAACAATAGTTCGGGTAAAATTCGGTTTAGGGGAGTCACTCGAATAACCGAAATTGAACATGATTTAGACTAATTTAGGGCTGGAGAATCCGAATCTGTAAGAATTAGGTGGGGGTCGGCACTATTAACTGAGTTATAGGGTCTTATAGGAGTTAGGGTAAAGTTCCACCTTCCCACACTGGAGTTTAGAAACTCTTCACTTATAAACTTTCTTGGACCCCTTCATTACCTACAGCACACTTATGAAAATAGGATGAATAGAGATTACCCATAACTCCATAATCGCAATTTTGTAGATATTTAATTTATTGGATATTCCGGCATGCTGCACTTCTCGACGGTCGCGTTGGCACCTCTGGTCGTGCTTGGATGAGGCGGTCGGGTTCGCTGCTCGCGGGATGCGAGGTCAAGCGTTGCTCGCTGACCTCCCAACTCTGTGCGAGCTTTGAGTTCTATTACTAGCTGATATGATTCCGATAGTTCTAAGACGGCCTCCGTGGTTATGGCAATCCATAGGTCGCGGGTTTAAACACCGGTGTGCGCAAGTAAATTTTATTTTACAATTTATAAAATATAATTTAATATATTTGCAACACGTTAGTAAGACTACCATTCAGAATTGAAACGTTGCTTGAAATATTTATTACACTAAAAATTTTAACTTCACTATAAACTATTGTAAACACTTTTTATACAAACATCTTAGACAAATTGTAATCTTGTTTTTGTTTTAAATGCCCATAGTTTATTTCTTTCTAGGTACAATAATATAATGTATTTAATTATATTACCCACGCACAGGCTGCGCCTTAGTGTGATCCCATTATTCTTATTGATTTTTATAATATTTTATGTGTTAGGAAGCTTTATAGATGCACGCACAGATGGCAGTACATAGAGCTTGAGGGGAAGTCCGCAAGATGGAGCCAGTGGCCAGTTGTCGCCAGGGCCAGTGCAAAGGCTCTCAGATAATCTCACAGTGGCAGATTCCAATTAGCCAGCTTCTAGCTAGGTTGACTATCGAGTCACCAATATAATACGCGGATTATTAATAAATCCACGATTAATATAAAGAACCAATTATTTATAAAACTCCTTCCACGACGAGTTGGAGAACTGTTTTTGCGAACACAAAAGTATGTAATTAATGTAAAAAATTGGGAAAAATAAAGGTACTCAAAATATCTTTAGCCGTTTTTGGTGACTAGATCTGAACAGACAGGTTCTTCCCCACCTTCCTCTTTACGAATCCTACCCTTCTCAACTACCTTTAATTTGGCATGCCATAGTCTCATTGGCTCCAGACGGTCGAGAGGCGTATTCAAATTTAAAATGAGAAAGCTGTGGTCAAACAGAACATTAAAGAAAAGTTATGAAAAAACTTACGAGTACCTAACGTAATCAAACCTTACATAACCTAAAGTAACTCTTTATTTTATAGTGTCCTGTTTTGTCACGGTTTTGTATTTTCGGGTTATTACCGGATTCATTATGGTGTGTTTCTCCCGATCTCGAGCCACGCAGCTGATGGGCGGCCCTTCCTCGGAACACCTCACCCAATGAATCCGAGCACCCCTGCTAAATCACCAAACGTAACGAACTACTTGGGGTAACCTATGGCAGAGGTGTTGGTTATCCAATAAATGTTTCCCGGGGCGGCGGTACCCAAACCATTCAGAAAAATGTCCGAATTGTGATGCCTAACCATTAAATATTTTACTGTCTTGATATAATACTGATCAGATGCTGTTGTATAAAATTATTAACTCTAAAGTTGACTGCCCGGAGTTGCTGAACAAAATAAATTTCCATGCGCCAATTCGATACAGCAGACAAAATACCCTTTTCTACATTGATAGATGCAATACCAATTCCAATCAAAATGAATTTATGCAAAGGACATGTAACTACTATAATAATAAATTTGCAAATATAGACACTCGTGCTGACATATTCACTGCTAGTTACTATCACTACAGAATTTCATTGTATCACATTCTAACTCATATTAACCACTGTTAAATTGATTGTACCTAATATTTTAATATTACTTGCGTGGCAACTTTTCCTTATCCCTCTCCTCCCCTTTCCCGTTCCAACCCAAGTCTATTTAAGTATAGTTATAATCACTTTTATTTATTGCTGTTTATGGTAGGCATATTATAGGTTTGTCGTTTACAGGTTAGTTTTATGTTTCTGAATATATATCTGTGAACATTAATAATTGGTCTGTTTTTTTTGTTATTCTCTTATGTATATTGTGTTACTAAGACTGTTTATGTTCCTCAAATAAATAAATAATATTAATTATTCCATTTAGGTTCACTTCTTATTGCTAGATAATTAATAAATAATGATATAATTGATAAGTGAAATATACAAAAAGGCAGGCTATTAAATGAATAGTTAGTCCAACCTCCCGAATAGCACACTGATTATGGACATTAGTTTGTATTTAATAGGTAATAAAACATAATAATAAAGTCATAAGTGCCATGAATTGGCACGTGGGATATGCCATTATGGCTCTACATAAAATTAGCCAGAAAACGATTTGTACCCACATGTAAAGACAATAATTAATAATATAAATGCTTTAAGTAGAGGTTTTCTGTTACTGTTCTGTATTGGGTATTCGGCAGTTTGACCGACGCTCAAGAATTGCCTTGTCACATTTTTTTGATTTTTGGTCAGTTGTCGTTAATCAGACTATTCGTCCGGTTAATCAATTTAAACAAAAGCTGAAAAGGATCGATAATAAATTTAATGCATATAATTATACAATGTAATAAACAGTGTTTAAAACACATGAATATTTAAGTCATGAACTTCTTTGGCTTGACAATACAGCTACATGGAGAAAAAAGAGTATCTATATTTTATTAAAAACCTTTTCAAATTAATGGTAATGCTGTTAAAGACGGGATGGCAGGCCGCTTCCTGATAAACTATACGTAAATTCACAATATATCGGAAGACGTGTTCAAGCACTTGCATTTGCATGGATACAATGACGAAATGCAAAAGTATTAGGATTTTTATGATTTTGTGTTCCGACATCTTTATTAGGAAACGTATCAATTCATTCCTTAAGGGCCTGCAATACCTTTTTTAACAGGGTTACAAATAATTTTAAGAAATTCTTAATATATTTGCAATATTAAATATTAATAATTTTTCATCGTGTGATACCATTCTATGTTTGCTAACGTGGAATATTTCCTTAACCTCACAACATTCTCTAAATAATATGGATTTAGTAAGTAGTAGTTCGACTAGCTTCAAATAGTAGTTCATAAATACTCTAAAAATACATACCTTAGAAGATAGACGTAAAATAAACGATTTAACGTTCTTATTCAAAATACTTAACTCTAAATTCGACTGTTGTGAACTCCTGCAACTTATAAACATACATACACCCACAGTAAGAACACGACAAAATACAATATTCTACAGCAGCACACATAAGCGTAAGTACATTGCCCACTCTCCGAAAAATTATACTACCAATCATGTAAAAGCCCTCTAGGTGTTAAATAAATAAATAAATAACTCTTGCAAGATTGCGCTCTGTGTATTTACTCCAAAAGGCAAGAATGCATTGCCAAATTAATATTAATATTATTGAAAAAATCGAATGTGTCGGGCCAGTGACCTGTTAACATCATCCGCGGGCGGCAGATGCAGATGAAAACCTGAAACGACTTCACTGCCTGCTTTAAAATGTGAAAAACAGTGTTTGCCGGACTTACATATATCAGCTTGTACGTTAGGAGAACTGTTCAGAAGACTCGCTTCTGGCTTCTGGCTTCTGGCTCCTGGTCCTTGAGCGTCACTCCTCGTGAATAATTATTTCCGTCATAAATCGTGTCAGTTCGGTAACGCGGCTCCAGTCCGCCCCTGGGGCATGTTGCATAAGGTTTATTTTTAGACCACTAACGGCGGTAGCGCGAGCGAAATTTTCTACCTCGCTGTCTCCCTCTGCCGCCCTTGTCGCCCGGCCGAGACCTGAGATGGCCAGCTGCTTTCATGGCGTGGAACGAGTTAAGAGTCAAGCGGGCGTAATAAAATATAAAAAAAAGAAAAAGACCACCTTGTAAAAAAAATACATTGGAAAGGTTTTTTTTTACGCAGTGCCTCATTACTGTACCGATTCTAATAGGAATTCAGGACTATATTAAAGGTAAACATCTACACCTGGAGTAGTTGTTGGTACTATTGGTTTTCAATGCACCAAGTGCAGAAGAAAAAGTGTACTGTATAAAAAGGTGCGTTTGATCAACTCTTTGCTGTGAGGGTCAGATGTGATTGGAATGAGTAATTTGCCTTCGTCATTCGGATTGAGAGTCGTTTTGGTCTCTTGCTGGATGCCCCAGGAATGGCTATTGGCTATCCAGCCGCACACCATCGTCCCACGGAGCCGGGATATGCGCCGTCCCGCTCTGTCCGGAACGAATGGTTCGCGCGCAACAGAGACGTTGTTTGATGTGAACGTTTTTTTTGTATTTTCTACCGTTCTATGTTCGGAGCTCAGTCCGCTGTTTGGTTGGATATCGAATGTTGGCTTATTTTAATTGTATCTTCGGTATTAAATTTCAGTCGCACAAATGTTATTAAATCGAAATAAATATTACATCCAGACATTGATGATGAACAAACAAACAAAGAAATTGATAGCAGCTTGGACATACCACAACTACCTGATATGCTAATTTCCATTTACGGACACTTACAGACATCACAAACAGAATATTTTTATTCATAACACTGAATAAAAATATTCTGCCATTGATTGCAACTAACTACTAATTTTCCCGAAATTGCAAGCACCATCTCCAGGCATCACAATTCTAGATTTGTCAGTCTCCTGGCTTTTAAAAAAGCCAAAAACGTTCCAACAAAAATAAGTCTGCCTTTTAGTTTAATTGTATATTTCTCAGAGGGGAATCTTCAAAATGCGCAAGAAAGACGTAACAGGCAAATACTGGGATTTATTCCCCGGCCTCTAGTTCATGTGCAAGAATGACACGGTGCAGCCATCCAGCCATCCAGCCATCCAGCCATCCAGCCATCCAGCCATCCAGCCATCCAGCCATCCAGCCATCCAGCCATCCAGCCATCCAGCCATCCAGCCATCCAGCCATCCGGCCATCCGGCCATCCAGCCATCCAGTCATACAGACATCCAGCCATCCAGCCATCCAGCCATCCAGCCATCCAGCCATCCAGCCATCCAGCCATCCAGCCATCCAGCCATCCAGCCATCCAGCCATCCAGCCATCCAGCCATCCAGCCATCCAGCCATCCAGCCATCCAGCCATCCACCCATCCAGCCATCCAGCCATCCAGCCATCCAGCCATCCAGCCATCCAGCCATCCAGCCATCCAGCCATCCAGCCATCCAGCCATCCAGCCATCCAGCCATCCAGCCATCCAGCCATCCAGCCATCCAGCCATCCAGCCATACAGACATCCAGCCATCCAGCCATCCAGCCACCCGTACGGTCCGAATCGTAAGACGTAAAATGTCCGTAGCAGATCTACATCCACACGTCCTCATATAATAATATGTAGTATATAACATATGTATAATACTGCGGGCTGTGTGGAGACGTGCCAAGCTTAAAGGATGCAGGCATTCTATGTAATAACTCATATTTTTCCTATCATTACTAATTATTGTTTTGTCGAAGGTACTATTAGGCTTTTGTACTGCCAAAACTTTCATAACAATGCTCTGTTAAGCGAGAAAGATTGTCGTGGAATGCCTATTCTTGTCGACGCATTGCTCTGTTGTGCCGGTGAGTTCGCTCGACCACAGATGTAACGACAAATTTACCAATTATTTTATTATTGACATATTAGGTACTATCTTGACCGGCAAGACTATTAAAGGGCAAGACAATTTTCGGAACCATTCAGAATTGAAACGTTGCGTGATATGACTTTGGCCATGTTTGGTGACCAGATCTAAATATCCAGGTACATCCCTACCTTCCTCCTCCACATTATTTCCCCTTCCCACTACTTTCAGCCTCACAAAATACTCCAAATAAGGATGCCATAGTCACACTGGCTCCAGACAATTGTAAGCAATTGGGAATACTAATTAAGGAGTCTATCAAATAAAAATTGAAAATGGGTGTTCTATGGAGATTTCATTTGATTGGAAATATCATTTTATATGATTCTGCTTTTGTATCTATGCGGGATTGACCTTAAACATAAGCTAATTATTGCCTCATATTAACCTACGCACCGGCTCATAATATATAAGTGGATTGACCCAACACCAACCCTCGGTCCTGGGAATGTAAGCAGCGTTATACGATCATTGGACAATGGATCACGGATTATATATGGTTTTAAATGTTTGCTTAAGCCCCGCATATCCAATTTCTACCGATTTATAACAAGTATCTCGTTAACTCTTCAAGTTTTTAATTAACAAAAAAAAATATTTTGAAGATAATATCCATACATTTGATATGCCGAAACGTCAATCATATGAAATTCCCTCGATAGAAAAAAATCGCAAAGTGAGCTTTGAAAATTATTTAAAACACTTTCTGTTCTGTTTTTTAATATGTTGTAGGTATGAACAAATTCACAGTGTATCTTTAAATGCAACTAAAGCATTTTGTCAAGAGATTTTTGATCTATTTCAAACGAGTCATGTATTATTATATATTTTCACCATTTTCGCTTAACTATTATCGTTTTTTAATATTAGCCCGGTCCCTCTAACATTCGTAATTACTTATCTCCCTTTGAAACCATCTTTGAACGCATACTACGGGGCTTTAATGCATAATGCGTGTTTGAGCTTTATTGGCCAATAGCGCATAAATTAAACCTTTTTCATATGTTTTCTGAACAAAAATGAAATAAACACGTCACATTCCAGTGACTTAGAGGTTTTGGAGAAGCGCAATATTACTTTTATGTGTCCCCCTTTTGAAACAAAGAAAATACCAAAAACACTAAAAACTCACATGCACGGAGAAAAATGAATAGGTACAGCTTTTTTATCATCAAGAAATTGTTAAAAATGTGACTGCATGACCATTTGGTAAGTAATTCAAAATATATCTGAACACGTATTTACGCAGGTAGCATTGTCCGAATGAATATAATGGAAGAGACGCGGCAATATTATTATTTTTAAGAACACGTGTTTCGACATCCTAATAACATATTTGTGCTTTACTGATGGTTGTTTATTAAATTTTCCAAATCATTCGTTATAGACCTCCAGTCCCGTTTTTAACAGGAAAACAAATAATTTGACCAGACTTTTAATACATCAACAAAATTTCACATCAGTAAGTTTTCTCCACGAGGAAACATAAAATGTGAAAAATTGTAAACATTTAACTTTTCATTTTTGACAATATATTGTTGAAGTGAAACTTCTTTAGGCGCGTAATGGATTTTCGGGGACGGAGTAAAACCGAGTCAGGATCGACACGAAAATGCGGGTACCCCCACCACCGCTCACCGTTCACTGTCCCTCTCTCACCATATGCGCTTGTTGAGGTGGGGGAGCCGCTCACGAACGTTCTCTCTCTTCTCTTCTTTCCTCTCTCTCAGACACCAGCGAACTGCGCCACGCCAAGCATCAGCTGCTTGGTTAGTATACTGCGTCGTGAGTGTAATACGAGTGAAATACGTAATTGATTGTGGTTCATACGGTTTGGTACAGAATTTCAGTGTTAAAAATGAGTAGTGACGAGATAGAGGTGATGAACACATCATTGTCATTGTAATTTCTTTGTAATTTTTAATTGTAATATTGTTATTTATGTAATATTGTATACTTGTGAATAAATTGAAAATTTTTGGAACTATACATTAATCGAACGTCATTCATCTATAAGAAAATATTAGAAAAAGCAAATCCATGCTTCGTCGTTGAATTATTTAACCTCTAATTTTCAAACTAACCTAAGAGAGAAAATAGAGATGATGAAATGAAAATAGAGAGAGAGGAATACTAGAAGTTTCACTTCTGTCTTGCGTAGGCTTGACACACCCACTTTTTTTATTTTAGGCGTACACTGAGTGCTTATTTTGGATGACCTAGAAGTCACAAACAAAAAAAGTGTAATATTTGAAGAGTGTAACGAAGTCCTACTTCAACTCGACCGTTTGGCGTTTCATCTGTCTGTGAATTTGTTTGTACATTCCATTACCGATATCGAAATTTATTAAGATATTTGAATACTACTCTTCCTTAGAAGCATTAGCCTGTATTTGGAAGAGGATTGCGCAGTACATTATTGTAGTTATTTATAAATAATTTATAATATTATAGGTATTACGTATTGTAGAAAGTACATTACAGTAAAAAAGTTAAATTATATGTTTGGTAGATGTCATGTAAGTGTAAGTATAGTTAAAGTAGATAAATAATACACTTTATACAGAAATTGGGTGATATTAATTTTTACTTTTAAACATACTTTTTAGGTAGCGAGGTCTACTGTTCACAGAACTACTAATAGATGTATATACATAGATCCATTTTGACCTAACCTAGAGAAGTTTCCAAGAAGATATGAATTTGTGCTAGCGTAGACAATGGATGTGCGCGTGTAATGCGCACTGCAACGGGTCGATCAAACAACAATGGAATAGCGCGATGTAAAAAATGGAAACATTTGCGACTCCGGCCAAGCTGCATTCTGCCCTGTGAAAGAGTTTATTGCCTTTAATTGGTAAGAAGAATGTGGCAGCTGCTCGGAGTCTATGTTAAGTAGGGCTAATGGGTGATGCATCGGCTGCGGTGCTGATCCAAGATGGCGTGGGCATACTCACAAGATCCGCGAGACTCACTTTGCTGTACCTTGTTACTCTAAGGGTGTACCTACAGCTGGACACTTTGGCCCTGGATGTATTGGGCACACTCACAAGCTTAATTTACTGCACAGCTGACACTGGACATCCTGGCCTGCCCCGGACAGCACGGTTGTCACTAGACCCATGGGTATAACTTTGTTTTAAGTACGGGTAATTCTGGAAATCGCAGGTTGGCACAGGTACTCTTTAAAATCCCGCGGGACGCAATTTGCTGTGATGTACATACAGCTCAACATTTCTGCTCCAGATGTCTTGGGCACACTCACAAGACCTCGGGGGACTGACATTGCTTTATAGCTGATACTGGACACCGTACTGGCCGTTTCTGTCCCGGATTGGCACGAACAGTTGGGCCATTGGCGTACTCACGGGACTCCGCAGGAGGTTACTTTTGTCTTTATATTACTAACATACTTACTACAAAACTTATCATAAGGGTGATGTGTGATATAATGAAATTTTACCATGCCAATAATATTATCATGGGGGGGTGTGTTAGTGTTCTAGAGCAGTGCGTTTGTTTGCTGGTTTCATTAGTTCAGAACGACATAGCTAAACGAGTGGGCAAGCAGGAAACTTTATTTCCGCCCATTTGTGTTATTCGACTTGCTAGAAGCATTCCATACCAATTTGTACCCGCTGAACGCTGTCTGCTAAAAATATCTTCCTACTTGAAATCCACTGGCTTATAAGCAAGGAAATTATTTTCCAAATTCAATAACGATTTATAGAAAATAAAAAAAATACCTACATAGTAACTACACATATAATGCGCAACTGGACTAATAACATTAATTTTTTTTTTTTATAACTATATTTTATTGTTTTTTTTTAAATTTTATTTTGTCCCGTAATTTAACATAATTTAAATACTGTTCATTTTAAATACATACAATTTGTCGCATGAAATTGTAACTCCAGTGAGGCTCACATTACCTAATAATATATTTTTTTTAAATACTTTTAATACTTTGTCAATAAAAAAATAGATAATAAGAGAAATTCATTGCTTAATTAATAAGTTTCCAGTGGCTTGCAGTCCATAAAGGCTGAAAATCTGAGTTTACTGTCATCCACCAAGCCTCACCCGTAATGATAAAACTCATCACAAGAGGAAAGGCTGCGCGGCCCTTTTCTCACAAAATTTTAATTTGTATTAAGTTCAAAATACCCAATCAAACTCTTTACCTAGTTTATTGTTTTTTTTTTTTTTTTTTTTTAATTTTGTTATACCATGTTTAAAAAAAACAGCGCCATCTGTTGGACTTAAAAGCCAGACTGAGTCACAGCAGTACGTGGCTAGGTACAGCTAGTGAAAAATAAAATAAAAAATAAACATTGCAAAAAGGCTTTTTTATTGGCAGAAATTTAAATTTGAACGCAACAACCAACGAAGTTGGTTCGCAACTTAAATCGATTGTTTGTAATTTAAATTATTAAGCTTATCAAAACGCATTTTTTAGCTTTTTTATATTTCATTATATTTGTATGGTAAATAATTATAATAGTCAGTGTTTAATTATCTTTTTTGTTGTTGTAACAAATGGACATAATGATATCCTCACTGGGATCTCCCGTGCTGAGGATTTTATTTACACATGATATGATAAAAAGTATGGATCATATAAAGTAGTTATTCATTCATATATTGAATAGTTTTTTTTTCTGAAATAATATAAATATATTACAAGGTATATTTATGTTCAGTTGAATTGTTTCGGTTTCAGTCTGTATTTGGTGTCAGTATATTATCTATATCTAATCTCACTATTCTTTGTAGCCAGCTTTTAATTTGAGATTTAAATGATGAAATATTGTTGTGAGTTTTGAATCACATTTATTTTTTTTAAATGTACGAGGGGCTCGGGGCCCCGTTGCGGTCGACAAAGCGGAGTGCTAATAAGCGCGCGCGATCCCCTTTGATAAAAACGTCCTCCTCAGGTCTTCGGGCTTCGGGCTTCGGGCTCCGGGGACGGGTAGTGGGGGGTGCGGCATTCCCGCGGAGGGGCGGCGCGGCGGCGAGGCGGTCGGCCGGTCACTGACTCGTCCGACCTTGCGTGTCCTTGTGGCGGCCGGCCCATGGATAATAGCGCGACCGCGGAATAAGCGATCCTACGGGATTATGTAAACCTGGTGCCCCCCCCCCCCTGCATCCCACAACCCTGCTCGGGGTGTTACGCTTTTCCAGAAATAGCCCCGCTGACCGAAAATTAAATCTGCATAACTTCATTGAGGAAGCGGGTACTTAGCTGAACGTTTTCGCTGCACTTACTGTCATGTTTCTTGTACGTCACTCATGTAGTAGGTTCGTATCAGGAAATTCACCTTCCTATATTTCTCTAACTTGTAATAATGCACATCTAAATACAACATGACAGAATCACAAATCAAATACATATTTTTGTATAACTCGCATCCCTTGTTATAAAATGTGCATTTTTAGATAATGTATAAAATTTACAAACCCATTAAGGCAAAACTTAATGCCAAATCACTTGTTTGATTATTTTTTATAACGAATTGGTGTACATTATGAATAGCAAAAATATGCTTTAGATTAATTGAAAGTTTTAATATCGCTTCGCTTGAGTAGAATACAAATACAAAAATAAATTACTCAATAAAAAAATATAAATGCAAACTACTAAAAAATATATTTTTTCAATAGAAATGTATTAACGCATAAGGGAAACAAATTTAAAAAAATACAGTATTATAGCTAAGATAATCTGTGACAATTTCACTTGATTAACTTTTTTTGCTTTCTTATAAAATTATTTTCAAAATAAATAAACACCAGTTTTTTTGCTTGAAATCGAACGTTTCTAGACTCTTTTTGTCAAGCAATTTTAATGCCTATTACCTACGATATAAGGTATACCAAGAATATACACATTTTTGGCTTGTAGCTTCTTCTAAAACATGTTTCTAAAAAGACACAAGACAATTTAAAATCCAATCTTAATAACCTTAGAATAAATAACACAGTCAAGACAATTAAGTAATGTATGTAAAAAAATTAGTCATGTGTTTTATTAAACGTACTATTTTCGGTTGTCGGTGCGTGTGTAATGTGAAATATGGTACGTAAAATTATTAAGTAAAGTTCATTGAAATTTTAACCTTCATAATTAGAACTTATAAGTATAAAGCATACTATCACATAAGCGAGAAAGTAGTTACCAACATTATTTTATTTTAATAAATTATAATTATTTTTTCATGTTTGAAATCTGTATTTCTTTGACAGATCTAAATATAAATAATTATTTTTAAAGTTTATTAACTGTGTAATAGTAAAATCCTGATCTTTTCTAGTAAGTTTTTAATGGGCAATGATCCTGAAACAGATAATACTATCACATAAGCGAGAAAGTAGTTACCAACATTATTTTATTTTAATAAATTATAATTATTTTTTCATGTTTGAAATCTGTATTTCTTTGACAGATCTAAATATAAATAATTATTTTTAAAGTTTATTAACTGTGTAATAGTAAAATCCTGATCTTTTCTAGTAAGTTTTTAATGGGCAATGATCCTGAAACAGATAATACTTTCGACTTCACAAATCTTCACGGATGTCCACAATAAAAGAAAAAAAAAAAATTAAGATAAATCATGAAACATTTATGGTTGCTGTACAACGCTCTCACAGCAGCATCGATGTTTCTGATTCCATTAAACCTTAATCTGACTCGTAATCAGTTCCATGATAACTCAACACAGTGACAATTCAACACACTTTTAAAAAGTGATATAAAGTCATTAGAAACGATGAAAAAAAATTTAAACCTAACCTAACCTACTTAACCCAGTTTATAAAGTTTTTGTTTCATCACTTTCCATCTTATATAACTTTTTAAAGATGTGATGATTTATCAGGTCACCCTCGTAATCATACTTTTTTTTAATTATTGAAGACAATATTAGCGATTTCTAAACGAAAATCTGAAACAGAAAAATCAGAAAAGGATATGGTCACATCTAGGACTAATAAATATTCATTCTAGACTTGCAGAAAAGTCAATAGATCGCACGTTAAAAAAAAAATAAAATAAGATAGGTTTATCTAAAAAGACGCTGTCTAGATTGCATTTAGTTCGGGTTGAATCTTGCGATCATACATAAAAATAGTTGCCAATAAAAATGTGCGGTGAAAAAATGAAGACAATGTTGGTAGTTCTTATTCGAAGTATGATACAGTTAAAAGTGACCGAGGGGGATAGGGTCCCATTAGCTCAGTGGTAGAGCGGTGTCCCGGCAAGACAAGGGTCCTGGGTTTGTGTCCTAGATGTGACCGAATCTTTTTCTGATTTTTGTATTTCAGATTTTCGTTTAGAAATCGCTATTGTCTTCAATAATTAAATATTACAATTTGAGGTTTTACTCAATATAGTTATTCCGAAAAATAAACATACTTTTTTAGTTGTCTACTGAAGGTGCGATTTGCCCCTTGAATTATGTTTTGCGTGTAACTATTAGTTAGAATTATACTCCTTAACACGCCTGAAAGAAATGGCCCAGCAGCGACCTTGTGGGGACTTGCGGGGGCCACGAAGGACGACAAAAGACGCAACTCGTCACTCTAAAGACAGCCTTAAAGCTGGCGGCGCGAGACGGAGCATCTCCCTTCGCTGCTCGCACAAGTGGCTTTTGGGCTACCAACACACCGTCAGCCGCAGCCATTACACACATATATAATAATTAATTATTACTCTGCAGTATTTTTACATTTATCATATTGGATTACCAGTACCAAGTCGTCAGTCTAGGAACTTTAAATGTTAAGCTGAAGAATTTGATGGTTACGGACAAGGAAAGTTCTAAGTTCTAATCTCGCTGATACTCTGACAGGAATAAAGGGGAAGGGTTTGGTAGAGAATTTCTGTGAAAGATAATTCCCCACAAATTTTCCAGTGTATTATTTCCCACAAAAAATTATAAAATTCATGTAAGGTTATTACCCACAAAAAATATCAATATGTGATTCCCCACAGTAACTTTTAAAATCCATGGAGGCGGGGGGGGGGGGGGGGGGAAAGCCCTGAATTCTTTCTTTTCTTCTGAATTCCTTTGAATTCCCTGTCAAAAATTTCCCCATATTTTTCCTATTATAAATACATGCTGAAAAATACCTGTTAAAAATACCTATTTAAAATAACTTTTAAAAGTACCTGTTAAAAAATCCTATTAAAAATACCTGTAAGTAATACATACTTAGTCCCAATATAAAATATTTGTGAGAATTTTGGAACGAGGTATTTTGGAGATTTGTCACAAGTACAAAGTAGTGGTGAATTATTTATTTGACACTCCTAAACCTGAATACAATGGAGATTGACAATTTAAATAAGTTCTCTTAAGGGTCAATCACCAAACAGTTGCCCCCCCTTGATTGGCGTAAATATTTGTAGCCATCATAAAAAAAATCCAAGGACCACTTGACTGACAATAAGTGTATTTTATGGAATCTCGGACTAGCTTCCAAATATTAGTACGATGTGCAGAATAAACTGCGGAAGAAATATGCAACATTGCTTTGTGTTGTGTGCTTTGTTGTGTATTTTCAAGTGGCTTGTCTTATTACGTGAAAAAATATTCTAATCTGTATAGCATAGTAAATGACGAGAGCTGAATACGTTCATAGACTCTGGTCATTATATAACGCGCTGTGGACCACTGTGGTCGCCGCTGTTTATCTCTGATGGACTGCAAAAAACAACCATAATGAAGTTAATGTTTTACACCGGTAGCTGAGGCACATCGGCTTTCACACAATGGATCGCTTCTCTGTCTTTCTGTCAATTATTGTTGCGGTTGATGAGTCTGTTCTACTTTTCAGCGTTTCATAGCGTTTCGCACTTCTTTAGAATGCACCGGAAGTATTTTTATTAGAATGTCACAGCAAGTACAGTAGAATACATGATTATAGGCAGGACAGTTATGGTCAGTATGGACACAGCTCCATAAGTGTTATTTTTATTAGGGTTTATTAAGATCATCAATTACACGTGAGATCTCTGCACAGTTATCTTCATAATGTGGAAGCTAACAAGATGGGTATGTAACACATGGTTGTCCGGCATTTTGCTTATTTGTATTCCGTAAGAGCAAATGGACAGACACAGCACGTTTGATACATCTGATATTCAAATATTTCAACGTGGAGAAAAGTTCCTATAGTGACAATACGCCAATACATTATTTGTTAATTGTAATGGGAATAGTACCTAATCGGATCATTTCTATGGCATTTTTAGTATGAAAGATCATTTGAAGGACACTTAGCAATTAGCAAAAACCAATTCAAAAACTGTTAAAGCCTATAATGTGATGATAGCTCGGTTGAGATGCTGAGCTCAATCAAGTAATTAATTTATACATAAAAGTTAGTCACTATGCTTTATGTGAGTAGAATTTATTATTTTTAACTTGTGACACTAGTTACTATCAGAAAGGTTATGATTAAAAATATGAGATTCAAAGCACACTCCCATTTATGCATCGACATAATCATGTTCATTGATATACGAATATATCTGTCATACCTTTTGACATGCGTTCATCACATTTACGATCCAAAGTAAATTTCGATGATTGATATTTATAAGTGTGAAATCTTATGCTTGATTTGATTTTAACAAATTACATGTATGACACTTAACTAATTTTCTCGTGACTTACGCAACTAACGACATATTACGCAAGTAATTGCCTGTTAATGTATAGAATCAAATCAAATTAAAGGCAGGTACATATATATTTATTATCTATCATCTTATAACAAATAAATATTAGTATTTTGATAGGATGTAGATTGCTTGTTTTAGATAGCCGAAGGAGGAATGCTGGGCACATCCTGCGCGAAACCGACACAACATGACAGGTGGAACATTTTCAGTAAGAAACATATTTGTTCACCGACGGGTCATGGATTTCTATCTACTGGCGTCTTTCGACTAGTCTGTCTTTAAGTAATTCTGGAGGCAAAAATAAGTTTTTTTTTTCTGTTCTGACTAAAATTCAGTACCAAGTAGAAACTATAATAAATACGAATATTTTTAGATGGTAGAATAAGGATTTTTAAGTCAAATTTTGTTTTATGAAATAAAGGTTTGGTAAAGAAATAATGGACTTAGTATCTTTTAAACTTGAAGATTCAAATATGCAAAACAAATTTTAGGGTCACTTGTAAGACCATACTTTATCAAATAAATGCAGGAACTTACGCAGGAACTTACGCAGGAACTTACGCAGGAACTTACGCAGGAACTTACGCAGGAACGCTAGAAATTATCTACGCCGGAATGCTCGCTATTAAACAATAACCCAGTAACTTACAGAATAAGCAGATTTACAAATGTGTGTACAATCAAGCAAGAATACTGGAACATACCTGAAGACATTTAGACAGTAATTCAGGATCTTGCACAAAACTGCAGGAACTTAAATGGGAATAATGAAATCTTCAACACGCATAAGGATTGCAAAAACTTATAAATGTCAAAAGAGCAAAATTTTACAACGGATAAATAATAAAATCTATATATGGATTTGAATATATTCATTTTTATTCATAAAATGATCGTAGCAAAAACATATCTAAGGAACTGAAAAGAAAAATAAATTACAACCACGAGTACACGGACACAAAATGAATAAAAAAACGGACACGGAACGAAAAATGCAAAAAAAAGAGATTGCCACCAGGGAAAAAAACGAGCACCCGGAAATCTCTTATGTTCCTGGCATTAACGTTTTGTTTGTGATTGAACATACTTAAATTAAAAATATATAAAAATATTTTATGTTTGCAAATTAATAATATTTTTTTTTCTATGTGAGCTAACTTAAGATTAATGAATAAAAAATAAATAGAAGTAGTAAAGCAGGAACCTGGATAGGAATAGAAGGACTTACAGACAAATGAAAGAGCTTCCACAGAAAACTTACACAGCAATGCCGGAAACTAGAACGGAATCAATAATTTACACATTAATGTAAGAGCTTACACAGAAAACAGAAACTTCCACAGCAATGCTGGAACCTAGACCGGACTCAAGAATGTACACATAAATGTAAGAGCTTACACAAAAAACAGAAACTTTCACAGCAATGCTGGAACCTAGACCGGAATCAAGAATTTACACATAAATGTAAGAGCTTACACAGGAAACAGAAACTTCCATAGAAATGGTGGAACCTAGAGCGGAGTTTAAGAATTTTCACATATATGTAAGAGCTTACACAGAAAACAGAAACTTTCACAGCAATGCTGGAACCTAGACCGGAATCAAGAATTTACACATAAATGTAAGAGCTTACACAGGAAACAGAAACTTCCATAGAAATGGTGGAACCTAGAGCGGAGTTCAAGAATTTTCACATATATGTAAGAGCTTACACAGAAAACAGAAACTTTCACAGCAATGCTGGAACCTAGACCGGAATCAAGAATTTACACATAAATGTAAGAGCTTACACAGAAAACAGAAACTTCCATAGCAATGCTGGAACCTAGACCGCAGTTTAAGAATTTTCACATAAATGTAAGAGCTTACACAGGAAAGCAGAAACTTACCCGAGTACATGAGAACACACATAACATCACTAGTACATATAGGAAGATACCTTTCACGTTATTGCGTCGTGCGTTAGACCAAAGACAATGCCCTCTAACCGGATAGAGGCTAACCCTTGTTATGATTACAGAAATTGGGACGGCATATTTAGATTCCCTTGAGTTCCGGTTAGCGCCTGCTCGTTTCGAACATAATGTGTAATAATGACGAAAAGCGGTCCTGCAGCTTGTGAAGAGAAACTAGTTGGGTAATCAGCCGCTTGGGCGACCTCCACCTTATCTGGGAAGAATAAGTAAGCGGAAGGTTCTGGCACGTGCAGACACTACAGACGGGGCGATTCATATTCGATTAACTTTGGTAAATTTTGTATCGGACAACGATCAAACCTCCTACGCACTTCATAAGCAATCACCTTCAAAACATTTACTGATTATATTTTAATAAATTTAAAATCTTAAGTACAACCTAATTAACACTTAGTGTGCCGAGAAATCCATCATGGATTTGCTAGAAGCTCACCGCAGTTGCCACGATTGTATGGTATTTTAGCTCTAAATTAGAGTGTTCCGAACTTCTGCAACTTACCAACTTACAAATACCCAAAAAAACAACATGACACAATACTCTATTCCACCGCAGTGTGCAGAAGCGTAACTATATTCTAAAACATTACTCCTTTACTTTCATAAATACAAAACACATAAATAACAACTAACACATATCTTAGAAACACTAGATCTCAAGGTTAAAACGTATCCAAAAAACATCTACAGATGCATCATTTGGACAAAAAAGTTTCCGATAGTCTACAAAAAAAATCCCACTCTCATTCAAAACTCAAAACAAAATTTTAACATTTAAATCTCAAATAAAAAGCTCGATCGAAACATAGGGAGATCAGAAATAGATAAGCGATAATCGAATTACAAGCGTACATTGCTAAAAAGGATAATAATAGCAATAAATTAAAGAACAATTAATGTGTAAACAAAAGCACTATTGCAAGTGATGCAGTTTTTAGTATAAGTTCACTAAGACAATGCATAATTCAAAAGAAATATATACCAGTGTAATAATAGTTGAACTACTTTATACTAGGTTTGTATAAGACTTGTCATTAGTCGAAGTATGAGGTGTAAAAGCAAAGTGAGCAAAGTGCCAATAACATTTTTTACTCCAAATGTGCTAAGGAATAGCTGGTTAAAGTTTGTCGGGTACGTGCCGATACACCCTGTATATGTGTATAATTATTTCAGGAAAAACACTATTCAATAAATTTATAATTACTGAATATTGTCCATATTACTAAATTTTAGTCATATGTTGATCCCAGTGAGAATATCATTATTTCTATTAGTTGCAAATAATATTAATAAAATGTGTGTACTCTACATAGGAACTTGCTTGTAAATGCAAAAAATTTTTTAATGCTATTACCGCATTAACCAGCGGAACTATTTTATTTTATTAGAACTACTAGCTCTGTGAACAGTAGACTTCGCGTAATGTTGATTACTCCCACTTGACAGCTTGCAACAGATGCGCTCGTGCGGAATAAAAAGGTACTATCAAACATGGCTACCATCTAAACAGGATTTACCGGACACGGAACACACAAACAAATTCACAACAGACGAAATGCAAAAAAAGTAGTGGAGCAAAACAGGACTAGAGACAATCAATTAGAAAAATTACGAATAAAATATACACGTATTTGAAATTATTTTCTGAAATTTCGAAAGGATCATCAATCGTTTAAATATGCAGTTTTAAAATTGTTTCTATAGAAACAGACAAAAATAGTTCATGGAAAGATATATACTTTGTTTACACAGCCAAAGGGGGTTGTTTATCTGTTTTATAAACTTGAAATTACTTACTAGAATTTTGGAATATTTCAAAGGTGTTTTAAATGTGGTAAATGAATTGTCTTTTTAACAAGCACCAACTTAATAAAAACATTAAATAATTTTTAAGATAATTGTGTTTGAAAAGAACTTAAAAAAAAAAATCCAGAGCATAACAACAAAAGATGAGATTTTGAATTCATTGTTTATGCAATATTTATATGGTTTGTATTAACCACACAAACATTAAATATTTATGTTATTAAAAGAATAATGTATCCAAAATAACCAAACTTTTTCATGACTGCAATTTCACTTGTTTCAAATTCAACGTTGCCAGTTCTTTCGGAGGCCAGTTAAAGATATTTTTTATTAGTACCAACTCGATTCTAATCTTTCACTGTATTTATACAATGTGTATCATAAACACCGTTTAACAAATGTGAAGTGGTTTTTCTTTAGTAAACTGAATATGTTTTATTACATGTGCACAAGGGCGACGCTTTCTCGTGCTGTGCCGTTGTGGATAGTGTTGAGTCCCGATCACGAGGCCGATCGTGCAAACAAATAGCAGATGTATTTAATTACACTTAAAGTTCATCATTACCTACCTTCTACCCCCTCAAACGGAAGATGTTGTGTTTAAAAAGTAAATTAACCTAATTATTCTAACGTTACGTGCAGCGGCCATAAAAAGAAACGAATTATTTGAACACGTAGCAATCAGAATGCGAATAGTCCAAGTTGGTCGTTAGCCTACTAATTACATCCTCGATAAAAATGAATAAGTTGCAAAAACGTTTTCTCACCGTCTGTCTGCGTCTGCGTATTACATTCGTACGATACTCTGCTAAATACGCCGTTATTTTTGGAGATGGTGCCTCAAAAGATAAATTAAATAAAAAAAAGAATACGATAAGAACACGTACGAATACATATCCTATTTTTTTCACAAATTATATTGTACACTCAATCAGTATATTTCTGCAACTGCGAATGAGCAAAACTATTTCCCAAAGAATCTGCACGTCAACAGATCTTTGTGGTCTTTGCCGATAATTTTGTTGTACGTCACTAGATAAAAGTCTTACACGGAAGGCACTAGTTTTATGTTAGTAGTTTAAGCCTTAGTCGTTAGTCACTAAATAGTTCTTAGAAGTAAGTCACTATTTATCACGCAGTGTATATATTTGTACAGCGCACATTTTATTATTTTTTTTTTCTTCAGACTTTACGTCCGGGTTAAATCTTCCCAACAGGAAAAACTAAACCCTTCCACACACTTTTCCACAAATGATCATCTAGTCAATCCACATTATGCAAGTGCATTATATAAGCAAAATAAATACAAAACAATACACGAACAACACGTCAACACAGCAGAGATCAAATGGGAAAATAATTTATCGACTCCAGATATTTTCTTATCAGAGGGTTCGGCTCGGTAGAACTCCTAACAGAGCCTATAAAGCCTACTGATCCCTCAGCATAAATAGGTATTTATTATTATTATTAAGAGGTTTATTGTCTATAGTATTTTCGAGGAAAAGCAGGTAGGAATCTGAGTCTTGAAGTTACCCTTCCTGAAAGAAGGAGGAAACAAATTGTTGTTTTGCATATTGTAAGAGTCCTGACTAAAAATTAATTTGTTGGGAGACTGAAGAAGGTGCTTGAATGTGAAGGATAGAAGAGGGAGATTAATAGGTTTCTGGTACTTTGAAGTATTTATCAAACAGGATTATTGCTTTTTTCAAGGAGCCTTTCATTGTTTACAGGTCACTATAAAATTAATCTTTTTTATTAGAATAATACACAAAACTTTGTTTACATCACTTTAATATATATAACCTCTACATGTTTCATGGACAATGTTCACATCATCAGGAGCAAGTATGTAAAGTGATGTAAACAAATTTATTTGTGTATTGTTCTAAAAAATAATGATATCACAAAGTGTTAATCTTTCAGAAGTAATTTTCTTCGAAAAATTAATCTTTTTGCCAAATTTTAATTATTCTAAAAAATAATGACATCACAAAGTGATAATCTTTCAGAAGTAATTTTCTTCGAAAAATTAATCTTTTTTGCCATTTTTTGGAAGATTATCTTATAATTTGATTTTTATAATTTGGAAGCAATTTTCATACGAAACGTGTACAGAAGCCTTTTCAAGGGATTTCGATGAAATTAAAAAAATTTAGATATTGATTCATTCATTAACAAAAGGCGTCAGTTCTATAAAACGAAAATAAATAATATAACTACATGTAACCTGTCGTGTCACCCACAATTAAGTAAGAAATTATCAAAATACTCCCGTTGCGAAGGGGGGTAATACCCTTAAAAATATCTGCTTTCTAGATCTATTCTGATCCTGATCCATAATTTAGGTACTTCCTAGAATCACCATTCGCTAATCGATCCGCATTTAAAAATATTTTTCTTCCCAATATATGTACTATTTTTAAGATATTTAATAACATCTATCAAATTTCTACGAAATTGCTCCCCTCCACGCCCCTTCAGCATTATCGCTACTTTAAAAAATGTCGCTGCATCGTAAACAATTATGGCATTACTTAATGATTGATTGGATTATGATAGACGATACAGAGTTAAAACGGTAAGTAATAACTAATTTCCCAATATTACTGGAAAGTTAAAAATTAATTGATTATTTATTACATACCATGGAGGCTGTCTTGGTCGATATAGCGTTAAAAAAGAAAGTGGTGAATTCTGAAGGATTGGTTGAATCTGATCCTAAAGGTTGCCATCCTGCGATAAACAAAACAAACGAAGGCACATTGAAAGCTATTCGAGATAACATACTTAAATATACTAGCTGATGTCTCCCTCCGACGTTGGTATGATGATGACGTGTTATGTTTCAAGTAACCTATTAATTTATTGAATGTACCTTAATAATAATTGGATGATTTGTATAGTGTCGTTTTCTTGACAATGTCATCTCAAGAGCCATTTAAATACTAGGCAGGTACTGCGATTGAACGGGTCGCGAGCTCGGGCCCGATAATTTATACCCTCTGAACTGGGCGTGAATTCCGAGTCCCCCTCAGGCTGGGGTAAATACAGAACTGCAAAGGGTGCCCCAGAGCGGCCCAGCAGTCAGCGGCCCAGTAAGTCAGGGGATCAGTCAATGTTCCGAATATTCATCAAGAATAATCAACCCATAAATGTGGCTGATAATTCAACAAAGGTACTTCGTAATACTTATTTAATCAGTAGAATGTTATTGTTATTACAGGCTGTAATTTTAGTTTGGATAACTGTAATGTTTTTTTTTTTAAAATTTTATAGTTCTATAATTTCAATATTTTATTAAGTTAGGATTATTTTTTTATTTATTTAATTCATCTCGGCACAGGAATTCCGTAGTGAGGTGAGCTGCTTATAATTACATTGTTATACTATTTATTTAATAAATAAATTCATAAGCGACGTGGTGGCTTTGCGATTTTATTGGGGGTCCCCAGTGACCCCACTTCGGATCATAAAGGTTAATAATAACAGTAAAGTATCACGAATTATTTTTATAATCAATTTCACAACAGCAACAAACCAACAATTAGCCAAGATGTGATTTGAGATTTTCAAGGCCTAGAGTATTATTGTGATTTACTTTTGGGCTTCGTCAGGGCAGATATGTAAGCAGAACATATCTACCTTCTGATGATGGACAATGCTGTCCAAAATGTTGGCTAAAGAGGGAGGTAGCGCAACCCGGCATAGTATCAAAAAAATAAATCACTATAATTAGCCAAGAATTTGTACGGAATTTTGCTTTTTTTATATTGAACTTGTGAACCGGGGATCAATTGCGCCAACCGTTAGCCCCCCTGGGCCACAATACACACATCGTATTGTTATGTACACTGAAGAAAATACCGCCAAAAGTGTGTTGTAGGCGTGTGCGTGTTCCTAAAGTGATCACTATTTTCCTTACTTTTAAATTGATAAAACATTTTCAAACATCAGAAATCACATTTTCAGAACTGTTTATGTTTTATTATTATGTATTTTTTTTTTTTTTTTAATTTGGGCTTAAATTCTTACTATTTTATTTTATTGATCAAGTTAAATATGAACGTATTACACATGTTTATGAAGAGCCCGTTACTCCTGGAAACTTTTAAATTCCACTCCACCCTTTCAATGAAAAGACCTTCGACACAGCATCCCCGAAGTTTATTTTTCTTCGGGTCTGCAGAAACAACCCTATCTTCCTTTGTTTACGTAGATAGATATATAATATAATGCATCCGCCTTACAATCGCTCCTAATCTTGCTACACAACAATAACAAACAAACCTGATCACATTTAGTATGGAAGCCTTTCTTCTTATTTTAACTGTATATTTTTTACTCTATTGTAAACTTTTCCCCATGAGATCTAGTTAACCCACATCCATCTACATACTGCGGTATTATTCTCAACTGGTTGTATCTGACGTTAGTTTTGCTAACCACCTTGACTAGACATAAGCCGGGTTTTGTAGTTTTCTTGTGTGGATACTCGTGTAATAACACTAATATTATTAACCTGTCATATATATATCAACCTGTGTAGTAATAGAAACGTTGTTTGATATGGGTTTAGCCGTGTTCAGAGACCAGATCTGCTGATTTCTCTTTCCAACTGTCCTCTTCGTCATAAACTTTCTCTCCACATTTCATTTAGGCTGACAACGGTTTCATGGCCACGTAAGACAGTGGCAATACAATGGCGCTTTTGAAAAGTGATGAAAAATGGTCTATATTTCATGATTTTATATAACTTTTCAAAAGTGTGTTTTATTGCTAACCTCCTGAGTTTCCCAGTGAACCGTGAACATACCCCAGTACGGGACACCGTAGAGTCACTGGCTCCAACCAGATTTTTTTTTCCAAACCAAACATAGGTAACCTTGCCATGATGTGAAGCGTATAGAACGTTTATTTTACTCTAGCTCCACACAGGAGGCCAGGAGAAAAATAATTTCCCTCAGGGCCTATGTCATCTTTGAGTCTGCTTTGTGGACTGTCTTTTTAAGAAAATGAAGGAGTGGATGTTCTTGAAAGTAAAAAAGTATGAGGGGTGGGTAGGAATCTAGGGATTAGTGTGTCCACTACTGATCAACATATGAGTCTATCTCTCCCACTTAGATACCAGTTGGAGAGGTTAAAGAGTCCCCCCAAACCAGCCTCTCCATACCTGGCACGCCTTGCAGCAGAATTGGACGTTTTATTAATACGGATTACCATCTATTGTCTATAAATATCTATATAAGTAAGAATGCCTATGGCGGAATTTGAATTTAATATAAATTTACAGTTTTATTCCGAGATTGATGAAATTTATTTCGCCTGACCTTCAAAAAATGAGATGCGACAATAGACGCGATTTCAAAAAAACATCCCTATCCCCTCTTACCTACTCTTAAAATACAATTTTACTATATTTATTTATTGTATTGTTAAGTTTTTTATGTTGTTGTACAAATGTAGATGTTCTACATCTAAAAAATAAATTAAAACATATTAATATATTTTATTTTACAAGCAATAATTATTCGCCTGAAACACTCATCCAACGGGACATGAACCCGTGTCCTTTCGATTTCCGGTCGACAGCTCTGACCACTGAGCTATGGCGGCTTATCTCTTATGCGCGAAATAATTCAATATATACTAGTGTTTCATTCAACAATTACTGCTTGTTACATTTTTTCACCAATTATAAAAATCTTGTCTTAAACATTAGTTTACCAAAAAAAAAAATAATTAATATATTTTGATATTTCGCAAGAAGTGTGTGCCAAGACTGAGTTGTTTGGCGGTCCGTCCTCACTGCCTACCCCTGCGGCGAAACGGCGTGATGGTTAGTTAGTTAGTTGATGAAATTTTCGCGCACTTGACGTTCAAAATAAGGTTTTGAAAATTACTGTCTCATCTGTTCTGAAAAATTCTGCGTAAAATCTGGTCAACACCGGAGACTTCGATTCAATAAAACACGATGAATGTACTTATTTTTTTAAACATCTGTTGCTTGAATTTTTATTTTGATTCGAAGGTTCAAAAGCTATTAAAAGAAAAGTTATTTTAATAATAATTCTAAGGTTCATTTAAACTTTTAGAAGAAGTCAACAGGTGTCCCTTATAAGTAAAAATCATGTTTATCCGAGACACTATATAGGTTACAAACAAATTCTGTAGAACGATGTAATCATAAAAATAAATTAGTTGATGATTACGTTGTTAATTCTGAATTTGAAATATGAGATTGAAAAAATTACGTAAAAATAATTAGGTCTCAATCACTGAGTGGATTGAAGCGCTGACCCGGTAAGGCAGAGATCCTGGATTCGATGCCTAGTTGAGATCGTCAGGTTTTTATTATCTTCTTCTTCAATGATCTTTTTTTTAACTTGTGTTCCTCCTCGTAGTATATTATAAGTATACCATAGCACCCCGTTTATGTTTTTAGTAGCCGCTAAGAATAAGCATGTTCTGCGTTTAATTAATCGCTCGGAGTCAGCGGATGCCCGCACCAAAGCGCAAGGTGGTATTTAGTTACACAGAAGAGGTGAACTTTTTTGTCGAATACAGTTATGTGAAGATTACAGTAACAGCGACTCTTCTTTAGTGGTCATGCTCTTCATACAAGATACCCGTCTTTATCTTATGATGCTGGTTTAGAGACCAATAAGCAAATTGCGTGTTGTGTAATTTTTTTTTGGTTAAAAATAATCGGAGCAGTAATGCGTTTGCTAAAATCGGTGGGGATTTTTAGGTGTGATCGATAAGCATTCATGTTTAATTTCATTCAATCAGTAAGCAGCTATGTAATCATAAGTACTTATGTTGACGGTCAAATTCTAAACTGTGATTGAGGTTTATGCGTGACCTGCGTATAAAGAAATTTACATATGATCAATTCCTACATACATCCTCGGGAATATTTACCTAAAAATATTTTTAGGTAAATATCATTTCAGGTTTGTCTCTGGAACTAAACGTAATGCACTAGTTTTGAAGTATGTTTTTTAAACCCCATTCAAGAGGCCCTGAAAAAAACAGTTTACCTTATGGCCTATGTCATCTTTTGGGATGCTGTGTGGAAGGTATTTTTAAGAAAAGGAAGGAGTGGAAGTTCTGGTAAGGAAAGGGGTATGAGGGATGGGTAGGAATAAAGGTATCAGAGTGTACAAGAGTAACATTTTAGGATTAAGCTTAAAATATTTTATAAAATACTAGCTGACGTGTACCCGGTGTCGTTGCAGGTTATCCTTAGGAGATAGACATATACCATCGTGGACTTTTCTGTAGGCCTTTTTAATACATACAATTCCGTAGTAAAGAAAATATTTTTTTTACCACTTGATTACAAAACATCAACTTTTCTCTACTTTTTATAAATATAATATGCATGTATTATATACATAAACCTTTCAAAATAAATTCTCTAAATAATAGTGGAAATTCTAATTATAATTGGTTGCGTAGTTTATAAGAAATCGCACAAACAGACAGATGCGGATGGCGACTTTGTTTAATACTACAGGGTTTTCTAATAAGAGGTGTTATTTTGAATAGCCCGCTATTTCGGTATATGTTACTTTAAAAGCTGTTATTTTTTGACATTTGACAAGTAAAAACTACGCCGTTGATAAAAATGGAACGATACACGCTTCAACAACGCATTGAAATTATTAAAATTCACTTGAGTGAATCAAATGCAAATCATCTTGAATGATGAGGCCCATTTCCACCTCGGTGGCTTCGTCAACAAGCAAAATTGTCGCATTTGGGGCTTGGAAAACCCAAGAGTTATTGTTGAAAAGCTTTTCTATCCTCAACGTGTGACTGTTTGGTGCGGTTTATGGTCCAGCGGAGTCATTGAACCTTACTTTTTCTAAAATGAGGCTGGAGCAACAGTTACGGAAATGGATTGCGCTATCGAGAGATGATCGATGATTTTTTATGGCCGGAATTGAATGGTATTGATTTGGACAACGTTTACTTTCAACAAGACGGTGCTACGTGCCACACAAGCAACGAAACCATTTATCTTTTACGATTGAATATCAAAATAACGCCTCTTATTGGAAAACCCTGTATTTAAAGATAAAGATTATCTCCAGCATCATTACACATAAAAAAACATTACATATAAAATACTGATTATTATTTATGAAAATAAAATTACTTTAGTACCTATTTTGTCGCTTGCCTTATATGATTTTATAATTTTCTATCAGTTCTACTTTTGAAAAGTAAAAGTTCCGACATGACAATTTTTACGCGTCAATTTTTCACATCACGCGTTCATACACCGAAAACCCAAATTAGTATTTAATTATGATGTTTGGTAGGTATTGTTTTAAATCACCAATATACACCATATTATGTATGTACATTTCTACTATTAGTTATTACTACATATTATACATAGCCATCATATAATCATTTACAGCAAGTTCTTAGTAAAAAAAATGACTGGAATTCTTTATTTTTCAAAAATTTCAAATACTTTCCTAGCGAGGTGATGGTTACGGAGAGTTAGGAACTGGATAAGTGTTATCTCGGTAGGAACCAACAATATTCTCATTTCGAGGCCAAACAAGGCATTAAGGCGATGCAATACGTAGTAATGCAAAATCATGTGTTTTTGGTTTGAAAATTTGGTCGCCTAGAAATGTTTCAGATGCTTTAATTAAATACTGCGAGTAGAATACATCTTGGCCTTTGAAATATTCGAGTATTTTTTAGATAAGTCTTTTTATAAGCCAAGAAAAAAATAATTTAAAGGCCTATGAAAACTGCTTTAAAGTTCAAAATCTCCTACTTACGAACCCATTTTCGGTTATGATTTTATTGTATAATGTGGAAAATTAAGTTATTTATAAAATGATAGAAAAAAAAAACATATTTATGCCTGAACATCCACAAAATAAAATAAAAGGCACTTTTTGGCCATGTTTTTTTCTTGCATAAATCAAAAAAGGCGGATGGTGTTAAGCGGGAATTTAAACCTTATCGCCATCTACGACGACGTAGTCCATCGCTTTAAGTAAAAAGTGTTTACTAAATACTAAAAACACGTAAGTACTTAAAAAGGGTATTATTTGGTACGCCAACAGCATAACAAGGTAATTGTTAAGTATTCCAGTTTCCAGTAGGTAGTCAGTGGGCTTCTTCAACAATATAATGGCTGAAATTCTCAGGGTTTTATTCAGTGTTGATTACGTTAGAGTCGTTTTCTTTGCCCACGTCCATAACAAGTTGCAAACTGCAGAGTGCAGTGACAGCGTGCAGAGTCCGTGGGAGGCGGTCGAGGAGATGAAAGGTGAAGGTACCTTCTCGGGTAGGCACCTATTACCATGCTTTATATAGTTAAGATGTATACATATGTAAATTGTAAATATAATTCGTATATAAAGGAACAGATTTGATATTAATGCTGACTTAAACAACTTCAAAATCCACCCTGACTCCATTGAAAAAATTCAGCATAAATTCCTTAGATTCATTAACTATAAACTCGGTCTACCAATTGAAACAATAAACTACAATCACTTGATGAAAGAACTAAACTTATTAAAACTCTCAAATAGAGAACTTGTTTCCGACCTGATTTTTATTTATAAAATTGTTAATGGTATTATAGACAGCCCCGATTTATTAAGTCCAATTACCTTCCATATACCTACAAGAACTAGTCGATCCAAAACTCTTTTTAATAGCAATAAAAATATCAGGACTGAGTCATTTAGATACTCGCTTGTACCTAGATTGCATGCAGTTGGCAATGTTTTCTCAGAAATTGTAGATGTGTTCAACTGCACGGAATATAGTTACAAGAAGGCTATAATAACATACCTCAGTAATAATAACAATTAAATTTAGTATAATACCATAACCACCGTATGGGTTCTATATTATTTTAAATGCTAATTTTAATATTAATTACTGTTTCACTGAATTATTATGATCATTTTATCAAATGTTTGTAAAAGCTCTTATGGGCGTATAATAAATAAATAAAAATACCTGTTACGAATTTTGACTGGTGAATAGACTCCATTGACATTTTTTTGTAAGATACATTAAATATGTCAAAGCAATGAATCTTAATGCAAAAATAAACGTTACTTAAGTTCTTGTCCATGTGGATTTCGCGAAGTAAAATAAAATTATAGACACTCTCAGTTTTACTCCGATGAACTGAATATACAGAATCTAGACGTTGCGCGTTGCGTGAAATGACTTTAGCCATCTTAGTTGTAAGGTAGAAACTTATTGAGCAAAGTAAGTACGTCCCTATCATCGTATTCCACAAGCAATGAATCTTAATGCAAAAATAAACGTTACTTAAGTTCTTGTCCATGTGGATTTCGCGAAGTAAAATAAAATTATAGACACTCTCAGTTTTACTCCGATGAACTGAATATACAGAATCTAGACGTTGCGCGTTGCGTGAAATGACTTTAGCCATCTTAGTTGTAAGGTAGAAACTTATTGAGCAAAGTAAGTACGTCCCTATCATCGTATTCCACAAGCAATGAATCTTAATGCAAAAATAAACGTTACTTAAGTTCTTGTCCATGTGGATTTCGCGAAGTAAAATAAAATTATAGACACTCTCAGTTTTACTCCGATGAACTGAATATACAGAATCTAGACGTTGCGCGTTGCGTGAAATGACTTTAGCCATCTTATTTGTAACGTAGAAACTTATTGAGCAAAGTAAGTACGTCCCTATCATCGTATTCCACAAGCAATGAATCTCAATGCAAAAATAAACGTTACTTAAGTTCTTGTCCATGTGGATTTCGCGAAGTAAAATAAAATTATAGACACTCTCAGTTTTACTCCGATGAACTGAATATACAGAATCTAGACGTTGCGCGTTGCGTGAAATGACTTTAGCCATCTTAGTTGTAAGGTAGAAACTTATTGAGCAAAGTAAGTACGTCCCTATCATCGTATTCCACTTTTCCTTCCTATCTCCACATCCTTCAGCCAAACAACATACCAGGACATGTTAGTACTTCTCTTCTTGCATCTCGAAAGATATGCCGCCACCCACTTTTGGCTGTTGTTGTTGGCTGTTGTTGTACTGTTGTTTGACTGTGTTTTGACTGTTGGGAGGCATTTCAAAGTCCCAACTGCTCTCAACCGTCTGAGGTCAATGATGCATTGTGAGATTGAAGGCAGTGGGGAGGAGAACGAGATGGGGAAGGTTACCAAACATGATTGCAGCTGTTTCAAGAAACTCTTCAATTCTGTATGGTGGTCTTACACCTTTCTGAAACGTGCCGCAAATATACTATATATTATATTAAATGAGTAAACTGTGAAATAACACTAATTGATCAAAGAAAATTTACTTGCGCGCGCCGGGATTGCAACTCGCGACCTTCGGATTGCTAGTCAAGAGCCTTATCCCTCGACCACGGAGAGCGTATCAGCTTTGTCGAGAACTTAAATATTTTAGAGATTATTACATAGATTATTCTATCTTCCTACCTGTAGAGGAGAATATTGCAACTGAATCAATCATCTTCCGAAATAGTTATTGAATATCCAGGCACTTTTTCCCATCTTCTTTCTCTTCCCATTTCCATTGATGATGCCAAATGTCGAAAACCAAGTAAAAAATAAGTAAAAACACGCATTTTACGAAAAACGTGAAGGGGGTCAACACTATTTCGTTGAATTTGCAGTTAGTTGCATGATACTTTTCTAAAGCACCCATAACACTGACTAGTCTGAAATCCGCTTTCTACGAAAGTAAAGTTTCAGTCGTCAAATGGACCCACGCATTCTCGGCTTAACGGTTAAGACACCAGTCGGGTAGGTACCTTGGGGATATTTTTTAAATGGCACTGGAGTAACTTCCGCGCTCAGCGGTCCCCATCTTAAATGTCAACCTCTCTCGGACTCGTTATCATTCTATGTTAATAGTGTTCACATAACTATCGGTGGCAACTGGTAACGGCGCGCGACCAGATTCCCGCATTCCGCTGGCTTAATGATAGCACCGATAATAATGAAATCAAATTTATTACGTGGACTGTGGGCAGTTCGCTATCGCGTAATCAAAACGGGCACAGTTTTCTGTGCCTACCTGCTGCAAAGTGTGAACTAACCTAACCTAACCATTTTAAATGTGATGACCGCACAAGTACCGACAGCTCCCCAACCTTCTGAAACCCAATGGAATAGAAAGGAAAGGAGAAAAGAAAGAGGAAGGTTTGGAGTTACCTAGATCGTGTTTTTAAATTTAATTTAAAAGATTTTTTTTTGACAATTCTCGTTGGGCAGCGATGAGGCGGGTTAAAGTAGGGGCTGTGAGAAGGGATTTATTTATGCGGGTCTTATAAATTTAGCTCCTTAGAGCAGGCATCATTGAAATACACGTATAACAGACTCAGCATACCTATATTGTATCTGTGCACTAGAGATGGTAATCGATCAGTTAACAATAGATTATAAAATAATACATAGTATAATTGCGGCACGTTCCAGACTGGAAGATACTTTCAGTATCACCCTTGAGTAAGACCAACATTCGGAAATGAAATGTTGCTTGAAATGGCTTTAGCCGTGTATGGTGACAAGATATGAATTGCCAGTTATTTCTTCACCTTCTTCTTACCCATCTCCTTCCCTCACCCACTACCTTCACCATCACAACTTGCCCAGACGGTTGGGAGCACTCTTGTGCTGTTTCACATATTTTAATTTTAAATCTATGTATTCAAACAGAGGATCACTCTTTTCATAGGCGAATTCAAATTTAGATTTAAACTATTCAACAAGTTTTGGCAACGTCGCCGAGAATCAGATCCCGGAACAAATAGATGATTAGTTTTAAAAATATTTTAACAAAGTAGGGGAAAACATCTAAGCGTTTTTAGTTTTTCTACCGATATGAAAGAAAACTAATAAATGGAAAATTACCTATACACCGTGTCCGGAAATTAATACATCACAAGAATTTCTGTTTCTAAATGTTCGATCAATTTCATCAGAAATAGGGGAAAATGGCTAAATACAATCACAGGGACTCACCACTTCACTCTACACACTTCGACTGGTTTATTTTTACAATTAATAGTTATTTCAGGCTTGAACTGGCTTTACCACACCAAAGTTGAGTGTGCGTGTAAGAATATAATTAGTAAAAAGGTAAGTTTATTAGAAGCTCTAAAACTAAACTCATCATTCGTGGGCATATAATAAAAACTCTTTTAGAGGGTGGAGACATCAATGCGTGGTTAGTATGCAAACCAGGATGTTAATCTTGCGGCACAACAATCGACACCTCAGCCAAAAAAAATAGTTTATTACAATTAAAACTATCCACTAAAAATAGTTTATTACCATTAAAACTATCAACTAAAAATAGTTTATTACTATTCAAACTTTCAACTATAAATAGGTTATTACTATTAAAACTATCCACTAAAAGTAGTTTTTTACTATTTAAACTATCCACTAAAAATAGTTTATTACCATTAAAACTATCAACTAAAAATAGTTTATTACTATTTAAACTTTCAACTATAAATAGGTTATTACTATTAAAACTATCCACTAAAAGTAGTTTTTTACTATTTAAACTATCCACTAAAAATAGTTTATTACCATTAAAACTATCAACTAAAAATAGTTTATTACTATTCAAATTTTCAACTATAAATAGGTTATTACTATTAAAACTATCCACTAAAAGTAGTTTTTTTACTATTTAAGCTATCCACTAAAAATAGTTTATTACTATTAAAACTATCCACTGTAAATAGTTTATTATTATTCAAACTATCCACTAAAAATAGTTTATTACTATTACTGAGGTGATATCTCACAAAAGCGGCGTTATACAAATTGTCCAATAAATAAATAATAAATAAATATCTACTAAAAAGTAGTTTATTACTATTTAAAGAATCCACTAAAAATAGTTTATAACTATTCAAACACTCCACTATAAATAGTTTATTGCTATTCAAACTATCCACTAAAATAGTTGTTTATTACTATTCAAATTATCATCGAAAAATAATTTGTATAGAGCCGTTTTGCTGAAAAATCACTTCAATGGCACTATACAAATATTACTTCCTAGGTTCTATATAATTAGATTCTATCTGAAAATATGAGTTTCAAGTTTAGCTCTGAATTCTGTAGCTTCAGTGATCATTGTCAAATCACGTGGCAGTTTATTGCCGTTCTAATTTAATTTGATTAATATGTTGTTTCAAAATTAATTAATCAAAAATAAAATTTTGTTTATTTGCGGCAGGTTTCAGAGTGGAAGATACCATGGTGAAACATCCACCATTCAGTGGCTTGAAATGACTTTAACCGTGTTTGGTGGGTCAGATTTGAACAGCCCTGGATGATTTTCTTAAAATCAAAAACATAAAACTCTTTAACAACTCACAACCGGTTTACAAGTTTGTGCATAAAATTATTTTCGCTTATGCATTTCGCGATAACTTTGGAACTGCACGAGAGGTAGAAAAGCATGCACAGGAATGAACTACTAGCCCTTCATAACGCGGACCTTTCCGACCTGCCTAACCACCCACACATCCACCTGCGTAAAGCCTAAGAAACCCTACCAACTAACCATTACCGGGCTGTAAGACAATAACTGTCATAATAAAGCGACTCATGGTTTATTGGGTTGGTACCTTCATAATGTGCGGCTTTTCTCTTTCGTCGATGAAACTGAAAGCCTAGCATCAAAGCGGTTAGGCTGGTCGGGTCGATTTGGTCGCTGCGGTTATTAGGTAGGGGCTAGGCACGAGGGGAAGGCAGTTAGACCCATTGGGCAGCAGCCAGCAAGGTATGGCAAGGGCCGTGAAACAGGAAAAAGACGCGGAAATTAGTCGGTGACTCAAGAGGTTGGAGCGCATCCTAAGTCACGCCACTCGCTTTGCATCGCACATTCCACTATATTCTATATAAAGCACAGTATGGATCTGCAGTATTACTCATAATCTCATAAATGGGAATTAGAATCTTTTCATCCTGTTCACATTTTCTGCATTTTTTGTTGTTTTCAAATCTCAATCGTGTCCCGTTAGTAAGTCCAATGTCCTACTGGTTCCCTCAGTGAGTTTTTGTCCATATGTGGCTTGTCCAGGATCTGGTCCGTTTATGATTACTTTGGATATGAAGTTAGGTAGTATCCATCTATCTGTCACGTTAAATAACGTCTTGAATCCAAATGGTGGTCTTCATCCTGAACACATTGTTCAGACTCACAAAAACCCTACATTTACAATTCCGTATTTCCACTGTCTCCAGGAAGTAAAGACTCTTGTGAGGATCTGAAATAAGTAATAAAATAATAAAAAGTGTATACAAATGAAATCGGTTAGTGATAAGATAAAAAAATTAAAATATTTATATTAAATTAAAAAAATACACTTTGTAAAACACCACTTTTATTATGAATTAATATTAACAGCCAACCAGGTTTCGCTTAGCTCAAGCTTCGTCAGGGCTTATTATATCAACTAAAGTTATTTTCATACAGACACATATATATAGAAGAAAATAAAACAATGAGTGACGGAGATAGAAATAAAATAACAGCCACGAGTGAAAGAGATAGAAATAAAAGAGCAGACACCTTATTAGTGCTAGAACGAGAAAGGTTGTAGGCTGATTACAGGATGGGTAGGAAGGGAGGGGGAAGGGAGGAAACAGTTTTATCAAAGGTTAACGGAATAAATTAAATATTGGACTATCAGTTAAATTGATTTGATTGTTGATTATATTTGATTTATTATTGACGGCTTTTTTAATTTCAAGGTTTTCTAAATTGTTTAGCCTAATTCCAATTCCATTTTTATGTAATATTTTTCTTTCTGATTAACGACAGATATAAAGAAAGAGTGATTACATCTGAGCTCTCAGTGGTGGAACCATTCCTGACTTTTTTCAGCTTCTGAATATACCGCTCATATGTCTCTCGTCAAGGTCACAGCGTTGCATTTGTTCTACATTAGTCGGTTTCGATTTCGACAGCGGGTATGGTTTCTGTTAATCCCGCCTAAACTCTACACTTTTTATGTCGCAGAACATTAACATAGCATTTTTTTGTAAAAAATGTGTTTCGCCCACTCCAAACCATCGTGGCTTTGTTTTGCTCTAATTTATTACTCCACTTGAAAAATATATTATGAAAATCCCGCTCGAACCACTTTTACTGGCCTTGACGATGCCTGAGAATAAACGACGTCACGGGTATTATTTGCGTTATCTTAACCTAAATCTAAATCTAAGGCTTTGGGTTTTTTATGTGCTCGTGATTTTGCAGACCATTGTCAAATAATGTCCCCGAAATAATATATTATACGTGGAATCAAAGTGTGTTCATCTATTTTTGGATACAAGTTATAGTTACCTTCATAGGTACTTTTTTATTTTTTATTTCCGATTTTATGTCCAGGTTAAATCTTCCCCATAGGAAAAACTAAACCCTTCCACACACTTTTCCACAAATGATCATCTAGTCAATCAACATTATGCAATTGCATTATATAAGCAAAATAAATACAAAACAATACAAGAACAACACGTCAACTCATCAGAGATGAAATGGTAAAATAATTCACCGACACCATATATTTTCATATCAGAGGGTTCGGCTCGGTAGAACTCCTAACAGGGCAGTTAATATATATTTTTTCCAATTTTATGTTCGGGTTAAATCTTCCCCATAGGAAAAACTAAGCCCTTCCACACACTTTTCCACAAATGATCATCTAGTCAATCAACATTATGCAATTGCATTATATAAGCAAAATAAATACAAAACAATACAAAAATAAATACAAAACAATATTATTATTATTTATATTAATAATAATATTATTTGGATGATTTGTGTACCTACGTTTCTGTGAAATATCACCTCAACGGCGCTGTTCAGATATATAACATATTTCTACAATGCTCTATCTTATTACTAACTATAGATTAGACAAACTATTATCAACTTATGGCTGACAGATTGCATCCACCGGTTGGTCGATCACTAATTCAAAACTATATTCACAATACATTAGACCAATGATCGCGATGCTGCTTAACCTCTTAAGGACCACGCCCGAGTATACTCGGGCGGCTATTGCTATGCCAGGCTATGCCAGAATTCGGAATTCATACTAAAGAAAAAATTTAATTATTTTTTCACATTATGCACCACAACATCAATATTAAGTCCCATTTTGGGCCCTAAATGGCTTTTATATGAGGATATATATTTTGAATTCATTGATAAAAAAGGTGTTTTTTTTTCCATTTTTAATTTTTAAATGATTTCTGAAGGGGTTAAGAATATACATATATTATTATTTATTTATATTCAGGCAGATAATGTACAACACCATACTAACTTGATAGGTCACTTGAGGTTAACACTGTTTATTGTTTATTATACAAATTTAGATACCATTTGCACACAGATGACATAATTGGAGGACGTATATCGGTTAACAATTGGCCTGGACTTTCTTAACTATGCTAACTTACAGATTAGCAACAAATATTTAGTTCGTTCATATAATTATATAATATTTTTAGCGTCTAGACCTAAAATTCTTACCACACTTCATAAACTCAAATAATATGTACTATAAACACGTCTTAAATAAAATAAAATAATAATTCTTACACATATATCGTAACATATCATAGAAACAGTAAAAAAATTAAGGTGCTTACCTATATTATCTCTTATATTAAGCGAATACAAAAAATAATTCTACGTTTTATAAATTTTGAATTAAATATCCCTGTCGAAGACTTAAAATACAATTTCTTATTGAATTATGTAATTTTCTGTTTTTGTTTCTTGTGTTTGTATGACTTGTTGCATAGCTTTTATCAAATGTAATTTAATTCTTATTTTTTATGTTTCAAAGTATTTGTCAAATTAAAATTATACTACCAACCATGTAAAAGCCCTCTGGGCGTTAAATAAATAAATAAAAATAAATAAATAAATAAACATGAAAGTAATTTCCATGATGTTAGGAATTTAATGTTATGTAATAAAGTTATTTCTCCAATGATGTGAATTTATTTTTATGTATTTGTTTTACATTACCTACTTCATATGAACTAAACCTATCAATTTGATTGTCAATGACAACTGGAAACCTTTCCAGTTGGAAAGTCAAAGATTAATTATTCTCTAATTGTATTTTTAGTTCTATCTAATAAAAAAATAAACATGAAATTGGAAATGCTATTCCGGAAAAACTTTATCTTTTAAACATATTTTTGAAAGTTATACACAACAATGTAATATATCGCCGAAGAAGAAGATAATACTAATAAATCTAAATGAAACATGAAACAGAACAAGACACAGAAAAACAAAAGATAACGGTCACAACTAGGTAATGAACTCAGGATATTTTGTCTTAACCGGACAGGCGTATTAAAGCACTTCCTTGATGAAATCCACATTTGGTTGTAACTTTGCAATATACTCAACGTGTACAGCGGATAAAATGTAAACTGGAGATTTCCCGAAAATTAATAAAAAATGTAACTCACCAGTGTTAGGAGTGTTGTGAAATCAAATGTATCAACATCATCATCATCACCACCTGGCACACCTGCAGTAAGGAGGTTAATAGTTGTACAGAACTATAAATTCATACATCTATTTTTTTGAGTACCAACCTAATTCTATTAGATTCTTTTTATAGAAGAGAATAGAATTAGTAGGTTAAGTTTTCATATATTTTGAATAGAATAAGCTGAGTGCGGAAATTTTTTTCGTGAAGGACATTACGTTTTTTCCACAGTTCTCATAAAAAAATGGTAGATCCAAATATGCTTTTAAACTAAATGAACTTGCGCAGACCCACGAAAAATCACAGGATTTTGTAATTGTAGAATTTGTGAGGGCGAATGTATTTATAACGTAATTGTCTCATCAATTATCTTTATAATTTTTTTTGTTGTTTTGACAAATTAGAGAAACGACCTGAATTACCCTTTGAATGAACTCCGTTAGTAAATTAAAAAAAATCATTATTGTATCATATTTAGATCTGTCAAAAATTTAAACGAAAGAAATACACATTTTAATTAAAGGTTTTTTTTTGTTAAATAATTTGGTAGATAATTTTAAAATTAAAAGTTCATTGGACTTGAATACCCATTACGCAGAAATACAAATTCAAGTCACCCACACACGTTTATTTAGTGATTAATAAAGTTGTTCAACAAATTAATACAAAAGACAGAAGCTTTTAACATATATCTTCATATACACATATACCACGAACTCATCCACAAAATATATTTTTGAAGTGAAACTTCTTTACCCGCGTCATGCAATTTCGAGTACCGGAGTAAAACCAACTCATGACCGAAACGAAAATGCGGGACCGATTAAAGTTCATTTGATCTAGTCAAAGTTTTGAAGTAAAATATAAATGCTTCTTAGCTCATCTCGACAACTGGCGTTGGTGGTGTAATGGTCAGCGTAGTTGCTTTCCAAGCAGTTGATCCGAGTTCGATTCTCGGCCATCGCACATAATTTTTTTGTTTTTAACGCCTTTTTTTTTTTCAATGGTTGACCATAATATCAATCCACTAAGTAATATTTTAGGCCTGTAGCATACTTGAAAAGTTAAAGAATGATATAAAATTTTTTATGATGTTAACGATAAAAAAATAAAAAAAAACATAAAATTACCATAAAAAATGGGCCAACGGCACGCGGTGTTCCCAAGCGGTCACCCATCCAAGTACTGACCGCGCCCAATGTTGCTTAACTTCGGTGATCGGACGAGAACCGGTGTGTTCAACATGGTATGGTCGTTGGCAAACGCTAAACAATATTAATTTCTATTCTACCTGCCAATAAATATATGAAAATTAGTATAAAAAAGCCCTAATAATACTGAAAACATTAGCAAGGTGTGTGCGACGTTGATAAAAATAATCATTACATACGCGCTTGAAAAAGATCGTAATTACATCCATAACTTTGCAGGAATTTTTTTTTTCAATGGTTGACCATAATATCAATCCACTAAGTAATATTTTAGGCCTGTAGCATACTTGAAAAGTTAAAGAATTTTATGATATTATTAATGATAGTAACGATAAAAAAATAAAAAAAAAACATGAAATTACCATAAAAAATGGGCCAACGGCACGCGGTGTTCCCAAGCGGTCACCCATCCAAGTACTGACCGCGCCCAATGTTGCTTAACTTCGGTGATCGGACGAGAACCGGTGTGTTCAACATGGTATGGTCGTTGGCAAACGCTAAACAATATTAATTTCTACTCTACCTGCCAATAAATATATGAAAATTAGTATAAAAAAGCCCTAATAATACTGAAAACATTAGCAAGGTGTGTGCGACGTTGATAAAAATAATCATTACATACGCGCTTGAAAAAGATCGTAATTACATCCATAACTTTGCAGGAATTTTTTTTTTCAATGGTTGACCATAATATCAATCCACTAAGTAATATTTTAGGCCTGTAGCATACTTGAAAAGTTAAAGAATTTTATGATATTATTAATGATAGTAACGATAAAAAAATAAAAAAAAACATGAAATTACCATAAAAAATGGGCCAACGGCACGCGGTGTTCCCAAGCGGTCACCCATCCAAGTACTGACCGCGCCCAATGTTGCTTAACTTCGGTGATCGGACGAGAACCGGTGTGTTCAACATGGTATGGTCGTTGGCAAACGCTAAACAATATTAATTTCTACTCTACCTGCCAATAAATATATGAAAATTAGTATAAAAAAGCCCTAATAATAAGAGAGAAGAATACTAGAAGTTTCACTTCTGTCTTGCGTAGGCTTGACACACCCACTTTTTTTTTGTCAATAATTTTTGACAAAGAACTTCAAAGATGTGTACTCTCTCTGACAGAGACCGTGATTGTGAAATATTACTTAGATTCAAGTAAAGTACCTGACAGAAAAAAATCTTAATAATATTATCATGGTCATGGTCAAGACCAAAAGAAGCCACACTTCATTCGTTTCGGGCTGCAACCTGCAGATTGTAGATTGCCGTGATATCCACCGACAGAAGAGGGTTCAAGTAAAAAAATAATGTATTTACTTTCATATCTAAATACGCATTACGAAATTAATGAAAATATAACAGGAAAAAATCAAACAGATTTTATTTTTTAACGTGACTACCGCACATCCCTACCATGTGGAATCAGTGAGACTATAGGATCTCCAATTGGAGTTTGTTTTGTGGCTGAACGTGGTGGGGAGGGGAAGAAGATGAGGTATATAAAGTGGGTAACTAACTGGCCCGAATAGCCTTCTGGTCACCAAACTCAGTAAAAGACATTTCTAGCAACTTTGATTCAAGATTCTGAACAGTGGTCTTTATGGAAGTACTGTGAAACAACCAGCCCACTATGAAATAATAAGACAACTGGAATAGAACTTTCACAGATTTTGAGTATTAATGTTGATGAATTGTTTAAATTCTGTGAAACAACCCGTCTTAAGTGTAAGTAAGTTAACTCCAGATCTTCGATCAAGTTATTATTTATTCCATAATTTTAATAATTTGCCTATCGAATAAATTATTTTACATCATCCGAAAAATTACCGTTTGGATTCCATAATAGTTGCCCGAGAGCGCAGATCTGGTGAATCAAAAAGTAGCTGACGTGTACCCGGCGTTACTCGGGGTTGTGAATGATTTGAAGTAAAGTTTTGAGGTTTTGAATTCCATGATATATACTTACTTACTCTACCTTTTATAAATATGGTTCCATGATAACTTAACACAATGACAATTCAACACACTTTAAAAAAGTGATATAAAGTCAATAGAAACGATGGAAAAAAAAATTAAACCTAACCTAACCTAACCTACTTAACCCAGTTAATAAAATTTTTGTTTCATCACTTTCCATGAATTTATATTAATTATATAACTTTTTTTAAATGTGATGAATTATCATTTTGATGAGTTATGCGGTCACCATTTTGATTAATCTTTATAACGAATTGGTGTACATTATGAATACCAAAAATATGCTTTAGATAAATTGAAGGTTTTCCTATCGTTTCGTTGAGTAGAATACAAATTAAAAAATAAATTACTCAATAAAAAATATAAATGTAAACTACTAAAAAAATATGTTTTCAATATAAATGTATGAACGCGTAAAGGAAACAACTTTTAAAAAATACAGTATTTTAGTTAAGATTATCTGTGACAGATTCACTTGATTAACTTTTTTGCTTTCTTATAAAATTATATACAAAATAAATAAAAACCAGTTTTGTGCTTGAAATCGAACGTTTCTAGACTCCGTTTGTCAAGCGATTTTAATACCTATTACCTACAATACAAGGTATACCAAGAATATACACATTTTCGGATTGTAGTTTCCTCTTAATAAACTACATTACATTACATTATTCTGTTTCTCATTATTCTGAGATTTTGCGTTAGGTATTTTTCAGGCGTTCCTAACTTCTTCTACAATTCAAAACATTCTTTAAATACTAATAAGAAGAGATATTGAAGTTTTCAGCAATATCGGTCCACCACTTTTCGAGTTTTACAAGCACAAACATAATCAGGCTTAATCTTTATATATTAATTTTACCCGGCCTTGCTCGACTTTTCTCTAGTTGTATAAGTATAATATGCATGTATTATATATATGAAGCTTTAGGAAGAAATTCTCTAAATGAGATCCCAATCAAAATCCGTTGCGTAGTTTAGAAGAACTGAGAATACAAACAGTATTTGTTTTATACTATTAAGAGATGTCGTCAACTGCTTTACAACAACTTTTATCTTTCCAGTATGGTAATATCGTTACTAATCTAATGTGATATCTTGATTTGTCCGTTCGCTCTATGGACGGTTTACACGTCACCGATGACGGAGTAGAGTTAATGACTTGTTGGATAATTTTATATCTAAAAGACGTCCCCATTATCCGAATGTTATTATGAATATAAACGCAGCAAAAAAAACCCGGATAAGTTCAACGACCTTGCGCTTATTATAAATCAATAAAGTTATGGCTAAATGCATAATTTTGTGTTCGCACTGTCAGTGTCACATTTATTATACAATGATATTTTTTGTATTTACATAAACCAGAATCCGCAAATTTGTGGACATACATAACGTGAGGCTTTTTAAATGTAAATTTACGAAGTTAAGAGCTTGTTGTATTGAGATAATGCATACATCATATAGTTTAATACATGAACATAAAGTTTTCATAGTTAACAAGAAAACAGATCTTTTAAATATATACATGTATATATAGGGAGTTAAGAGTCAAAAAATTAAATGGAATTTTGGAATTTGATTACTATTTTTTTTTTAACTTAAAACAATAACAATCAGTAGGTATTGGAATGTTATGATCGGGTTGAGATCTTAGTCGGTTACTAGGTTGTGTGACCAGTGATGACATGTGGAAGTTTTTTTTTGGTTTTTTATTTTAATAAAACAGTTTCTTTTTTTTTAATTTTTATATATGTAAAATAACTCCCCTCAGGACCTTTGTCATCTTTGGGCATGACGTAAGGAGATTATTCTTAAGAAATTTAGGAGATTTAGAAGTTCTGAGCACTCGTTCTTGAGTTCAACAGCTCGGCTGTGGAATAATTTGTCGGCCTCTATGTTTTCTCCCTCCTACAACATAGGTCTCTTCAAGATCCACGTTCGCTTCTTCCTATCCTCAAAAAAAATCTCCTCACATCATCCCCAAAGATGAGACAATGGATTTTAATAGCTACTCCTCGAAAAGATCACGTCTTATTCATCTTCAAACCATCGAATTTTATAAATCATATTGTGGGAAAGCTGCCAGGATGTTAAGAGCCAATTGTAGATAATTGATGGTGATAAGTATAAGTAGATAAGTCGATTTGTTTCTGTATTTAAATATTTATTGGAAAATACGAAAATATTCACCAGCATTTTTATGTCATAGAATGGGTACTGTTTTAAAATGAGACATGACAAATGGTGTGTATAAATAATAAAATGACGAACCATCGATTACGCAAAGTTCCAAGTATTTATTGTGGTGGATTCATCTTCCGCTGCAGTCATATATTGATTATAAAGTTCCACGTGGGTAGAAGTTGAAGATCGAATATTCCTACGCGTTATATTCCTAAGTGCTATATAAATAAATTACTTTTTAAAGCATTAATATAACACGTTTCGAATCGCGCACCATGAAAATATTCTTAAAATAAATGGGATAGATGACTTTTTGGAGGATAGTGATTATCGCCAATTTAAATGGGTTGTTGGATGAATGATTTTGTGGTTCTCCAATCCGCAGAATCCAAGGTTGCGTGATTATTCTCGGTGTGCAAAAATGACAATTCGGATATCTTCGCTACAATAATTTTATGAACAAAACAGATTGCGTACGTTAGAGGAGATTTAGGGCTAAACCGGCGGCTACACCACTGGAGATAGAATGAATTATTTTCTGCGCGAGGTATCGCGCGCACGTTCACAGTGCTACCAGCGTCACAATAATGTGGGTAAAAGTAATGTTGACATTATTTTCGGGAGATGTAAAGTTCCTATAATTTATCCTACAACTTGTTATAAGAGTTCAAAAGAAGAAGATTTGTGAAGATCGTTTGAAAGCGTGATATTACGAGTATGTACATACGAATGATATTGTTAATAAGCGTATGCGTCTGTTATAGAAATATACCAAAACACGACTTATTTCTTATATAGAGCAAACATTTGAAATTTGTGTTAAGTAGCATTTAAAAAAATATTGCAAACTTTCTTCACATCCATAATATATTAACAGAATCAGATTTTTTTCTCTATAGGGAATTTCTTATAATTACTGTTTAAATTCGGTGTCTGAATAAAGATTTGCTTCAAAATAACAAATTTTTGTAAGATCTTAAAAATTTAAACCGTCTTACTCGTATAGATAATACGGAGAGATAAAACGGGTTAGTAGAAAACGTTACTCATAATCACGCGCATACGTACTACGTATACCGATCATAATACCGCCCGGCCCCCAGCATTAGGGATGTATTACGATCGGTTCCATGATTAATCAACATAATGACAATTCAAAACACTTTAAAAAAGTGAAATAAAGTCATTAGAGTCGATGAAAAAAAAAATTAAACCTAAGCTAACCTAATTTACGTAACCCAGTTAATAAAGTTTTTGTTTCATCACTTTCCATGACTTTTTAAATATGTGATGAATTATCATTTTGATGATTTATCCGGTCACCTTACGATATTATTAAGACGGAGATCGCGGACTTATTAACCATCTTGTTGATTTGACAAATACGATCGGTCGCGTAATGAAATTGTAAAAAAGCATCAGAGTAATATTTTAAATCGAACGCAATCGGACCGTGTTTTTGAGGATTGGAAGAAAGTGGTTGCCAGTCTAAAAAAATCTTGCATGAATATTATTTGAGTGAAGGATTAACCGGAGCATTATACGGCCAAATTCACCGTATAGCTATTCCAACGCTGCAGCAGCGTATTGGGGAATCTTTATAAGTAAGACTGAACGTGTTACGCAGCCTTGAATCGTTGAACCCGATGTTTCAAGCGATATAATGCCCCGGCTAAACACTAAATTACTAGATTCTGTGCGTCTGGGACATGTTATAAACTACATTAAGGCTGGAAATAGTGCCACATGTAAGTCGGCCGCTTGTGGTAATATGTAGGTGAATTAATGAAGAGCTGTTGTTCCACGCAAGCGCTGCGCACTAGGACCGTCGTTCCAGCTCATCAATGAAACGTCGTCGGTCGACCGACTGTCCGCGTAGCACTATTTCCAGTCAAAAACATAACGAGGAGGGGTACCTACTTAATTAGGTTAGCTTAGGTAAGGTACAGTCATCACCTCTTATTAATAATCTCCACTTTGTAGGTTAGGTGTAATAATTAATCATACTGTAGATACTTATGCAAGTATTACGTTAAAACAAGATGAGAACAAGTAACGGCAATGGTCAAAACAACTGAATAGGAAATGTCTAGAAATATGATCTATGAACTATAAACTAGAAATATTATACATGTAGATATATATAAACCACGCAACCAGAGTTGGCCGGAACACGTTATTCTCACATATGCATTGCTTGCATGCAGCATTTTGCATACTAATTATTCGACTTCAGAAAAGATAATTAAACTGAAAATGGAAATAAGTTCATATTTAAGTCCCTTTCTTACTATTAAACAATATGCAGGTGTGAAGAAGATAAAAGGACTATTTCTCAGCGATGCTTGGCAAAAGTTAACACTTTCCCAGGTAGATAAATTGTTTTTTTAAAGTGCTCGAGAAAGAAATTTGGGATTTAAAAAACATGTTTTTGATTTTCATTTTTTTTTTATGTGAATACCGCACTAGAGTCCCAACTACTCTCAGCCGTCTGGATCCAGTGAGACCATGGCATACCCAATTACGATATGTTGACAGGTAGTGGGAAGGGGAAGGAGATGGGGAAGAGGAAGGTGGGGGAGTATTTGTCTATTCAGACTGGTCACCAAACACGGCTAAAGCCATTTAAAGCAATGTTTAAATTCTGGATTGTGGTTTACACAAGACTCTGGAATGTTCGACAAGTATACTGAATCTTATTGTAATTAATAAATTGTGAAATAATACTAATACTCGCCGGGATTTGAACACGTGACCTTTAGTTTACTAGTCGAAAGCTCGCGAGATTAATTTCAGCGGAAGTAAGGAAAATCTGACCTTAGATCGGGCACGCAGACACACCCACAAAACATTTCTGTTGGAACATCGCACAACTTAAATGCCAGGTGTGTTCCCTAATGACTGTTCCCAATTCGCCTCAAGTCCGATTGGATATAATTATAAAGTTAATAATTAGCGGTTTTTTAAAACACGTTATTTATAGATGGCGCAGCAATGATTAATGCACTTGAATCTAATGAATTATCACGACTTGGCTTAATACAGTTATTTAATCAAATTGCTTACGATCTTAATAATTCTGGATGGAACAATTTTTAGTGTTGCAAAATGTTACTTTGGCGAGGATTTGCATTTGTTAAATTCGCTGAGCGGTCGGTACAATGTATGAACATTACAATTATTATTAGAGTTGACCCATACAAAACCATCTTAGATGTTATTTCACCATCTTTGGGTAAATTGATGATTAGCGGTACTGGTCGAGTAGCATCATATTTTTCACGTCAAATAAATGCCTGTTAGTCTTATGATTAAAGTTACTTGATTAGTAGGTGCGTAATTTATTACTTTTGTTTCCTTTTCATATTGTAATAGTTTATATTTTATTCCTTTCATTTTCTAATAGTATATACCTTTCTAATATCTTTTATTTTATTTTTTTACAAACTCTTAATGCCTTTTAGACATTTTATAAGCACTTCATTCTTCCTTATACTACTTTATTGTATATTATTACATATATTTTCTTACTTTGACTTTTTACTATACTACAAATTACTACTTATATTATATTTATATCTCTTTGTTTTTTCATACTTTTAACCTTACTATTACCTATTTACTGATTATACCATTATATTTACATTTATATTGTTGCATTCCTTATGTTGCTGTACTATTCTCTGTAAATTAGTATGTGAATGGCACATGTTGTGCCGTATATGTGAAATAAATAAATAAATAATTGACGAGTGTTAAACAGATTACTAAGAGTTGTTCAAACCAGTACCTACTTAGGATTGTGTGTATATGACAATGATACGTAACTAAGTAACATAATTTTCTCTTGCTAACATCTACTAAGGATGGGTTATTTCACAGAAATTTAACAATTCATCAAATTCAAAAATGAATTTTCAAGTTGTGAATATTCTATTCAAGTTCTGTTATTATGTCAGTTTTGTAAAACATGTGGCCAATAATGATATAACAACAACAGAAACGGAATAGAACTTTTTAAGGAACTTGAATATCAACTTCGACATTTGTTGAATAATTGTTGAAATTCCGAGCGTACTTTAGCGAAAAAGGGAAAATAAAATTTTAAAAGTTATTCGAAATGTTAAAAGAATGATTTACATAAACCAGATACCACAATGTATTTTTTTATCTATTCAAGAATGTTTTATCAAATTCAACGTAAGTCAGGAATAGTTGACCTTTTATTAAAATATTGAAGACAATATTAATGATTTCTAAACGAAAATATGAAACAGAAAAATCAGAAAAGGATACGGTCACATCTAGGACACGAACCCAAGACCCTTGTCTTTCCGGGACACTGCTCTACCAACTGAGCTAATGGGTCCCTATCCCCCTCGGTCACTTTTAACTGTATCACACTTCGAATAAGAACTACCAACATTGTCTTCATTTTTTCACCGCACATTTTTATTGGCAACTATCTTTATGTATGATCGCAAGATTCAACCCGAACTAAATGCAATCTAGACAGCGTCTTTTTATATAAACCGATCTTATTTTTTTATTTTTAATGTGCGACATCTATTGACTTTTCTGCAAGTCTAGAATGAATATTTATTTTTCGGAATAACTTTTATTGAGTAAAACCTCAAATTGCACCTTTTATTAGTTTAATAAGTTTTTTTAGGTCTTTATTCAATGCATTGTTTATTGCAGTCATCGAGAATTTTTCGACCACCATGTTATTCACATGCCCGTGTTGTGGTGGTCGATTGTGTTACCAATATCTAAAATATTGCCGGTTCTGAAACGAAACATAATAAATTATACTTGCTCAAAAATCTTTGGTAGGTATCTATCAAAAGTGTGAAATTGTTTTTTATTTAAGTATTTTCAATCTTTTTCCTACCGCAAATATAATGAACATTGGCAAATGCAGCGCAACTATGATGAAACATAATGAGAATTTTTGTTTTCTAACCAATTCGTTTTGGCGAAAACCCAGTTGCTATTTACAGTGATAATAGTATACTTGCGGTGATTTGTAAGCCATCGCCATTAATAATATCTACGACTAAATTTAGGTAGCTCATTTAGACGCATTTTATGTCTGTTTAGAATCCCCAAAAATATTATTTAAATGTTGTATGATCGCCCTGGTGTAACACAACAATTATAAATAAAAAAATGAGATGGCTTTATCTGTGTTTGGCCAGATTTGAATAGCTAGGAACATATTTCCCGACCTTCATCAAATTAAAAATCAAAAAAACATTCACGTATTATATAGTTTATATAATATAAAAAAATAAATATATATTATATTATATTATAGTTTCACACTATGGGAAACCAATACTTACTTAGGTGATTTCGATATATTTAATATTAACTTTGCTAATTTTGTGGATCACGTAAAAGACTTATTTAAGCACTATTCCTAAATGGAAGTTATATTTTTGTAAGCCATTAAATCGCTGTATTTTTTAATTTATGTTCTTTTGTTTTTAATATTTCTTTCTCATGTTTCAAAACTGTCATTAAAAGTGTACCACCTACATGTAAAAGCCCTCTGGTCGTTAAATAAATGAATAAATAAATAAATGAATAATTTGTTTCTTCTTCTTCTTCTGGCGCTAGTAAAATTAGAAAGAGTATTATTCATCGATGTATTTTTAAATTTAAGTATGTTATCTGTAAGTTTATACGTATGTAAATATATTTGTCATTAGACAGTAGTTATAGGCCTTAATTGTATATCACTAGATATAAGTTTTAGATGTAAGTCATTAGTTTCAGTATTTATTATTTAGTAAATATATTTGTACGCGCCCTTGAGGTGATTTTTCACGAAAACGGTGCTATATAATTAAGTCAAAATTATTATTATTACAACCTATTTCTTACAGCTAACCCAATTTACAAGCAGTAGAGTATACGTGTTTAAATTGACTGTGGTAAGGTAAACCCCTTCAAACAAAAAAATGAAAACTTTACTGGAGACGATTCGTAAAACAAATTCAAAATCGTGAAAATATATCAATATGGTTATTTGTTTTCACAATATTAAAATAAGTAAAACACTACAATTCTGGAACAACGTTTTAACTTATTTTGAAGGATTAAACCCATCAATGTAATGTATGATTGAAGAAGATAATACTGATAAATCTAAAACATGAAAATAAAATTAGTTGCATGATGGTATTGTTAATTCAGGGCTTAAGTTAGCCAACCTCCGATATAGCCAACCCCGATAATAACACCCTTTACATAGATGCGATAAGGTTTAAATTCCCGCTTAACACCATCCGCCTGTTTTGATTTACAGTGGGTTGCCATATTAATAGGGACAGTTCTAATATTTCCTGATTTTTATGTTTACGTTGTCTCTACTTCTAAATAACTTGGATATGATGGCCATTCCTTCGTTATTTTTGTTGCTGGTATCGCCACTGATACTTTTAAGAAGTGGCAACACTCGCAAAGTGCCACATCCCACGAAAATTTAAGGTTTTTTGCATGTGGTAGGCATTTTTGTGAAAATTCGTGATTGAAGTTCTGGTAAATAAATATACATAATAATTTTATTTAAGAGTTTTAACAGTTTAGCTGTACAAAATTGTAAGTAATTATTAATTATCTATTAATCTTGTAATTTTTTTTTTCATATCTTATTTCAGTGAATAGTTTTTCCATATTGAGTCCAATGTTCTGTTTTTTCAGTATGGCTTGGTCTTCAGACACGTCCCAAAGAAAATGTGCGGAAGTGAAGTCACTATTGTTAAACACTCAACATTTCCAAAGGGAAATAGCAACCATTACAGGCATTTTAAAGTCTGTGGTTAACAGGATAAATTAGAAAATCAATCAAAACCTGCCCCTCGAATTGAATCACAATGGGAAATGTGGCAGAAAACGAATCACTACACCTCGTACTGACCGCAAAATCAAAGACGTCTGTCTCCAAAACCGCAAAAAGAGTGTGGCTCGTCTGACCTTGATGATCAACAAAGATGATATCGAAGTCTCCCAAAGGAGAGTCCAAAGGAGATTGGCTGAGGAGAACCTCATTGGTCATCGGCCAGCTAAAAAACCTCGCCTCACAGTAGATATGAGGAAAAAACTACTGGAATGGGCCAACGCACACCAAAACATGACTATAGAGAACTGGAATATGGTAATTAACAATTTTGTGGTTATTAAACTTAAAAAAAATTCCATTAGTTTGATTATGGCCTTTTTTTAGGTGTGCTTCTCTGACGAGTCCATATTCCAAATTTTGTTGGATAAATCATCGTTCGTCCGACGACGCCCAGGAGAGAAATTTCATCCGGACTGCCTTGTAGAGACGATCAAACACCCTGCCAGTATCATGGTGTGGTCAGTCATCTCTTCCAAAGGGATGGGGCGCCTCCACATCGTGCAAGGGACTATGAGGCAGGATCAGTATAGACAAATACTGGAAAATCGATTACTTCCCCAAGTCGGAGAATGGTTCCCTGGTGGCCAGGAATACGTTTATATGCACAACTCCGCACCCTTTCATAAAGTCAGGACTGCCACTGCACTCCTGGCTGAAAAAAAATGTGCCGGTTTTACCTTTGCCGGGAAATTCCCCTAACATGAACCCTATTGAAATCCTGTAAGAGCTCACCAAGAGGGAGATTGCCAAGGATGTGGTCAAAACGAAGCAGCAGCTCATCGAAACCCTCATCCGGGTGTGGCATCATTCTCCTGAACTAAAGATTACTGCAAAATTGTGCATTGAGAGTATACCACGGCGTGTACAAGCTGTTATTGCGGCCAAAGGCGAAATTACGAAATATTAACTTTTTGTTCGATAATGTTTAAAAATAATAAAAAAAATAAAATAATCGCAGATTAAGGACAAATACGGTGTATATAATTTTCAAAATTCAATGTCCTTGTTAATAAATAATAATAACCGCACCTAAAATTATAAACATCTTTGTTTTATGAACACAAAGTATGAAAAACACATTTTCCATAAGTGTCCCTATTAATATGGCAACCCACTGTATGCAAGAAAAAAACATGGCAAAAAAGTGCCTTTTATTTTATTTTGTGGATGTTCAGGAACAAATATTTATTTTTTATCCGATCATTTTATAAATAACTTAATTTGCCACATTATAAGATAAAACGATAACCTAATATGGGTTCGTAAGTAGGAGATTTTGATCTTTAAAGCAGTTTTCATAGGCCCTATACATTATTTTTTTCTGGATGAAAAAAGACTCATCTAAAAAATACTCGATTATTTCAAAGGCCAACATGTATTCTCCTCGCAGTATTTAATTAAAGCATCTGAAACATTTCTAGGCGACCAAATTTTCAAACCAAAAACAAATGATTTTGCATCTCCGTAATGCATCGCCTTAAAATAATTTTCGGCAAACTTATTTGCAAGTAATAAAAAATAACTGTGTTTGTTAAATTATTATTTTTATTAATAATTTTATTGCGTCACTTTAAGCTTGTATTTGTGATGCAATTAAAACCGAGAGCAAGTCAGTATTTTGCATACAGATTAAATTAATTTCTATGGTATACATAAAAACCTTGTCTAGTAAACATTAGTTTATCATTACAAATATCTTAGATTGATAAAATTTCAATTTCCTTCGGCGGCCTGTATATTTTTTTTCGCGAGAATTTTTCAATTTAGATAGAAGTTTCAGGCTAACAATTATTGCTTGAAATAATATAATATCTATCTATTCCGCTGGTTGGCTAAAAGCCACACAAGCGTGAGTACGACTTGCCAAGTTGTTTCTTTAATAAGTACCGATCGACCACTTTAAAGGTGCTTTTTTTACTAAAATATTCAAAGTCATTACTAGAATAAATTTAAATGGGGTTAGATGTACGGGCTTCGATGCGGTCAGAGCCAGCGATTGGCAGCGGGCAGTGGTTGAGAGCCTAGACCCGTTCAGTGATGTCTGATGGCTGATGACTTGGAGAAGAGATGATGTATTATATTTGGGAACCGCGAGGCCGGGCCTAGACGAGGAGGAGCGATGACCCCGCGGTCTGCGTTCAGCGCAGTGCGAACTGCGAATAGTAGGTACCTCGCCGGCGCACAGTGGGCTGAAAATCGCCTTTCATAGACATAGAGACTTGAATTTTCAAGGGTATTATTTTTGGCTAGAAATGGATTCTGCTGATCATTACCATGCTATAAAATTTTGTACAAAGCAATTGGATGTACAAATGAAGGAGTTATCATTGTTTTAAGAAAAAATTGTATGGCACTGACATTAAAAATGAGGGTATCTCTGGATTCACAAGGTTGGCCATTCTATCCTTACACACAGATATACTACTATTTATTTGTATTTTTTTGACATACTTCGTATTGTGGCGCAACTTGCGATTTTTTTTTTAAAACTTTTTTATGTTGATGATTCATTTTAATGCTTAAATGCTTTACATATGAGTATGCTTTGTCTAGTTTACAATATTTTATTTAAACTGCAAGCCTAAAAAATGTTTTTTTTTTCCAATGATAACTCCTTCATTTGTACACGCAATTGCTTCGTACGAAATTTTATAGCATAGTAATGATCAGCAGAATCCATTTCTAGCCAAAAAAAATAACGTCGGCTAAAGAAGGAGAAAAAAATACCCTTGAAAATTCATGTCTCTATGTCTATGAAAGGCGATTTTCATCCCACTGTGCGGCGGTTCGGAGACTAAACAGAACACTCATCAACAAATCATCAAAAGTGATGAAAAAAAAAAACTATCCTAACCTAGTTGTTTTTATTTTTTCATAAATTTACTCGACTTTTACTAATCGTTTCGATTTTGATTTCTATTTTTTTATTAACTTTTCGAGCCGTTCTACGTATCAAACATTTTAGAATACGTTAAAAAGTTTATAAAAACCCCCTAACCTTTCATTTTTCTCAAATTTAATAAAAAATTTATAACTTCAGTCTTAGTTTACCCGTAAACGAAAGCTTTAATTTAATTATCTTGTGCCTTAAATATATAATAAGATGCGAATGGATGTAAAAAGCCTAACAACCTGCAAAACTGAACTAAAAAAGCTAAAAAATGGTTAACAGATCAAGATTCTCTAAATTGATATTGTTTATAAATACATAAGTATCCATTGATTGAATGTATGTAATTGTATAAATATGCTCATGAGCATGTTTAAGTATGTTGTGTGCTTTTGAGTGTGTGTACGCAAATGAGTAAGTTGACTGTGTTATATCTATATGTCCATGTATTTTATGTCTTTATATTTTAGTCACATGAAATGTTATTCTTCTATATATATTTTCTGTATTGTAGCTTCTCGTAATAATATTATGCGTTTGTTTATTGATATTATGAACATGACATGCTGAAGAACTGTTTTGGCAGTTTAGCGAGTTTTATCACAGTTTCCCGATTACACTACGAGTTTCCGGAGACCGTGTACAGCACAGTCATCTCCATGTGTCCAGCTTCCAAGGGACAAACAGCTTATTCAATAGCCTTGTCTTGTCTTTAGATTATTTGCAATAAATAATACATTTTATTAGATCCTACATACATAACCGATTACATGTATTTCTATAATACACACAAGTTTAATATTAGACATTTATACGAGTTTGTGGTATTATGTTAATATTTTAAAGGACAAGTAGTTATTTATGTGAAGCTTGTTTATTTATTAAATTTCTAACGTCTTAATGTGGTAATGAAACTTATACAGTAAATAGGCGTATGTTTTACTGTATTATTTCATGCATATATAATTCGCAATGCGGGATTCTTGTTGTTCGGTATGGTGGTTGACTGTTCACACTCACAACGTAAAGATGAAATCATCGATGATCAGTCTAGAAATAAATCGAATTTGGTATATAAATGAGGTATTTAATGCATAACTCTCACTGGCACCGTTTTACGGTATGTGCATATAAAGTAGAGACAATTATTATGTAAGCAATAAACACTAAGTACTAAGTAGTATCAGCCCGTATGTATAGCATAATGCAAGGAAGAGATTACGACGCGCGACATTGCTAAACTGTAAAAGACGAGACAAAGTGCGTGCAGAGAGAAATGTTGCCTTGGCCATACCAAGCGAACAGATTGTAAAAAGATGAAGTAATACGAATGTCAATGGCGGAATACCCGATGGCGACCGCGAAAAGGAGAATGATAACTTATTTCTTCGTAGAATCTCTGTCGATGTAGGTATTCCCTGTAATTGGTAAGTAATTGGTAAAAACATGCATCACTACTGATACATACTTGATAGTACAGGGTGTGGCAAAACAAACAGTTTTGAAGGGCTATTGGGCTAAATGAGGTTTATTTTTTTTTTGGTACATCATAGCGTTTTATGTATCAAGTCCTGAAGACGACATCGGAAAGATGATAGCCCCCAGTAGCGATACATTGATGAAGCCGATTTCTTTTCGGCCCATCTAGCGATTTCTTCCCGAATTCGGTTCTTGAGTTCATCCAAGGATTTTTACACAGGAAGAAATCACAAATTGCAGCTGGAAGGTTCGCTGTGTGGCTACGAAATAAGGGCCATTTTCAAGAAGCCTCGGTGTTATCCGGATCAAACCATGGTGACGACTGAAAACGGCACGACCCTCCTGACACAATGAGACCCTTCCCAGGATTCTACTGTCTGTTTTGCTGCACCCTGTATGAGAACGAGCCGCGGTCTTCAACGGCTAGCGAGATTATTCTTTTCATTATGTTGTAGTTACGACGTTGTGACCGAAGCTCCCATCACATACCAGTTGTGAACAGTTACTGCGTTTTTTACTGTCGAGATCAAGGCCTCGGTGTAAATGATTGAACGCGCCAGGCATATTGTAAACTGATTGATTTGAGCTTGATAAAAATGTTGTGGAGTTTTTGAACGAGATTTTCAGTTTGTGCCTTCATAAATATAAAACGCTGCTCGTTCACCTACTTAAATAGTTATCTGGCAAATAAAGTTAGGCTATTAACTCGTGTAAGCGAATAAGATACGCTTGAACTTGCTGATAAGTTGGTCATATAAAATATAAACAGTCGATAAGTAGATACCCCAACTGGAAGCAACGATCAAGCCATTAAATAATATGTGGTTTTTATAGGAATGTATTATAATCTACAGCTGGAAGTTTAGTAATCAAGTGCAGCAACTTGGTGGTGGGGGGAGGTTGAAGGATGAAGGGACACTTGAGTATCTAAACAAATTTCCAGCAACGTCATCAACAGGGCGATTTTGAATCCAAATGGAGGTTGGGTCCTACATTCCTTTAGTCAATTGTGTTTTATTGCTTCGATGCCTGAAAACGGCTCACCTTGACCATATGAACATTGAGAATCAGTACCTCACGTATTGGGACTGCGGTTGGCTCACTTCATCGATACAATATAGCATATTTTATATTATTATACATCGATGACTCGTTTCGATCCAAGCTGCACGTGATGCTACACATTTCTAGCTGGCTAGGAACAGATATAACATCGTATTAGTGATGTTACAATTAAATACATCGCACTTTCTCAGTATCGATTTACGATTTTCCCTATACGGCTTCACCGCCTTGGTCTCTCGTTCGGGTAACAGCAGAAAGTGTGCAGTTATCTGGCCGAATGCATAACAAATAACGACCCATGAACTCGTCGTGTGACTGAAGGAATTGGCCAAAGCAGCGGTGTCAAACACCCGTTTTACGTGTAAATACCGTCAGTGTTAACCAGGACCAAGTTCGGTAGGCTCACCACAACTGCCGTACATAGTATCACTAAATATGCAATCATATAAATGTAAAATAATTGTTGTATGTGAATACCACGCAATGATTAACAGATATAGTAACCAAACATCGCAAAATTCTTTTAAAGTTTCGATTCTGATTCATGTATATATGAATTAGTCCTGCCTTTCTAATTAACTGTGCATCAATAATAGCCAATCCACTATGTCATATATTTAACCAATCATTAAATTCTGGCTGCTTCCCCGACCTATGGAAAAATTGCTATCTAACACCTGTATTTAAAAAAGGCGATATTCATGATGTCACTAATTACCGACCCATCTGCATGCTCTCAACTATCCCCAAACTGTTTGAAAAACTTATCCTCGATAAAATCTCCATACATATTAACAACATCATTGTAACTAATCAACATGGATTTATGCCAGGCAGATCCACACTATTTTTTTTTTTTTTTTTTTTTTAAGTCGGAGGCGGTTTACTTAAGTTCCCTGCGAGCACTTAGGCCATAGGCCCATTGTACTATCTCCCATTTTACCTCATTCCCTTGCCAGTAACCCGGTCCCTTTAATGAAGTTCACCAGGGCTGTCATTGGATATGTGGCGATGTCTTCTGGTTCCACACTGTGTCTTCCCAGGTATCTGAGCCTTATTCCCAGCAGACCGGGACATTGGCACCATAGGTGAATTGGAGTCTCTTCCTCCTCTTCACATTTCCTACAGATGTTGGTGTTTTCCACTCCCAACAGTTGCATGTGTCTCCTGAGATGGCAGTGTCCCGTTAATAGTCCTACCAGTTCCCTCAGTGAGTTTCTGTCCATATCGAGTAGTTGCCTGGTTCGGTTAGGGTCCGGTCCGTTTATGAGTACTTTAGATTGCCTCATTCCGGGTGCCTTCTTCCATTCCTTCCAGTGTTGGGATTTGACCCACCTCTTGATATGTAGTTTGGTGTGGCAAGCTGCTACTCCTACGGCCGGCTCGGATCCCGCAAGTGGTGCTTTCGCCCCTTTCCTTGCTAGTTCGTCAGCCCGCTCGTTGCCCTCAATACCTTTATGTCCTGGTACCCAGAGCAGGGTTACTTTATTGATGGTCGCCAGTTCTATAAGGATAGTCCTGCATTCCATCACCAGTCTGGAGTCGCATCGGTTACTTTCCAGTGCCATTAAGGCCGCCTGGCTATCTGAACATATATTTATGTTCTTATTTCTGTACCCGATACTCATATTCTCCTGTGCGCAGGCTAAGATGGCTTTCATCTCAGCTTGAAACACAGTGCAGTGCATTCCTAGAGGTATACTGAGTTCCCTCTTAGATCCCTGTAGACAGACCCCGGCCCCTGTTCCTTCCTCCATCTTGGACCCATCTGTGAACCAGATTAGTTCCTGTTTGGAGTTTGGACCTGGGACCGAGTCCCATTCCTCCCTTGTGGGGTACGTCACTTTAAACAGCTGTCCGAAGAAGTATTCGGCTTGCTTGCCGTCCTGCTTCATCCCAGCCGTCGGACTAATTGCCCTCAGTCTTATTCCTATCTCCGTGTGACTGTTTCTGGGCAACTCTCCTCTCCATTGGCCATTGCAATGTAACCTGTAGGCTGCCGCCATCGCCGCCCCCTCTATTTCTATGTTTAGTGGGGGTAGGTTCAGCAGCACTCCCATGGCTAGTATTGGAGTGGTTCTCATGGCTCCTGTGATGCTTCTGCATGCAAGTCCCTGTATGTGATTGAGTGTGACCATCACTGTTTTCAGTGTTGTTCTCCTCCACCAGACCAGGGCTGCGTGCATGATCCTTGGTTTTACAACGGCTGTGTAAAGCCATTGCATCATTTTAGGTTTGAGACCCCACGTTCTGCCGCAGATTCGCCTAGTTGCCCACATCAGAGCACAGGCCTTTCTGCCTACAGTTTCCACCTGGTTTTTCCAGCTCAGTTTGGCATCTATGATGACTCCGAGGTACTTAACCGTGTCAGAGGGTTCTAATTCCTTTCCATAGAAGGTTGGATTGCTCCATCCTTCTAGTTTCCTTTTACGCGTAAAGATTACTAGTTCTGTCTTGTCTGGGTTGACTGACAGTCCTGTTTCTTCACACCATTCTTCCACTGTTGCCAGTGTTGACTGTATAAGGCCTCGGGTTGTGTCTGCATCCCAACACCTTATTATGGTTGCAATGTCATCCGCATACCCTTGCGTATATAGGCCCCTGTTGTTGAGTTTCCGGATGAGGTTGTCCACCACCAGGCTCCACAGCAAGGGTGATAAGACCCCTCCCTGTGGACACCCTCGTGTCACCAGCACTTTGATGCTTACCTCACCCTTTGTCACCGTAAGTATCCGGCCTGAGAGCATGTTCCTCAGCCACCTTCTGGTGGTTTTGTCGAGTCCATGTCTTTCTGCCGCTTCATCAATGGATTTAATAGTGGTGCAGTTAAATGCTCCCTCTATATCCAGGAATAGCCCTACCGCCAGTTCCCCAGTCGCTTGTGCCTGCTCCAGTTTGTACACCAACCTGTGCAGTGCCGCGTCGACTGACTTACCTGCTTGGTAAGCAAATTGTAACTCGTGGAGGGGCTTCTCTTTCAGTGCCCCGTCCCTTATGTGCCTGTCCATTAGCCTCTCCATTGTCTTCAAAAGAAATGAGGTGAGGCTAATTGGGCGGAATGCACCTGGTTGGTCGTAGTCAGCTCTCCCCGGTTTGGGTATGAACACTACCCTTGTCTTCCGCCATGGTATGGGGATGTATCCGAGGGCACAGCATGCCCTCAGGATCTTCGTCACCGGAAGTAGGATTGTATCTAGGCCCCTCTGTAGAAGTGCCGGAAAGATTCCATCCTCTCCTGCGCTTTTAAAAGGGTCAAACCCTCTGATTGCCCATTTAACTCTGGAGGGAGTAACTATTTTAGCCGCAGTGTCCCAGTCCTTACCTTCCCGTGTAACTCGGGCTGGTGGTGGACCGGTGTCATCTGCTTCTAACTTTTTGTAGCCGGGAAAATGTTTCCCCAGCAGTACCTCCAACTCCTCCTCCCAACTGTTGGTAAATCCTCCATCTGATTTTTTGAATGGGCCTTTTGCTGCCCCTGGATCTTTTGCAAGAATTTTTTGGATTCTTGCAGTCTGTGGGATGTTTTCCACCTCCCCACAGTATTTCTCCCAGGAGCATGTTTTGGCTTTCTGGATTGCCACCTTGTACTCTTTCTGGTATTGCTTGTGGGCATCCCAGTTTCCTGACTTTTTGGCCTTGTTGAAAGCTTGCCTTACTATTTTCCGTAGCTCCTGCAGTCTTCTGCTCCACCACGGTGTTTTGTCCCTGGTACTTGTCTTCAGAGGGCAGCTATTTTCGTATGCCCTTATCATTGAGTCCCTCAGTACTTCTACTGCGTCCTCAATTTCTTCGGGGCAGCCGTATTTAGCTGGGAATCTTGTCATTCCTATATTTAGTTCCTCCGAGTATCTAGTCCAGTCAGTTGCTTTTGGGTTCCTATATGTATCGGTCCCCGTTTTGCTTGTTTCTCCCTCTAGTTTAAATTCTATGTGTCGGTGGTCCAACAGGGATGGTTCGTCCGATACTCTCCATCCTGAGACTCTCAATGTTCCTAGGGTCAGGTCTATCACCTCCTGTCTGTTACTTATAACGAAGGTGGGTTCCCTACCTCTATTAAGAATCTCAAGGTTCACTGTCATCAGGTATTCCAGGAGGTCCTGTCCTCGTTTGTTGATGTCCGTACTCCCCCACACAGTGTGGTGCGAGTTAGCATCTGCTCCGAGTATCAGTTCCCTACCCTTCTCCCTGCAGTCCTGGACGAGTCTCGTTATTTCCCTTGAGGGTGGTGGTTCCACAGAGTCATAGGGCATGTATGCTGATGCCACAACTACTTCCCTGCTTCTTTGGTCCAGCGTGACCTGTAGCTTCACAGCCACTAAGTCCCTACTGCAGTGTTCGGGTATCAGTGTGCCAGGTATCCCTCTGATGAGAATACAGGCCCTGGGTCTGTCCCCCGACTCGTTATAATAGAGTAGACCTTGGTTCATGTTTAGTCCTCTGACCTTCCCCCTATAAGTCCAGGGTTCTTGGATCAGCGCGACGTCCACACTGTCCCGGGTGACTCTACTGCTAAGCACTGCAGTCGCTGCCGGACTGCGGTGCAAGTTTATTTGAATGAACTGTAAGTTTTTAGCCATTACTGCCTAATCCTTGGGTCATTCCTCCTATTTACGCTCCTCGGTGTTAGGAGGGCGCACCGTGAAAGTGGCCTTCCTTATCCCGACATGCGCTATTTTCCAGGTCCCCTGATGGTCCCTGCATTTCCACGTCTGGATCCCCTGGGGGATCCCGCCGCGTTGCGTCCGTCGGAGGTCCTTCTTTACGGTTCCCAGAGGGCCCCTCAAGGGAAGAGTCCACCAGGGTGGTCCCATCTCTCCTCTCCACTTCCTCTTGGTTCCTCAAAGGCCCCAAGAGGGATGAGTCCACCGAGGCGGCCTCAACTCCTCCTTCCACTCCCCCTAGGTTCCTTAAAGGTCCCTCGTCAGTGTTGTCTTTGTTTTTGCAGTCCATATTTGGTCCCACGAGTATCTAGGGAAATAAAAGGTCCACCCCAGCAGAGCCCCGAATGCTGGGGTAAGGTCTGTATACTCCGAGATGCGACCTTGTGTCTCGGAGGAACCGTTCGTGACACTGTTCCCCAGTGTCATTCAGCCCTGAGCACGGTATCCCACACCTTAGCTTGGGATGGCTATTGCAGGTCGTGTTTCCACTCCCTGAGCGATGGGTTCGCCACACTCCCTACGCTGACCAGATCCACACTAACAAATCTCTCCTTATATGAAAATTTTATAGCATGTTCACTCGAAAACAAAACCCAAGTCGACTCAATATATACAGACTTTGTAAAAGCGTTTGACAAAGTTAACCATAAAATTCTTCTCAATAAACTTAGTCAAATCGGAATTGAGGGTAAACTATTGGAATGGATAAAAAGCTACTTAACAAATAGAAATCTACAAGTAAAAAATAATTCTAACCTTTCACACAAATTCATAGCTACTAGCGGTGTACCCCAAGGGTCACATTTAGGCCCAATACTGTTTCTCCTTTTCATAAACGATATTTTTACTGTATTTGATAAAAATGTTGAAGTGCTACTTTTTGCCGATGACCTTAAACTATTTAAAATTATAAAAACAATAAATGACTGTATTCAAATTCAATTAAATTTAAATAAACTTCAAGATTGGTGCAAAACTAACAAACTTTATCTCAATATTAGTAAATGCCACATTATAAGATTTTTTAGAACAACACAACCCCTTAACTATCAATACAAAATTAATAATGTTTCTCTCGCCTCTGTAAGTGAAATTAACGATCTCGGCATTATTTTCGATTCAAAATTTAACTTTCTTTCACATGTAGAAACAGTCATCAACAAAGGATTAAAAATGCTCGGCTTCATTCTCCGAAATGGCAGAGACTTTAAAAATATTTCAACACTAAAAATCTTATATTCCTCACTTGTTCGAAGTCAAATCGAATATAATTCTCCTATTTGGTGTCCTTACTTTAAAATCCACTCCGACTCTGTTGAAAAAATTCAGCATAAATTCCTAAGATACATTAACTATAAACTCGGTCTACCTATAGAATCAATAAATTACAATCACTTGATGAAAGAATTAAACTTACTTAAACTCTCAGATAGAAGACTTATTTCCGATTTGACTTTTATTTTTAAAATTGTCAATGGTATTATAGACAGCCCTGATATATTAAGCCTAATTACCTTCCATATACCCACTAGAACCACTCGATCCAAAATTCTTTTTAATTTCAATAACAATATCAGGACTGAGTCATTTAGAAACTCGCTTATACCTAGATTGCATGCAGTTGGCAATGCTTTCTCAGAAGTAGTAGATGTGTTCAACTGCACGGAATATAGTTATAAGAAGGCTATAATAACATACCTCTGTCGTAATTATCAATGTTATTAGGCATAATACCATTCTATTCACAAGTTATCACAGAACCTAAACTATGCACTTACATCAGATATCAGACAGAAGAGTGTTATTTAATAATTTTATATACTTAATCAAAACTATATTTTTTCCCAAAATTGTTATGAGATGTCTTACTGACAGCCCTGTTTCAATAGAGCTAACTCTTAGTTCTCAGCAAATTCAACCAAATTCAATATTGAAGGTAACAATAACCTCAATACTAAACTACTGTACGGATTGAAAATAAAAATGCTATTGTACCTATGTATACCAGATGTTATTCTTGTTTAATTTTCAACATAATTTCTCAGTAATTATTCTGTTTAACATAATACTGTTTCGCTCCTGTGAACCACTGTAAACATAAATCATGTATATTGTAAAAGCCTTTTACGGCGTCTAAATAAATAAATAAATAAATAAATAAATAAATAAATAAATGCTGGAAGAAATTCTACGTGTGTAAATGATCTAAAATGAATTAAATAACTTTACTCCTCAGGCTAATTTATTCGGTTTTTTGAACGAACAGCTATTATCCGTAGACAATTTGTTCGCAGAAATTAACACAGAATAATTAAAATGTACAGGTTGGGAAGGTTGGGGAGGATCTTATAAAAACAACCTACACTCAGTAAAAGTCTCACAAAAAATTATTATAAAGGTAATACTTAAAAAAAACTCTACTTTCCCAACAAAATTGCTTTTTAAATTGTTTCCAGTACCAAATATTGATGATATATTTAAGCAAACTTCAATAATAAAAATGTGTAAAGAAAAAAATAACACAGAATATCAAGAATTTTACAAACTGATGAGAAATGGAAATCAATTTATTACGCCAATCTTTAAAACAACTCAAATGCAAAACCATTATATTTACCAAGCCATAAAAAACTACAATAATCTCCCTTCCGAATTGCGCTGTATTACGAACCAACAAGAACAAATAAATAAAATCAAACTTTTTTTCCAAAAAAACTTATATTAAAAAAAATATCTATATATATGTATATATATATATAATATTTATATTTTACACATAACATTGAATCTAAGTAAGAATCGTGACTCCCTTATCAGGCACAAGAGCTCCTCTTTTCTGATAAGGTATACATGACCAACTATGTACCTAAATATGATATATTGCAAAATATGTATGATTTAATGTAACTATGATCTATATTAAAATAATAAAAAAAAAAAAATAAAAAAAAACATCTCTATGAAACCAAAGGTTTCGACAGCAAGTTGATAAAAATGTATTATATTAAAACACTTTAATATAATACATTTAATTTTGTTTACATCACTTTAATATATATATATATATATACATATATATATATATATATAACCTCTACATGTTTCATGAACAAAGTTCACCTCATCAGGAGCAAGTATATACTCAAGTCAAAAATTAAATATATATTACAATTGAACAGTGGAAGGAGTGGGAAGGGGTAATAGCGGGCGGAGTTTTTCAGAATTAGGAATTACAATATTGTTAGACGGGAAATACCAGTTTAGTGGGAAAATTTTTAAAAGAGGGTTTATAATTTTTTTTGCTTATTAATTAAGTTTGATTTTTTAGTTAAATGTTTTCTAATTTCTAAAAATTCTAAATTGTTTATTTGTGAAGCTTTATATCCTGTGTGGAGTTTTTTAAGACCTGAGTTTTTATCAAATGTGTGATGGTTATTTAAAAGATGATCTGCAAACTCAGATTCACAATTTATTTTTAGAGTTCTGAGATGTTCTTTAGTTCTAATTTCATAGTTTCTATTGGTTCTACCTATGTAAAAGAAATTCCAAATGGATGTGAAAAAAAATTTCTTCAAAAAAATAATATTTGCGAGTACGGCAACCAAGGCTAAAGTGTATAAAAAGTTATTGATTAAATATTGACTTATATGTTTAAACATATATTTTTTGCAAACATATTTAAAACGTGAAGTGATCCCAAATAACGTAAACTTTAAGTTTAAATCATCTTCAAATTCGGCTAAGAAAGCAAAAATATGTTGGTTAAAAGAGGACTTTAAAAGTGGTTATAAAAAACGTAATGTTATTAAACTTCACCTAAAATTCCTACAGATGGAATTAGTTAGTGTATTACATTCAGTGGAATGGGACTTATTTGATGATCAAGTTAGATCTATAGCTAGTATAAAAGCATATAAAAAGAAACTTGTTCTAGACAAAAAAAAAATAAAAATTGTGTATTAATAATAATACATTAAATGCGTAAGTATTAAAAATTGAAAATAAACAATATAAATTCCAAGATCGAGTGATTAACATGTCTAATCATGAGTTTGCTGAAGATGAGTAAACATTGTTAAATAAAGGACTTAATCATAAGTAACACTACAATTCTAATATTAAAAATAGGGAAGAACTAGAGTTGTTGGCAGTGGACTTGGACAATGCACTAAGTAAACAACATAAATCTTACCATTGTAAATGTGCGGAAATGATAAAAACATTTACAACATGAAAACAGCTCCAAATGGTAAAAAAAGATCAAATTTCTAAGTCAAACATAAAAATTGCTAAGAACATTTCAAAAATTGTGAAGGAAAAAAATCTTATCGTTACATAGGCAGATAAAGGAAACAGTGTTATTATTATGTAGAAAGTTGACTACATAACCAAGAAAATGGGTTTTCTACAAGGGGACAATTTCGAAATTATTCCGAATAACCCTATTAATAAGCGTCAAGAACTGGTGAAAGAAGCAGTAAAAAATTGTAAAACTGACATATTTGTAAACTTGAAAAATAACAAAAAAAAACAAAAAACTAACCCACAGATTCCTAAACTTTATAGTTTATTAAAAATACATAAAGTGAACAAACCCATTAGGCCAGTAGTTTCCAACTGTAATGCCCCTACATTTAAATTAGCGGTAACATTAAATAATGTAATTAATAATGCAAATATATTTCAACCAACACACACAATCAAAAATTCGTCCGAATTAGTCAATTATTAAAAGGATTTGGAAATTCCTTATCACGCTTTGTTGGTTCCTTTTATATTGTTAATTTATTTCAGACAGAGGTCCAGGGTTCGATCCCCAGATGCGACTGTAAGGTTTTTATTTTCAATGTCTTTTTCTGTTTCATAATTCGTTCTGGTTTGTAAATATTATTTCCTTTTACAATGATTAAAAAATATTACATTGATGTTTATGTGTTTAACCTTAAAACATTATTCCAACAAATTAAAATTCTTTTCGTTTAGACCCTGTGATCTCTAAGCCTAGAGTCAAAGAACTTGAAGATCAGCCACGTAGACCATCGACACAGTTATAATTATAAACTAAGTAAATCCAGTTGTCACGACTATGCCATAGAATAACAAAGGCGTTCACTGATTTTTTTGAATTTCTACTTAAAATCACGCCAAATACCCTGCAGATCAACAAACTCTAAGTAATTGTTAACCTTCATGAAGAAGCGAACAACAGTTTAAAAGTACGCATCCGTGAAAAAATAGGCTTCATCGATGATGAAATAATCTACCAAGCGTTTAGCGAAAGATCTGATGGAAAATCCATTCTCATCAGACAGTCACCGGACAGTCACCGGGCAGTCACCGGGCGATACCTACCTCACGCGGGCCACTCAATCAATTACCTCTCCATTGCTGGACTATCAACCGTGGCTAATCTATTTCCGCTTGCAGTTGTTGATTGTGCACCGAAACTGGACTGAGGTGGTGAAATTGTCGCGCCGGACACTCGGTTAGTAACTGGTCAGCCATGCCCGTCGGCTGCAGATCTTGGGAGCTTCTCAACAGGAAATATGGAAGCCTCTCAATTATAATATTCAATCAAATTGATTTAATTGTTTTTTGTCGGCCTCCGTGGTCGAGGGGTAAGGTAAGCTGAAGGTCACGGGTTCAAATCCCGGCGTTCGCAAGTACATTTCACAATATTCTCATTTAAAATAATATATAGTATATTTGCGGCACGTTCCAGAGTGGAAAAACTATCAGTATCACCCTGATGTAAGACGATCATTCAGAATTGAAACGTTGCTTGAAATGGCTTTTGCCATGATTGGTGATCAGAACTGAATAGTACAAGTACTTCCTCATCCTCCTCTTCCCCATCTCCTTCCCCTTCTCACTGCCATCATCCTCACAACATACCCCAAATGGAATGCCATAGCCTGAATGGCTCCCGACGGTTGGGAGTAGGATTCTTGTGCGTTGTTGTTTAACGAAAATATATACACAATATACCGTCTGGAGTTACCCGCCTCACTAGGCAATGTGTGTTCAGGTACCCTATCATACATTCATCAATGATGTCGGTAACTTGTCATCGTTCCCGAACACGACTGCACATCGCCAAAGAACAAACAACAGTTCAAGTAGGCTAAATTAAGCTAAGTCGATGCCAATAGAGCAACAAGTAAGCAATGTGCGCATGTATTACGAATTCTTGGACTTTAAAATAAAGGTTGCAGATAGATACCCAATTATGACTGGATAACACACACCATGGTCGAAGTTAAGTGTTTCTGCTTTATTGTGCGCTGGCGTGCTATTATTTTTATTTTTAATATGGTGTAATGAAGGTTAAACGTTAAAAGGTTTTTTGTTAAAGTCATATTTAAGGATGATTTGAGGGAAGGAGTGATTCTTAGGCTCGAAGAGTCCTAAAAGCCACACATAAAAGTGACTAGACATCTTGCAGAAAATTTCAACCAAGATGACGGGCACGCATTTGTCGTTTCTTTCTTTCTTTTCTCTGTAGAATTCTCTTCGGAACATCTTGCGTGCATATACATACCAACAAAATATGTATTTTGCAAGGATCTAGAGTCTACCGAGGTATCCAGGTCATAGCAAGGGCATAAAGTCAAACAATGTTATCTACAAAAAAAAAACAAACAAATAATTCCAGGGCTAAAGTCAAATAATGTTATCTACAAAAAAACGAGTAAGTTTTTATGAAGGTTAAGTTTTTTGACTTTAAGCCTTACAATTATTGTTTTTTTTACCATATAATAAAGAATAACACAAAAATAACTCACATGTGGACGTGATTCGAAATCCAAATATAAGCATAATTTGGGCTTAATTTCAGGCAAGTGTAAGAGAGACAAACCGCGTGATAAATGCTCAAGAACCAAAATGTACCAAGTCAGTGGCACATTTGTTTCCATTCAAATTTATACGGAAGTCACTTCTAGTTTTCTTCTTTATTCTATGGTAACAAGCAAAATCAGCAGTAGGGCATGGCATGGCGCCCTTGTGATTTATAAAGCGTCGCCAGTTGTACTTTTCTATTATATTCTGTCCAAAGTCACATATCACATAAATTTGCCCTGCTTTCTCCTCCCATCAGTCGGCCAGTGTGAGTGGTGAAGAGACTGAAAAGGTGGAGGTGTCCGTTAATGGGCACGGGTCCGGCGGAGTTTAACGGACGCAGCCACACGCGGCCGCGGTGGTTCCGTTGCCCAATCAAGGTCGACGCAACAATCCGCAGCTAATTCCGGCCATCATTACTGTAATGTACGTGATGTGCGACGAACAATGGTTCATAATTCATTCATCACTGAACTCCGCTGGGATTTGTTGGGCAACACTTTCGGCCAGGTGAATTGATCTAACAAAGAAATTCACAGCTCTTCAGAAGCAAAACGGTATCAATATATAAGGGATTAATTTTTTTGACTTTTGATTTATTTGTTTACAGAGTTCCTAAACATGAGTTTACTGACTCTAACAAAATTAATTTTTGATTATCTATAGATGCTTTCCTTTTAAATTGTTATTATTGAGTTGATTTGAGAATGCAGGTTTTAAAGCGATTACTGATATTTACTGACATTTAAGAAGCAAAAGAAATTGCTAGCTTCTTTGGCCTTAGCTTCCAAAATTCCCGCCCCCCTTTAACTTTCCCACTCCCTTCAACCGCACAATATACCCTAATTGGGGATGCCATAGTCCTACTCGCTCCGGATAGTGATGAGCATTTGAGACCCTGCGCAATATTTCCATTAAAAAGGAAAAATAGAACTGCACAATTTTTAATGATCATATTGTAAAGACAAGTCAAAGATAACAAGATATTATTGTTAATTCATGGCCATAACTGGAACAAACCACCTATCCCAATCATTTCTTTGGATATATCTACAGTACCACACGGAGAAAAATAAGTATTGCAGATTCATTAAAATCCTTAAAATATTATTAGGTACATTCAGAATTTATCGGAACACGTATTCATGCAGCTGCGCTTATCTTGATAAATATAATTATGAAAATATTAAAAATTTTATGCACGTTTTTTGAAAAAGTCTTCCGACATCCTCATAACGGATTCGTGTTTTACTGATAGTTTGTTAGGAAATCCGTCAATTCGTTCATTAAGCAGTCCCGCATTTAACAGGAATATGAATAAATTGACCAGATTTTTAATAAATTCACAATATTTTATATCAGTATGTTTTCTGCTTGCAGGCTTCAGGCAAAAGAGATGTTGACCAACATATTGGGAATTTTTTTGTATTTTCGCTTTACAATCTTAATGGAGACATCAAACGGTGAGATAGCCTCAACATCTGGTAAGTTTGACGAAACATTTGATAAAGCGTAATATCGAGCTATTTTGTAACACGCTCTACAACCGACCGATTCTGTGTAATTTGTCTTCAATGTTGGTTATTAGTTATTACTATATGACGTGAACGTTGTGAAACGTGGTTTTTTGATTCAAACGTATTTTTCACATCTCATTTTGCCGCGAAAATCTTTCATAGTTGCTTTGACGTCATCGCAGTCACGATTGCCATTACGTTCCCTTACAACACTATGGTTCCAATTGTCATTTGTACGATACAGAGATATTTAGGTTAAAAATTTAAATCCCGAATGAAATACTCAAAACTTTACATTCATTAACAATTTAATAAGAAGAACTATTGTTATTCAATTGAAGTTAATTGGTTACTTAAATTCCATATAAATAACAAGTGGCATTTAGCCAAAAAACTATGTCAAAAAAAAAACATTTAGAACCTTGTTGCATTGAAAATTAGAGCTAAAGGGTTCTATTTGTGATTTTTTAAACAGAATATTTTTAAATAATTCATTTACAATAGCTTCTACATTTTAAATTTTTTTATAATGTCTTTTTTTCTTAGTTTCACGTAATCGGCAGATGGAACCTTTTGTGTCTCAAGATAGTGATATCGAAGGAGAACGTAACTATGGCAGACATGTAAAATAAAAAAAATTAAAGTTAAAAAAAAAAATAAACACATTTTAAATAGTACTAAGTTTCTCGAAAATTGCAAATGAAAAATGTTGTTAAAAATATATCTATTAGGGTACTAAATAGAGCTCTGTTGCATAATTATCTGCGGACTTACATAGAAGTTGAAGGCCCTTAAAGTGATTTTTCACAAAAAATTGTCCAATTATTATCATTGAACTTACATATTTCAGAAAGTGTGTTACAGAGAAAAAAAAACGTAATAATTTTGATGCAAAAAGTCAATTTTATCCCAATAGTCAGATGGAACCTTGTTGTTCAGAGGAAAAGCTTAGCTTTACACAACTTCATAGTGCACCACGTGCTCTCCAACCCAGGAAACTAGAACACTTCTCTAATCTATACTTGATCTAGATATTATAGATAATTGTAGTTAGGTTGGTAACTGAGCTTTTGGCGCAGTAGCATCATTGTTCCGGGCTTCAGCCTACAGGGATAAGATATCCAACCTCCGATAAGAGAGGGCACCAGTAGAAATAAAATAAACATCAGATGTGGAAAAACTACCGAATGTGTGCATGTGTAAAATAATGAACCAAAACATTATATACCTAATGACTAACATAAATAATAATAAATAACATTATTAGTAAAACGTAAGAGTACATAAAATAAAAAGAAATTAGAACAACACTACGTATAAGACAAAACACTAAAACTACATTAATCATCAACCCAAATCTAATTTATCTTGCATATATCGTATTTAAAATAGCCCTTTGGTGATGTCCTTGTCAATTATCTTACAGGTTCCAGTATTTACAACGCCGCACAGTGGGCTGAAAATCGCCTTTCATAGACATAGATACTTGAATTTTCAAAGATATTTTTTTTTGCTAGAAATGGATTCTGCTGATCATTAACTATGCTATAAAGTTTCGTATGAAGCAATTTTGTGTACAAATGAAGGAGTTATCATTTTTTTATGAAAAATATGTATGGCACTGACATTAAAAATGAGGCTATCTCTGGAATCATAAGGCTGGCCATTACATCCTTACACACAGATATACTACTATTTATTTATATTTTTTAACATACTTCGTATTGTGGCGCAACATGTGCTTTTTTTAAAAAAAATCCTCAAAGTTGAAAAAAAAAACTTTTTATGTTGATGATTCATTTTAATGCTAAAATGCTTTACATATGAGTATGCTTGTCTCTAACAAAACACAAGCAGAACTAAGGTGGTTGGACCTACGACATTTGTACCTACTAACGCATTGATTATACAAATACCAAAAGTGTATTCCGTATAATAGTATTCTGCGACTCATCCCAAGCCGGCTCTAACGGGTGTTCGGACAGAGTTTCTTCGAAAAAAGCCTCTGATTTTAATGGACAAATTGGCAGCCATCAATCAACATGTTTGCTGTCACGGCAGCTCTGCGCTTTACGCTGTCGTTCCTCTTCAGACCAGCCACAAATTAAACAGACCCATGGCAAAGCAGGACTATGGCAATTAAACACACTTTTGAAAAGTAATATCAAGTCATTAAAATGTGATTAAACAACTGTCCTATAAACCTAACCTAACGTATCTAACTAAATCTAGCTTTTTTATCAAAAGATGATATTTTAGCTTAGTTTATCAATACCTACTACTTTTGTTTAAATTATGTTTTTATGTTATTATTTTTAGATTTAGACGCTAGCATTTATGTAAATTTAAAGTTCTGTAGGGTAAATTATAGGGAGTTTACATCTCCCGAAAATAATGACAACATTACTTTTACCTAAATTCATGTGAGACTTGTACCATTGTAAGTCTGCGCGCGATACCTCACGCGGCAAATAATTTATTCTGTTTCCAGCGGTCTAGCCGCCGGTTTAGCCCTAAATCTCCTCTAGCGTACGTGATCTGTTTTTATCATAAAATTATTGTAACGTGAATTTTGTTAAAATAAAAACTAAATTGGAAATATTCGAATTCTCATTTTTACACACCGAGAGTAATAGAAGTAATAGAAGCGAGAAGAAAGAGAGAACCATAGAATCATTCAGCCAACAACCCATTTAAATTGGCGATAATCACAATCCTCCAAAGTTCCTACGAAATTCCTGTTTTTATGTAACTAAATATGTATGTAACTATATATCTATATAATTGCATATGTATGTAACTTATGTATGTATGTGTATGTGTAAACATATATATATATACCCGCCTCAGAACAGACATCTCCTAGTGAGGCGGGTTACTTACTTGTTTATATATGATTATGTTATTGCAATAAACGCCCGGGTTGCCGGCAATTAAAAAAAAAACTGATTTAAAATATTGATTGAATATTATCTCTTATTTAAATCTCTTCAAATTTTTCGTTTTCCTGTTGAAATCGGGACTGCAGGCCCTTCCGAATGAATCTATATGTTTAATAAGTAGAAAAGAAATGTATTATCGCGACATCGGAACACGTTAACAGGGCAAATGCAGGTTTTGTATTTGTGGTTTTTACCTCGTGTCCCAATATATTTGGAAAATTTATTAGGAAGCGGCTTTTAATTTAATAAATTTCAGGAATTTAATAAATCAGCAATAATCATTTTTATCCGTGCACTTTTCATGACTAAATCACTTTTCAAGATTGTGTTGGAATATGTTAAATTCTTCCTGAGTTGCCCGGTTACCAAAAAAACAGTCCAACCTCCAGCGTTCTACCTTTGTTTCATACCTTAATTCAAATATAATAATCTTTGGACGTTTTGTAAAGCGCCGTTTTTGTGCGAAATCACCTCAATCAATGAATACCTTGCATAACTCTGGAGTCCCTACAAAATAGTAAATAGATTGTTGCCGTAGTTACTATATCAGTCCCAGCGATAGAGCATACACATCATCGTTCTAGTATCTACTATCTTTTTCGTTTTCACATGAGACGTGTGAGAAGGAAGAACACTATAGTCGATTATGTAAATACAAGCTCTCGCTGGGACTAGTATATAATAAATTTATTTGATCCTAATATATTTTTCCTTAATGTAAACATTTTTTGCCCTCTTTATCTGATCTTTCAACAAGTTAAATTAAATTAAAGAAAAAAAAAATTAATTTTAGATTTGAAATTAATAAAATTTATTTTATATTGAGGAACCTGCATGTCCAACTTTTCAATTAACTTCACTCTGTAACCTTTTTCTTTAAACTTCATTTCGTGACTTTTCACTTTAAACTTTAAATTTCACTTTGAAAGATATCACTTTATAACTTCACCTTAAAATTTTTCACTGTATAACTTAACACAATATTATATATGCATAACTAATATACATGTCTAACTTCTCATTTAACTTCGCTCTGTAACCTTTCACTTTAAAACATCGCTTTGTAACTTTTCACTTTAAACTTCATACGTCACTTTGAAAATTATCGCTTTACAACTTCACTTTCTCCTTTTCACTTCACTACTTCTATATTTCGCACATCCAGGACTTCCTACAATGCCGTAAGTCAAATAAAGCAATGCCTAGCTGGAATATTATCTAACTGTTTTGTGTGTTTTATTATAGTTTTCAATTTATTCTACCTAATTGTAGTAGTGTATAGCTTTTCACTGGATATAGATATTTACATGTAAATAAAAGCAGTAAAGATTCAAAAGTATTCAAGTTTGACGTATTTTGACTTACGGCAGCTTTTCGGAGCCGAAAGTAAACATATATAATATCGTCAATAAATTCCTTGGAACAATCAGAAATGTTTCTGGATGGTACAATCTACACATCGACGCAGGAAAGTCAAAAGGGCGTAAGCGACAATTTATTCAAAAGTGAGTTAATAATTCTGTTTTAATTAGAATATTTATCCGATGAAAACTGTATATTTATCTATTTTTTTACTAAGTTGTCGCTTACGCCCTTTTTTCCTCTTCTGTGTCGTTATGTAGATTGTACATTCCAGAAACTTTCAGATTGTTCCAAGGAATTAATAATGTGATAAATAATAAATAAATAACTGCAGGTAAACAAAATTTGATCTTGTGATCCACAATGATTTTGGAAAAATGTATTAGTTTCGTAAACTAGGAATGCGTAGGTTTCTTTGTTTTATATGTCCAGATAGGGATCACAATATTATGATATATAGTTTACTAGGTTAAATGTGTTGTAATTGATGTTACTTCATACATCTTTCAAGAAGTATATTTGGAAATAGAAATCAAATCGTTTTAAAAATCAGTAAAGAAATTATCAGGTTTGACGGATCAGTGGTAACGCATTGGAAATCTTTAATAATTATTGTTATTATTGACAAAGTTTGTTATTTTCTCAGTAAAGTTCAGTTGAGTACTACGTACTAAGTACCAATGTAGAAAAGAAAGTACCACCATGCACTGTGTACTCATAAGGTAGTAAGAAGCGAGCAGCAAGCTTCGGACAGAAGGCAGTTAGTGCAGGTACATAGTCTTCAATGATATAACTGGTCACCGCGAGCGCCTTATAACGGGTCGATCGCCCCACTTTTTACCATCTCAGACACATTATTATTATTTCACAGACAACTACGAACAATATTTCATTATTACGAAATCAATAAGTCATTATCTTCTATCGGAGTCAGAATAAGCTATCCGGGTGGATAAGCGAATGGCTTTCTCTCGTAATGGCATTTTAGAGCAGTACTTCTTCGAACATAACAGTACGGCAGACCAACAGGGTGCTCTTGCATTATGACAAATGAGACGTATTCTGTCTACAATAAATTCTTCTTATTTTATCGGATATTAATCCTTGTAAGGCGAAGTGAATCGCTTTGGTAACAGAAAAGCGATGCTACTACGTCAACCTTTCAGCAGAAACACAGTGACAATTTAAAACTAAAACACTAATCTGGCTCCTATCAGAGTTCGAGCAATACAATGGTTTAAGATATAAAAATTAATCTGTATTGGCATTGCAAAAGGTTGCCGCTTAAAGAATAATTGATCCAGAGTCATTCTGTAGAAGTGATAATAATATATCTTTATTAGAGAAATTATATATTAATATAATAATAATTATAATTGGATGACTTGTATAGCGCCGTTTTTGTGCAAAATCACCTCAAGGGCGCTGTACAAACTTATAATACATCTCTACAGTGATCTATGTTATTACTTAACTATTTATGGAGATAATATACAGTACAATACTTACCTGGTAGGTCACTTGAGATTAACACTTAATTAACATTATATAATTGTTTATTAGCGAAATTTAGATACAAGATTTAGGACATAATTGGAAAATTGAATATAACTGGACTTTCTCTTAAGAATGGTATATTTAATTTAAGGGTACGACAGCTTAAAAAGGTAAGTTTTTAGTTTAGACCTGAATTCTGTTGGACTTGTTATGGATCTTAGTTCCGGAGGAAGTTTATTCTAAGCCTTCTGCCCAGATACTCCGAAAGCGCGATCACCAAACTTAGTATTTGGCTTGCGCTTAGGTTCCATCAGTCTGCCTACAGCTGATGATGTAGCTGATCTAAAAGTTGACTGCCTCAGACCAGTGTTTTCCGGGAAGCATAGTTCAGAGATGTAGGGTGGGGTCATTTCATTGATGGATTTAAACACCATCCAGCACAGTTTGTACTGAATTCTTTCAGGGCATTTGAGCCAGTGAAGGTTACGAAGGTGTTCTTAAATGTGCGAATATTTTGAAACATTGGTTTCAATTATAACAAAGAATACATGTAAAGTATCCATATTTTACATTTGTTTTTACATTAGATAGTAAATAGAATTAACAGAATGTAACAAATAGAAAAAGTTGAGGTTTCTCATAACCTGCCTCACTAGGCTAGCGGCTAGCGGCTGTGTAGAGGCAATCGTGATTTGTTTTGATTTTGTTCAGAAGTTTCGGAAATCCTCCAGTATTAGCTTAAGAACAAACAATATTCAGTCAGAACCCCAGGTCTTTTGCCTGAGGTGTTATTGACTATAAATACCAAAATCACTTTTTTAATCATGGTTTAGGTAAGTCTGTCATTGTTGATTTTTATACAGGGTTTTCCAATAAGAGGTGTTATTTTTAATAGCCCGCTATTTCGGTAGATGTTACTTTTGAAGCTGTTATTTTTTGACATTTGATAAGTAGAAAAATGGAACGATACACGCTTCAACAACGCTTTAAAATTCACTTGAGTGAATCAAATACAAATCATCTTGAGTGATGAGGCCCATTTCCACCTCAGTGGCCAACAAGCAAAATTGTCGCATCTGGGGCTCGGAAAATCCAAGAGTTATTATTGAAAACCCTCTCTATCCTCAACGTGTGACTGTTTGGTGCGGTTTACGGTCTGGCTGAGTCATTGGACCTTACTTTTTCGAAAATGAGGCTGGAGCAACAGTTACGGTGAATAGATTGCGCTATCTAGAGATGATTAATGATTTTTATGGCCGGAATTGGATGGTATTGATCTGGACAACGTTTATTTTCAAAAAGACGGCGCTACGTGCCACTAAAGCAACGAAATCATTGATCTTTTGCGATTAAATATCAAAATAATACCTCTTATTGGAAAATCCTGTATTATAGTACAAATTGTCGTATATGATTTCAAGAATGTTCCAGCATTACCTCAAAATCAGGCACACGTCATAAGGTCCAGGTATTTTTCTTGAGTTGTTATTGATAGGTAGGTATGTAGGTACCATGTACATCTTTGAAAATAGGATCAGTACATAAATCATTATTTACCGTAACTTTTTTCTTTGGTCGCGCAGAGTGAATTTCAAGGATTTCGTATCTGGCCCTCTCACCGCTCGATGACGTAAGCGCACCAACAAGCAATGGCCACTGATCTATTTTTAGAATATATATATATGCCACTTGGCGCCACTACCCTTGGGTCACGATATGTATTTAATTATTAGGCGACTCAAAAGCGTTTCATTCCTTATACTAAAGTCAAAAATTTATACTAAAGTCAAAAATTAATTTAACTTTAGTATAATATACTTTCTCCTGATGATGTGAACATTGTTCATGAAACATGTAGAGGTTATATATATTAAAGTGATGTAAAAAAAGTTATTTGTGTATTATTCTAATAAATAATGTAAAATTAAAAATTAAATATCCAATAATTTTCGCCTAAGCATAAGTCAGTCATAATTTTAGTTCTGGTTCTGGTTTTGAAGTGGAGGCCGTCAGTTTACCCGCCAATTGCGGACCAAATCTGGCTGCGTCCAAAGAATGTCGGATGTGCTACTTGCCAGCCTCTATGGGATCCAATCCACAATATTTACATTGAACATTACTGAATTAAAGCATTATTGCTTTGAATGGGCAATCTTGAATTTACGGGTTATACTTTGTATGTTATAAAAGTGCCGGTTGTTCCAAATAAACGCTTATTGCCTAGAAGTAGGCGCCCACAAAATGTTATTATTATTAATGTTAGTTCTAGTAGTGTAGGCGTGCGTTAGGTTAAATTAAACAGCTATAACGAAATTGCTAATACTTTTAGAAGAACCTTTGCAGATATTTCTGGAAATGAAATACCGTCTGTCCCTGATATTATGGAATTTGATGGACAAAACGTTTACCTCTCTGAAAGCAGTATAATGAAGGCCATAACAGGCACTAAGGCTGGTAAGTCTCCGGGACATGATAACTTAAGTATTGAACACATAAAATACGGAGGTAGATACATACCCAAACTACTACACATACTGTTCAACGCAATACTTAAACACAACCATATACCGGGTGCAATGACGAAAACGATTATAACTCCAATCCTGAAATCGGGACAGCCTGACATGACTAACTCCAGCAATTACCGGCCAATATCTTTAGCAACTATAACTGCAAGATTATTTGAAAGGGTAATATTAAATGAGATAAATGATAAACTAATGTCTAAAGATAACCAGATGGGATTTAAATGTAGACTATCCACTAATATGGCAATATATACTGCAAAGCAAATAATAGAATTCTACAAGAAACGAAAAACTACCGTATACGGGTGCTTCTTAGATCTAAGTAAAGCCTTCGACAGGGTCTGTCATAAAACATTATGGGATAAATTGAAAGCTAGGAATATACCTACCTCATTTATAAACATACTATCCCGATGGCACTCCCAGCAAGAAAATGTTGTACGGTGGGCAAGTACATACTCCCAGCCGATATATTTGCGGTCAGGAGTAAGGCAAGGAGGGTGTATGTCCCCCATTCTATTTAATGTATACATGGACGAGTTGTCAAGTCGCCTGGACATCAGAACGGGCTGTCGTGTTAACAGTATATGTATGAATCATATAAGCTACGCGGACGACATGATCCTCCTAGCTCCGTCGATCAAGGGATTAAGATTACTCCTAAACATTTGTGAAGAATATGGAAAACAGCATAATATGATATACAACCCGAAGAAGACGGAATTGATTGCGTTCCACCACGGAAAAAGTCAAGATACAAGTAATATGCTCCCCGTATACCTTAACGAGGCAAAAATAAATACATGTTCGAACGTGAAATACTTGGGGCACATTATTAATGAAAACCTATCGGACGATGGCGATATCGAACGACAAAGGAGAAGCCTTAGCATAGTTTCTAACATGATTGCCCGCAGATTTTGCAAATGCAGCAATACCGTTAAAAAAATACTGTTCAACGCATTCTGTACTGGCCTGTATACGTGTGAGACATGGTGTCACTACCGAACTTGCTCGATGGAACGACTCCGAATTCAATATAATGACGCCTGTAGAATAATATTTGGATACCGAAGATACAGCAGCGCATCGACAATGTTCACGGAACTAGGACTGAATGGATTTGCCGGCCTGATGAGACACCGGGTCACTGGAGCCAGGATGCGGCTAATGGCCTCCGCCAACACGTTGGTGACCGCAGCCTACCAGCACCAAGCGCCACTCCTGAGTGAGCGCTGGGCCCAAGCGCACTCAAGACCACACCCTGCATAGTTTTCCTTATTTGATAATTTATTATATCTATTGTACAAAAAAAAATGTATATCTATATGGGACGTGTGGGATTGCACAAACCTCCCCACATCCTGGAATAAAAAATATTATTATTATTATTATTATTATACGGATTGTGCAGTGTGCATTTAATAACTGGTCAAGCCTAAAAAACTGTTTTGTTATTGTTTTAATAATAATGTTTTTGCTTCTCCTGTATTAAAAATTTGAACTCTTCTTATTGGGCGGTTTTCAATTATTCTGTTTTTTGGGTGGACTTATTTTCGCGATATTGGCGCTACATTCTTGAAGGGATTATTGAATTGTCTAAAGAGGCGAATCTAGCAGTCCACAATGAAGTACTATACCAACCCTGATGTATGGCAGCAACACACAGAACTGGCAGAAGAAGAATGAAAGTTGACTGAACGCTGTAGAAATGAGATTCCTGAGGCGAATGCGTTGCAAAAACATACTTGACCGTGTGAAATATATGGAGATCCGTAAAGAATGCAAGGCTGGTGTAAACTTAATGATTACGACAAATGAGATTTAGAAAAGAACGCTTACGCGCTTTTAGCACGAAACAAGAAAGGAGTATAAGAACACGGAGAAAAATTAGTATTAATAATTTATTATGAATCTCTTCAAATTATTCGTAATCCTGTTAAAAGCGGGATTGCAGGCCCTTAACTAATGAATTGATAGGTTTCCTGATAAACTTTAAATAAAATTCGAATGTATTGTCACGATGTCAGAACACGTGTTCATATTTCTTTCACATTTCGTCATTATTTTATTTATTTATTTATTTAAGGAGTAAACACAGATACGAACAGTATTTAAAAGATAATTATTGTAAAACAATAACTTGTGAATTCGCCTGCATCCTAACTATTTCTCACATATTGACTGGTAGATAACAATTTAAAATATTTTTTACATGTTTAAAAGTATAAAAGAAAATTATTTTGTATATAGATGTAAAATAAAAGTGTACAAATATTTTTATACAACTTTAGAGATAAATCATAAAAAAGTACTTAGAGAGTATAGTGAATGAAGTAAGTACACATTTTCTTTTTTTATAGGAAAACAGACTTCAATTTCCTACCAAAAACACCATATGTATCAAAAAATATGTCAGAATCCTTCAGGTTTTGGTTTTTACTATGCAATTCGCACATTCTTCTGATTGGATCCCTGACACCAGCATTTGTGCGCGTCCGGCTAATGTGGAATAAGTCGTTAAGCCTCGTCTTTCTGGATGGTATTTTAAAGTTTATTAGATTGAGTAAGCTAGGACAGTCGATAAAGTTGTTACAGATTTTGTACAAGGTCATTAGGTCAAGGTCAGTTCGCCGGTTAGCCTTAGAGTGGAGACGTTATATTTATTATCATCAAGGTAAATACAGTTGCATGAACACATGTTTCGATATATTGGGAATTTACTAATATTTTATCAGGAAACGGCTTGCAATCCCGTTTTGAACCAGATCACTAATAATTTGAAAAGATTCTTAATAATTTAGCAATAGTCATTTTTCTCTTGTAATGGTCTTTCTGTTCAAGTCATGGAAATTTGAATTAATTATGCAGGAATAGTGCAGTACATTACAGACATCCGAATTTAGTATATTTAATAACTATTGACACTAGACAGATGCAGTTTTGTTTAATCAATGATGAATAGTTTTTCGAAGAAATTAATGTAAAGTCTCGAAAGAGGCTCATTGTTTCTCTTTCCTGTGATAGAATGTCTACACCGATAATTAATTGAAATGAACAGCCACGAATCCTCTCGTTCCCCGCGCAGTGAGTAAATAAATAGCCGCATAAACGGTGGAGACACGCAGCCCGGCCATTATACTAAAGCTTACGAAGGTGAGGGAATGACTGCTCTTGAGGGTTCTTATCACTTGGGCTCCAAATCTATTGAATTAAATAACTCCAGGAATCGTGTTTAGAGATGTTTTTAAATTAAATTAATTTTATAATATTTTTATTATTAAAACTCCAATAGCACCTAAATAAATATAATATAATTTTTAATAACTGAAGACGATAGTCAGCTCACGAACAACAATGTTAATCAGAAAAATTGAGTAATGTCTCGAAAGCGACAGTAAACAATGACGGAGTTTATATGGTCGAATTAATTCAGTGGTCAAAGCGATGCTTCGGCAAGGCAAAGGTCCTGGTTTGAATTCCCAGATGCGACCGACTCTATTTAAATCTTTTTGGTTTCACTTTTCCGTTTGGTTGGTTAATATTGTCTTAAGTGATTAAATATTAAAATTTTTAGGTATATAAATATACAATATAAATTATTAATCCATTAGTACCTAGTTGCCACATAATATTGTGATTATTATTATTATAGAATTGTATCAAGCCAATTCTCCTTTCCACGTGGATGTCCTAATCTCTTGTTTTGAATATAGGTTATTTGTCTCCCCGGTAGTATTGCAGAATCTACCAACCTACTTCTAAAAATAGTTCCTTTCCATTATCTATATCTTATCTTTCAGATTTTAAGTAGTTCCTGCATTCAAGGTGTTAAATGCCAGCGGGTTGGGGCGGCGACAAAGGTTCCAGCCGTATAACGTTTTTGTAGAGCCTTTATTGGCTTTTTAATTGAATTGGTATCACTGTAGTAGTAGTTAATTACTAGGCCCGAGGACAATAAGCTCATAGGAAAAGGTAAAAGCCAAATGTCACAGACTGAATGGTATTATTTATCAGGTCGGAAACTGAACCTTCGCGCTTCGAATTGCTGCGCGGTGACCTTCTGCGCTAGAATGAATGAACAAACACAGATTTTAGTTTCCAGCACATTTTATTTGTAGAGAGATGGCTGCCGACTCGACGGGAAGACGAACAAAGTGTGAATCGGATTGTGAAATTGGGACACAAGTTTAATTTCCATAGTGGAATCAGGCGGGCGGGCGGACGAGGAGAGGTAGCGGCGGGGCTAGGTAGGTCGTGCCAGTCGTGCCGCTGATTTTGCCAAGATACCCTTAGCGATCCGTATCGCCGGACGATCTAGCTACGGTGATTGATGCTTCACTTTGTAAATTCTTCTTAGAGAAATGATCTGAAACTGTGTCGGTGCGTCGGGGCCTGCCGAGGTACAATGGCAGCGGGCTCCGGGCTCCAGAGGTCTGATTGATTCGTGTGTTGCCGCGCCAAGCCGGACTCTGACCCGAATCTGATGCGAAGTTTACCACAAAGAACCGGCCGCTAGCCACTCTAGCCAGTGCTATAAGCTGCCGTGATTAATTCTAGAATATAACGTAATACGTGGAAAGCTTGGGAAGCTCGACAAGTTTGTGTGGTCTCGAAATCTAGTTCTCTTTGGCAATACGATACGACAAGATGGATTTATTCGTCAAAACTGCCATTCAATGAATTATATTTTCTTCTTCTGGTGCACTCTACTACCAGAGGTTTGTTATCCTCATTTCACAGTTAGTACCAAAGAACGTTTTTGCAACAGCACTCTTGCCGATCTCATAAATTTCTAAGCAATAAAGTGCGACATCTTCCACCATTCTTCTCCTGAATATCCGTGTATGTTTTATTCTCGTAATATGACCAAGATATTGGCTCTTTTCATTTACATGTTAACAGTTATCCAGTTTAATGTATTTCCAGGTTGATTTATATAGTAGTAACGAAAGTAAACTACAGCAAGCTTTTTAATGCATTCATTGCGGGAAAAGGACAATAAAGACCCATCGGATTCGGCTGGCCACTCACTAAAATCATCATTTAACAGATACGAAAATAAAAAATGCCATTAATAAGCACCTAAATTCCATTAAATTGTACGGCTACAAACACCCGAAGTTATTGAAAAAGGGTCGTAACATTTGGTTGTGGCGCGAGCCTTTTTCATTCAACGCAGTCGATTCCTTGCAACGATATTCATCGCGAACCTAGTTAATGATGCCAGTTACGCGGAGATGTGCTTTTCTGAATCACACGGGTCACGCAGTGCTATATCTGTCACTAAATTACATGTTCTTATATCTCCTATTCTATTATATAAATAATTGTCCAAAGAAGCGAAGTTAGCAGTCTACAATGGAGTGCTGGTACCTACCCTGATGTATGGAAGTGAAGCATGTAACTGGCAAAGAAAGGATGAAAGTAGACTGAATGCTGTTGAAATGAGATCCCTGAAGCGTATGTGTGGTAAAACCATGTATGATCGTGTGAGAAATGTGGATATCCGCTAAGAGTGCAAGGCTGATGTAATCGTAATGAGTAAAATTAAGATATGGACGCTTAGATGGTTTGGGCATGTAGAGCGAATGAGCGAAGATAGGAGTGTAAGGAGGATAAATGATGCAAATGCGAATAGTAGCAGAAGTCGGGGACGCCCGTGGAAGACATGGCACGACCAAGTGAATCAGATACGCGAGTCGGGCCATGTCAAGTGTCAGAATAATAGAAGAGTATGTATGAGACGATATATGAATGTGAACGAGGTTAGAAGTGTGTGCCAAGACCGAGTTTTTTTGGCGGTCCGTTGTCTCTGCCTAACCCTGCGGAGAAACGGCGTGATGGTTAGTTAGTTAGTTAAATTTTGAAATAAAATTCAATCTTGCCAATCTTTTCCATTGCATTTAAAAGTTTACAATAAACGTAACCATATAATTCTATGAAACAGAAAATCGCTAAGCCGTTCACCCGGTCACAGTTTGCCATTTTATAAATAATACGTCTTTTAGAACTTTATAATATGTCTATCTAACATTTAACCGTTTTTTTAATTTCGTTTAGTGGTGGGTACTCCAAATCTATAAAGTTTACAGTAAAAAACATCGGTATGCGATTTTTACAATTTTACTATGTTTGATGCAAAAAAAAAATATACAACTGATATTTTACAATTATATTTCACATAAATTTTACACAACTAAGTAATATTCAGTTTTATTGTAAGAAATTTGACATTTTTCGCAATTTTTTTATTCAATATAAAATTAAATTCTTAAAAATATTTTATTAAAATCTACCAGTCCATCTGATTTAAAAAACGGTTTTATTTTTAGTTTTGGATACCTTCAAAAACATCGAATCCATTTAAAATTGAAATCAACAGTGGATTTCCTAATTGGTCTTAATAGCTATCCTGTGGAAACTTAACAGAATATATATAAACAGAGTGTTCCGGGGTAAAATTCGCTAACATCGGTAGGTTATTCTATATGATGGTAGAAGTAAAAAATATAAATCACTTCTTTCGAAATTCCAATATCTATTTTCCCAAACAAAAATGTTTTTCCATAGAAGAATTCAAATTTTTAACCTAAAAACTACCTCAAAATATAAGAATTTCGATAAAAGTTATTTGTCTTCTTTAATTCTAAAATAATGTAGAATTACTCAAAAAGCGCACTATACCCCAGGACACCCTGTATTAAATTCAATTCACACTACGGGAAACCAATACTTAGGTGATGTCAATATATTTAATATTAACTTTGCGAATTTTGTGGATCACGTTAAAGACTTATTACAACACTATTCCAAAATGGAAGTAATTGTATTTTTGTAAACCAGTTAAATCGCTGTATTTTTAAGTTTATGTTCTTGTTATTTTTTTTATTTTTTTTTGCACATATTATTTTTTAATGTAATTTTATTTTTATTATTTCTTTCTCATGTTTCAAAATTGTACCACCTACATGTAAAAGCTCTCTGGGCGTTAAAAATAAAAAAATGTAAACGCATTATCTGGTAAGACGTTACAATTAAAAAAATCACAATTTAGCAAAAAACAAGTAAGTTATTACTAAAATAATGTCAGCCGCTTAGTCAGTTATTACTAAAATAATATCTTACCCCTGGCATGCGAAGGGTTAACATGTTAGTATATCTCCCACTATTTGCTTCACCACGGAACAATGCTTCACTAAATCCATCACTTCTTAGAAGGTGTTCTCAAGTTGGCCGATACCTTACATAATGTGAATACCGCATAATAGTCTGAGCTACCCAAAGCCAGTCGGACTATGGCATCCCCAATTAAGGTACTCTTGTGCTTTGTGGCTGAAAGAAGATGAAGAGATGTTGAGCATCATTGGGAAGGCAATCTAACTATTCAATTCTTGACAGTCTTATCACTAAACATGGCTAAAGCCATTTCAATGTTTCTAGTATCCACTGTATCCAAGTGACCTTTCTCAATGCCGTTTAATAGCAATTTTTATTCTTATATCTACGGCAGAGCAGCTACCCATTGAGGCTTAAGAAGTATGAGGAGGAAAGAAGACTAAGCAAAGAAAGGTTGAGAAATACCTAGATATTCAAATCCAGTCACTGTACACGGCTTAAGTTATTTCAAACATCGTCGGAAATTGTAATAAAAAATATGTAAATATTGAAGACAATATTAGTGATTTCTAAACGAAAATCTGAAACAGAAAAATCAGAAAAGGAAACGGTCACATCTGGTCCCAGATGTGACCGTTTCCTTTTCTGATTTTTCTGTTTCAGATTTTCGTTTAGAAATCACTAATATTGTCTTCAATATTTAAATATTACAATTTGAGGTTTTACTCAATAAAGTTATTCCGAAAAATAAATAAAAAATATGGTTTTTCACCAGGGCTTTTTTAGACTTTCTACCACTTTGATCTCACCAACGATTCAGGTTTGTAAAATTCAGCCAGTGGTCCTATTTTAAATTTATTTATATATATATACGCCTAACAAGGCTTTTACATAGAAGTGATACATGATGCCGTACAATAAGAGAATATGTATTATACAGGAGATATTGACAGTAAATAGATGTAATCCATTTTAAAGAAGGTAAAAAATACACACTTGTAAAATTGTGATTACAAGTATAATGAGAAAATGTTAATAAATATGAAGCAATATTAGTAAAACGTAAGAGTAACATAAAGTAGAAATTGCAACAACACTACATATAAGACAAATCATTAAAACTAATTTACCAACGCTACTCTAATTTGTAGGATTCAACAAAGTGTTGGTGTAGATAATGCTTAATTCTATATATGGAGTCAATAAATAAATCAATAGCACCCCCATACTTGTTGCCCAGATCATGCATCCTATTGGTCAGTGAGTGTGTCTGATAGTTGGTCGAGTATGTATTACAGAAGAATGTTATATTTTGTCTTGTATTCCTAGTCGGCACATGTAGTTTAATAGTGGCAAGGATGGCAGGACTATCAATTAAGTTGTTAATGAATCTGTGTAACACAACCAGGTCTGAAATAATTCTCCTGTCAGACAGTGTTATTAGATGCAATTGATTCATCAAACTGACATAATTAATGTAATCAATAGGAATTCCGAGCTTAAAATTTACGTACTTAAGAAATTTGTGCTGAACTCTTTCTATATTATTGGAGTGAACTTTATATAAAACTATATGTGAACTTTATATAGAACTTTATGCTCAAAACACTCATTAAAACCCAAAAAGTCATAACGAAAATTATTCAGTCAAGTCACTGACGAAATTAAACTTAACATCATGACAATTAAAAAGCTCTATTCTAAAACAATACTCATAAATGTTCTAAATACTCAATATTTATAAATAAAAAAAAAACAGAATAAATACCAACTGGCACGTAAATTAGAAACACTATAGCTCAGGGTCAAAAACATATCCTACAAGCAACTACATATACTATATTATTGCAAAAAAGCTTCAAAATTCCCAAAAAATATTATAAAATTTAAATCTGAAATAAAAAGCTGCATACAAAACATGGGCCGATCAGAAATATAAAATAAACTGACACCAAATACAGACTGAAACCGAAACAACTCAACTGAACAAAAAAAACATGTCAAATATGTTTAATTACTTTAGATTATTCATACTACTAAATTTTATTAATATTTAAATGAAATCCTCCGCATGGAAGATCCCAGTAACGACGTCATTATCTTATGTGTTACTTACTTATTTATTTAAATACAAACTGAACAACATGGGCCATTAACATAAATATAAACTTTAAAAGTATAAAATGAAAAAGATTTATTGTTTTAAACCACTTTATTTTATTATATACGCCGACTTATTGTTTTAAACCACTTTATTTTATTATACACGTCGACCGGTTTCGGTTGTTCCCAACCTTCTTCAGGACAATCAATATATAAACTGGGTTGAGAACAACCGAAACCGGTCGACGTTTATACTAAAATAAAGTGGTTTAAAACAAAAAATATTTTTTTCATTTTGTATAATGTCAAGCCACAAGTGTTTGCTTTCTCCGATAATTTAAAAGTATAAAGTATACAGCATAAAGATTAAAATATAATATAAGTTATGAAGTGTAAAGGTTGAATATCAAATTAAACAGTATAAGGTATAAAGAATACAACATAAAGATTAAAATCTAATATAAGTTACGAAGTGTAAAGGTTAAATATCAAATTAAAAAGTATAAGGTATGAAGTATAAAGTATACAGCATAAAGATTAAAATCTAATATAACTTACGAAGTGTAAAGGTTAAATATCAAATTAAAAACTATAAGGTATGAAGTATAAAGTACACAGCATAAAGATTTAAATCTAATATAAGTTATGAAGTGTAAATGTTAAATATCAAATTAAAAAGTATAAGGTATAAAGTATACAGCATAAAGAATAATGTATAAAGTGTAAATATTAATATATAATTTAAGTTATGAAGTGTAAAGGTAAAATATAAAATAAAAAAGTATAATGTATACAGCATAAAGCATAAATTATAAAGATTAATGTATAATTTAAGTTATGAAGTGTAAAGGTTAAATATCAAATTAAAAAGTATAAGGCAATAAAGTATACAGCATAAAGATTAAAATCTAATATAAGTTACGAAGTGTAAAGGTTACATATCACATTAAAAAGTATAAGGTATAAAGTATAAAGTACACAGCATTAAGATTAAAATCTAAAATAAGTTATGAAGCGTAAAGGTTAAATATCAAATTAAAAAGTATAAGGTATAAAGTATAAAGTATACAGCACAAATATTAAAATCTAATATAAGTTATGAAGTGTAAAGGTTAAATATCAAATTAAAAAGTATACAGCATAAAGAATAATGTATAAATTGTAAACATTAATATATAATTTAGGTTATGAAGTGTAAAGGGAAAATATAAAATGAAAAATTATGAGGTATAATGTATACAGCATAAAGCATAAATTATAAAGATTAATGTATAATTTATGTTATGAAGTGTAAAGGTTAAACATAAAATAAAAAGTATAAAGTATAATGTATAAAGATTAATGTATAATATAAGCTATGAAGTGTAAAGGTTAAATACGAAGTTAAGATAAGTATAATCAATAAATTATAAAAAAAATTACTACAAAAGTAAGAAATAAAAATATTTTTTCAATAATTACTTCAAATAATTATTTGCCAAAGATGTCAATCTGTGCAACCATGAATAACCTGAATGATTATCAATTTACAGGTGACTTAAATAGCGTAACTATATATTTATTGAATTAGCAGTTATTTTATATGGTTGAACAAATGACAAAAAACAAATAATTGTAAATTAATTATCTGTTAAATGAAAACTATTGTAAATAACAATATAATTGTCATAAAAATCAAATAACAAACAAAATAGCCAAAATGCCTGGAACAATAACAAAAAATTGAACATCGTCATGTCAAACGTCTATGTTTTGCATACGCATGTAGCCATTTAGTGTTTGCGTCGACTGTGTGGTGTCCATTTATGCATTACGTAAATATTATATACAAAAAAAATTGAATACATTCAGAAAAAAAATAATGAAATACGTTTATTATAAATTGCACAGTCGGTCTTATAATAATTATTTTGTTGCAATCGTGTTTTTCAAAAATTTATTCATTGTGTGTACGTAAACAATTCGCCGATGTTAATATATAAATCGTAAACAACATTACTGAATGACATGAATTATTATTAAAAGGAATTATTTTTAATGAAAATTACTGTAAACAATTCGAATAAAAATGCTTGTTTTACAATAATATATAACATTCTCTCTGATTTTTAAATAATTCTCTCTGATTATTATTATAATGTATTCATATCCCAAATAAAAGTACGTATATTATAAGGTCACTACTATTGTTACTTTAAATAGTATTTAGTAGCTATATTATTTAATTTAATAATAATAAAATTAATAATTTAATCTATAATTGGTTTCTCGGTTAAGTAATAGCGTTTGTATAAACCAACAATATGACATACAAATAAAAAAAGTTACAATAACTTAATCAACAGTTAGTGAATATACTATTATTAATTCCTTATCTATTGATACTTGCAGACATTTTTTTTATGATAACAGACTTCCGTGATCCATTTCAGTGACTTCATGAAATATCATTGAAGTTTGTTCTGCGTTAGTTGTAGTATTGTTCCAATATTGTTACAATAAAAGTAAGATAATTAATCACTTATTATCAAAGCTGCAAATCTTCCTCTAGGGTGATACTGAGAGTGTCTACGTACTCTGACCTCAATCCTCACCCTTCAACGATTGTTCCTTATTTAATTCAAAGAATGGTGCTATTTCCAAATGTTTTTAACTTCGTAAGAGTGTCTAGCAAACAATATCAGAGATATACCTAACTAATACCATATTATCATGTATATCTCGTTCTGAAACCACCGCCTTAGTACTTACCACTTACCAATGAGTTCTGCAGTGAACCGAGTGGGGAGCGGCGCAAGCACTTCGGCACTTTCAAAGACAGGATGCACAAAGTGCCTTCTTCTGGAGATAAAAAGGGTCACTTAGAATTTGGAATACACAGCGTGCGTAGGTACGGCTGCAAACTTCAGATGGCAAGATAGGTTATGTAGGGATAATGCACAAGGCCAAGTCAAGGGCCAATTTAGCTGAGTCGGAGGGTCTGTTTCATGTTAGAGAACTGAACACTTATCTGCTTGGAATGCATAATTATTCATTAATGTACACTTTGATCAAGCTTATCTGTCTTTCATCTTACCTCCCCGAACACTTACTCCAACTACAGAAGTTTCTGCACAATTTTTTTAAAATTTTAACTTTCTCTCTTGAGTTCACATGTAAATTAAGTACTGTAAATATAATAAATGTTACATGGTATTGACATAGTGGAGTGTATCAATAATAAAAATAATTGAATAATGTGTGTAGCACCGTTCTTGTGAAAATTCATCTTAAGGGCGCTATTTAAGAGTTCCTGGGCTGTATCTAATTTTACTTTTATCAAATGGATACAAGAAAACATACTTACCTGGCAGGTCACTTTTATTAAAAAGTTTACGACTTTACACGCAAAACAAAGACCTTGCTCTCCGCTCAGCATCCCAACAAATGGGAGAAGTAGGCTTTGAAGAAAGTCTCCTGTGTGATGTTAATTACAGAATTTACCTATTAAAATCATTAAATTGCATTTCATGACAAAGAATCTCTACGTTAGATGCTCTGTCTGCTTACCATGCAAATAAACCGCTTACTCATAAAAACACATTCATCCTTACAAAATTAGACAACCTAAACAAACTATTTTAAGAATACTCGGTTCACACAGCAACCAGAACGGCTAAAAACCATTTCGGAACCTTTTTAAATATAATAACTATTCAAATAAATAAATAAAAGGTGTTTAAGTAAATAGAGTCAATCTACCTACCTGTATTTCAAAACAAGTTAAAACAAGTAATATTCTTTGCAAAATTGTGGTGAACTCTTGTTTTGGGTGAATAGTTTGCAAAAATTTGGTCAATTTTTCTTTTGCTGGATAGTTTGCAAAACTTTGGTCAACTGTTGTTTTAGCTGAATAGTTTGCAAAACTTTGGTCAATTGTTGTTTTGGCTGAATAGTTGGCAAAATTTTGTTCAACTTCAGTTGTATATTATTGTCTCTAATCAAATAAAAATATTATTCTGGGAATTTAATTCTACAAAATAAGTACAATCTAATAATATATTATGTTAATAAGTTCAACCATGCGAATTAACGGACAAAGCCGAGGCTGTTTAATTTCATCTCTTGTACCTACTTAAATATATAACTTATTTTTATTTCACAATAACAAGCATTTAATATCCCAAAGCAAACGAATCAATGTCGTATCTCTGTTTGTAGAACATAAACATTGTAGTATTATGCGTAGTGTTCACTATCTCTTCCAGATAACAAAGGAGACCAACGATTAAACTCTATTTTGCTTTGGACCTATTCTTTCTATCTTGTAACACGGACCTCACCGTCCAAACTGTATACGAAATAGTATGTAGGTAAAGACTATAGACAACCTGAGAAAGAAGAAAAAACTGTGTTTCGATTGTTCGACAAAAATTCGCTAAAGATAATAATAATGGTCAGTATCTTATAAGGTTTATCCAGGTGTTACTACTTGAGCAACCGATTTTAAGACACCTCACAAAAATCTCTCACAGCGGGTGTGCTAGTGGTGAGGTCACGGTGTTATCGCATCGCATGTTTGGTCTCGGTTGCTAGCTTTCCTCGTTTTTTTGCCAACCACTTGTAGACGTTTGTTTGGTTTCAGCCGCAAGCAGCGGAGTGTTTCACAGGCGGGTGATTAATTGCGGCGCCCGAGCAGAAAGGTTCCGGGAATACCGAGCCGCGGCTGCGCCAATGCGGCGAGGTCCTCTCCCCTTCCCAGACGGCGCCGCTCGCTAGCCGGCGCGCTCGAGCCGGACAGGTAGGCGAGGTGCTGCAGCCACTAGCCAGGTCTTCACTGTATCGCGCGCTGCCAAGCTGAACGGCTGTCGGTACTGAAAGCACCGTGCTAAGAGTTAAAGTCTAGAGTAAGATCGGTTCGACAACCGCGTCCCGAGTCCGCCAAGTGGTAGTGCAACCGGTTTATGATTCGGTGCGGATACGCAAACATTCGATAAAGAAGTGATTTAACATTGTGATTACGTACATTGTATTGTTTCCGAGGTGTCCAGTGTTATTGTTCCCGAGAATGCGGAGCTGGTGAAGTGGTGGTGACCGCCTCCTCCCGAAGGTAAAGAGGTGTTTGGTTGGTTGGTTGCGCGCTGTCAGGGAGAGAACCCACGCCACGGGGCCCGGGCTGCTCCGCCACTAGAGCTAGCTGACCGCGCGGTCCACACATTCCGGTTTCTCGGCCGAACGGTTTTAATAACCCGCCTTGTGCCTTGTGCTTGTGCGGTAACAGAGAGGGCTTCCGTGAAAAGAGTCCAGCCTGCCGGCAGCAGCAGCCGGGCGGTGGCGGTGTGGCCGGTCCTAAGGAGTTGGCTCCCAGACGCCACGTACCCTGCACCCGACATGCACATTACTATTTTTCTCATCTCAATCATTCAAAACAATGAATCTTAACCCGCGATAGTTATTGGTATTAAAACAATAGCGTTACAAATTTCATTACTTTTGCAAAATTACTCCCGAACAATAGCAACGGAACCAAGAAAGTACTTATGTGTTTTCTTTGTTTGTTGTTTTATTATTTCTAGAGAATTATTAAATGACTAAAGCGGCAGTCATAATACCCAAACTGTTAGTTAAGTAGGCAGTGTAGGTACCTAATTGATGTGCAGCCCATTAGTTATCCACTTATGCCCTCTAAATGAAGGGACACTGGCAAGTGACAAAACAACTGTGCGCACTTTTCGAGCAGTTTCATGCGTTAAGACTGCCAAGTGTCCCATTGTCTGACCGGGATAAGCAAGGCGCAGAGGATAATTCTTCACACCCCTCGTTATCAATACCTACTTCAAAGAAATGAATAAATTACTCGTTTCCCAGGAACTACGGTTCGAGAGAATGAGATAACCGAAAGAAAGCAAAAAGACAAGCGATTCTATGGATTTGACAGGCCCTATTGTTTATTTTTTTCGTGAGAGCGCTTTGTGAAACCTTCCCGTTACATTTACCTGCTGACTTCATCGGCTGTAAAGCACTCAGCGGTGGCTCGCTAGCGCTGGAAGAAACCACTCTGCACTCACACTTGCGCACATTTACTTTAAGCACGTCTCAAAGACGCCGGCTGTTGTTAAGATGTGCTCAGAATAAAGCCTGGCAAATACGAAATACTCAATATAATAATATTATTTCAGCTTAAATTGATAATAATACATGACTGCCGCCCAGAATCGAAACATTGTCTTTGTACAAAACCAGCCAGCGATAAATACACCGTTAGCGGTGCTTGCGAAACGAGGTTCATTTCGGAGGTAGGTTCTATTCGGTTGTAGCCAGGCTATGGTACGCTGGGAAAAGATTACCGAGTCGGGGTCCAGAGCGGAGAGCGCCCACTGTCCTTACCGTAAGCCATAAGCTCTGCTGTGGGCAAAACGAATGCAAGGCTGGAGATGGCGGAGACTCTATTCTCTCCGATGACATAGGCGTGAGTCAGCTCAGCCTGAGCATTGCAATGCTCACAGCTCAGATTACATGCGAGATGTGCCCATATACTATAATATTGCGCGCACGTTCCGTAGGATCATTCACACTCCCCGACCTGAACAAACTTGATCAACGTCAACTGAACCAAAACCAAGTCAAGAACATTATAATTTTATGCGAGATTGGACCGAGGAGAATTCGAGTAATGCATGATTCTCGCGCAGTTCGATAACGCGGCAACGCTGGAGATTATTAATCGGCTCGAATTTTACTACCGTACAGTAATAAAATAAAATAAATTTTTGTATTTTATATGCGCAATTTATCGGAATTCTCCGTAATATGTGATTGGGTTTCATGCGTGGATGAGAAAATATCGTATTTTTTACATTTCTGATCTGTAATAAATCATGTATTTATATTGCCAGAATACAGTCACTGTCTTCTATGCATGCGGTTTAGTAATTTTGTTCCCACTAGCGCGATCTGTACATCAATATCGTATGTACTATCAATTATTTGTTGCGTCCTCTGATTAAACAGAAGTAGCCAGACCAACTTATTTACTTTAAAACATTGTCACATTGTAGTACCACCTTAAAAACCTAATTAAAAGTTGCTTGTAAGTGGAAACTAGCTGTTTTTGTAAAACGTAGTGTTTATACCGCATTTTGCTTTTATCTTATAATATATAATATAAAGCGGGAACGTATTGATAATAATGCAGCGATAAGGTTGATAACCGACCGTTCTAATTAGTTCTATACTTATTCATAAAAATATAATGGCTCACACCAGGTAAACAATTGATACTGCAATCAACCTTTATCTTTATTGGCTAGCTAACACTTTCCCGCTGTTCTTGTTGAAGTTGTTCTTTGCTCATGTTGACGCTGATTTTAGTAATGTGGCAATATTGTGAATAAAATGGATTCAGGCTTTAGTGCAATAAACAGTGTGGCGGCAGATTTAGAGACCTTGCAATAATATTTGCGAAGCGACAACCAAATGAAATTAGAACTCGGATAATGGTGACGGCGATGACTTTACATAAAATTGCACTTATAAGGAATTACGTGTATTTATGCGATAAAAAAATACAAGTAAATTTAAATTTAGACTTTAAATATGTCAGTAAAATCTGGTTCACTCAATCTGCGTCCTTTCTCATTCCTTTCCCTAAAAAAACCCACTGACTTCGTGCAGTTGATTATATCTTCTGCAGAATTAATAGTTCTTTATTGGTGAATTTTTATTTATTTATTTATTTATTTATTAATCTTAAGTTAGCTCACATCTTCGTGTGTGCTAATAGTTTTATAAACATATAACATGTACATTGTTTGGCAAACATAATCTTTCTTTAAATATTTCATTAGTCACAAAAAAGAAACATTAGTAATTGAGATAGACATATTTTCTTAATTCATTTTTGAACTTATTAATATTTTCTATCACAGCAATTTCCTTCATTTTTTCATTTCAATTTTCATTTCCTTTTCTATAAATATATTTGAAATACATGTATAAATTAACATTTTTTTTGTATTTATTTATTTTTTACTCTTGTTTTCTCTTAGATATCACGTTGTATGCGATTTTTACTAAATGTTGTGCGTTATGTTGATTTTACCATTTAATTTCGTAATCATATTAATTATTCCATCTATCTTTTCGCTCATCAAAATTATTTAAAATTTTTCCCTACCCTTCTGTAACAGTTGCTTCCAGTTCACACCCGTACTTAATAACCGTAGTAACTTACTTATTTTTTGCAAAATTACGTTTTTGTAAATTGGACCGTCTTACAGTTTCCCCAGGATACCTACTTATATTTAGAGAAAAAAAATTTTCCATCATAATATCATAAAAAACATAATATAGGAAATGAAGACACACGAAGAGATTCTTGAGTTTTATTATATTTTCACGCTAAATAAGTGTTTTTCCCGTAACAGTACTTATGACTCATGAAAATCGGAATTATGCAACGTGCTTTTTCACAGATAACATATTTGAAAGTGATGAAAAAGTAAGCTAGAATAATTTTAAGATACATTATTAGTATTATTACCTTGTCAAGCGAATGAAATATATTTCAGCGCGGTAGAAGCATTTTTAAAGGTTCAGAATACCATAAAATCAAGTCAAGTGCGGTGAGCTACCAAAATATCCACGGTGGATTTCTTGGCACGCTAGGGGTTAAAAGCTGTGCATAGTATACTGCAACTAATCTGAGAAGTTAATTTAAATAACACAAATAAATATAAAAAGGAAGCGAATTTCTGTAAAAAAAAAAATTTATGCTATAATCCAGCGGTTGCTAAACTGGGGGTAATTAGTAGTAATGAGGCCAATAAAAGTAAATATAATTGTAAAAATATGTAATCAATTGTGAAATAAAGACTATTAGTATGGCATGTATTGTTTTTTTCGATAATATTTTAAAGGCGATTGGGGAGGGGGGGGGAATTGATTGGATTCTAATCAGTTTCCCAGATAGGCCGCAGGGGTACCAAAACTGAAAAGGTTAGGAAGGCTGCTATATTCCGGAATAAACTCGTTATTATTATTATTAACATTATAATCGGTCAACACTAAGAAATTGTTTCTAACTAACAGATTTTAATGCGAAAATTAGTATGTTCTCTGCCAGAGGTAGGTAGGACAATAATCTCTGTTTATTGTTTAAATACACACCAAATGCTTCCTGTTCAAATATTCTCACACGTTCATTAAATAAATCATTTAATTATAATATAATGAATCCGGCTAACTGGGCTACAAGAAGATCTCAAGATTTCATTTTTATGAATGGGGAACTTGTGAAGTCTCGTCCATAATAATAATGATCAGTTATTGTTTATAATACTCGTGTTTCACAGTACACTAGTGAGTAACAAGTCATTTCGTGAAACTAATATCCTGTTCACAGACTTTATTATTAGATTATGTTTGCTCACATGTTCAATGTTCACGGTCATATCATTGGTATTGGGTTCAGTTAATCTCCTGAATTAACGTTTATGGCAGACTTGAAATAAATAAAATAATAATAAAGTCAATAATAATACATTTCAGAGCAATAAATTTGTTCATTCATTTGTTCAATAAATATAACATAGACAAACCTCACAAACAGAATAATATGGACTGACACAGCCATTTTCGTGGAAAAATCATCTCAATGGCCCTTTACAACTTTATTTTATTTTATTTACGCTATATAATTTATCACTTATACTTATAACAGCTAAGATTTCTATCTGGTGACTTACAACTAACTTATAACTTAGATTTACAAGACAGCTACTGGGACTTATTAGTGACTTGCATCTATGACTTATATCTAGTGAATTAATCTAGTATGCACCTATTGATGATCAAGTGGGACTCAATACAGAGAAGTCTAAGAATTATTATAGCGCCATTTTTGTGAAACTTAAACTCAAATGACACTATGAAAATCTATAACATTATTTAAAATTGTAATTAAATAACCCAAACATTATCAGCACTCATCACTAAAAAAATCGCAAGAAAACAAATGTCAAATGACTATTTTTTTCGTTAGAAAAATAAAAAAAATTATTATTATAATTCCATTCCATTAAAAAATCGTTCAATATTCATTTTTACATTATACATATTAACGTTGATTTCCTGGAATTGTATTGACCTACACATGCATAAGGAATTTATGTTTTAAAAAAACATCACTTTCATGGAATTCTTAAGAAATTCACTCGGTAACAGTCAATTAAAAAAATATATGTCCGAAATAACCTCGCTTTTTATGATAACATGAAACTAAAGTTACTACATGACATTATTAATGGATTAAAACTGACAAAATAATAGTAAATGTATTGAAGTATACTAATATAATAGTTAATTGGTCATTAGAATAGAAAATATGAACAAAAACCTGATTTGAATCACACATCTTTAACCACAAATCAAAACTGTTATATTACTAATATTATAGGAAAAATGCGCCAGTCTGTCAAAATTCAATGTTCGAGACATTTTTTATTAGAAATAATTCGAAATAGAAATTGTACAGTCTTTGTACAATGTTTAACAAAAAAACTAAATAACGGTTATGAAGTGTTTTTTTTAGTAAGACTGTAATTGGGAGCGGTTTGAACTTTTGTGCCGTATTCAAAGATAAAAAATATAATTAATAAAATATATAATATTAAATTTACACATGAGCTATGAAAATGTCAACCCCATCAATAAAATCAATTCTTTAAAAACTATGGTAAACAGTGTTATGCATTCTAAAAAGTTTCAGGAAATAATTTTTTGTATTTTATTTCTGTATTTATTGCAACTGTCTTGTGTATTTAATGTTAATTAGAAAGAACCTACATTTTCAAAATCATTCGCCAACCTTGAATCGAAAATCAACACCTGCGAAATTAAAAATATTATTTTTATTGTAATTTTAGTCATAGCCTTTTACAGCGCCCTTGAGGTGATTTTTCACAGAAACGACGACATACTAATTTCGGTTGTCTGCTGTAATCCTACGTAACATCTGGTCAAATAAACTCAAACTTGCAATTTGAATTCAAGAGTGGTTTTAAAAATTGGAACTGTTTGTGTGAAAAATATAAAATAAATACTTACCTATTAGGTAGGTACTACTAATCTATAATGTAATATTTTTAACAGAAAATTATTTAAAAAAAATTACGGCTTCCGTGGCCGAAGGAAAAGGCTCTTAGCAGAAAATCGCGGGTTCAAATCCCGGGGTTTGCAAGTAAATTTGATGTGATTAATCTATTTTATTTCACAATTTCCTTATTTAAAATAATATGTAGTATATCTATACTCCCAGTATCGCCCTCATGTAAGACCACCATTAAGATTTGAAAGGCTGCTTAAAATGGATGTTGTCGTGTTTGTTGACTAGATTTGAATAGCCTGGTACTTCCCCATCTCCTTCCCTCCCCCCTACCATCAGCCTCTTTATATACCGCAATTGGGGATGCCATAGATTCACTCTTTCTAAAATTAGTATAAAGTTTTTTAATATTAATTATTGATTATTTTCTAGCTTTGTAAAGCGCCGTTGAAGTGAAATCTCACATAAAAGAGATATAAAAATAATCCGCGTAATAATATTAAAAGATTTTCTTAAGCATGTGAAAGAAACCTGCCAAAAATTATAAATTGGATGGTTGAACTGGTGGAATGCGTAGATTAGTATGCGCAGGTAATTAACCCACCTATGCGCCGTCAAATAACAACAATTAACATTTACAACACTTTCGTTCTCCAATTCAAACAAAGCTATGCAATCGTTATCTCTTTCTATTGCTGTTAGTTTTTGTGGAGACATTTCACTAGGCTAATGGCGGTGCTTAATTAGTTTACCATTGATGATTATGGACTAATCTTTAATCAAATATTTTCTTAAACTTTTGAAAATACTAATTTTTTTGTTTTTAATAGCAAATTATTATTTTACATTAAAAAAAATATATTTGATGATAGTTCCATGATAACTCAACACAGTGACAATTCAACACACTTTTAAAAAGTGTTATAAAGTCATTAGAAACGATGAATTTTTTTTAACCTAACCTACTTAACCCAGTTAATAAAGTGTTTGTCACTTTGTTTCATCACTTTCCATGACTTTATATAACTTTTTAAAGATGTGATGAATTATCATTGTGATGATTTATCCGGTCACCGTTTTAAAATTTTTCTTTTCACGTTTTCATGTTTGCCTCTGTTAGTACTTCGATGTTTATATTATGATTTTCAGGAACAAAAAAGGTATTATTGATGTGATAGATGAAATAGGTAAGTTAAATGAAATTAATTGATTAATCAAAAAGTAGCGACATATTCCAAAACCAATGGTTTTTTCGTAAGGATAATATGTGTATACGTTAATTCCGATGAAGAAACCACTGGTTTTGAAACATGTCAATCGTTTTTATTAAATAGTTGTGTTTATAAATGTATTTATTAGATTGAAGAAGTGGTACGATCATTTACCGAAGAGTTTGCATGATACCAGTTTGTGCCATGACAGAGTTGTGTCCAGGTCTATTTTCTCTGCCTACTCCGGCAGAGAATGGCGTAATGATTATTTAGCTAGTTTTGAAAAGCAAATATATTTAAAACCTGAAAAGGGCATTACATTACACTTTCGTTTTCAAAATCAAACAAAGCTATGCAATTTTTATCTCTCTCTATTTTTGTTAGTTCTGTGGAGACATTCTCATTGCCCATCATATTTTTGTTAGTTCTATGGAGATATTCTCATTGCCCATCATATTTTTGTTAGTTCTGTGGAGACATTCTCATTTCCCATCATATTTTTGTTAGTTCTATGGAGATATTCTCATTGCCCATCATATTTTTGTTAGTTCTGTGGAGATATTCTCATTGCCCAACATATTTTTGTTAGTTCTGTGGAGAAATTCTCATTGCCCATCATATTTTGGTTAGTTCTATGGAGATATTCTCATTGCCCATCATATTTTTGTTAGTTCTATGGAGATATTCTCATTGCCCATCATATTTTTGTTAGTTCTATGGAGATATTCTCATTGCCCATCATATTTTGGTTAGTTCTATGGAGATATTCTCATTGCCCATCATATTTTTGTTAGTTCTATGGAGATATTCTCATTGCCCATCATATTTTTGTTAGTTCTGTGGAGACATTCTCATTTCCCATCATATTGCCCATCATATTTTTGTTAGTTCTGTGGAGACATTCTCATTTCCCATCATATTTTTGTTAGTTCTGTGGAGACATTCTCATTGCCCATCATATTTTTTTTCAAAAATTCATTTAAGCAGTTTGCATCTTAATTAATATTCAAATAATGCCCTTTGTTACCACTAAGTCACATAGGCCGCCTGTTGACATAATTATTGTGTATTCGAGACCTACTTCATTCACCAAGATACCTTTCAAATCTGCCTCAGCAATTCTACTCTCTACCGTACCGCTTTGTAGGCATTACCAGCACTGCGTCACTATACATAATTTATAAGTAAAAGTAATGAATTCACGTTACACAAGAGACAATAATGAATGAACCATCGATTAAGTGCTACATACTTCGAATTATTTAATTCTTCTTGAATGAATTATTTCGTAATCGTATTTAACATAATAGGGATACGAGAACCCTTTGTTTGAAATATTAACACTGAGTTTTTTTAAAGCTGTTTTATGTAGTTTTTATTTTTTTTTCTAAAACTTATACGCCATATTCTATTATTATCATTATTTAATGAGCGAGAAGCATTATACTGACGCACTCATATCTGATTTTACAACACGATTTAGCAGTAATTGAATTGTTCAGTCCATCTTGTGATATTTGTTAAATGGTGACCGAATAAATCATCACAATGATAATTCATCACATTTTTAAAACGTTATATAAAGTCATGGAAAGTGATGAAACAAAAACTTTATTAACTGGGTTAAGTAGGTTAGGTAAAGTTAGGTTAAAAAAAAATGTCATCGTTTCTAATGACTTTATATCACTTTTTAAAAGTAGGTTGAATTGTCACTGTGTTGAGTTATCATGGAAGCGCGAAGCATTGCGGGGTTCACTATTTTCATTGTCCAAAGAGTATTGTTGGCCACTTGGTTTTTATTTAAAGAGTTTGTGATACAAACCCGGAGTTATTAATTAATACCTATGCTTAAAAAATAATCATTGGCACTGAATTATCCATGTGCTACATTAAAACGAATATCTCATCTCTTTTATCTCCATAAACCATTATTTCGAGAGAGATAATAAAAACTTGAAAAAAAAGTAAATTAAAACTATTTTCTGTCAAAATAATATATTACAGGTTGGTGACTACTTTATCGCTTGTCTGAATTATTCTTAACACAATCAGTTACAATTTTGAAAGCGGCACTTGAATTCAAAGCAAATTTGATTTCATAGAACGTGAATAAATGAATGAACAGGAATAACGCACATCACAGACAACGAAAGTTAGTATGTTTGGTGATCTTTGGAAAGGTGTGAGTATGAAGTGTGTGTATTCATGCTTTTATACATACAAACTTTAATGGTGGCAGGGCATAAAGCTACCAATATTATAAATTAACAATTACACACGGACGGAATTACACACGGACAAAGTTTAACATGCAGAAAATTATTTTTGGGGTATTATGCCGTGTTTTGCTACCTCTTTCTTTAGTCAATGCTTTGGATTACTTTACCGTGTCCATCATCAGGGCAGATGTGTAATTAATCATAAAATTACATTCATTAATGCAATTCACTAGCCAAACAAAAAAATGTTTTTTTAAAAGGTTTTTAATTTTTTTTATCTTTTATGATAAAAATAAAGCAATGATAATAAAATTAGGTTAGATTTTTAAAAGTGTCAAATTCTAGAAGTTAATATGAAAATCAGTGTAATTCGACGTGTGAATTATGGCCATGTAACATTAGTTCGTAAAATTCACGCCTGTGTAATTTAGTCATGTAACCAAATCTGAGTTCCTACTCCTTAGTAAAATCAGGTTCTTCGATAAGAACCCTTCGATAGGATAGTTATTTTATGGTTTAAAACAGACCCAAATAAATATACTCCAACAAACAAAGGAGTTAAATAACGAGGATTATACATAAGTTTTCACTTGTCGTGAATTTGCATCGTTTACAAATATCATAGTGTAATCTAGTAGAATCTTGAAGTCATTCTTAGAACCGAATCGTTGTATGTAGATATGCAGCACGTAAATACTTAGAAACTAGACAAAATACAAAGCAAAACCGTCGCAAACTCATTTGTATTAACTTCTAACGAGTTGACTGTCGAACGTTACAAAACCATCACCAAGTAATTTCCATAATAACTCACGGAGTCGAAGTATTGGCCCATTCGCGAGTGAATTAATATCTCGGAGTCTCGGGCCCGAGCAGGACGGTTGTAGAACGGAGACCCTCTCCTCAGCGTCGCTTGTTCGCAGAGCGAGTCGCGGTGGGCGCCCGCTAGACAGGAGAATGAGACAAGACAGCGACCAGCTCACTGGCCAAGCGAGGTCGCAGTTGAGACGGCCAATGCGACCAATCTATGCTCTATTAGCAATTTTGACTATCAATAAAAAATCATCCAGCATTATTTATTTATTTATTAACCGACTTCGTCCAAATTACAAAATAATAACACGAATAAAGTAAAATGAAAAATACAGGATTAGACAAAGGTACATGAAAGCAAAGACATATGTTAGATATAATATAAGAAAATAAAGTGACAAGTCGAATCAAGTCAAGAATACGCCGTGGGTCAGGATCACAGGACACTTATAATATTCCGTCACTTGTTTAGCGACTGGCAAAAATCATTCAGACTTATCCCAAAAAAGTTAAGGTTTTGACTTGAGTTGACCAGTCTACACATTCTGGACAATGGTGAATAATATCCATAATTTGTCGAATGATGGTTGAGGAAGATCAGTTCATTATTTCTGAGTCTGTACGAGGGGATATTGAAAGGAATGAGTTGCAATAGAGTAAGTGAATCAATAATACCATTTATAATTTTGAAGAAGCAAATGAGGTCATTTCTTTCCCGATGGACTTCCAAAGGAGAGAGGTTTAGAGTTAGTTCAATTTCATCATATGAGTATTTGCCTTTTTTCTAAACCTAGCCTCCTAGCAATCCCTCTTAAGAACCGATGTTGAACAGATTCAATTATATCTTTACTATAGTGATTTATTTGTAAGGTATTACGGCGTGTTGCGTATCTTTTTCTTTAGCTATTTCCGTCATCAGGTGTATTATACGGTTCCATAATAACTCAACATAGTGACAATTCAATACACTTTAAAAAGTGATATAAAGTCATTAGAAACGATGAAAAATTTCATTTTTTTAACTTAACCTAACCTAACCTACTTAACCCAGTTAATAAAGTTTTTGTTTCATCACTTTCCATGACTTTATATAACTTTTTAAAGATGTGATGAATTATCACTATCTTGGTGATTGAATTAACTATTGCTAATTTATTAAGAATCTATTTTAATTATTCGCAATTCTGTTAAAAAAGGGGTTGCAGGACCTCAACGAATAAATTAATAGGTTTCCAAATAAACTTTTAGTACAATGCGAAGGTATTATCATGATGTCAGACCTTGTGTTTATAAAAATTCTAATATTTTCGCATTTCGTCACTGTACGAGTATATTATCGAGGCAAATTCAGGTGCATGAACACATGTTCCCATATATTCTGAATATACTAAAAGCTTATCAGGAAAGGGCCTTTAATCGCGTTTTTAACCGGATTCCAAATAATAAAAGATGTTAAAAAAATCTGCAATAATATTTTTTCTCCGTGTGGAAACTGTAATAATGTCCGAAAAGTTTGTTAAAGAAGGTGGTAGCGCAACAGGGCATGATAACCCAAAAATATACTACTGTATTCCCTTTGGCCGTGTAAATTTTAAATTATATTACATCGTTATGTTTACAATTAAGTGGTGAAACCATATGATCTTGACAGGTTTTAAGATTAACTCTAAAATATTATAAACTAGCGCGGAACCGTGAAAAGTCACCGTATATTATGATAAATTAAAGAGTTTGTGCAGTAAAAGTAAAAAAGTCTAAAAGTGTAAAAGTCTAAAACATGTATGATGCAGGGCCGGCCCTACGCGGGCACAATTGGAGCAGTCCGCTCCAGTCGCCGAATTATTAAGGCGCTATGGCAGCGTGAACGTCGGGATCACCAGTATGGCAGTGTAAAGTCGGGATCACCAGTATGGCAGGATAAATGTAATTTACGATGGCTGCCGGTATCGTAAATCTGTGTTCAAGGAATTCTGATGATTGAAAGATAAAGGTCTGCGATCTTTGTTGAATTTATTTGCGAGAATGAATTTACAAGTTAAGTGAACGCAGAGACGGTGGTAGTAGAGAGTGGTGGGTTGGTCGAAAGTTGAAACTAGAATGGCAGAGAGTTGCGTTCCCGTCCGCGCCTGGCTCTCCCGGGGCTTCAGACGGCGGAGTAATTATTTAGTGTTATCATATGTGGGACGAGTTAAAGTAGTCCCCATAGCGCCAAGGCGCTGAAATTACCTAGGTGACCGGATAAATCATCACAATGATAATTCATCACATAAAAAGTTTTATAAAGTCATGGAAAGTGATGAAACAAAAACTTTATTAACTAGGTTAAGTAGGTTAGGTTAAATTTTTTTTTTCATCGTTTCTAATGACTTTATATCACCTTTTAAAAGTGTGTTGAATTGTCACTGTGTTGATTTATCATGGAACCCAATACCTAACAGTCCTAACACATATTTTCATAAAAATGCAGTAGCAAAAATACACAATTCATCCGAATATTATTGATTACAGTGATCACCTACCTAGACGTTTATTGGTTTTATCAAGGGGCACCAAAATTACACCGGGCATTGTTTGGATCAGGGCCTGCCCTGGTATGATGTATTGTCAATTTTATTTTTAATGTAATGTTTTTGTTTCGTTGTTGTTGACAAATCGGAGAGACATCAGAAATTTATCTACCTAAAAACAATGTGAAAGTATCCGACAAAAAAATTAACATAAAGAATACATTTCAAAATAGAATCATTAATAAATTTAAAAAAAAATTTAGTTACTTAATTTATCGCGTACAAGATCATATTTTTGAAAAAGAAGTGTTCATTGAACGTGAATAATTTCACACAACCATCTAGAGCCAGTGAGACAATGGCATTCTTAATTTTGATAAATTGTGAGATTGAAGGTAGTGAGGAGGGGAAGGAGATGGGAAAGCAGAAGGTAGGGAAGTACCTGAATATTCAGATCTGGTCACGAAACACGGCTGTTGCAATTCTGAATGGTAGTCTTACACCTAGCAATGCTGTATCTTGAATGTGTATATATTATTTTAAATGTGTAATTTGTAAAAAAAAACAAATTAATCAAATAAAATTTACTTGCGCACGCCGTGATTTGTCGTGTTGAGTCGGGAGCACCTCTCAACCACGGAGGCCGTCAAACTACTAAAATTTCCCACATGACCTTTTATACTTAATTCTACCTCAAATTATATTGGTTCATAACCGTTTTATGGAAATAATAAATAAATTTATCCATGCGGCCACGGGTTTCGGAAACTACTCATTATATATTACTACGTTTTATACAGGGTGTATCGGCAAGTACTCGACAAACTTTAACAAGCTATTCCTTAATACATTTGGAGTAAAAAATGTTATGGGCGCTTTGCTGTCCGGTAACATTTTTTTTCCATTAAAAACAAAAAATAAATAAAAAATCCACACTCCGTCACTGTCATTTGCATTTTTTCTCGTGTTCAACAGCTGTTATTAGCAAATGTGTCAAAAAGTGTCCTCGCTCTTTCTTACACACTAAATAATAACAGTTAAAAATGAGACGAATGGTGCCGTGCCATTTCGTTGTGATTGTAAAAGCGCGCCAACGTAGGTACGTACGTACATTATTCAACGAAACTCTAACAAAATATTGCCAGATGGGTTTTCAAACTTTGACAAAGGATAAAACATTGGTGGCATGTGGTGAAAATATAAATAATTTTTTTATTAAAAAAAATGTTACCGGACAGCAAAGTGCCCATAACATTTTTTACTCCAAATGTGCTAAGGAATAGCTGGTTAAAGTTTGTCAGGTACGTGCCGATACACCCTGTATATGTAAACCTTTCGGAAGAAATTTTCTATATGTTAGTGAAAACCCTATATCAATCCGTTGCGTAGCTTAGCGCACAAACAGAGCAACCACTTTGTTTTATACCATTTAGAGATCATTTACGTGATGACGGGGCAAGTTAGAACAAGTTAAATAATTTATATGTAATTGAAAAAAATATTATTACATAAGAATATTTTTTAATGTCAGAATAATAATACCGCCTTTCATGGGAAGCGAACAGACCACATTACTCAGGTCATCTGAATCATTATGTTTATATAAACAAATGTGTAAATATAAAATGTTTATTATTTCGACTTTTGTAAAAAAAACAACGAACTTTCAATATAATGTAATAGTATTACATAACAAAACATAATTTAATTTTCATTTTTTCATTCTAAGGCGTGTTAAATTACTGCATTACTTGATTCAACGTGCATTATAATACAAATAAATAACGGTTCGCGTACACCGTCAGAAAACAACGCCAATATTTTCGCAATGATTTATTATTTATGAATTTGGAATTTGCAAAAATGTTTTTCCTCCGATATACTGTGACCAAATGCTTTTAAAATAGATTATGGGCCAACGCTCCCAAATGACCGTACCTTGGCGAATTGAATTCTCAGTTTGATTCCTGAGGCACTGCAAATATTTGGTAACCATATCGTCATAATATTATTTGGAAGTGCCGGCGACTGTTACTAAAAGAAATGTTCCGCGCGATATACATATCGATTTTTTGCTGATAATTGGTATAAACTTGCGAGCGGCGTGCGGCGGTCGTTTAATATTACGTCTAGGTATTCATGCGTTGTGTAAAGCTGGATATACACGACAGAGCCAAAACTCGGTTTGATTCAATTGATTTGAATACAAGATCCATCGAGCCGAGCCACAGAGCCTTGGCTCAGATTGGCCGTATGTTGCAAATTGCCGATGCTCTGTGTCAATCACATTTGGTGTGCTACCCATTGACTAAATTATCATCAATGGTGCTACCACATAACATAATTTAATGATAAGTGGGAAAAAGGCAAATATAGCGGTATGCCATTTCATTACATTTTGTCTCATCTCTCACCAAACACATTATTTTACCAAACCAAATAAAGAAATCAAACTTATTCCATTTACAGGTAACATGAAAAGTTTAAAGGTGTTCTAGCGAGAAATCTCATATAGGCAAAGACCACAGATAATGATTTTGTGGCCAGGGTCGACCCTATACAGGCGCAATTGGAGCAGTCTGCTCCAAGCACCGACTTGCCAAGGCGAGATGGACGCAAGGCGCCGATAATACATAACAACTGACACAGCGTTCTTGAGGTTTTTACTAACGCCAGGCGCCGTTTGGCTCAGGGTCAAATCCATATTTCAGAGTCTTAGTGTACGAACACAAAGAACGCGTGTTTCGGCTTTCAGATTAGCCGGCGAGTAAGCGGCCGACTGGCGCAGGCGCGCCGACAAGAATGTTTGTATCTAAACGTGTGAGAACGCACATAGTGAAGGCAGGTTCAGATTTATGTCCGCGCGATGGCGCGCCGAGAAGCTTTACCGGAATGAATTCTTAATTCCTACTCGCCGGTGCGGCCGGTTAGTGAAGCTTGTTTTGGAAGCTAGTGTCAAAACATAAATAAACAAGTCCTGTCAAAATGAGCGACTTACTAATTGCTGCTGTTTTTAACAAATCGCCGATTTGGGATAAAAGAAGTTTACATAGCAACAGAAATGTTGTCGACAAGGATGTTGTCAGTAAGGATATGAATGAAAACGGTACGAACAAAAGTACGAACTAAGAAAATTTCATAATAACCTCAAATGTCACGAGTGAAATAAGGTATATCAAAATCTTTCATTAATAAATAAAATTCAAAAATTCACCATGACTTTTTCTACTACCATTAATTGGATGAATACCAATTGTTTTATTTCTTAATTTCAAGAAAGAATTCTACAAAAGTAAAAAATCTTCTTCCGACGAGCTTGACATTTTGTTAAAACTGACAGCCGCTATCAGGCAACCGCGCAAATGGCGCGGATTTAACCGGCGTTCTATGTGTCCACAACTCGGCGCCTATCTTCTACGGCGGACTCAGGCACTGAGTGCTGGTAATCTGAAAGCCGAAACACGCGTTCTTTGTGTTCGTACACTTAGATAGGAATCATCAATCTGAATTTTAAATAAATAACATTATTAAATTTCCGTAAATAGTTATAATATTTAACGAAAGGAAGAAAGGTTTTGAAAATTAAAGGAAAGAAGATTCAATTCGTATTTAACATTAAAATTAAATTATCGAGATCAATTCGAAAATATCAGGTAATATGCCAAATCGTAAAACCGGTCCTGATAATATTGGGGTATTCTGTAACTTGTTGGCAGCGGTTGTCCTGAAGTTGCCCGCGATTTTTTTCTCATAACTCGATCAATTACCGTCGGATTGACCCGATCTTTATCTCTGCCATTAGTAAGCTTATGTATGACACACAAGACGTCGAACTTGTGGAAAGCATATTTTAAATACTGTGTCATTGCCAATGCTACCAAGACCCCGCGTGCCATACTCCTGCGTCATACAAATACACCACCCCCAAACACCCCGCTGATTCTTATTCAATTATCTGACTGTGGATAGAGTGAAGAAAATGTGAGAAAATTAAGTAACGATGAAACTGTATTGTTTGTTTGTTTTTTCTTGTTGTTTTAATGTGAATTCCGCACAAGAGTTCCCACTGTTCGGAGCCAGCGGGAAGCGACGGAGATGGGTGTGAGGAAGGTTGGACAGTATCTACTTGGATATACAGGGTGTCCGGGGGGTAAAGTGCACTAATTTCGGGAGGTGATTCTACATGATGGTAGAAGTAAAAAAGAAACATAATTTTTTTTCGCATTTCCAATTTTTTTTCCAATAATATATTTTTTTTCCATACAAGAGTATTTATTTTCCCATACAAACAATTCAACGTTTTTTACCTAAAAACTTCCTTAAAACGTTGGTATTTCGAAAAAAGTTGGTTATATTTTTTACTTCTACTATCATGTAAAATCACCCCAAGAAGTTAACACACTTTACCCCCGGACACCCTGTATTTCTTATATATCTTTCCAAGGACTATTTTATGTCAGTTTCTATTTTACGTTTCAATAAGTAAAGTTTTCATATACACCGGTTAATCAACTGAGAAAAATTTCACCGCGTTTTTTAGTAATGCTGATAATGTTTGCGTTCTTTGATTATAATTTCAAGTAATGTTATAGATTTTTATAATGTCATTTTAGGTGAAGTTTCATGTGGAATCACCCCTCGAAATTGGTGTACTTTACCCCCGGACACCCTTTATAGATATAGCCACCAAGCACGACTAAAGTCATTTTAAACAATGTTTCGATTCTGTACTGGCCTTTCATTATTTGTGTATCAAAGAAAAGCGCCCGCAAAAGATTAATTAATTAACTTGTTATTTACATGGGCTTTTATACGATTTTTAAATAGAGAAATTTTTTGGCAAAGTGAAATCGCGTTGGACATGAGAACATTGATAGTAAACATGGAAAGATGCCGAACCGAAAAAGGAGTAACGTAAAAAAGTAAGGAATTTGTAGTTTTGGATCGAATTAAAAAAAAAAGCTTTATAGTAGTGTCTTCAGTTCTCACGACTGTAAGAATTAATAGAATTTTATATTTCGGAAACAAAATTTTATTTCTCTCTTAACCGAGTTATCAAATACCCTATTGAATTTAAAACGTTTTTCTGACTAAATAAAAAATTCCAGAAGTTCAGTGTCTGGAAAGCAATCTGATAAACAATGAATTATATAAGATATAATGACGTTTCGAAGTTCGAGTTTAGACAGTTTGAACAGTTTGTTGTAAAGCACGTTTAAATGTAAGTTAATACTCAGCAAACTTCAATATTTAATATTTGGCCTGCCCTTTCTTCCCCGCGTGTGCTCTTGCATATTATAACATATTATTATGTACATATATGATGCACTTACTCAGAGGCTCGGAGGGTATCAACTATCAGTTGGCTGAAGTCACCCGTCCGCGTCGGTAGTGGGTACGTTCTGCAATCACGTGTTATCGTTGCAACTGGTTCCGCGAATGTTGCAGGTTTCGAGAGTTTCACTTCCTGATCAAAACAGAATATCTAAACTTTATTCCAAATTTATCTTGACTTTGTTTAAACCGTACACATCGCCATCGGTCATGTTCCAGCAAGTTCTTTATTAAAAGGTAACCTCTTCTTCTTCATAAGTCTTTAAGTGTCGCCCTCGCGAGATAGGCTTCCCTCAAATGTCTGCATCAAACAAATAACCGACATTCGTCAATTTAAATCATCACTAAAAACATTTCTCTTAAACAAATTTCACTACACCTTTAATGAATACCTTAAATAAATTAAATACCTCTATTTTTTATATACATACATTTGTTAACATGTAATTGTTGGGTTGTTTATTTATTTATTTATACTGGGTTTTTACAGACGATCTACGAACTTTACGTGAGAACAATCCAGTTATAAAAACTCAGTTAACATACAAATACACATTTGTTTATTTGTTACAATATATGATCAAATATTTCAAGACCCCTCTTCCATAGAAGCATTAGCTTGTGGCTGGAAATGACAAAGACACAATACAAAGACACATTAATTTTCATATACCTAAATAAAGATTGAAATATAAAACAAATAAAAATGAAATATTCAAAATTAAAAATATATATGAAACACAAATATTATAGGAAAGTAAGAGACGCAAGTAATACATAATAAAATCAGTGCAACATATTATTTAACAATAGCAATTTTTTTTTCTGAATCCATAAAAATTATCATTAAAATTATCTACTTCAGCACACTCAATCTTATTATACAGTCGACACATTTGGGTGAGAGGGCTAAAATAGGCGATATTATTTTTGAAAATATTAAGGTGAAAAATGCTATGGTGTCTTAAACAATATGTAATATTATGTGTATTTCTTGGGTTAGCTGGAAGAAATAGGATGTAACCTATAATCTATACCATTTGTACTATTAAAAATATTTTTTTGAATTTGAATTAGTTTTGTGATTCGTCATTCTTCAATAACTGCAGAAGTAATCTGCTGTGTTTCTATTTGCCCTTGTTTTACTGTGCATATTTCTTCATAATCCTTCTGGCGTCAACTTTGAAGATAAGCCTCCCTCAAATGACCTCAGTTTAGTTACATAAACCCAACAAAAAAATCATTAACAGTCTATTGCAGAATATAATTTGCTGACCACGATATACTCTGTACGCGTTTTTCGCATGTTTTATTTTGTCGTTTATCTTCCGTCCACCTGATATTATAACATCCTGGTTATATTGCAATCTGCGATAACATCCTGAAGTAGTACATCCTGACTAAGCAAAATGTGGACTACTTAGAGTGATATAGAAGTGCGACAGATGCGTTGAATTTCACCAGAACACAATGTTCGTTGCTATCAAAATATTAACAACGTGGAGCACTTCGTTGTTGATGACATCATTGGCATTGGCTTAATTGATTTTGCAAATATAGGTAAGTATTAATAATCCTATGATATTCATTATGACCAGTTGGATGACTTCACTTGGTTTGTCTGGAATATTCTGACTAAAATGTCAAGCGATTTGTTGATGCTAAGAAATGATACATTTTTATAAGTGGCTTCTTTATTTTTATAAGTAGGTAACTTATTTATTTTTATAAGTGACTTTTTTTATCATTTCTGTGCTAAGGTAGTTTCGGGAGTTTGAAAAAATCTTCGTATGGAAGAACGGCCAAAACCAGAGATCCCATTGAAGAGAAAGTCAACAATTATTTTCATCATTTTTTTTTAAATAAATACATTTGTGTTGTTCAAACGTTCCGTGTAATATATATTATACAAAAAGTCCAGTTCAACTGCTAGATAACAGCTTGTCAATGGGTTCAACGACAATTTAAATATTTTAATCTAGATTCAGTACAATCGTTTTTTTTTTAATTAGAAAAAATTGATACAGAATTCATTTAAAAAAATATATTATAAAAATACAAAAAAAATCAACCCGTTGAGAACAAACTTTTTTTACTGTAATAGATCTATTTTAAAATGTCTTAAAATTTAAGCAAAATAAATTTAGTTTGATTGATTATTGAATCATCGTATTCAGGAACTCCGATCTGGTAAGACCGACATTTATTTTGTATATTAATTACTGTAACATCATTTTATCGATTTCACAGAAATGAGTAAATAATAAATAATAATTAACACCAAATTGTGACCAACAACGAGTCCCGCGAGTTTCCGCTATCAAGATTTACATTCATTCCCGAAAAAAAAGAAATTAAAATGGATAAATTCTAGTTATTGTTCTATTGTTCTATTTTATGCTACTGATTACTGTTTGTAATCAGTAGCTGATGTTTTACTAATATTGTTTAATACTCAGTTTACCGTTATAACTTGCTTTAAAAAAATATAATTTTCGATAACTAATAAAGTATATTCTGTTCTTAATATCCATGTAAAAGCCAGGCTTAGCGTAAAACCAAATAAATAAAAATGTATATTAAAAGATAACAAGATAAGATTAACAAAAACAAATTCTTTTCAAACAACTATTTTTCAGCGTGCTATGAAAATTAGTTCACACTTTTATATTAAATTTAGTAACGTTTTTGTTTGTTGTAATTGTAAGTCCATAATTTGCAGTAAATCTTGTGTTATACAACGAGCATGCACCACTATATTTCAGATTTAAACGTGTGCTGACTCACAATAATTATAAGCAACAATATGGCACGAACAGATAATAAAAAAATAGAGCTATGTAACAATGATTTAGGTATATCGTGTATATGTTTGTATTCATTATTACTCCGATTGTCTTATGATTCTTGATAACTTAAAAATTAATATATATATTTTTTTAAATTATCTTTATTTTAAAATATTATTTGATAATGTGGGCCTCACTGGGTGCTTTACTCTTGCTGAGGCCGCCATTGTACAATTTTATAAAATGTGATAGATAAATAAAATAAAATTTTAAGAAATTTTAACGAAAATTTGAAAGAGAAAAATATACGGTCACATCTAGGACTTGAACCCAGGCCTCTCGTCTTGCATTTAGTTCTAGTTGAATCTTGCCATCACACATAAAGATAGCAGTCAATATAAATGTGCGGTGAGAAAATGAAGATAATATTTGTAGTTCTTATTCGAAGTATGAAACAGTTATATATGACCGAAGGACAAAGGTTCCCATTAGTTTAGTTGGTAGAGTGGCGCCCCGGCAAGACGAGGAACCTGGGTTCATGTCCGGGAAATTTTCGTTTAAGAATCGCTAATGTTGTCTTCAAAAATTAAATATTACATTTTGAGGTTTTATGCATCAGGTTATTCTAAAATAAATAATAAATTGTTATGACAATGATGCTTTTGCACATAGATGTATAACTCTACGTGTAGTGATTGTAATATACTTCTAAACATGTAACCACATAGCTTACTTTTGCAGGCAATGTATAAAAGTGAGATTAGTGTTAATAAGATCTGTGTTTTTTTGTTATTATGCTTGCGGCGTGTTCGGTCATAACAAGAAATCTTTCAGAACGCAGCAAATTGAAGCGAGACGTGCGGCAGAATTAGCTAGGATATAATCAGTCATTTGAAATGGCCGTGAATATAGGAATGCTGGGTACCATGAGGGCCTACTTGTGCTACTTATTTGATTACCTATAGCCCACAGAATTATTCGTTGGCAACAGGTTGTTCAAATAAATCATATTATGTCTACCTACACGCTATGTTGCAAATAACATACCGTCGCGTCGTGGGGTTTTTAAATACAACGATTAGAGTATTAGGTGCCTAGCTCACATTGAATTGCTCGTGCACTACTATCGTGAATGATAATTAAATATGTATTTTGTACATCCCCAAGGCCTGCCTATGTCAAGGCACGCTTCTTCTTCTGGTGTATCCGCCTCTGAGGTCGCCTCTGTCCACGATCTGTCCCAATTGATCAACCACCCACTTTCACCTCGATCACAAGAGCATGTGATGTAAAGCCATAAATAAACGCGTCAGTTGTTAGCTGAGGCCGATATGTTATAGGTAACAGGCAGCTGGCCCTAAAAGGCTTCCTTCCCGAGAAGACCTTTAAGGTTCAACTTTGTAAAAACTGCGGGTCTAAGTTTCCAAACGAGGTGTTAAATTTATGACTAGGTGGTAAATGCTAAATCGCTTGTTAAATCGAGCAAAGACTCGCGGGTCCAGCGGCAATCGGAGGTAATGAATGTGAAATGTGAACCTATGTAACCACCGTCTTCCATATTTGTACTACTACAGCCCTGCTCGCAATGGGACATAACAGGATTGAGACCTCTTTTCTCTCTACGACTGACCCCGATAATTTCACAGAACGTTAATGGCATAGACTATTTCCATAGACTATTTCCATTTCCATTAGACTATTTCCTAACATAGACTATTTCCTTTGTTTCACGAATATAACGTTGATTTGCATGAATCTGTTGAGCTTGATGGTATCTACTTTGTACTATCTGCGAATGTGAAACATTTGTTCAACGAACCCTTCAATTTCAAGAATGAAAATAAAATATGATAGTTATAATAACCTACCAAAAGCCGTAAAGGAAACCGAATGTCTTGGTACATTTCGTAGGAAATGTGTTATATATAGATATTTAAAAAATATGATATGTATATGAAGGTACTTACCAATATCACTGTAGTCACCTTAAACCAATTTAACGTTCTCTTTTTTATTTTATTTTAATAATGTTTCACTTTTTTTCAAAAGAATGTAACCATACTCGGGTACCTCGTTCTAAGGTACCTGTATTTATTAAACAGTAATTATTTATAAATATAATATTTCAAATTTATGAAAAAAATATATTAAAAAAAAATTCAAAAGCAAATAAATCAAACGTTACAATTTGCAATGTTAATCAATGTGTCAATGGAAACGTAAATGGTAGCAGAAGACATGACCACCATCAAGTGAATCAGATACTTGAGTCGGGCCATGTCAAGAGTCAGAATAATAGAAGAGTATGTATAAGACGATGTATGAATGTGAATGAAGAATCGTAGGTGTCTTGACTTTCAGACCCTACTTCTGAGCGGAATTTAATCACTTAGGCCGAAGCCCAAAGCATAACCTGAAAAACGAGACACGAACCACGCACCTACACTGCATTCTCACCAACACCTACCCGGCTATATTAAACAGCCGCGCCATTGTGTAACACTGGAATACCTTCCGAAACAGGAACTAATCGAAACCCAAACGCTTTAATATCAAAACGAACAAAAGAATCGGTCAAAAATAATGAAAGAATAATAAATAAGCAAATCCAATAACAGTTTAACAATTTGATTAACGATACACGTTAATCGCCGCGATATAATGTAATTGATCGATTGCCATTATTATTGCTTGATGTTGAATTAAAACAAGTATGTTCCAGCGTGTGCATTTTTCATGTATCACGGCCACTAGGTTGGGCTGTCATGTAAGATGGTTTTTTGTTGTTATTTTCTTGAGACATTGTTCTCTCAGGGTTTTAAAAAATTGGGTAGACTAGAGCTTAACCTCATTTTAAATTATCTGATTCAATAGTAAACTGTTCTGTTATTATTGTCTTTTTATTAGTATTAATCCATTAATACGTTTACAGAGTTACAATTTAAGTCTGCAACAAGTCTACAGTCGTGGTGTTTGAAATAGAGAGTACGAAACAGTGTGCAATATAGTTGTGAATGATGAATAAGCAGGTGGATGAGTTTGTATATTTGGTAAGTATGTTCACGAGAGATGGGAAGACTGATAGAGGTATTAACATAAGGGTAAATGTAGTAAGCTCCATTAACAGAAGACTGAACGCAATTGGCACTAAAAAAAATTGTCATTTATCAGCTTTTGTGTTGGGATAGGGGGTAATCAAATATAGATTTATTTGGTTTTACGCCCAGCCGGGCTTTTACATAGATTTTAAGAATAGAATATACTAATCGAAAATTTTACAAAAAAAATTAAAGCATGATATAACTGTAAACTGAATATGAAACAATATTAGTAAAAAATGTAACAGTAACATAAAATAATATAGAAACAAGAACAATACTACAAATAAAAAATTCACTAGTTAAATTATTAGCTCATAAAAGTTTATACGAACAAAGGCATAATGTTCCATACCTTTATCAGAATCTTAAAATTTTCTCAGTAAGATCAATTCTGTGGTATAAAATTATATTTCAGCATATGAATAGCCCTATATACATAAATAGACTGGACCACACTTACAATACTCGTTTTACGTTAAATGAAGGACTAATTGTACCTAATCATTTAAACAAATATGGACAAAGAACACTGGACTACATGATACCTAGATGCTTAAATATGTTACCTGCTGAAATAAAAAAAGTACAAATGTAAAAACAAATATTATGTTGAAAAATTGGCTCGCTGAAAGAAATAGTTTGTATTAGAGTCTAATACAAACTATAGGTAGATACTATCACTGTTGTGTATATGTTTTTATATTTTTAAAACAAATTGTTATTTTTATTGTTATCACTGTTGTCATAAAGTAAAGTAAGTTTTTATCTTTTTTAAATATTTTTTATGTGAAAAGTTGCCATCGACAAACTACTGAAAAGTAGTTTATTGGAACTTTTCTATTTTTTTCTGTATTTTTACTTTATTATTTACTGTAATATGTATTTTTTTGTCTTGCTTTCTTTAAATAAAAAAAAAGACAAATCATTAAAACTACATTACCAACGCTACTATGATTTGTAGGATTCAACAAAGTACTGGTATAGATTTCGCTTAGTTCTATAAATGGAGTCAATAAAAATATCAATACCTAGTACCTTTTAACTTGTTGCCCAGATCATGTATCCTATTGGTTAGTCTTGATAGTTCGATGTGTATGTATTGCAGAAGTATGTTACATTTTGTATAGTGTTCCTAGTCGTGACATGAAATTTTATAGAGGCAACGATTGTAGGACTGTCAATTAAGTTGTTAATGACTCTGTATCAATATTGTCATGTTATTCATTACCCAAGACGTTATAGTTATTATATGTTATAAATCTAGTTTTATCAGTAAATAATAATTAAAAGTAATATGAAATTTTGGTCATTGTACACGATCAAAAGTAGAGTGGAATATATTTCACATTATCAGCATCTGAACCACGGCTTTTGACATAGGTATCCAATTTCGATAAAAAAGTTTTTGACGACTGAACCTACGCGTATTTCGGCCATGAGCGAAAATAATTCATTGTGTGTTAATGTTTCTTCCCAGACTTGTTGCGCAGTTGTCCTTGACGGACTTGTTGCGCAGTTGTCATCGAGGACTTGTTGCGAAGTTGTCCTCGAGGACTTGTTGCGCAGTTGTCCTTGGGGCTCGTCCCAGACGCGATTCGAGCCCACCTCGTAGTCTACGTGATAACTTCCAAACGCTTAGTTTTGATGAAACAATAAATTTAAGTAGTTTTGAATACACTGAAGTCACATTAAGCCTGTATAAGCGCGCTATACTATCGCTGCTTAACCTATTTCAGAATATTTTTTTATGTCATCAAATATGCTTTGTGTGAAGTTTGAAATATTCCTGTTCTACTAAAAACCTCCAAAAAGTGAAATCCATGAAATAATCTCATGAAACAGATGTTTCCGTCTGGATGTTATACGTCACGAGCTATGGAGCTTTGGAAAATCAACTTTAGTTTTTTTTTTGTTTTTGCAAATACCCCATTATTCGTCAATGTATTCAAAACAAAAAAAGGTACCACGTACCTACTTTTGGGCGATAGGATGTCGGATAGTAACCTTCCCAGTTGGACAGTCAAAGTCAATCTGTAATTTATTTTTTAGTATCTAATAAATAAAAAGAAGTCTCGTAAATCTTATCTCACACGTATGTATTATTAACTCTTCGAGCATCGGAAGGGCATTACTAGCCACACATATCATATGCCATTAAAGCCACGGAAGGGCAAAATATATATACATATACCCCGGTAAGAACCGGGGCGTCTATTAATTATGAAAGTATTTCATATATTTTTACTCTACAATGGCGGGATATGTGATTTTTTATCCATGGGAAAGATAAATAATTATTATTTTTCCGAAATTTTCAAAAATTATGATCATTTCAAGTCAAAATGTTTTTTTCGTTAACATCTTCATATTTGACATTGTGTTTCAAAATTGTATTATTTAGAAATGTCATTGATTTTAAATTGAAATATCTGAAACATAATTTTATTTACCATCTAAAATTTATTTACACGACAACTTTATGTATATACAGAGCAATTTAAAAATAATTCGGCAATAATTAAAGCATTCCGAAGAATTTCCTCGAGACATTTCAGCGTCGCCTGCATGTCCCAACGCAGGTAAAAATATTTAAAAGGTTGTAGGGTTGATGCATCGTTTAAAATTATATCACGATTTATTTAAATGAAAAATTCTCACTATAATTATTATCTGCCTAGCTAAGCGTTCCTCTCCAATGAGTAGTTATGAATAAGAATCAGAATCTTGGTTATGCGCATTAATATATTATACTTTCACGTCATATCGTTGTCCGTTGAAATATCATAACCTGAGAAGAATGCCTCTATTGTCTTCATTAGATTTCCCATAATGAGTTTTTCGCAACCAGTATCTATCTATGTGGCATATAGTATATGTATATATATATACGTTATGTTATCCACCACGGTTCCATGATAACTCAACACAGTGACAATTAAACACAACTTTAAAAAGTGATATAAAGTCATTAGAAACGATGAAAAAAGTAAAATTTAAACCTAACCTAACCTACTTGACCCAGTTAATAAAGTTTTTGTTTCATCACTTTCCGTGACTTTATATAACTTTTTTAAAATGTGATGAATTATCATTTTGATGATTTATCCGGTCACCATCCACCACATATTATTCTAGACATATTTGCCACCAAAATTAATTCGATAAGTTACTTCTAGAATAGTCAGGTAGGTTCTTCGCAATCTTCCTCCTCCCCATCTCCGTTTATTTCAACATCATGAGATACCCCTATACCTACTTGTTTATTCAGATTTGGTCACTAAACATGGATGTAGACATTTGGAGCACCGATTGGATTCTGACTGGTGGTCTAGGTCCAATGCAGGGTATGTTGTGATGCTGAAGGAACTGGGTATGGAAATGAGATGAGAAATATAAAATTTTTATAGTGTTTAACCCATCAGATCTGGTCACTAAATAGGTACTGCTAAAGACATTTCGAGCCACATTTCGATTCGGGTGAATTATGATCTCGCACAAGAGGCGAAATATTCAATTCAAAAAGAAATTAATTTAGAACTTTATTTGATTTTATTTATTAATGTAAACAACGGGCAGGGGTTAACATTAAAAATATAAATAAATAACAACATATCCAGTAAAGGTGTACATCGATCTGTAAACATAAAAAAAATATGTGAAAAAATAATAACGAGAACAAAAACAATAGACAATAAAGTTTGAGTGAAGTGAAGTCAAGTTATAACAAGAGATTTCCGAAATTTTGTGAAGTTCTGGTGTAGAGGTTATCGCGCATTTATCTGAATCTTGCTGCTATAGTGGATGCTGTATAGTCGGAAAATTTGCACAACAGGCTTGAAGAAGATTGAGTTGGTCCTTTCTAAAGGAATATGCAAAGTTTTGCTGTGTCTTAGTAGAGTTTCTATTGATTTTAGTTGTGGCCTAGAGGAGATATTCTACATGATAATTTATTGTTTTAAAGATATTATTGTATTGCCACAATGCTCTGTAATCGATGAGAGATTGATATTAATTACGTTGTTTATTTAATTCATCTTTAAATTAAATAATCAGCTAATCATGTGTAACATAAAATATATTATGGATCTCATTTGATGAATCGAAATTAAATGAATTGTTTGTTTGTGTGTTGCAGAATAATATTCCGATGGCATTTGGCGCGGTGAAATATTTGCTGAGAAGGGGGCGCCATGTCCGAAGGGGACAATCAATCCCGCCATCCTCCCATCAGAGATGCCACCACACTTAAAAGTGAGTCAATGCTGCTCAACAGATGTCGTTAGAATATCTCTGTACAGTATGGATTTAATACCCGAATGGTTACGAAGATAGCCGATGTTGACCGAGCTACAGGCGAGCATCTTCAGTAAGCGATCTTCCCGTTTCAGAATAACTTCCTATCGAACGGACTGTGTCCAATTATATATTCATTGTAATTACGTTACTATAATAAACATACTCGTAATCTCAGACGAACCGAAGTACTATTAAAATCTCTCGATCATCTTAAGTGTATTGCTAATAGAAGGAAATTAACAGTACACCACACTAACTAACAAACAAATTAACTGACAGAACTTTTACGACAGATGGAACGCTATGTCAGATTTAATTTTTGATAGCCGAGTGGTCCAAAGTGTTGTGTTTCCCCTGCCCAGCTAATGGGTGTTTTATACCATGCTTTTTCACACCGGTATCCCCATACGGAAACTATACATATAGGGGCTTATACGAAAAATCTTTGCTTTAGACGACTATTATTTTCATGCTTACGATTTCAAACAGATGTTTGCGATTAGGAAAAAATATATAGTTTAGGACGGTACTAAATCGTAAAAAATGGCAATATCAACAAAACATAAAAAAACCATAATAATTTATTTGCCTTTGCCGCTGCCGTCAGCAGATCATCAAAAATTCACACGAAATTCACAATATCGAATAAGGTGTAAACACTTACAGGGATTTATTTTTGCGGTATGATGCCATGTTGCGCTACCTCCTTCCTTAGCCAACGTTTCAGTTACGTAAACAATAACAGACAAACATATCTTTTCAATCTCGAATCGATGAGAAAAGACGACTCGTATAGAAACTGGACAAAAAAGCAAGGTTTAAAACGCCTAAAAAGTCCTCCATTATTGTTGAAAAACTATTTTACGTTTATTATTTTGGACTTCCAAAAATGAGCGGAATTCAAATATTGTCATGTTATTCGTATGTTGGAAATATTTCCGTTTCATTTGAAGATGTAAAAACCTTCATGAAATAATTATAATAACAATTTTAAAATGTCATGCTACTCAGTATGTAAGTTCTACGCATTGTGGTAGATTTATTTAATAATTTATTTCTTTAATTCAATTTGTACAATCTTTTTATTATATTACAGATTGCGTCGTTTGTAATTGCAAATACCTTGTAAGTGCGTTATAAGACTACAACTGCATTCAGGAAGTAAGTGGATCTCCCCACAGCTCTTTCACAGCCAGTTTTCATTACTAAGAAATTGTACAGTCTTTATACAATGTGAAACTAATGATTGGGAAGTGTTTTTTTTTTTTAAATATTAGTATGGTTGTTAAAATGCAGCATGCACACAAGTTCAATGCCACTGCGTACATAACACTAACTTACGCAACATTATAGCAAATTCCTCCATAGGTTGTATTAGCTCATAAACTTGCTGCCGACCTCGACATACGATGTTTTGACTTACGGCCTTATGTCATCCGCGGTTATTGATATTGCCTGCAACACGGTCGTGCGGTGTTCCCGACTGACGACTTACGACCCGTCTGTTATCCCGTTTGTTAGAGCAAAACGGTTCAACTCGAGATGACCTCGTCAGTCCGAGGAAGCACCTCAACAGCGACAAAATCTTAACACTTGTGGTGCATTTATGTGATGGACGCGTGAAGTGGATTGGTAAAGCTTTATGGAATATTATGACGTATTCTCTAGTGGATGGAACAATATGACAGGGATATCCCAGGAAGTCATGGCACAAAAAACAAGAGAAAGTGACGGGAGAGGGTATTTTATATTTTAATACTCTTGTCCTTCCCCTGCGGGAAATTGCTTTTTTTGTTTCTTAATTGAGATCTTGCCTAGAATAATAAGTGTTTTAAGTTAAAAGTGGTGAAGAAATGCAATTCAATTTTAATACATGACAAGAATTGATGCTGAATTATTGGAAAAATATTGTGTATTTCACAAAATGTTTTTTTTTCTCACTCTACTTCACCCAATAGAGCCTTATAGTAAACAAAACGTCATTGAGGTATGCCGATCTAACATAAATTCACACATGTCATTGAGGTATTTGAACATATCAGCAAATAACAATATGAATATGTCAAACTATTTACGTTGAAGATATTGCCGTAAGATCAACTTACAACATTATTCCATAAAACTGTCCCGATGAGTAAAAAGCAGCCTTAATAATTATTATTCTGTGTACTACTTCAGCTTCTTGGTTTTGATGTCATTCCAGATTAAAACATAAAAGGTTCGTTTTCTCCCTTTATTCACATGAATGATAAAACCATGCTCCGTGACTTTGACAAACATCATGCACTACAGCAAACCAATATCTTTCAAAGGCTGCCACAGACCTACGTATTTATTCATTGTCATTATCCCTACCTTAAAAAATGCATTGTAACATACCCAAAATTATTCCAATAATAACTTATTATTGATAGTTTTGTTGGTTGCAACATTATTCCGGGCCTGGGATCAGATATTTGGTAAAATTAGTTCATATTGAACATCACCATATTTAACAGTACTGTTTTGCTTTTCGGGCCTACTGAAGCAATAAACTGACAGAAGAGCATTGTTGGCGTGTTTGTATGCCCAAAATAAGGACCAATTTATTCTTTCTTTAGAAAGATCTATTTCATTGGCCGAGGAGTCAAAATGTTTTCAAAATAGTCGATAGTCGATATAAGTTATAATTAGTGAACTACCTACTGCAAATCTTAAAATTAGACTTTACAAGGATTTTATTTGTATACAGAGATTTTTCGATATATTATACCTACATATTTAAACCAATTGCGAAATTTCAAGAATGAAACGTATTTACATCATGATTTAAGATTTTCATCAGGGCAGATGTGTTATTTGAGGTTGTGATGAAATGTTCGTGAAAATCCCGTAAAAATTAATAGAGACGATGGAGCTAAGCTCAATAGTTCTTGGTATCTGGTAATTGACGGCTACACAAGAGCTAAACGAAGAAAACAACTTTAAAAATTATACGTTAATGTTAGCTCAGAGGGTTGGAGCTGGCAACACTGTATCACATCCTCATACATAAGCTCATATGAAAGCCGCATATGTTTCAAGTTGACTATCGGCCGCTCCTTCCTGAGTAAGGTTTTCTGCGGTTTCCCTTACTCCAACAGGCAAATGCGGAAGGATTCCCACAATAGGACGCAGCCAAATTTCCCCCCCGATCCCAACACAACACAAACAGACACGTATGTAGTATATGGCCGCCGTCGGTCGCTGGTTGATGATGATGCTGGAAAAAATATGCTATTTTAGTAGGGTTATTAGGTAAACAAACTTTTTCCCTACCGATAAACTACAAGGCCTCTAAGTCTATAAAAGCCAGGTAATATTTGAAACACCCATATGAGCTAAAAAATGTGAGGCGCATATGACGCTGTTCTATTTGTATAAAGAACATTAACTTTAAATTCAGTAAATTTAAATGATTCACACTTCATGGAAAATAAGAATCTAGAAAATCAAAAAAAATCAACCTCAAATAACACATCTGCCCTGATGATAGACACTGCAATGCTGTCTGAAACGTTGGCTAAAGAAGGAGTTAGCGCAACACGGCATAACACCCCAAAAACAAATAACAAAAAGTATTTACATCAGTTCAACAATAGTAAGACAGTGTTTCACTGTGGAAACAGGTTACCCCTCTATCATTCCTCCCAACGGAACGTAATAATATGTTCCCTCTGGGTTAGGTGATCTCGAAACCGACCAGGCCTGTCAGAGGTAACCGAGGTTAGGTAACTTAAATTTCTAGAGCAAAACATGACCTTTTATCGGTCATTACAGCTGTGACATCCCTTCATGTGATCTTTCATTTATAAGCCAGAGCGGCGGGGTGAAAACAATAACCAATAGCATCCCTCGCCCTAATTAGTAAGAGACGAAACGATGCGGGAATGAGAAAGTATTAGATCGAAGAACTACTGAATATACCTCTATCAGTCTTCCTATCTCTTGTACACCTATTTCCCAAATATACAAACAAGCATAATAACTATGGTTACAGACAATATATACCTTCTTCAATTTCTCTTTTGTTTTTGGGATTAATGCAAATCTTAAAATTAACCCGATTCCCGATATCCGATCGATCTGAAATTTGGCAGATAAACTAGACATTACAGCAGTTAATATACACATAAATTAATATCAATACCATTTCTGGATCTGGCTAGGTTGGGTTAGGTTAGGTTGTCGTCGACTCCAGTTTTAGGTAGGAAGGTTCAATCTTCAATCAAAACAAAAAATATTCGTTTTAAATTGTAGAAGACATTTTAAAAATATGTATTTACATTAATAAAACTTTATTTTTTACGGATTGATTTTTTATTCACATAATATATGATCAATTATTGTTTTAGACTTGAGTTCTTGTATGTAGGAATTCGTATGTTTACGGTTCTTTTATGTTCATTACCATCATTAAATAATATGCATTTCGTTATACGGCATCATTATAGTATTCTACAATGCCAAGCATTCTTCACTCATTAGTTCATTTGAGATTCCCATAAACTTTGTTAACCGAGACAGTTACTGATACGGACCTGATAACTTATTCATAAACGTCTAAAAGTACTTCGCATAAAAATGAAAACATAAGATAGGTAATAAATATTATTACGAGTATTCCTTAGTATTTACTGGTACTATATGTATAGATTATTCCGTTCAGTCAATTCTGTGAACATACAAAATGTAAAACCTCCACATCGCATTGCCTGGCACAAATTGACCAATAGTCATAAATAAAAATGCACGTTGCTGGATTGTTTTCAATAGAAATCACGCTTCTCCCATTTGTGCGTGTGCGTGGGTCCAACCGCACACAGTTGTTCAGCCGAGAGTCTCGTCTGGAAGCAAGGCAGAGAGCTTTCTGTAACTGTGTAAGGCCCCGTAGTAAGCGTTCAAAGATGGTTTTAAAAGGGAAATATGTAAATACGAATGTTAGAATGAGATCGTTAATATTTAAAAAAGGATCATAAGCGAAAATGGTGAAAATATTTAATAAAACACGACTCGTTTGAAATAAAGTAAAAATATCTCAACAAATTATTTGCATTTAAAGACACACTGTGAATTTTTTCTTGCCTATAACATATTAAATAACAGAACAAACCGTGTTTTTGATAATTTTCGGAGCTTTCTTTACGATTTTTTCTATCGAGGGAATTTTGTACAATTGATGTTTCGGCATAACAAATGTACAGATATTATCTGAAAAATAATAAAAATAGCAACATTTTTTTAAACTTAGAATTTAAAGAGTTAACGGAGAAACTTGTTGTAAATTGTAATTAATTGTAGAAATTGTGTATGCGAGAGCTTAAGGTAAGAACCTTCACAATTATAAATTAGTAAATTATTTAAAAATCCACGTACGCTAGTAATGCTTTATTCCTCACTAGTCAGAAGTACACTGGAATATGCATCGCCTGTCTGGAATCCCAAATACACTTACTATGTCAATAATATAGAGCGCATACAAAATAAATTCATTAAGTACCTAGGTTATAAATACAACAATAATTATATCTGCACTCTCCAATCCCTGAAATCCAGGCGAACGGTAGCTGACATGACATTTCTCCATAAAATAATACACAACGAAATAGACTGCTCAGAACTTCTATCCCAAATAAATTTTAACACCCCATCTAAAAGAACTCGACACACCAACCTTTTTTACACAACTAGTAATAATACAAACGCTGCAGCCAATTCCCCTATTTCTCGCATCCTTCAAACATTCAACTCAATTCAAACAAGCACAAATACCGATATATTTTTTGATTCTCTCCCTCTATTTAAGAAAAACTTTTTTAGCACACTGAATTCGCCCACATAACACATACAACCATACACAGACACACATGCACACGTAAACACACACACAAACACTCACACACACCTCTCTCCTTCCCCAGCACACTAATTTAACTTAACTTAAAAATGTAACTTAACCGTAAAATGTATAATATACCTCATATGTATATATGTCAGCGACATGTCATTGGTACCAATTATTGTACTAACTTTTATAATTTTGTAACTATTGTCATCTATGTAATTATGTACTGTTTGTTTCTGCAATAAACAAAATAAAATAAAAAATAAAATAACAAAACGAAAATCAATATTTCGACCCTACTTTTACGAATTACCCGCAAAATTTACCCGAAAAAACATTTTGTTTTAAAACTTGAATGCATCTAATTTTTAATCATTTTTGAGTTAATAACCCAAAAAATAACGACCTAAGCAAAAGAAAACCAAATTATGCGTTTTACGTTAAAAAAATATTATGTGTATTATAATATGTACCTATTTTCAACTGTAGAAGGACTGCTTTACAAATATTTTTCCTTGACAATATTTTATACCACTGGTATCACTTCTAGAGTAGTTGTTGCTAACAGTGACTGGCATAATGCATTATGTACCTAGCGTCCTAACCCCGCGATTGACTACTCCACACCGTCGTTACACCGCGAGTCCCGTGTGAATCCTCTGCAAAAATTATTCTCGCAATAAATTTATCGTTATTAAATTCGAGAGTTTTAATCATAATCTCCATAGCAACAACTGAACACCGATTTACAGATTAGGAAGTTCTGTAAATCGCGAGGTTATATTCCAACCTCTCTGATGACAATAAACCTTTCTGCACAACAAACAAATTGCAATAATGGTGCGATGTATTAATGTTCTGTTGCTTAGGGGTTATCATGACATTTTCGGCAAGTTGTTTTGTGGATGGCAATAAACATAAGCCAGCGTTATTCATCTTAGCTAAAATGATTTAGGTGGGATGGTTCTTGGTACGGGCTATGTATAATGCCAACTGACAAGCAAATCAAGAGTCCGGAATCGGATCATTTGGCACCGCCATTAAACGATCTCGAGATGGACATCGAACAATGGCCGATGCGGCGGTTCATTTCGCCCAGGGCACCGGAACAAGCGAGGGCCGCACAATGCAAGCAAGTACCGCACTGAACCCAATCTAGATTTTACGACCGGCGCTATAACATGGTATATGGGTCCGGGTACGACTTTCATCGGACGCTTGGCCTCATAAGTAATACTCCAGCGCTTGCTCGCTATTCGCTTCGACATGCAAATACTTTCTTCCATTCATTCTTCCCGCGTGAGCGAGCCATCAAGGCCTGTGTGATCTCGGTCACTGAATGCCTCGACACCACACAAAGGGACCACCATTTTACATCTCGTTCCCTCTACTCAGAACCAATCGCAGAAATGCGTGGAAAATATAATTCCAATCAAAAAGCAGAAACGACTGTTGTACATTATCACAATGGATCGACTCGTTTCAGCATACAATAGCCATGCCTTCATGCGCTGAAGGTGAACAATCAATGTCTAGAACATGATCGAACTTAATCCCAACGCGGAATTGCAACCACACGGCTCCGCACATCAGAAACTCATAAAGTCAGTTTCACGCTCTCCGCTCTTTTGTGGCTGGCTGACTGCTTGACTGGCCCTGACAGCGACCAACCCTATTATCCCAAGCGCAAACACCTTATTTGAAGCACTAATAGGAAAATAAATTATCTGTACGTCGGTGTTCATGAAACTCTCCGCAGGTAGTGGGTTCCCACTTAGGTATAACTTGTAAGATAGATTCAAATGTAATACAATATTCAATAATTCATCAATTTTCATACACCCATTATATTTACATTATCTACCTGCCTACATGGTAATAGTTTATAATAGTTACAGTGAGGCCAATTGAAAAAAATAATACATCAGAAAATACATAGTAGTAATGAGTCGTTCAAAAACGGGCCGCACAATTGGGCTAGCTCTTTTTGAAGGGCCGTATTCGTAGGACTCCCGGTAAACTGTACTACTGCTCAATTGAACGGTTACACTTTATCAGGATATATATTTAAAAAATTAGCGAAAAAAATTGAAATATTCATTGTTATTATATACTTAGAGTTCGTACAGTAAATGGAGCTGGGAGCCGTATCGGGGGAGTCATATCGGGGGAGCCGTAAAGGGGAGCCGTACGGGGGTGCCGTACCGGGGGGAGCCGTGTCGGGCGAGCGCAGAATTCTCATTGCTCATACGTTCTGAGCTCACAGCTCTCGTTCAATTTGGCTGTCGTTCTTTGTATTTGTACTGTTGCTCCCGCTCTTAATAAAATGAGTCATGATCCATCGCTAATATCTGAAAACAAACCTTTTTTGCATTCAGCGTTGCCGAAGAGAGAAAATCCCACAACGCCCACCACCAACGCGACGATTCGTTGCAAGATTTCGCAATATGATCAGACCTTGAATTCTGAAATATGAACACGAATATTAAATTGTCAGATTTAGCTCCGGTCATGCGCAGCGGAGCGCGGCAAGGGACGCTTTTTATGGCGGCCCCGGCTGCGGTTTGCAGAAAGGATTCGGGATGAATTTCAGAGCTTTATTATGTATTATTGATTTAGGCAACCAAACGAACTGAACGAACGAAATGTTCCCATCAAAGTGTGCACCGCCGAAGAAACCATTTTATTTTCCAGTGCTGTTTGCGCATTAATGGCGAGTTTGTTTGACATTGGACGCGAACCATTCAGGACACGTTGCTCTGTTGTCCGTGTGGGGACAGTCGGGGGCTTTTAGAATAATTCATTTCAACAAAAATAGAGTCTTGACGTGAGATAGAGGGACCGATCTGGTCCTTAAAACGGTTCGAGAAAGTGGTCAGGGCCCTCGATTGACCTGGCTGCTGAAGTCGCGGGGAACAATGTTACTAGACTGACTAACTTTGGGAAATTACTTATTTGTCATTTATACAACAATATATACACATTTCGGTTGTATGTGCTGTGCGTTAGTCCTGCGTGAAATCTGGTTCAATTTTACTTACTTATTTAACAGAATTAATTTTAATTGCCATTTTAGAAATTGGAAGTGATTGAGTTCGACTGCCTACAAAAATCTTTTTTTTGTATCTGGTCCCAATCACTCCTGAATACAACCCACTTAATACGTATTTGAGCGTGCAAATTTAATATTATTCATCTAGTCGTGTGAACCAGAATTACGTATCAAGCTCAACAATACAATACACATTAAAAACATTGGTAAAGATTGTATTTTTAAATCAGACGATTTTACGCAGACGGTATTGGACTAAGCCTCCCATCACAGGAAATTGCATACTAGGATTAATATAATTTAAAAATCAGTGATGATTCAATGCTTTCATCTAACCAACATCCAATTAATTTGGGTTATGTTTGAGAAACAAACTAGTCACCAGCATTGCCTAAGTTATGAAACAGCTGACAGGAAAGGAGGGAGCTAATTGCTCATGAAATGTCACGTGACATAACTGGTATGTCCGGTAACAGTTTCGACTTACGATGACTTAGAAATTACATCACTATTAATTATCACACCATTTGAAAAAAGAATCTTGTAGTTCTGGACGCTGGGCGCCTACTAAACAGTGATGAGGTCAGACCCTAGAGATGTGTCACAGCTGCGGTACCTACTCTTAGGAAAACCACAACCCAGAGAGCGCAGCATAGTATATATACATATATATACACATATAGCTAGCACAAGAGTAAAAGTTCATTCTGTTTTCAAGTTCGGATACGCTCGTCCATGCCTTTTGTTTCTCAGCCTCATTTTAAAATGATAATTCGTGATGAATCTTTTACGTTTTTAGATTTACCATCGCGCTTACGTGTTTATCGGTGTTATTCTTTACCGTTTAGTCCGTCTTTATTCACACATACCGATTTTATCAAGATTTTAAATCTAGTCGACTGACACGTTTAGAAAAATCGAGGTTCTTTTCTTACATTCCTGAAAATGGGGCGACTTAATTCGATGTTTACATGTCTATAGTAGACTGTATTTAAAAAATAGAGCTTTTAGTCTTCTATTCATTGAAATTGAGCGTTATCATTCACACATCGATCTCATCTTATAGGTTTAAAATGTGTAAATTCGACTGTAATATGAAGAAAAAATTATTGTTTAGCACATTCCGTAAAAATATTCTAGTGTTGATTTTATTAATATTTCAAATGTGTAAACTTCACTAAAATTCACAAAAGGTCACTAATCACGTGTTTTTAAGGTTTTGAATGCAGCATTTTATCGTGTTCCATAAAACTAATCAGGTGTTTTTAAGGTTCAGAAAAATACAGACACTTTTATCATGTTCCACAAAACTACAGGTCTCTGATCAAGTGTTTTTAAGGTTTTAAAAATATAAATTCAACAGCAATGTGAAGAAAAATAGAGCTCCTTTTATAACATTGCATAAAACTCTACGTCTCTTACCACGTGTTGATTTCATCAAGGTGTTAAATGTGTAAATTTGATAGCGATGTCATGAAAAATTAAGCGCCCCTCTTCACAAGCCTGAAAATTGTAAATTCGTCTGAATTATTACAAAAATATAGCTTTACATACGTAACTGATAATGAGAAAAATGTATAATCATGATTTTAAACCTGTAAATAGTGCTTCTCTTCTTACAAAGAAGAGTCACTAATCAAATGCCGATTTTAATAAAAATTTAAATCTTTTGGTCTTTTGTAATATCAAGACAAATTGATTTGAAGTTAATCGGAACCGAGTTAAAATATTCATAAACGTGTAAACACGTTTTATTATTCTAAAATCAGAACATTTGTGGTCTCAGCTCTCCGTGGCTTGGTCAATAATCGCCTGTCATGTTTACTCAGCGTTGGAATCGTCGAACCCAAACAAAGAAGATCAAAAATAGTTCTGGCTCCAGTTAGCCGGCGCCACTGAACACAATAATAATATAATACCTAGAAGTGTGATACGTTTCCGATTTGAAAGTTAACTGAATAACTCATAGACATATGAATATTAGTAGACCTGCCCTAAGTGATTAAAAGCGTATTATCCCCACTCCCCATACCGGTTCCATTGGAGCCGGCTGTGCTCGCGTATGGCCTCAAGTGAAATTTGAAAACGTGACGTCATCATTCTTGTGCGAACTATGGTCGAGGCATCATCGGTTCATTTTACGAAATAACACGGCAAAATGTTGACTTGTACTATGAAAACTTGTAAAAATAGATGTGAAAAAGAGAATAAACCCAATTGTCGTATTACATTCCATATATAAGCATTATTTTACTTTATTTTAAGCATATTCACATCGTATAATATGAATCAGTTGTTACTATCACATCGAGAAACGTCTGGACGCGAAACACAAAGCTGGTTGGTTGCTGGGAAGTAAATTATGAACATTTATAAAAGTGTCTTAACTAAATACTTAAACGAAATATTCGACTCTGAAAAGAGAACCGAATTTTTTTGCCGAATTTGGACTTCGCAAATTTGTTCATAACGTGGCGAGTAATTTGCGCTCCCATGTAAAAATGTCTATTCATTCAAAAGCAGATTTTACTTTTAAGAAGTAAATGGTGATATTATAATGCGAGATGCCTATTTACTGTCAGATTGATTGATTGACGAATCACAGTCAGCTTCACTCCCTTCGTTCTTCAACAGTTGATTTTACCCCTCGCCATTATCTTCTCGTCTATTAATTCCTATGTCTGTGGAATAACTGCAATTTAAATTATTTTTCTGAAAGAAAGGATTTCGATATTTGGAAAAGGTTTCATCACTCTGCGCCAACATTCAGAATATATGAGTTTCTTGAAATGGCTTTATAGGTGTTTATTGTTTAAATTCATTGAATATCCGGTTAATTCCCAAGCTTCCACTTTCATAACATCTTCCCCTCGCTGACCCTTTCATTCTCACTACATACCGCAATAATTATTGGATATTTCAGAATTATGTATTCCATCTCCTGACGCCGGGGAGCAGTTGAGGCTTTTATGCACGGAGAAAAGTAACTGAAAAAAATATTGCTAATTTATTAAGAATCTTAAAATTATTCGTAATACGATTAAAAACGGGATTGGAGGCCCTTAACGAATGAATTGATAGGTTTCATGAAAAAACATTTAGTAAAATACCGATGAATTGTCACGATGTCGGAACACGTGTTCATAAAAATCATAACATTTTCACATTTCGTCATTATATATTATCAAGACAAACGCAGGTGCATGAACACGTGTTCCGATATTAATATCAATTTACTAAAAGTTTATCAGGAAACGGCATGCAGTCCCGTTTTTTGAAGAGATAATAATTTGAAGAGATTCTTAATAATAATAATAAATTCTTTATTCCAGGATGTGGGGAGGTGAGTGCAATCCCACACATACAATAGAGGGTATAAGTACAGATAAAATAGCAATACTCATTTTGGCCTAGTGAAATTGTTTTTCTGCTCAAGAAATAATCTCAAAATTTGAAAATATTCGATCGATTCGAGCAATAATAAAGATAAAATGAGTTTACGTCAAGCACACGGACACGCCCACATCACACTTCTAAGTTTATGTATCCAGTGGCCGGCGCTGTGATCATTCGCTCGCCGGCGAATTGGCTAGGAAAGAACCAAGAGATTATGAAAGCCTTCTCAAACGGGTTATACTAATTTGGTCTTTTGACTTTGCTGTCCGAAGCGGACGTAAAAAATGTATACCATCTATAACCTTTGTAAATGGACAAATGGTTAATGGTACCTACTCGGTCTCTAATGTTTAGTTATTCATCTTTATTATTTATTTCTCAAAGACAGCTGTAGAGTCACGTGGGGTAACCGTGCGCAATTTTTACATTGGGATTTTTGTATTAAAAAGCTTTAGGTATTTTACTCATTTTTTTTGTTCATTAATATGATCGATTATTAAGGCATCTCAAACAATCATAAAAACCTCATATGGTCCATAAATCAAACAGTTATATAAAAAAGTTTACATGCATGTCGATTGCGTACACTTACCCCGTGTGCGGGGTAAGTATACGCATACCGTAGGGTAAGTGTTCGCACCGCGAAGAGTTACCCCCCATTGCAATTATCACACTTAAATTGCTCCTTATCGTAGTCTGTGCAGTTCTCATGCAGTTCCCATGCTTTACACACAATACATTCTATCCAATCTTCTGTTGGTGGATCTCGATATTTCTCTTTGCATTGTGGGCAAAAATAGTCCTTAGAAGCCTGTTTTTGTTCTCTCTTTAAACAGTTATGCACGATGGAATCTCCCGCCTTACGCTTTGTGGCGTGACTTTCTCGATAAGAGGTGGTCGTCCGATTTCCATGGTTTTAAATATTGGTTTTCGGACAATTTTTGCACCTGCATCTCTCTGCTTCTGCTGAAATTTCTTTTTATAAGGACTTGAGGTAATTATTTCAGACTTGCAAGCATTTTTCAGTTTGCGTAAAACTACCGAACTTGAACAAAGTTAAACCCAATAGCTCTCCCAATACTTGTTGGAGTAGTCTGTTTTAAACCTAAAACAGGGTTACGTTTTAGAAATCCAAACACCCAATCTTTGCCAGCCGTTTTTGTGTCAAATCTGTTCTCGATCTTGTTGATTTCAGCATACTCGTAAACAATTTTTGTCATTGTCTGCATAGTCAGGCCGTAGAACATTTCGTCACTTTTTTTACAATGATCAACGATTTCGGCCTGAAAATAAATGAATAATTATCAGATCAATAGTTTCACAAAAAAATGACATCTGCACGATAAATTGAGTACCTATTTATCTAAAAATCTACCTCTTTATCTGGTGTAAATGTCGGACGATATCTCCCCATTGAAAGTGCTATTAATTTTAGTTTTAGGCGTTTACGCAGAGTGGCTTCACTGATCCCAACAATATCTGCAGCAGCCCGCTGACTCTTCCCCTCTTTCATAAGCCTTTTTGCAGTTTCAATCTGCTCTTGAGTGCAAATTGACCTCTCTGGGTGCTTTATCACGTACACACGCGGCATATTTCAATGTAAAAATTTAACGAGAGTTGAAATATTATGCTATAAAATCAATTTTATCTATCGGGGTAAGTGTTCGCACTCATCCAAGTGCGAACGCTTACCCCAGCACACTTACCCCATCACAACAAAATTCAATAAACTTTAAAAATCAGATTAGTGGTTATCTTTATTAGAATTATCACTTTGCATCCGTCTAACTAACAATATTTCACTAAAAATTATCAAAGACCACGTCGCTCTGACACAGCTGGTTACACAATAGCACACATCGGTAACGGAGATGAAAAATTTAAGAAAAGCACGAAAAAAAGTAATTTACCTACCAATTTTTATTGACAAATCAGCATCCACTGTACACATGTCCCGCTTCGGCGCGATTCAGAACGCTAGTGAATTAAGGAACGCGCGGACGCTTAACAGGCACTTGTCTTGTCGGAAACAGCACTGCGAACACTTACACTCCGCGTACGGTTACCCCACGTGACTCTACAATGTACAGCCATTGTGAGATAAACATTTAAAATTTATGTATTTCGTATAAAATGAATTTAAATAAGAAAACTATCCATGTTTATCAACCTTTTTAATTAAATACGTCTATTTGAATTTAAAGTTTGTTTGCTAATGAACGAATGAATGCAAATCTTGCAAATGGAAATTAACTCACCTCCCGATATTCGATCGAACTGCAACTCGGCAGATAGACTCTTTGTCGATGACAATCCATTCAATCAACTTTTGGTGGCAATCACGCACACATAAGTGGACATAATAATTTAATTTCTCGGCGATGGGATGACTTTACTGTTAAATATCTATCTAATTATTATTATGGGTTTTGATGGTAAGATGCAAAATACAAATACATGCAAAATACGCCTGATTAAGAGGACATTAAAACAAATTCACGAAAAGTATGGTAGATTTTTTCAATTATAGATTTAGTGAATTTAAACAAAGTAGTGTGACTTTAATTCGCTAATTATGTCATCGCAAATTAAAAAACAACCTCTAAAATAAATATTAAAAATTATAAAAAAAATATATTACTCTGAATTGTGTAGCCACGGAAATTGTGGCCCACTTGCGAACTTACCTGCATTGAGTCATATCCGATTTTTATTTATATGGGATACCTAACTTTTTCTAAAGGTCTAAATACTCTAAATGGTCTATTGGCTAAATACGCTATCCCGGTAAGACAGAGCTCTGGGTTCGATTGCCAATTGTAACCGTTATCTTTTAGAATGATTTGTGAATGAACTAATGAGTGAATGTTTATGTTGTATATATAAATATACATATGATTATACAACATAAACTTATCGTTCAACATAACATAATTAACATAAACAGTAAATAGCTGGTAATAGTAGGTTATTTCTGTGCCTTGTTCTGTTTCATGTTTAGTTTGGATAAATTAGTATTATTTTCTTTAATTATATATTACATTGATTGGTATATCAAAAGTTGTTCCAGTACAAAAATTACTGCATACTTTCGAATCAAGTCATTTATAAAATATTTTTTGGCCGTTTCGTACTTAATAATTTAAGACAGTGTCATTTTCCGTTTTCGTTCCAAAATGACTTGCACATTTTCATCTAACTTAGCACTCCTTATGCATAATGGATATACTAGATCCTCCATTTTTGCATTAACATTTTACCAGACTGTTATTGATAAAAAAAATTACAATGGAAGGGACTTAAAAAAAGTAATGTTCCTGATTTAATGTTGCAATGCAATTTATCATGAAAAAGCATTCTCCCGCTAATAATATGGATTTGTTGTTATATTATATTAGTTAGGCAAGTACCTATTGTATTTTTTTCATTAATCCCTTTTCCGATTGAGTCAATAATCTGATAACCTCCATCCGACCCCTCCAACCATTGCCCCGCCTTCGCCAGGTGATCGCATTGCACCTGCAGTCTTTCGTACTAACACTACCCACTCTGACTAATGATAATGATGTTCAGAGTATGCGAGTTTCTCGGAGTTGAACGATAAACATGCTAAAATGTGTGGTGTTGTGTGTTGATAGACGTGCTATACGGGCCGGGCCACGAGAAGTTCCCTTCATGGCCCATCGAGGCGGCTGCGGAGGCGCCGCGCGCCACCCGCGCCCCTCCCACGGGCAGCAGCCAGCGCTCCAAGTCTTGGACTGACCACACCAGCTATCCCAAGGAGCGTCCCCTGGCCTTCAGCAGGCCCTACATGCGCCGGTCGCATCCCCAGCAGGTACCTAGCCAACACACCAACCAACCAATCACGTAAACACACATTTATTAGAACACACACTTAGGCCGGCTTGTTCAAATTCTGTGAAATAACTCGTCAATAGTCCTGGACAAACCACCAACTACACCAGAGAACCCCCTAGCCATAAGTTAGTTCTACATGCGCCAGTCGCACCCCCAGAAAGTGCCTTCTTAGCTAATACCCCAACCAACCACATGAACATAAACTAACTAGAATACACACTTAGTTCTGAACTGACCACACCAAATTTTCAAGGAGTGCCCTCTAAACTTCAGACCAGAAGCTATTTAACAACAGCAAAGCAAACTAACCAAAATTACTTAACAAAGGAGACTAGAGAAAGACAGGAACTAAACCCAACGTAGCCTTACCAGAAGATTACCTGACCTTAAGAAAGGGAAAGACATGAACCCAACCTAACCCAATAAGAGCACTTATAACAAAGGAGACGGGAACCAAATTGAATGTTTGGACAAAGGAGACGAGGGAAAGGCATGAGCGAAACCTAACATAACCTACCCTAAGCACACTTTTACAAAGGAAATTATAGAAACACTAGAGATAGGCAGAAACCAAACCTAACCGAAGCACACTACTTAACAAATGAGATGAGATAATGACAGGAACCTAACCTTACCAGAGCACAGACTGTAACATATGAAACGAGAGAACGACAGGAACCTAACCTAACCTAACAAGACTACACACTTGAACAAATAATATGAAATAAAGGCAGGAATCTAATTAGATAACACGAAATAGAGATGAAAGATAGTCAGTAAACTGGAGTTAACTTGCGCCCTTGAGGTTGTTTTTCACAAAAACAGCGATACATAATTATCCAATATTATTTTTATGAACCAAAACCTAATCAGAGCAGATTTTATTTATTTATATATGGGCTTTTACAAAAATTCTTTGAGATTATATAGAACCCATGCAGAAGAAATGTATTATGTTAACCTTAATTGTAATTATTGCTGAGAAATGTTATTATAGGTGACCGGGTATATCCTCAAAATGACAATTCAACACACCTACAAAAAGTGGTATAAAGTCATGAAAAGTGATGCAACAAAAACTAGGTTAAATAGGTTACATATTATGTAACTATTAAACTTAGTTTTTGTTTCTAAAAAAACTAGGTTAAATAGGTTAAAAATGTAACTATTAAACATAGCTTTTGTTTCATCACTTTTAATGAATCTATATCAATTTTTAATGGTGTGTTGAATTTTTATTTTGATGAAATATCAGGGAACCATTATTATAGTATTCTTGTAACTATATTCCGTGCAGTTAAACACATTTACTATTTCTGCAACAAGTGTTGCTAACTATCTTCCCGAGTATCTAGGTACATTAACAAAGGAGACCAGAGAAAGAAAGGATTTTGTCAACCAGTGAGTGGATCAGCATTAGCTTTTGTCCTTGGGTTCATGTTTGTAAATTAGCTCTAATTTATCGTTCATACTTTGAGTTTCCTGAGGCTACATAAGTATTTACTTACTATCGCAAAATGACATGTCACCATCGTTCTAATTTTATTATTAAATGCATTTTCTTGTACAAACACTGTGGAACAGAGAACAGAGAAGTGGTGACTGCATTACATGGTCTGCCAATTGCCACTTACTCTCGTACATTTAATTATTATTTATCTGCCTTTTACAAAAGTTCAGCGGCAGCCATTGAATTTCCTCGTAAAGACTCAATGGAAATGTCAAATAAGCGACGTCTTTGTTATCTTATCAAGAAGTGATGTTTACTTTATTTACATTGTACTTAGTAATGTGCGTTCCAAAGAACATACTTTGGATTCTGTGTACATTTTGACCATGAACGTATTCATTTTAAATGTAAACCATTCAGTAATTATAAATATATACATTCAGTATACAAGTGGTTGACCCAGAGTTTTGTCTTGGGGTACTGAGTTGATTATTATTTAAAAATTTAAATTTAATCAAAATAATAAACATAAGTTTTACAGAAGTTATCACTTTCGTGTGAACAAGCCAATTTAAAAAAAAATAGGAACATGTTTATTTCACGTTTTTTTGTATGCCGCACAAGAGTCCCCAACTACAATTTTTAACCGTCTTTTTTAGTTTTTTTTTTAAATAAAATTTCGTGTTTCATAACTTGATTAAAAAACGTTTGGCGCTTTACTTTATTGATTATTATTATTATGTTATCATTGCAAGGCGTAATCCGTTTGATAATTGTTTCTCCGTTAGGTGCAATCCAATGCACACTTAGCATAGACAAAATTATTTGGTCCTCAGTTATGCACAGGCCATAATAATTGTGAGAAAAATATTGCTTTACATTGTTTGCCGGTAGGTACCTCCAAGTTGAATTAATCAATAGCCACTGCAAGAATTACGCACGCATAAACTGCTACACTTCTTGTAAAATTTACGAGTTCCATCAACCATTGAAAAAATAAGGCTTCTTCGATAGATTGATGTTGGACATATTTAGTTTGGATTTATTTTCTTAGTTTTAAGATTTTGTTTTTTTTTTTCCTAAACTCTGTGGTGATTTTTCAGTAACACGGTGTTGTGTAAATCTGCGTAAATAATAGCATTTGTCACACGCGTCGGATGTTGTGAATTTCTCGTATGCGTACGACATACATTTTTCTAGTTTGTTTTCTAACGCCTTTAACCTTAAAAAACGTATAAATCATTTAACTTATACGACACTCGATTTCACACTGTATTTAGAGAAAATGTCCAAGAAATCTCTCGAAACGGCCGCAATGATCATAAATATACGATGTTTCTTTCCGATCCGATGACAAGCTGTCAGCCTTTGTCAGATTAATGCGTTTCATAGGATATAAAGTCTGAGAAAACTTCCCTCGATGCGTAGACTGTTGACTGCTAACAGGCACAGGTCTGGCAATCAGAGTTGAGTTGAACAGAGTACTGACACAGATGAATTCTTTGTACACAAAATGTCCGTTGTAAATCGGGAGTGTCTCCTATCCTTATCGTATATTCCCTTCCCTTCCTCCTTTACCACTAATTAGTTTTAAGAAATAATAAAACTCCTATATATATGCAAATTTAGCATAAGAAACTTTTTTTGGCAACTTTAATCAATCTCATAACTTCGTATTACATAACTTGTTTGTTTCTTACAAATAAATTACTGATCGAGGATTGAACCTTCCTCCCCAGGGACTGGATTCAACCGGGCTAACAACCGAGTCTCATCTCGATTGGGTTAGAACGACATTTTTTTTCGTTTATTATCTGGTATAATATCATCCAATTTCAGAGAAATGTGTATATTTATATCCGCGTGTGTATGCATGATTCCCACCAATGAAGAACAAAGACGTGCAAAAATCGTGGAAAACGTCCACAAAGCATTTTGTTTGCCATGTTCGAGTCGTCCAACTGCATCTGAAACATAAATATATGAATTCTTTAATTTGGTTAAAATTTCGCAACATCATGCGTTTTCTCCAATGTCAAAGCGAGGTAGTGGGCCAGAAATAATTATTGACGATTTTTAAAAATTACAAATCACTTTATAATCTAATTTCTAAGGACGGGTTGTTTCGGAGAATTTGAAAAATTCATCAAATTTCAACGTTCATTTTCAAGTTCTGTGAAAGATTTTTTCAAGTTCTGTTTTTATTTCAGTTTTGTCGAGCAACTAGCCTACAATGATATAATAACAGAACTTGAAGAAGTCTTTCACAGAACCCGAAAATGAACGTTGAAATTTGATGAATCGTTCAATAGTATCGACTTACCATTCAGAATTGAAACTTTGCTTTAAATGGCTTAAGCCGTCTTTGATGATTAAGTCTGAATAGCCAGATAATATCCCGCCTTCTTCCCCTCCCCAATTTAGCCTAATAACAAACCTCCTCCAGACGGTTGGTAGAATTTGGGACTCGATGATCACAAATAAAAAGGGCCAAAGCAAGTTTATGAAATTTCAAAAGGTCTAAGTAGAATTTGCTCTTTTTAGGATGTTTTAATTTTAATCGATTTTGTTTCGAAGTTAAAGAGATACAGTTGGGCATTCATGTGGGTATATGAGCATTCTACTCTTTATTTGCATTTATTTAAAAAAAAATGTTTTTGTAGATAGGCCCCTGTGATCCTAAACCCCCGTTGTTATACCAAAAAATTGACGTTGGCCCTTTTATAAGCAAGTCACAGATATTTTATAGCCTAGTGTAAAATAAAATGCACACCAGTACCAGTCATTGTTTAACTTCCTACCCAGCCAGTATTTCAATCGGAATGCCAACTTTCTTGGAGATGAAACTGCCAAGCGTAATTCACTGTTTTCCCACAGCCGTGTAAAGGCCATTAAATCGGGTTAAATTATTGCTAATCATATTTTAGTTGATTACTCGCCATTGTTCTACAAAATTGGTAATACTACCTAACAGTGGCGGCTCGTGACTTTTGGGTGTTCTAGAGTGCTTATTTACGATTTTTTTTTTTTTCGAAATTCGAATTTTTGTAAGAAGATTTTCAGGAAATTTCAGTTTGTCAGGAAATCTTCATACAAAAATCGAATTTTCGAAAAAATAATAAAATCGGTTTCAGCTACAACAACATTAATTATGCCATTTTTTGTAATATCAACACTCTAGAACAGTGGTCCCCAACCCCAAGACCGCGGACTGGTACCAGTCCGTGAAGCAAATGGTACCGGGACGCGAAAAAAAAATTGTTGAAAACATCTTTTTACGCTAAGTAACCACGGGCACAATACCGTTAAACACAATTCAATAAAAAATATTAAAAACGTTCTAGAATATTAACATCTCATTTAACTACCCTCAGCGCGTTAAAATTTTCAGACGTTGACCGGTCCGCGGCGACAAAAAGGTTGGAGACCACTGCTCTAGAACACCCAAAAGTCACGAGCCGCCACTGCTACCTAATAAGAATACTATTGCTAGAATTCTGCTTTTAGTGCCTAACTCATTAGAATTCTGTGTACGAAGGCTGATAATAATAATGACTACATATTGCTTTAACTTTAGGGCCAAGGGTTGTTACTCAATTCTATGTTTTTTTAATTGAATATAGACAATGCATACTTCCATACTGACAATGTTACGTTTCTCATAAAATCGGAAATAATAAATATTAAAAATATTCAATTACACTATTCTGAGAAAAACCTGTAGAAGTGTTTTAAGGGCGTGTCTGCGATACCTAAAGAATTTTTGCTCTATTTTATTTAAGTGTGCTTTATTAAATGTTTTCACAATTATATTAGTTTTTCATATTAGCTCGCTCGTATCTTCCTTTCAAATCATCTTTAGTAATCTCCCTCTTCTTCTTTTTGAACTTCTTTTCTTCTTAACCAGGAAGTGTGTGATATCTACCTATTTCAAAGAGAATATAAATGGTGCCAATTTGTAAAATACGTACTGACTTCTCTGCCCCAATGAAGTTGTTCATCTGCTCAAAGAATTATTTTTTAAATTTGTATATTATAGGTGAATCTGTTTCAGCAGAAGTACTGAAAAACAAGCTTTCTTCGGACTCACAGATCCGCCCACAACACACGTCTATCGTATTATCTCTTCTTCTTAATTAATTAATTTCTTTTTCTTTTTAGATATTTCCGATTTTATGTCCGGGTTAAATCTTCCCCATAGGAAAAACTAAACCCTTCCACACACTTTTCCACAAATGATCATCTAGTCAATCAACATTATGCAAGTGCATTATATAAGCAAAATAAATACAAAACAATACAAGAACAACACGTCAACTCACCAGAGATCAAATGGGAAAATAATTCACCGACTCCAGATATTTTCATATCAGAGGGTTCGGCTCGGTAGAACTCCTAACAGGGCCTATAAATCCTACTGATCCCTCAACATAAATATTTTAAAAAAATCTTTCGTTATCCTACATGTATTTAAAATGACTTAAGATTATTATTTATTTCCGTAAACTTCACAAAAAAAAAACTTATATTTCTGGAATTTAACCCAAATTATCTCCTCCGTGAAAAGGAACTACTCAAAGCACCTTAAAAAAAACAACAAATTTCATAAATGTTTTAATAGAAGCTTTTAAAACTGACCTTTGGCGTGCGTTTTTGTCTATTGGCCGTCGGGCTCAGGTTTGATTAGGAGTCATTATTGTGTTATTATAGGATAATTATAATAAACATTCCGTGCAACGCCGGAAATCATATCGTGCAGCCTTCGACCGAGAGCGTTGATCTCGAGTTGTGCGTCGCAAAACATCTCGGCTATGTCACAAATGATGTCACTATCCATCGCATTAATTTTTGCATGAAAGCCATTTTAAACTTTTTTTTCAAACGACCTTGAAGAGCATAAAATGATTTCATATGACGCAGCTTCCTTGAGATGATGGATAAAGATGATAAAGAGAAAGAGGAATGCGATGTATTGATCTTCTTCTTTTAAGTGCAACTTACAAGTACATCATTAATGGACACTGTTGTATAAATGTTGTTTATAATATTATGTGCCTTATGTTTATATCTTCTAATAAGATCGAAATCAGAACCAACAACTTCTTTATCCATCGTGAAGGTCAATATTAGTTGAAGTAATTAATTCCAAAAATGTGTGTATTTTCAGTGTGCCTTATAGCGACGAGTATATGTAACAGACATAATAATCGCCTGGCAAACGAATTTTAAAAACGTTTAATTTCGAGCGAAAAGGTAATTACGAGAGTAATTTTATTCACGAAAAGAAAGAAAAAAAGTTATTCAAGGGAAACTGTCGTCGATAATCTTAATCATAATATTGTATTTTTTAAAGTTGTTTCTTACATGCGAACATACATTTCTAATGAAAAAATACACTGTTTAGTATGTTACTCTTATATTTTTTATAAAGTTTTATTTTAATTCCACTCAATGAAAGCGATAGGAACAGTTTCAATTTGTGATTTAAATCAACACGCTGTACTAACCGTGTACTAACTTTATATGGCAATTAGGTAAGTTGCGGTTGATACTATATGTAACAAATCAATACCCCATTAGTAGGTCCTGATAAGATACGATTCCACCGAGGTGTCCTCAATGCGTCGTAAATTTTACAGCTTTCTTTCCTAAAAGTTTACTTAGCATATATTTCACTAGCGCAGACAAAAATAAATATTTGCATCAGGATCGTTGCCTTTCAAAAACAACAATTGACAATTTTAGAAATGATTAAAAATTTACCGTTCAAATGAACTCTGATACTTATATAAATCAAATCAAAAATACACATTTCAAATATAGAATTACATATTAATTAAAAAAGTATTTTATAGCTTGTATGAATAATTGTTCCCACAGTAAGTTCGAAAATGATTTTTCAATTCAAATTAAATCTAAAGTTCTTTAGAGTTTATTGATGCGGAATTACGGACAGAATCACAACTGAAATTCATAAATTGTTGACAATTAGTAGTAGACTGTTAATTATAAAATCATGCAAAAGAAAATAAGATGAGGTTACGACCGATACACAAAATCGTAATTATCCTCTTACCAGAGCAAACTTCTATTCTCACCTAAGCCCATTTTCCTATTGCCTTTTTTTATTATCTCATATTTCTTTAAAATCACTAATTGGTGCCTAACTGTCATTTTATTTTCATGTATCTAATTCTTTAAGGCAGATAAAAAAGATTAAATTACTATCAATTATTGCTACCCGTCCTAGAACAGACATCGACTAGTGAAGGGAGTAAAATAATTACGTGTCTTAATTATTTATGTTTTTGCGAAATCATATCCGAAATATCATGATATCGTGTAAAACTTTAAAAAATGAAAATATACAGGGTGTTAATGGAAGTACTTGACTCACTTTAACCAGTGATTCCTGACATTATATGGAGTAAAAATGAAAATGAAATTTGGGTCTCCGGTGATGATGATAAATTAATGTTTTTTTTTAAAAAAAATATTTTTTCGAAAAATATTTTGAAAAAAAAACTTCCACATGTCGACACTGGTTACTCAGTGGAGTAACCGCCCAACCCCTCACATCGAACCTAGCTGTCCAATTCCTACTGATTTTATATCTTTTTGTAGAAGAAAAAAAAACATCAAAGTCACCGGAGACCAAAATTTAATTTTTATTTTTTACTCCAAATAATGTCAAGTAATAAGTAAGTCAAGTACGTCCCTTAAGACCCTGTATTTAATGTTTCCGAAATTTTAGAAAAAACCTTAATTATTTACTTAATAAATTGTCGATCTAACTAGCTTTTACAAATTGTTTATAGCTGAAGACTGTGCTCGAGCGCTGCGAAAAGAACTCCCCCGAAACGTTTGATTACTACGCCAGGATGGAGCGGCTGGACCAGAACGGCCTCCCCTCCCCGCCCGAACGTGACTCCCCTCACAAGGGCCTGGAGGAGTACGACCTGCTGCTGGAGAACCAGTCGCTGTTACGCTACTCCTACGGCATGCTGACCAAGGAGAAGGCTTCTCCGCTGACCCTGGCCGACCTCGAGGAGTACACCAGGAACTGCGAGGAAATCAACATTCAGCACCAGAAGCAACCCTCTTACGCGCAGTCTGAGGGATATCACAGTTATGTGTCCAGCACTGATTCCACTTCCACGCCATTTTTAGACAGGTGAGGAGAGATCACTTTTTGAAGACACTGTTGTATTTTGGGTATAATTTTTTCATTGCTCTCTTTTGATCTTCTTCTTGTTCTATTTCATGAACCATCTGGTGCCCAGCTTTGGGCAGTCGCCTCCCTCAAATGTCTCTTTTAGAAATCATTTTTTTCCCTGCTCTCCTATAATCTTCTTACACTTCTTTGTGAGCTTTCCGACGCCCATATTTGAGCAGTGGCCTCCCCGTCACCTTTGCAACATCTTTCTCCTATGATTTTCTTCTTCTTATTCATGAACCTTCTGGCTCCCAGCTCTTTTGAAGCGGACTCCCTCAAATGCCTCTTTTGCAAATCTCTTTTCCTTGCGCTCCTCTGATCTTCTTCTTTTTCTTTCTTCTTCTTCTTTCTTCTTCTTTTTTCTTCAGAAATAGAAAAAGACAAATAAAATAAAAGTCCCTATTGGGAATTGAACCCTAACCGTTTGTGTTACCAGAACAACACTTTCCCAGTTGAGTTACTGATACCTAGTTATATTCAATAAATTGAATGTTCATTCTGGACTTGTAGAAAATGATGTTTTGAATTTGTATTTCAGATTGCGGAGAGACATTGATACAAGCGTCCTCCGAGGCAGCTCGTGGGACCATGACAGTGTTGTGACCACCAGCTCTGGAAGTGCTTCCTCATCAGAAACCCTCAAATGGCATGGTGAGTAATAACGAGGAACCATTTATATACTCGTATTCATTGTTTCATCATAATACGTGGCGTCCGGGGGCAAAGTGCCCCAACTTCAGGAGGTAATTTTACTTGGTAAAACAAGCAAAACAGGTTAAAAATATTTTTTTCGTTATCCATCCTTTTGAGAGTTTTTGCATGAAAAAAATATTTTTGTATGGAAAAAACAATGGAATTTTGAACAAGGTTATTATTTATCTTTTTACTTCTACCGTCATGTAGAATTTAGTGCAATTTACCCATGGACATCCTGTTTATGGTGAATATTACATAATATAAAATGACATATGATAATTTGACCAAAGCGAGGCAGCACAGCCTTTTTATTTTTGCAAAAGGCAGGACCAACTTATAAATGATCATTACTTTGAGGAAAAATGTCTACACTCAGTTCATTTAAACTAAGAGCAAGAATAAGGATGGAGTGTTTCATAAAATTTAAACAATTCATCAAATTTCAACTTAATTTTCGGGTTCCGTAAAAGTCCTATTCAAGTTCTGTTATTATATCACTTGACCAGTCACTTTACAGAACTTGAAAATTAACTGCGAAATTTGATGAATTGTTTAAATTCTATGAAACAACCCATCCTAAGAAAATCATATCAAACCAATGCTTATTATGGGAGAACATTGAAAAATAATAAATATTAATCATATCATAAAAAAAAGCATAATTATTAGTAAATTCTCCGTTTAAAGACAGACGTTTTACATATTTTTCTTCATCGGTGTAATGACTATATAACATTACAACATGTATTATGTCTCATATAGTTTTTTAGAGATCTATCTACCATCACATCGTCACCAATTAATAAGCCTCAGAGTCCAACTTAATTAGGTTTACTTGATCGCAAATTATCAAAAACTAGTCCAACTTTCCCCATGGAAAGCTTACCAAGTCCATAAACAATACTTTTTCAGTTAATTTTCGCAATGAACATTGAACATGTCAATATCGGATAATGTACCTAAATGAATCTAAACTAGAATTTATTGGTGTTTGCCAATATTGTTTTTGAATATAATACTGACTAGTTCGTTTCTATGAAGTTTCTTATTACTACAAGAGTGCGCATTGTTAATTCATTGGAATTTAGTGATTTGAAATTTTAGGACAGGTAAATACATAAAATAAACTGTCAAAGTTTCATTAAATTCTATTATTATCCAAGTTCTGTGAAAAACTGGCCCGTAATGAAATAAAAACATAACTTGAATAGAACTTGCACAGAAATCGAATTTAAATTTGATGAATAATGATCTGACATAGTCTTCGATTGGTGTTCTGGTATAATACTCGTTGGTTCTGATTGGCTTTATTTTCCGAATAAAACACAGTTTAAGTTCAAGTAAATCAGTGAAAAAGGCAGAAAATAGAAAAGCTTCATTTATAAATAGTGACTCATTCAGAAATATATAAATGATTAAAAAATTATTTAGTAAAGTTATAAATTATTAAACTATAACAAATAATAAGACAGAAATACAATAATCAGTGAACTTGAAGTGAAATATGACAAAACTACGCTATACAAGTGTCCTGTAATATTATTACTAAAACACATTACAAGAAATTTTAATTGTCCAGGTCAGATTTCACATGCATTCTAGTATTTGTATGTATTATTATAACAACAATACGTACAAAATAAAAATTCATTGCTCTGACTTCACCAAAAGTCCTTGGTTCGTCGGGAATAATATAACTAACACGGGCTCGAAAATTCCTTCTTAAAAACATATGTGCTCGACAAATTTAGTCAAAACATTTTACTCCAAATTCGAATGAAATCCTAATCCCTCTATCTCCAACCTTAGCCAATAGACACTTATGTCCTATCTCATCTATCTTCGACCAAATTTTATCTTATTTCCTTAGCGAGCGGGCCCAAATAAAAGATTCTTAAAGCAAAAAAACACTTATATTCCCTATAATCCTTTTTATTTGAATTTATTACATGTTTACAAACCAAAAAAACCCCTGCAGGAGTTAATTTGCAGTCAACGGGTAAAATAGATTATCTCCTCTTTTATACACCTCTACCCATAGATAATGCAGGAAGAGGGAGTTATAATGTTCCCTGACATTGTTTAAAATGTTTACAATACAATATAATATTTTATATGAAATTGAAATTGCAGGTTCGCTGAGCGACGTATCGGTGGCGAGTAGCTCCATGAATCTGGGCCGGCAGCAGCTAATAGCGCACTCGGCCCGAGTGCAGACGCCGCAGAGACACAACTCAGAGAGCGTACTGTATATCGAGCAGAACCGAATAGACGCGCCACAGAATCCCGGACACTACTCGTCCAGCTGCTCCGCCTCACAGTCGGCTGAGCCCCAATCACCCAGCTCTCTGTAACTAACATGCTTATTGAATAACAAGATCAATCAGACTTTTTAAGGATTCCATTGTGCCTTTTATTGTAATTTTGGATGTTCTAGCACCATCATTAAAAACAAATATTAAAAATAACCTTCAACCCTTACCAGCTCAGAGTGAAATTCAAATTTCTTGATTTTCACAAAAATTCTCCTTTTATTTATTAACTCTACGTAGTATTTTGCATTTGACAATATATGTATTCAATTTAATAAACATTTAGTCAACCTAATTAATTCGAATTTTCTCTTTCTTTCAGCAGTTACTCCCCGCCCTCTCCACAGAGATCAGTCGCCGAGCGAGTTCACCAGTACGAGAAGCAAGCGACAAAATACACCTATTTAGACCCCGACAAGAAGACTAAAGTGTCCGATCCTGCTCTCAAGGCCATTCAAAAGAAGGCGCTCCTTCTTTTCTATGAGAGACACCAACAGGGGCAACAGAAGAACTTTTGGAGATCAGAACCACAACTCTCGTTCAAGTCACAAACTCGGGGAAAGTCAAAATACAACGAACCAATGGACCAGAAGTCACGCAGTCATCCTCATCCACACCACAGCAAAGAAAACAGTCAAATTGATCAAGAGGCATCTTACAACCAGCCTCCCCCTGAACACCAGCAACCAATGTCGCCATGCTTGGACTGTGAGCCTGTCAGCTTGTCGAGGAAGAGTTCTACGTCCAATGAACCGGCCATGTCCTACCTGATGAAGCCTAAGGAGTCGGCACACTCCAGGAATGAAGCGACTTACAAATTGACTGAAAACAGGTCTCCATCTAATTTAGGTTATTTTAAGAAGAGTGAACACAAGCACAACCTTGTCAAGTCACCAACAAGCAATACTATGAATAAATTATTAAAAAGCAATAGTGAAATGATTAACAATGATTCGTGCAATCCGTTAACAAACGGTTCTTCCGAATCTTTTGTTAGGAATTCTAGTCCTGGATTTTGCAAAGTCAATGAAAGTAACAACTTTAATAATCTTAATTCTTATCCAAATGTGAGCACTCCGATGTCTACATCTCCACTAATTAATTGCGAAAATCAAAACTCCGATCTACAAGGGCCGATCATAATCGGTAACTCTATATCAGTAGATGATTGGGTCCCAGAAAGACCGCCGAAGAACCAAGAGCTGTTGAGATCAGCCTTTCCTGACCTGTACAGAGATAAGAACAGACACCACAGCCCAGAACTGCCATTGCCCTCACCCCCCCTGCCCACGCGGGACGACGAAGTGTTGAGTGCCAGTGACGAGCCGTTCCCCCCTCCCCCCCTAGAAATCATTGATGAATGGAAATATCGTCAACAAGTGTTAGACACCCCCCCTCCAAGTGAAGTGCAAAACTATAATCAAAACATTTCCTCTGAATTTCAGAAGATTACTCATAAGAACCTTAGGGACCCTATGTTCCTCGATTCCAAACCTGAGAATCAAATTAGACTCATGAACTTTATGAGATCTCCAGTGCCCCCTACTAAACCCAAGCCCCTCAAGAGGGAATACCCGAGCAGTAACTCGTCCCCCAAGATCAACGTCGCATCCAGAAGAAACAGTTTTGCCAATGCCCACGACATCTCCAGAGAGAGTCCCATGATTCACGCCAACATCAGGGCTTCGGTCCGAGAGAAGTCTCATGGGCCAGCTCTGGTTCAAAAACCGGGCATATCGGCTCAGCGGCAGTTGTACAGATCTATAACGGTTGACCAATCTGTTGTAGCTCCTAAAAAACCCATCAATCCATTTTTGAGATCTACATCCATGAAGTTTGATGGAGAATATAAAAATGATCATAAAACATCTAACTTTATGCCTGAAAAATCCATGCAAGCAGATAAATCGAATAATATGCAATACCATTATGCGCAAAAGTTGATGTTAAATGGGAAAGGATCGTTGGCCACCAGTGAAAAAGTCAATAAAATCTCTGGTCAGTATAGAGCTGAGCCATTGAGAGCAACGTTTAAGCCTTCCTTGCCAGAAGTGCACCCTAATGTACATCAAAACAATCACACGAGCCAAGAATACAGCGATGTTAGTATTGTTTGGAAACCGACTGTGGAACCCAAAAGACATTCTCTGCCAACAAAATATCCTGAGTGCGGCAAGACGTCTCCCGCTTCAAAGAGGACGGACGGGTCAAACAGATCATTTGATTCTTCTGACTCAATGAGTAGTTCTTTTTCGTTTTGCAAGTCCGACATAGAAAACATAAGTGCTAAGACTGCAGACGTGCGATCTACTAACTTGGACGGGTCCTACAAGCAGCCTGAGCGCCTCTGGTCCGGAGTGTCTCCTCACGGAGCCATGGCCCCGATGAAGGCTACGAATTGGATTCAGCCTGACAAAAATAATATCAGGTTAGTGTTATATTATTATTTCATGTTAATAAAATTACTTGCAAAATAAATCAACTAAAATACTTACTGTTCCTGAAAAGAGGTTCAAGATTTTTAGGTTTAATGCCATCTATTGATATTTCGTTAAAACTTTAGTGATTGTTCAACGATAAAACTTAATAAAATTTTCAACATGATTCATAGATGTCGCTAATATCGGTATTAGCCGTCAGCGCGCGGCAGTGCCCAAAAATGTCATCTACTGAAGGTTGTTTTATTGTTTTTTTTTCAAAAAAAGGATCGCTATCTGAAACCAAATGACTCATCACATAATATTATTAAAACTATTAAAAAGATTTTTTTTAAATGCTGAAAGCTGTGGTAAGTTTCAAAGAGTGAATATTATTTATACTTGTTACAAAAACATATTTTAGTAGACGTGACCATTGACCGTTACTGTAGACATTGATAAAAATCAAGGTTTCATCTTCTCAGCTTACTCAGCATTACTTAGCTTACATAATTTATTAATTTGAAGTATAGGTATAGGATAGGACGTAAAGCACAGGACCTCCCAAAATATTACCAAATTTTAATTTTGCCTTTCGAACTTCACGATCCACGCCATATTTTGGATTGGTATTGACCTAGGTTTTACTAAATTACGATGGTTCAGTAGGTTCCTATCTACTGCGGTGGCTGGAACATATCTTGCATTAGTACATACTTAACCGGGATTGAACCCTGGCTGCATATTTTGTATTACATAGTCTTATCCGGTTGAACCCTGGTTGAAAGCCTAAAATACAACGATAATGATAATGAAATGTTACCATCAATATACGATCAGAACAATATAATTGAGCCAACAAACTTTATAATGCAAATTAGAATTGCTTGGTGCCTTCGGGATACATCAATAAATCAACATAATATGGATAAGGCTTACATTAATTAATCAGAGGCTTGGAATTCAATATCAAGCATTAGCTTGGCTGTACTTCATCGTTAATTAACATTACAATTATTATAGAATACACATCAAACATGTATGCACATGCAAAGCATTAATAGGTTCTACCAAATAAATTTAATTAACCAGTAGTGCGATTTAATCCGAAATATCTACCATAGATTCTCTGGCAATTCTCCGCACTTTCCCCGGTTTTATTGTCTGTTGTAACATAATGGCGTAGCTACTCATTTTTTTATTATTATCAAGGCAAGTTAATTAATTTTTTTATTATTATCAAGGCTATTATTTTTACTTGACTCTCGTTTCGTCAAGTAAAAATATATTTATTTTAACTTTGAAATTAATTTTAATTTTTTACATTTTTTTCCTTCCTCAAAGATAGATGCCGCAATGTTTGGAAAGAGTATTGGCACATTGTTAGTCAATCAAAGAGAGCCTGCTTTGCCTCAATTCAAAGACCTATCCCATCAAAACTGTGGTTTCGACAATTCCCCATTTCGCCAAAAATTAAATTACCTCACTTATTCTAATGAAGATTGGACATTGTTCCGTTCCGTCTCACCTTTTTAAAATTCATGTTTTTGACTCCTCAGATTGTATATTCTGTGGTCTAGAAGTGGGAACTTTAGATCACATAGATTTTTGGTTGTCTATAACACCCTTGAAGAGTGAAAGCCAACACATTTGAAAAAAAAAACTTTGAAATTTTATTTTGTGAAAGTGAAAATATTTCAGATTACTGCATGTATGTACGGAAGGTCTCATATAATTTTTTTATTTTTTTTTTATTGTGAAGTTCATTTATTTCACTTTGTGGAAAATCAAACAAAATCTAAAAATATTTTCGTATTTTTTAAATATTTTTTTTTAAAACACTAGAGTGTATTTTTTTATGTATTCTAAGTAGCTATCCTGAGAAAAATACATAAAACAGATATACACATTTTTCATAAATAAATTTAAAAAATTTCGTAATAGGTAGGGAAGCTTGGATGCAGAGTTTTTACTCGTTGAGAGAGTCGATTTGTTCCCCAGAATTTCAAAAATATATTATTTTATAAATAGTCGTTATTCGTTTATTTTATTTGATGTTTTCGTAACGACTTCTTGACTTGTCAAAGCAAATACCCGTAGGGTCTCATGTCTACTATTAGATAAGTAATATCTAAGATAACGGCTCCGTAATTATATAATACAATGAACAGGGTGTTCCAATAAGAGGTGTTATTTTGATATTCAATCGTAAAAGATCAATGGTTTCGTTGCTTGTGTGGCACGTAGCGCCGTCTTGTTGAAAGTAAACGTCCAGATCAATACCATCCAATTCCGGCCATAAAAAATCATTAATCATCTCTCGATAGCGCAATCCATTCACCGTAACTGTTGCTCCAGCCTCATTTTCGAAAAAGTCAGGGCCAATGACTCCGCCGAACCATAAACCGCACCAAACAGTCACATGTTGAGGATAGAGAGGCAACAATAACTCTTGGGTTTTCCGAGCCCCAGATGCGACAATTTTGCTTGTTGACGAAGCCACCGAGGTGGAAATGGGCCTCATCACTCAAGATGATTTGCATTTGATTCACTCAAGTGAATTTTAATAATTTAAATTCATTGTTGAAGCGTGTATCGTTCCATTTTTATTAATGGCGTAGTTTCTACTTGTCAAATGTTAAAATGTGACAGCTTCCAAAGTAACATCTTCCGAAATAGCGGGCTATTCAAAATAACACCGCTTATTGGAGAACCCTGTACAACTGCCTATGTATAACTCGCTCCTACCGACATCCCGCGCTGGCGCCAGATACCGCATGTTCTATCATTCAATAATTGACACTTTCTAACGGAAGACTTCGATAATATCATTCTGCCATTATTTCACCCGACACCCACACCCAGGTACAATCAAGACGCGCAGCCTTTTATACATATTTATGATAATATTATGTATATATTTTATACTTACTTTGCCAGCCCTTTATAAAATATTATCGAGAATGTACATTAAGAATCTGCAAAAAGCTGTTGCTATGCTGGAGAAAACATTGAATTAGTTTTGAAGTTAAAAATTTTTTAATTTTTTTCGGATTTTACGAAATATTTTTAAATAAAACCTTCTAATTTACCTCAATGACTATAAAAAGAAACTGACTGCATTTGGAAAAGTTTTAATTTTAGCATTTTAATTTTTAAAAATATTTCGTATAATCCGTGTTCAGCGATTCCGAATATTTACCAAAAAATAAAAATAATATTTATTATGTTTTTAGTATAATTTATGATATGCGACACTGATAGATTATGCTGTGGGCGTGACCCGAAGTGTTCAACTAAAAAAGATCTCAGTTTTATTTTTAAATACATCCATTTCAATTTCGATTTCGTTTTCTTGAATGAATTTATAAATTAATGATTGAATGAATTTATAAATGTATGATTGAATGAAAAATTAATAAATGAACTAATGAAAAGGAATCTTGGAAGTAAAAATTAACCCACTTCCTGACATCCGATCGAGTTGAAATTCGGCAAATCTTCGACAACCTTCACAGAACTTGAAAATCAACTTGTTGTTGACATATCTCCTTCGTTGATAATACTTCAATGAGATTTATACGCTTCAATGAGATTTATTCGCTTCAATGAGTTAATTCTGATAAATTGAATACGAACCTTTTATTATAAATATATTTTTTTGTGGATACCGTACAAGAATCTCAACTGCTCCCAACCGTCTTGAGCCTATGGGATTTCCAATTGGGGTATGTTGTGAGACTTAAAGTAGTGGGTAGTGGAAGGAGTTGGGGAAGAAAAAAATCGTGATCTTACAACGGGGCGATAATGAGAGTATCCTCCACTGTAAATAAATTTTATTAAATTAATAAATATTAAATAACACAAATTCATAAAATAAAATTTACTTGCGCACTCCAGGATTGAACCGGCGACCTTTGAATTGCTAGGCCTTACCCCTCGACCACGGAATCCGTCAGAAGGTCGTGTTAGCGAAGCAAAAAGGGTGAAAGTTTTCGTCTGTCCGTGCGAGGGCCGTCAACAACTTTCCCAGAGATAATAATATTTATCATTATGCAACTGAAATAAATTAATACCAATAATTATTCTTATTACCGATCATGTAAGATTGTAAGGCCATCGAAAATGAAAATGTTAAGAGTTTTTTGTGGCCTTTTTTTATAATTCACTTCTACGCAATACATCGATACGTAGGTACAAACAAGGTACTTTAAAACATGTCTTAAACACATAATAATAATACTGGCTCATAAGTAAAGATGTATAAGTAGTGTGTAGTGGATCAAGTTAATAGCTCTCTCTTTTCTCCGACTTCGAAAATATCCAGCAATTAAAAGATTCACATAAAAAGATGTCATAAAAATGAAGTTTCGTAATGGGGGCAAATGATCACCAAATTTGGCCAGCTTAAGTTAAATAAAATACTAATTAATAATAAGGTTTTCGAGGAATAAAATTTTTCATCAGAAAAAAGCCGATTTCCTTGTGAATGTTTGTGCCAGGTTACTGTATTAATAGATAAACTATTCAAAACATTGTATGATTTTGCAGAGAAAGAATACAACGTACATATCCAAAAACTTATAGAAATGTGTTGAACGCGTTAATATTGTAATTTAATTAAAATACACGGTGTTCGGAAATACATAATACGAACGGGAACAACATTTTTGTCGATTTTGTGGTATAACATTTTTTAATAAATCGTATATTTTTATTAGAAATTTCGGAAAAATCGTTTTGTTAGTGAGTTAATATTAGTCTTTTAAAATAAGTCAAATCGATAATCGCCCTTTTTAATCACAATTTTCGATATTTGAACGGTCCCCATTAAACGCCAATTCACAGTGTATTTAAGATTTTGAACAAATTGTTTTCAGCTGACAAACATAACAGCTTGACCGTTATTCTTGACTGCTGAATATCAATGATTAAAACTTGAAACGGACAGAGAATCGGCATGTAACGGGGATCGTTCAGATATCAAAAAGTGACGCTGAACGACGATTTGTTGGTCTTCAAATGCGAGAAGAGTTCGTAAGACCCCAATCGTATCTGATTTAAAACTGCTGCAAATATAAGTATGTCTTTCCTTAATAATTATTACTAGCAGCGTGGAATTAACTTTCTAGTTGTCGATGCTGTAAATGCAGTCAAATTAAAATGTACCAGGTTTTCATTAAAAATTAGGTATAACACTCTCTACATTCTAAATGGGTGGGTTATTATTTATCCAATCTTGCTTTAGTAAATTGTACCAATCTTAAAATACCCGTAGCAGAGGAAACCGGTTCAGAAAAATGTTTTAATGTTTTAAAATCATAATATTTAATAATAAAATAAATATTCTTTGTTACAAAAATTTAAAACATCCATACACGTTTCACAACATATGAACAATTATATTGTAATGATGTTTAATTTGTAGAACAACATTTTAATTTTCAGTTTTTCTTTTAAATATTCAAATTATCATTATTAAATTAACAAACAAAATTATATTTGAACAATTCATCAAATTTCAAAAAAAATATTCAAGTTTTGTGGAAGTCCTATTCAAGATTTGTTACTATCCAAATACTGTGATATGATAAGAAAACTTTAATAGAACTTTTACAGAATTTGAATTTTGTCTGTGAAATTCGGTGAATTGTTAAAATTCTGTAAAACAGACGAAACTCCTTCATTTTCTACAGAAAAAAATAATGCGCAATAATTATATTTACAAAGGCATAACATATTTTAATGTTTTTAAAAGAAATATAAGATTTGCTTTTATAAAAAAAACTGAACGCTCTTAAAATTATCAAAAAAAGCATTAACATCATTAATTCAAAACATATGCCGTGTAATATTTTGTCTACTTCATCAAACACAAGAGATAGTTAAAAAAAATATAACTAGATACTATTTTGCAATGCCTGTAAGTTTATTAAATAAATAAATTATTTTGAATTTCCCATCCCTCGATGGGGTTGTCGGTATTATAATGTTTTCACAACAGCATCAAAATACTTTATCAACCTGAATACGATAGTGGCCCCGATAAATGTGAGTTTCCCTGAATATATTTTAGGTGGGTATTTATTGTGCGTGATTGCGATAACATACGAACGTTGGTGTTGATGTTATAAGTAATGTTGTTTTGTGCTAACCATTCAAATACCCGTGAAACCCGTGAATAAAGGAAATAATTCAAAGCACAATCACAATTATTATTATTCGCAATAAAACACACAATCAGAATTTGTTTTGAAGATTGATTATTTTGTTATGAAAATATAACTATTACTTTAATACCTAGGTACATATCGTCGCTGTACATGTCAATGGAACCAAGCCACAAATTTGGCGAAAATGAGTCAACTACTCAAACATTTTTTTCCTTTAGATAATCTTCACAAAATTTTTGTGCTCGGTAGAGACCTTTTTTACTACAATACAAAGGGTGCCATTATTGCTATCAATTTCTTTAAATATTCAGTGTTCAAGAGATACAACCCACATCATTTCTAAAATAGTATCTTTCGTTATTCAATCAAAATAATAAAAAGATAACACCATAAAGTATATATGTTCAAAGTTTCACCGTTATATCTTTAAGAGGAAGCTACAAGCCAAAAGTGTGTATATTCTTGGTATGCCTTATATTGTAGGCAATATGCATTAAAATCGCTTGACAAACGGAGTCTAGAAACGTTCGATTTCAAGCACAAAACTGTTTTTTATTTATTTTATAAATAATTTTATAAGAAAGTAAAAAAGTCAACCAAGTGAAACTGTCACAGATAATCTTAGCTATAATATTGTATTTTTTTAAAGTTGTTTCCTTTATGCTTTCATACATTTCTATTGAAAAAAAAAAATTTTTAGGAGCTTACATTTATATTTTTTATTGAGTAATCTATTATTTTATTTGTATTCTACTCAAGCGAAACGATAGGAAAACCTTCATTTTATCTAAAACATATTTTTTGGTATTCATAATGTACACCAATTCGTTATAAATATTAATCAAAATAGTGATTTGGCATTAAGCTTCGCCTTAAAAACCAAAAGTTATAATAAAAAATGTTACTTTTTTGTCATTAAAATCATTGTGCCCCGTTTTCTCAGCTTTATGATTTTGTGGCTTGGCTCCCTTGACATCTACGGCGATGATACGCTTATAATACAATGGTTTTGGTTTCGGTAGGTTGTCTTTTCAGGGTCAAACATAATAATTACTAGAATCATTGCCTGTTTTATTCATTGGTCCAATCTATTCAGTGGCATTTACATAATTGGAGGTAGGTAAGAAAAGGCATTTGAATTTCCTTATAAAACGTCATCGCATCTGTAAGCCTGTTTATTTTGCATATTAACGTTTCACGTTTTTACGCCATTTTTGCCATTTCCACGAGATTTACCGATATTTCATAATAAGAAAGTTGATAATAATCATTCTAAATATTTCCGTGTTCAAGCTATGACAGACTTATCGTAACCATGTAAAAATAAATACTTATATTATTTAACATTAAATTTATTATTTTAAAATACCAGAAAATCTCATGAAAACGAAAATAAATTAAAAACAAACGAAAAAACCCAAAATGTTTCAGCTCTCAATTTACACATACTAAATTTTATTAACTCATCTGATGATATAATAAAATTTAAATGGACATAATTTTCCATAAAATGTGTCATAGCTAATTGGTCGGAAACCCGTGTATATATACAATTTATTGATAGTAAAAACATAACTGTAAAATACCAAAAAGTTAAAATAAAATCAATTTTGGTGCAAAATGGACCAATTTTGCTGATAAATAACGCCTTAATTTCGCTAAAAATAAAGCACCACTTCCAGTAAAACAACGCGAAATTTTCAGGTTCCTCTACAAAAGTAGAAACAATATATTATCAACTCGAGCGATTGAATATACAAAAACCTATTATTTAATTAAAACCATTCCTCAAAATATTATTATTGAAACATATGAACTGCTTACTGTGGTTTAAAGCCAATGAATTCATCTAGATTTCACAGTTTATCCCATATTTTTAGGTTTTATAATTTTATTACATTATGGCAAGTAATCGTTCAAAATTTTTTGCAAACTTTTCATAATATGCCAAAAATCCAGGCAAAAGGAATGATTAGTAGGCACAAGAAAATGAAATAGCGGACAATCACATGAAGAAGTCACGTATGCGTTATGCCATCGCAAGCATGCGAATAACTCTTGTAAGCTTTGAAGATATTTCCGTCTAAATTAACACGTTTTAGTTGAATGTGTTCGCAGGTTAAATGTCCGAAGGCAAAGCATGACAGCCTTATGAATGCTGACCGCTCTAATATCTAATAATTTAACTACCGACAGCAAACAACAAACTTTACGTAATGTTTAGGTATGTTGTGATGCTCAAGTAAGTAGTGAATGGAAGGAGATGGGAAGTAAAAAGGTTGGCAGTACCTGACTATTCAGATTTGGTCACTAAGCGTTTAGTTTCTGAATACCCACAACATGAACATGGTGTGGGACGAAGGTGGATATCACTTAATACTAATAAACGTGTTTTAAATTAATGTAAATGTCATCTGTTGAGAATTGTTTGGGGCTTGATTGGAAGTCTTCAAAATAACAGACGCATAGTTTTTGTTGCACAAAACTGCATTTGTACTTTATTTAATGTTACGAGTTAAAAATATTCCCGACCCGGGTAAAACACTTTTAATAACAGTCAGTTGACCATAATGACTGACTGTTACTACTTTTAAGAGAGAAGAAGTGAGAAACCCACTCGGCGAGGCTTTTTATAGCCTAATCAAATAACACACACTGACAAGCTAATTATCAAAACAAAACACCAAAGAAATCCAAACATTTTGGGGATGCTGCGTGGAGGTTCTTTTCAAGGAAAGGTAGTTCAGGGAAAGAAACATATTTGATGGGTGTTAGAGGGGTTAGTTTTTTTAAAATCTCATCGACAGACAGTGACCTTTCTTTTGTTTTGAAACTGTGCAAAATTTCATCAATCTCGGAAATATAACTATAGATTTGTATAAAAATCGAAGTCAGCACCACAGACACTCTTCCATATTTAAACAGATTAAAAGCCAGGAATAGGTATAATGTAATATTATAAACACATATCATGCACACGCAAAGTAACATTTTTAGTAAGGATTTGTTCTACTCTATATTTTTACATTATTTTATATCAAGTTGTTTTCTCGTACAATTTAACAATTTGGAATACAGTTTTAAATAACAACGGTAGTTAAAAAAAAAATATATATATATATATATATATATATATATATATATATATATATAGGTATATAAATATGAGAGCAGAAATAAAGTATGTATTTAATAATTAAAGTTGGAAATAACACGCCTCACTAAAACCAATATTGAGGCAAAATCTTGATAGATGAAGGAAATTATTGAATACATTTTGTCTATGGTTTACAGTAAAATATATGTAGCACATAAGTTCCTCTTTTTCCATTTGGTTCCATTATTGATCTATTTCGGACGTCGGAATGTCGAAACGATACCGTTACATGTTACATGATGGAGGATTTGTACAGGCAATTACCCGACGAGGTATTAGGTCACATATGAATAATTCATTTCCAAATCCCTGCCATCAAGTTCCACGTGAATATTTTCTGACGGAAAGAATACATTATTAAGTAGAATTCGGTAACTTATACAGATCAGAAGCCTAGCTGTCTCAATTATTAGATTCGTATGCGCCAGTTCAGCGTTGGTATGGTTAAATCGGCCTTATGCCGGGTTTAAGACTGTTTTAACCATACTTACGTCGTCGAAATAGGTAAGTTTTTCATTATTCTGACCTTTGAGTTTTAAAAAAAAACAGTTAAAAATAAGGACAAGGGGAAGTTAACACAAAATCTTATATCAACCACATTCATTGGACGTCGCATGCATGAAAAACCATAGTGTTTAGAATGTTAGAATACGTGGTCAACGAATGCCTGCTCCATTCATTCCCCGGCGGGATTGAGGAGGTTCTCATGGCCACGCCTGAGGCCCTAGACTGGCTCGCAGACCTAGATATCCCCCTCTGACCCCCCTACCATACGAAATATGAAGAAGAAGAAGAGTGTTTATATAATCTCAGTATTGCCCTTGTGAAAGACATAAATGGGTTTAGCCTTATTTGGTGACCCGGTCTGAATAGTCAGTTACTTTCTATACTTCTTCTTCCCCATCTCTTTCCCCTCCTCATTCCTTTCAGCCTAAGAGTATACCCAAATTAGGGATAGCATTATCTCCAGACAGTTGGGAGTAGTAGGGACTTTTTAAAAAATGGGGGGGTTCATTATTTACTCTGTCGGTCCCCTAACTCTGTATGGGAGCCATTTAAAAAACGTTTTCACTTTAAAATAGAGAATTTCCGTATTTTAAAATATACGATCAACGTCACTAGAAATAATGCGAAATTTAATTTAATTCGGGCACATAGACAGGCACGAAACTCGCTCCTATCTCCATTAGACTGTTATGGATATCTAGAGTTGAATCCAGACTTCTCTTGAATTTTTCAACGCTCTTAAATGGCATCATAATGAGCGAGGAGTAGATAAATGAACTGGGCGGTTAATATTTAATTATTGGCCAAACCCCCCGAGCATACTTCTTACGTCTTATGTAAGTAGAAAGGGGAGTTTGAGGGGGTGTTGGGTGGCATGAATTAGACGTTGGATGCTTTATGGACTAAGACGAGGATGGTGATGGTACTGAGAGCCCAACGTATGGATTAACTAATCAAATATTCATTAACACATATTTCTGGACTTTTATGTGTGTATCCTTCCCCAGGAGTATTTTTATGGGATGAGATCATTTGGCCGATGATTTATTTCTCTGCCGCGGAAACGAGCAAAGTTCACAATATATTGTTTGTCGTTAATTTCGCGATGTTCTTACAATAATAGTTACAGTGTTTTTCTTCTACGGGTGAACTCAAATATTATTATTTTTTGTAAGTCGCCTCTGCTACCAACCGTCTGCAACCGGTGAGACTATGGCATCCCCAATTCTGAAGCTGAAAATAGCAGATATAGTCAAAAAACACCACTAAAGCCATTTTAAGCAACGTTTCGATTTCGCGGTCTTTCACCAGGGCGATAATGAGAGTATCTTCCAAGAATATATATAATGAAATGTGTTAATTGTCGTCGTCAAATGAATGTGAAAGAAATACGTAGACCGCGAAAAACGGAATTGATAGGTATTCTTATAAACTTTTAGTAAAATACGCTGATATCACGATGTCGGAAGATGTGTTCATAAAAATTCTAATATTTTCGCATTTCGTCATTGTATATTATCAAGGCAAATGCAGGTGCTCAAAATTATTAAAATAAATAATACTTAAATTTATTTAAACAAGTGTTCGTATATATTGGGAAGTTACTAAAGTTTATCAGGAGTCCGTCAGGAGGAGAAGTCCTGCAAATAATATAGCAAGTATCTATACCACATAATCATATGGTAGAGATATTAGCTATACCATATGATTATATAATCAAATCCACTAGATATATGCTAAAACACACGTTTATATAATTTTTCAGTTTGATTGGTAATTTTGGCCTCAAGTCCAAATTAAAGTTTTGTATGAAAAGTCTCTAAGTGCGTGCTTTCACTACACTCACGTTCGGAATCTGTTCTGATATTTTAATGCCCGGCCTCCGAAGCGGAATTTAGTGAAAGATTAACTCGGAATACTAACAGGGACTTTCTTATACTCGTGTGTGGATATCATGCTAAGCGTTCCTCATCGGTCTATTTACTAATTATGTCGGTATCATGAATGGATTTTCTTTGCCCGAAGGTGCTTTTCCCTCCCCCATAACTATTAGCGGGTGGTTATCTTTTCCTAATTGGAAAATTCCAGGGAATACTGTTTCTGTTCGTATCGAGTTATATACACATATACATATGTAATATTTACCGCAGATGAGTACCGCATAAGAGTCCTGATTGTGCGGAGCCAATTGGACTATTGGAGCCCCAACTGTGGTATGTTGTGACAAAGAGAGAGAGAGAGAGAGAGAGAGAGTGGGGAAGATTAGGAAGTGCCTAATTCCAATTTTTCCAGCCCCACATTATGCCTCATTTAGGTTTCGGGAGTTGTAACAGTATTCACGTTAAAGTAAATAAATGATAAATAAACAAATATTTGTTATAGACTCCCACGACCTACAATAAACTAATAAGATAAAGTATTTTACATTATTATTGAAGGTAGTGAATAATGATTGACATTATCAAAAATATTAATTTCGGTTTTGTGTCTGTCCTGCGTAACTCCGATTCAATGAATTCTAGAACTCGTATTTGATTTCAATTTAAGTGTCATTTTATAAATTCAAATTTCAAGAAGACAAGATATAAAATATCTAGGTAGGACCAATATGTCTCAATGGTCGAGTGGTTAAGACGCCTGTCTATAATACATTTTGTTGGTTTTATACAACCTATAAAACCAACAAAAAAAGAAAATATTTTCACGGTTATTTTTAAAATTGGAACTGATTTATCGAGAATTTTAGTTTTACAGGTCTGTTCTAGGACATCAAATTTAAAAACAATTGTGTTGTATTACAATGTGTTTGTTTTACTATTGTATTGAGACAAATTATTTAATATTCGACGATTCCCCCGAATAATATTCTGTATTCAGATACCTTTGAATGATCTGATAAAACAACTTTGTAAACAGCGGAAAATATGTATGACATAGTCCTGTTAACCACAAATGGGACTGCCATCTGCGTATGAAATAATTTTCACAGCCATAAAACGCCTGCCGTCCTGAATGCAAAGTTGTTTTACGTTTAAAATTCCACGTCCCGAATCCCGTAGTGAGTCAAGTAAGGTCACCGCTCGGGCTCACTTAAACAACAAAGCACGCGCTATTTGTTCAGGTTTACAAACGCGTTAAATAATAAACATATTACACTGCATCCCAATGGCAAAAGTCGCTTATAATAATGCTTATCGCTAACTATTCCGCCTACCGAAATACTGCAGGGCTACAGAAATGTTCCTGGAGGGACGAGTGCACTCTTTCAGAGCCACCACATGGGAAGGTTATGGCGCAATTACACCAATCAAATAATACAATCATCACTGCCATGGTTGCTTGGATAGAGTCCTCCCTGATGGCCCTCTGGAGACGGGAGTCAAATATCCTCCACTCCACATTTTCCACTTCTTTTCCACATTTTATTTTTCTGTTTTTTTATGTATCTATCTATATATTTTGCTATTTTCGATTATTTCAAAATATTTAATGTATTGCATTGCACTACCCCTGCATACATTCTGGAATAGAGATTAAAAATTATTATCATTATACCCACGTTTTACGTGAAATTTAGATATAATAATAATGACCGAGGTGTCACGGCTGCCGAATATGCCGAATCTCCTGTACGTGTACCATGTACGCGGGCCATCAGCCAGAACGCTGATAGTAGCGAACTCGTAATCTTGCATATGTAATGACATGCCACTCCACTCTCGATGCGTTAGTCGAGCAGAGGTTTGTTAATATATTCAGCAACATTTTACATTCAGTTGTCGTTTAATGGCATCGCGGTGTTAACGTGTTTTCCACCGTGCCGCAGTCCAGCACCCGAACGGGTCCGCGCCGCAAACCCGCTCTGTGCATTACAGTCCAGCAAGGTCTGTCCGCAGTACCTCAATCTATAATTGAAATTTGTGTCTCAGTGAGTCCGTGAACTAAGCGGTCTTTAGCTCTGCGGTAATTGGGAGAAAGTAATGGCAGTGTCTATGTGTGGTGATTCTGCAGTCAGCCACCGATCATGGACCCGCAAGATCGTCTCTAAACCTTCGCGCGTCACGCAAACAGTTTTAGAATCGATCAAATAATGTAACGGATGAATGCTTTTCAAATCCGCCAAGTGAAACGTCAGTGAAATAACAGTTGAGTGATCTCACCACATGAAGATGGTTTTCGGATGCAAACAGAAATTTAGTCTCAAACGGTAATTATCTTGTTCTGACATATTTACCTTTGCTCTTCTATGTAGCGAATTAATCACTTGTATATCCAATAGGTACTTGTCGTTCTTGGACAAGCCAATTATGATGTATCTACCTCAGAACTTGTTTTTTTCAGCCTTCACCGCAATGATATCACTTTTAATCAGTAAAAATGTTTACAAACGTTTGTACCTACGTCAATATTATTTATCCAAGAGATAATATATGATTGATGGCTATTTATGTTTATTTGATTGAATGTTATTTACTTACATGTATATCAAATATGATAAATTTTGAATACATCACTACCATTTATTTATTCAATTTTACAAATCATTTGAGAAACGGTTTTCTACAAAAAAGTGTCACTAATTCGCAACATTCGGTTTTGAAGTTTGGAGTCCAATATGATATATTAGATTAATAAAATAAGAGTTGAATCAGTTCAAAAGTAAAAACGACATAGAAGACAAATAAAATAGAATCAAATAACCTTAGTATGCCTCAGCACAGGACATCCTAGTGAGGAGGACTAAGAAATACTTAAATTCACCATAGTATGTTGTAGGTACAATGTTTTATATGGTCGCTAAAAAAACTCCGAAACTTTCCATATTCCTTTTCAAAGACTGAAATATAACATCCACCGTAGTAACAGAATTCCGGAAATATTTTTAGCAATAGCCCCAGAAATTTACTAAATTTCTCAAATCTCTTGTTTTCCCTCGACTTCACTTTATCCAAACTTTATCGTCTGTTGTCCTTTTGTTGTTGTTTTGCATACCTAATTAATGTTTTTTTTATGTTCTCCCATTCCATCTGTCGTCTGTTGTCCTTTTGTTGTTGTTTTGCATACCTAATTAATGTTTTTTTTTTATGTTTTCCCATTCCATCTGTCGTCTGTTGTCCTTTTGTTGTTGTTTTGCATACCTACTTAATGATTTTTTTTATGTTCTCCCATTCCGTCTGTCGTGTACATAATCAATAAAATAAAATAAAATATATTTGAAAGCTTCAAAATGGCACGTATATAAACAATATCCATCATTTCAATCAAGTATTGCAAAAATCACTCATTTGCATAAAATAATTCAAAACAGAAAGATTTTCCGTGCAACACAATGTTAACGTGCTTATTCGGCTTATTCGGACACAGACACCGCATAGTTGACTTGCAAGTCTTTGACTTTCTCTAAACTAAGAAACTCGTTTCATTGCTTCTCCTTTAGGAGATGAAGCTATCGATTAGTTTATTTTGCTAGAGTGCAATAAGTCAGTGGTTATCAAACTTATAGATAAATCGTCAGTCAAGCCAGCGAGGCGGGAAGAGGAACGGAAAGGACTCATAGTTTATCCTTTCCATACAATAAATAAATTTCTTTACATTCTACTATGGAAAACATAGAATAAAGAATAACACTTGAAATGCCTTCCAAACAAATTTGAATGAAAAAATGTTTAGCCCGATAGACCAACGCTCACTCTTCTGGCATCATAGATCTCTATCCCAATTGAATTTCGTAAACACAGTTTAGTATTGGCAGATATTATTAAACTTAACTAAACTCGACCACAAGTCACTTATTGTGTTATTCTTTATTTTATGTGAAAAACCTTTTAGAACCAGTGTGTTATCTCGAATTAACGTCGTTTGTACCTTACTTTAGTTGAAATTAAGAAAATAATTTCAAATTTTTAAAATGTCATATAACTAGGCGACATAGGTTTTATTTCTAATCTGGTAAAAGGCCAAGTTATTTGAAATGGCAATAGCTATGTTAAGTGACCAGTGTTGAATAGTCCTTCCCAACCTCTCTCTTTCCCGTCTTCTTTCCCTTCTGCATCAAAACATACCCCGATTGAGAATGTCATAGTTCCATTGGGTCCGGACAGTGTGGAGCAGTTGGGACTCTTGTGCGATATTCACAACGAAAACGGATCTTTATTTTAACTATAATAATTGTATATAACACTAAATCCGAACGGGACGTACATTGTACATTTAACTGGCCGGTCAGATTTACAAATGCATTATGAATGGATGGCAAACTCGACTTAATTATGAATCCCATTGAAACGAGCGGCGTTGGCAGCTCGGCGCAAGTCTACTAATCTAGTGCCGACCTATACCTAAACCTCCTCAACTAAGGCCAGGATACTGAGTCTATGTGGCCTGCTATTTACACATCTATGGACAAGAACCCTTTTTAAATAAATATCGGTGAAGAATACCAACTGCTCCCAACCGTCCGAAGGCAGTGAACCTACCGTATTCCCATTCAAGGTATGTTTTGAGGCTGAGAGTAGTGGGGAGAAGAAATCAATGGGGAGGAGATAGGCCTACATGGTCGAGGAGTAAGATATTATTTGATTAATTTATGTTATTTCACGATTTATTCATATAAAATAATGGTTCCACGATAAATCAACACACCTTTAAAAAGTGATATAAAGTCATTAGAAACGATGAAAATAAATAAATTTAAACCGAACCTAACCTACTTATCCCAGTTAATAAAGTTTTTGTTTCATCACTTTTCATGACTTTATATAACTTTTTAATATGTGATGAATTATCATTTTGATGATTTATCCGGTCACCAAAATAATATATAGTATATTTACGGCACGTTCCAGAGTGGATGACACTCACAGTATCGCCCTAGTGTAAAAACCACCATACGGAATTGAAACGTTGCTTGAAATGGCTTTGGCCGTTTGGTGACCAGATCTGAATGGCCAGGTATTTCCCCACCTTCATACTCCCCATCTCCTTCCCCTCCTCAATACCTTCAGCTTTTGGGGATGCCATAGTTAGTTATTAAGATCTGTTCACCAAACACGGCTAAAGCGATTGCACGCAGCTGAATGCTTGTCTTTCACCAGGGCGATATGTAAACTAAGTATTTTGTTTTAAGTCAATCTACCTGATTTAACTAGTTCAGAGTACCTTATTATTATTATCTGTAATAACATAAGTATATAAGCGGTAAAAAGCAGGCCAACTTGATACAGTCCTGGCTTTGTTTGAGGTGGTTTGATAAACTCCCCTCGACACTCGCCACTTAACGCCAACATTTGCTATTTGCCTAATAATTAACACCACTTCCCATTCAATCACGGTTGACTCGCAACTCTGACGCAATCTCACTTATTATTGTCGTTTTATCAATTTGTTGGTTGGCGGTCCATGATAAAACCAACCCTTATAATTTTATGAGAGGAGAGCGGGGAAGGGACGGGAGAGGAAGGTGGGAAGTGACTAGCTATTCAGTTCTGGTTACTAAATACGGCTAATAGTATTTCAAGTAACGTTGCGATTCTAAATGGTGGACTATATTCTGGTTAGGTCATGTAGAGTTGATACATGAAGATAGGAGTGGGAAGAGATTCTTTTGCAGGAATGCTTGTCTTGATTTACCAGTATTTCAATGGAAACGATTTGCCGGCCTCTGTGTTTCCATCCTCCTAAAACATTGGTGTATTTCCTCTCATAAAAAAGACCCCCTCACACAGCAACTCCATGGATGACAATGGACATGAGAGGAATGATTTTTCTCAGGGTCTTCTGTGTGGATTTCAACGAAATTAAAAATTTCTTTCGTGTGGTGTGCCGCGTAAATCTAGATCAATGAACTTAAATTTGCTTTGAATTTAATAGTCATTTTAAAAATTGGAACTGAATGTGTGAAGAATTTATACAAAGCGATGAACTACCAACTTAAAAAATTATATTTTTTAAGGGAAACGTATTTTAATTTCATTTTAAAAATTGGAACTGATTTTTCAAGAATTCTGACTACCGTGATTATCACGGTGTAAAAATAAAAAAGGAGTGTGTGAAAATCTATCCTGTTTATCAATCTATGATGGTTTATTAGTTAAGGCGAAGCTTAATGCTAAATCACTATTTTGATTAATCTTTAAAACGAATTGGTGTACATTATGAATACTATTTGCTTTAGATAAATTGAAGATTTTCCTATCGTTTCGCTAGAGTAGAATACAAATAAAAAAATGAATTACTTAATAAAAAATATACCTAAATGTAAACTAAAAAAAAAAATTCAATAGAAATGTATGAACGCGTAAAGGAAACAACTTTCATAAGAAAACCACAATATTATAGATAAGATTATCTGTGACAGTTTCACTTGATTATTTTTTTTTGCTTTCTTATAAAATTAGTTACAAAATAAATAAAAACCAGTTTTGTGCTTGAAATCAAACGTTTCTAGAGTCTGTTTGTCAAGCGATTTCAATGCCTATTACCTAATTTAAGGTATACCAAGAATACACACCTTCTTGGGCTGTAGCTTCCTCTTAAGCTAGGTTAGGTTATGTTAGATTAGGATATGATAGGTTAGGTTAGACCTGATCAGGCTTTCTCCACCACGCAGCCTACAGTCAGTTTAAGAAGTTTTTATCAGATTATTTCCCGCTTGCTTCTACGACCCACCTTGTTTCCTAAAATTAAAGTTACTCAACATTGCCAGAATATTCCCGGATTTAATCCTGAACGCAAAACTTTCCCATAATACGACATTTTTCCTGTACATATATACAATCTGACTGGCAGGATAACTAAGTTTTAATTCCCAATATCATATTACTGTTTTTCCAAACAGATGATGCCTTTCATAAGACAGAGTTTCAATTAATTGTGCAATGTATTTTAGGCGGTTGATACACATACTAATATTCTTTGTATTTCTGGTATTACTTATTACTTGCGGTTGAGACATAATTAGGTATTTTAATGTAATACCGCATGTGTTTTATAAATATTATAATGTAAAACCCTTCAAGCCACATTCTTTGTCAATGTTACTTTTAATTGGTTTTTTATATACTAGTCTCCAAGTAAAACATAATAACGTAATTTTTCACGATCGAGGAATTTTTATAACTTTTTTTATTAATTTCAAGAAAACTTTTACAGTGGATACTTTTTTTGTATTATTTCTATTACCGTGCTAGGAATGCCCTTGTGTTATGTCGGGTGAAGTTTAAATATTGAATTTTTTTCATAATGTGACTAAATTATACAATTCAGATTTATAAGATAATTTTATTTAGGAATATGAGAGATGTGTGAAGGGAGATAAGGTGGTAAGAGTGTAGAATATATGGGTGTTATGATTGAAATGTAATGCAGATGTATGGATTATTTGTGTTTTGAAAGTATGAAGTTGTTATTCCGGTTTAAGGTAATCAGGGAGGTGATTGAAGGTTTTAGGAGCAATGATGAATTGTCTTTGTGCTGATGCAGTATGAAGTTTAAGTATATTGTAGTGTCGGTTGGTTTTATTTCTGGTGATGTAATTATGTTGTAAGAATGTTCTTTTATTAAATTTGTACAAGAAATAAAACTAAAAACTTCACGATTTTTAATTCTTTTTTAGAATTTGTAAATATTCGTTTTTGTCGTCTCTTTCAAAGTGTTCATTTTCTATCGTAAAGGGTTTTACCAAACCACAGTCGATATAATACCTTCATATTGTTTTGCGAATAATGATAAAATAATTTCATTGAAATTCCTAAAAAAACACGTCATGCATGAGTGTAAAAATTCCTGGAAATAATAATTTTATCTAGAATTATTTGTATGTTTTTTGTGGATAACGTTGTTTGACTTTAAGACCTAGAATTATTTGTAAGTTTTTTTGTAGATAACGTTGTTTGACTTTTAGGCCTTGAATTATTTGTATGTTTTTTTTGTAGATAACGCTGTTTGACTTTGAGATCTAGAATTATTTGTATGTTTTTTTAAGATAACGTTGTTTGACATTAAGACCTCGATTTGTGTGACCGAAGTGTGCATAAGTGTAAAAATTCCTGGAAATTTAGTAATAATATTTTTTTACCGAAATTGTGTTTTTTTCAATATGTTGATAAGGGGCAGTTCAAGTATTACGTAAGCAGATTTATTACAATTATTTACCCCCTCTCCCCCCTTGTCACCAAAAGTAAGCAAAGCTCTTACTCCCCCCCCCCTCCCATGCTTACGTAAAAATTGGTACCTATATACATTTTTCTGTTAATGTATTCTGTTTTTTAAGCGAGTACCTAAACGTATTAATTATTTGTGGGAATCCCCGAATATTTATTCGGTTTTCAAACATAGAAAATTTGTGTGTTGCCAATGTGTAAAAAAAATAACTACTGCTGAGCAGTGCTGACGTAAACACTATCTCGACCCCCCCACTCCCCCATGTCATCAAAAATAAGCAAAGCAAAGACCCCCTGACCCCTATAGTGCTTACATAATACTTGAACGGCCCCTAACACATTTTGTGGAATTTTCCCAAGTGCGACAAGCTTCGTCCACTCACATCATACATTCTCACCTCAATAAATATAGGTAAACTAGTAAAATTGATAATCACCCTATTGTTATTTACGTGTAAATAATACTTGCCAGTTGTGGGTAAATTTAGTGCCGTGAGCCACATAATATCATGCAATGATTATTCCATTATAATCTACAGATTATAATTAATTAATGCTACCAAGCGAGGCGTGAATCGCCGCAGTGTACTTCTCATTATAATGACCGGCAGCTAGTCTGTTTGATGTGCTCCATTGAAGAGTTAAGCAGGTAGAAATGTTTTATGGGCGTTAATGGTGTGCCCGAATTACGACTTCTGTTTTTTTTACATTAACTCCACACAGGAGGTCTCGAGGAAAAGATAACCCTCAGGGCCTATGTCATCTTTGGGGAAGCTGTGTGGAGAGTCTTATTAGGGAAATAAAGAAGAGGAAGTTCTGGGAAGAAATCTGGAATAGGTCAATGTAACGAACGTATCAACCCATCCCTGCCTAAGCGATGCAAGGCGATGGGTTGTAGGTAGAGATGGCAAAATTTAGCATTAATTTTCAGATTTTTTAGCATTAACAATTGGAAATTTAGCGTTTTATAGCATTTTGAGGCATAATTTAGCGTTTTGTAGCAAAATAGAAAGAAATTTATTTCCTGAATGTTTTTAGCGCATATTTTAAGTATTTTTGGTAAAATATATGTTTAACCTTCATTTGCAAGTATTTCCATGTGAAAGATTATAAATAAGTAATTTTAATATTAAATTAAAAAGGAAGGAAACTCTAAGTACGGGTCGAACACAAACACAACAAATGCAGATTGCGATTAACATCAATAGGCGTCATTTATTTCGCACAATTTGTGTAATGTCAAAAAGCAATTATAGCCTACAGTACAAAAATATTAAATATTTACACATAAAATAGTAACAAAATTATAAAAAATCGTAATGTAAATATCGATTTTTTGAAATTCTCACATATTATTTTAATACCCGGTATTTTCGGGAAATTCGCGCCTATTTCGCTAAATAGAATAATTTAGCTGAAATACGGCCAAAATCACGTTTTTCGCTTTAATTCGCGAAATATAAATCACTGGAAACACTTTCAAATGCCTTGAAACGCAAAGAAAACTTATATATGCCCTATTTTCGAACCATAAATATTTTTTCGCGTTTTTAATTAAAACGAAATTTTGCCATCTCTAGTTGTAGGTCATAGGTGTAGATAATGTTGTTTGACTTTAAGACCTCGAGTTAGTTACAAAGATAGAAGTGTGTCGTGGGCGTGTCTAGTGTGCTCGAAGAGCGGTTAAATTTTCCTTATTTGAAAGATAATTATGCTTCACATATTTTAACACTTTCTTGAGCAGAAAAAATCTTTGTTGTCGTCTTTGGGCACTTGGACTCGAAAGGTCTAATAAAAATCGGTTAATTTTCAAATCAGTAAAACAACCTTCTAGGGATTACTTATTCAGTGGTCTGTACCAACTTCCAACGGCACGTTTTGAGTGCTAGTAAATAAAACTGCCCGGCCGGAGATTATGTCAATGACAATAATGCAATTAAAAATGATTGTTCATTTAATTGAATGCCGAAGAATAAATCACATCGTAAAAAGGAGTTATTGTCAGACAATAGGAGTAGTCATAGACGAGTAATTACTAGGTAACCGGACTATGGCGGAGATTAACGTAGAATGTAGTCTCTCAAGTTATGTATTATTGTTTAGTATATTTACCTTGGTCCGTTATTGGCTCAGAGTCATAAAGAACACTTCTGGAACTGGTAAGTTATAACTTACCGCCTATTTACTTTAGAGAAATGTCGTGGGCAGTGGTGGCTCGTGAATTTTGAGTGTTAAGTTTGAAAATTCGACATTATTGATGTTGTTTAGACCAAAATTTTTTTAGTCCCAACTCTAGCCGTTGCGTTGAATACTTACTCCGAAGTTTCGCAATATTAGCGTTGAAAACGGTATATATTTAATTCAGTGTTCAATTTAAATACATAAACAAATTATAAATCAATAGCTTAGAGTCCAAATATTATATCTCCATAAAACATAATTGATTTGCAAACCTGGACACATTAGATTTTGTGATATAAAAACATGTTTTTATTTACATCTGTTCCTTATGTAACTACAATATTTATTACCGATACAATATCTGTCCTCTTATACACCTTGCTTACAGGATAAATGTAATGGTTAAGGAGATACAATATCTGTCCTCTTATACATCTTGTTTACAGGATAAATGTAATGGTTAAGGAGATACAATAGCTGTCCTCTTATACACCTTGCTTACAGGATAAATGTGATGGAAGGAGATACAATATCTGTCCTCTTATACACCTTGCTTACAGGATAAATGTAATGGTTAAGGAGATACAATAGCTGTCCTCTTATACACCTTGCTTACAGGATAAATGTGATGGAAGGAGATACAATATCTGTCCTCTTATACACCTTGCTTACAGGATAAATGTAATGGTTAAGGAGATACAATAGCTGTCCTCTTATACACCTTGCTTACAGGATAAATGTGATGGAAGGAGATACAATATCTGTCCTCTTATACACCTTGCTTACAGGATAAATGTAATGGTTAAGGAGATACAATATATATCCTCTTATACACCTCGTTTACAGGATAAATATAATGGTTAAAGATATACAATATCTTTCCTCTTATACAACTTGATTACAGGATTACATTATATTTTTAATATTTTAATGTCTTTCGGACGGTAGGTTTAGTAGATCCAATATTCGAACCCATAAAAATAAAGTATATCTTTGTTCCATTCCAGTACTTTTGCAAATAAAACTGGAGATACAATATTTTAACTGTAAGCCATCGAAATACTTGCGTAAGTGCACTATTTTTCCATTTAATCTTTTAAAATAACCAATCGGTTCGAACGTGTCGTGCCCTGTTGCGGTTCCGAGTTCTAAGTCTGCAATTTATCTTTTTTTATTTGCCCTCCAATGACGTGCCCTGACTTTTCAGATTTAAGTGGTTTTCAACATTAACAAGTTTTATTTCATAATTTTATTTTCTCAAATTTAAAAACTTTTTATACACAAACTTTTATTTCGGGTACAACTTTTCCATGTTGGTCTTATTATCAACATTTTATAACAGTTTTGGAATTTACGATACGTTTGTACTACCCCAGTAAAGACTCATGTCCAGGTGCGTCTGAATTTGGAAACTTACACAATAATCTGTGAATGAGATTAGGATTTAGATTAGAACAGTCGGTAAACACAGTGCTTCAAAGCAACACCGGGATTAGGACACGGTACAAGAGTAAAATAGATAACTACTGTTTGGTGGATATATAATTACACATAAGCAAATTGCAAAAAACATCGACACTTACCTGGTACACATATTTTCAACTACATACATGGTGTACTTGGGTCTAATTGGACCCGAATTTAATTATGTAGTGTAAGCATTGTAATACAATTTGGGAGGTGGGTATGGGTACCGCCGCCCCGGGAACCATCATTGGATAACTAACACCTCTGACATAGGTCACCCCAAGTGGATTGCTACGTTTGGTGACTTAGCAGGGGTAGCCGGGTTCATGGGGTGAGGTTTGTCTAGGTCTTGGCGGTGGATGCATTTTCCCGCTTACTGCGTGGCGGGCCGGAACGGGAGAGACTGGTTGAGGGAAACCTTTTGACCTCTCCAGCCGGACTCTCTCGACCCGTCGTTTTGCTCCGCAGTGGAAGGGAAGAATCCATACGCCCGTCACTCTTGGACACATTGAACCCCAGATTCCTGCCCACCCATCGTATATGTTTCCTTCACAGAACTACCTCTCCTACCTTTCCTCGAAGAGACCCTTCGCGCAGCATCTCCAAAGATGACATTAAAATTAATTTCAAACAAACCTTAAGTTCCTTACAAGAACTTTTCCTTTCCTTAAAAAGACCCTCACCACACAGCATCCCCAAAGATGACATAGAAAGAAATTATTTTTTATGATAATGTAAAAAAATGGGTTATTTACTATTTTTGAAGTGAAACTTCTTTAGGCGCGTAATGAATTTTCGGGGACGGAGTAAAACCGAGTCACGATCGAAACGAAAATGCGGGTACCCCCACCACCGATTAAAGTTCATTTGATCTAGTCAAAGTTTTGAAGTAACATATAAATGCTTCTTAGCTCATCCCGACAACTGGCGTTGGTGGTGTAATGGTCAGCATAGTTGCCTTCCAAGCAGTTGATCCGAGTTCGATTCTCGGCCATCGCACATTATTTTTTTGTTTTTAACGCCTTTTTCATTCAATATCTTATTTTTTAGTAGGTCAGAACATTTTTTAAAAGAAAATAATATTGCAAAATAATAAAAACACTTATCTCACTGTGATAAAACATTACTCCGCTAGAGCGCGCTTTGCGTTATTGTGTTGGATTAAAATTATTATCTAATCCGTATATTATGATAATTGTATTACATTTATTTAATTAATTTATTTATTTTGATAATATGTAATAATTTTCAAAGTTTTGAAGTAACATATAAATGCTTCTTAGCTCATCCCGACAACTGGCGTTGGTGGTGTAATGGTCAGCATAGTTGCCTTCCAAGCAGTTGATCCGAGTTCGATTCTCGGCCATCGCACATTATTTTTTTGTTTTTAACGCCTTTTTCATTCAATATCTTATTTTTTAGTAGGTCAGAACATTTTTTAAAAGAAAATAATATTGCAAAATAATAAAAACACTTATCTCACTGTGATAAAACATTACTCCGCTAGAGCGCGCTTTGCGTTATTGTGTTGGATTAAAATTATTATCTAATCCGTATATTATGATAATTGTATTACATTTATTTAATTAATTTATTTATTTTGATAATATGTAATAATTTACAGAAAAAAAAAATAAAACTATCTCCCTCTGATAAAATATCCGTTCGCTAGAGCGCACTACGCGATCTTGTGTGGGATTCTATTTCTGTACATTGTACATTATTTTTAAAAATATATTATATTGAAGTGAAACTTCTTTAGGCGCGTAATTCGGGGACGGAGTAAAACCGAGTCAGGATCGACACGAAAATGCGGGTACCCCCACCACCGCTCACCGTTCACTGTCCCTCTCTCACCATATGCGCTTGTTGAGGTGGGGGAGCCGCTCACGAACGTTCTCTCTCTTCTCTTCTTTCCTCTCTCTCAGACACCAGCGAACTGCGCCACGCCAAGCATCAGCTGCTTGGTTAGTATACTGCGTCGTGAGTGTAATACGAGTGAAATACGTAATTGATTGTGGTTCATACGGTTTAACAAAAGAAGTTTCACTTCTGTCTTGCGTAGGCTTGACACACCCACTTTTTTTTAATTTGTTTTCAAATTTATTGTAACATTATATTTTACACCAAGTGTTAAAGTTATCCAATAATAAGATTATTCACATAGTAAAATACAGGTGTACCTACAAGAAAACACTATTATTGATGTGAACTCATTAATTTAATATTTTTCTAATAAAATCTATAACACTCGAAATAACTTCCTCTAAACCATAATTAAGACATCTCGAAACATAGAAGTAGAGAAAAAATAACAAACATCCCTCGTCGTGATTTTTTCATATTAAATATAAGAAAACATTATTTGAACATGAGCCCAAACTTTAAGAAAATATAAAGTTACGAAAATATTTGGCATATTGCAAGCCTACCAAAGTGAGTTTAACATAATATTATACATTTTGTGCAGAAAACGTTAGTTTTATCGTCCTCCTTTTGAGGGAAAAAAGTCACACTTATGGTATACATTGGTCAAATCTGACCCGAGAGAGGACGTAACTCTGAAAATAACTGTTGACAATGAACGCGCGTCCATCTACATTGCAGTGTTCTTTAGAATTGCGTGCGACTGAGGAATACTAGGCACGGGGTGTGTGAATGTCAAACCACTGTTAAATTACAGTCGATCATACGTTTGTCCGGGTCTATTTTGACACTTGCACACCATTTAAGTGTTAAAAGAATTGGCAGATCCCTGTTGTTTAAATGGTACCAAGATATATTTACTTTTACTCCGCACGCCCGTCACGTTACACGTTTTCCGCGGTTCCATGACAAATCAGAACAGTGGAAAGCAGAAAGACATGAATTGTGATGAAAATTAAAACTAACATTACCTAACCTAACCTAGTTAACCAACTTTTTCACCACTTTTCAAAAGTCTTCCAATTCGTCACTGTTTTCATTTGTTCGGTTACCCATTTCCACTGACATCGCATTCACAGATCCGATTATATTGGTTTATCCGTACCCCATTTGTGAATGATGCAGTATGTGCATGTGCACTGTCTGTGTAAATCGTGTATCCCCCATCACAAAGTAAACTGTGCTCATTTGTTAATAAAAATAAAGATTGAACAAATACACACAGATTTAAAAAAACACTTTTATAAAACTCTGTCGCCATGATGAGCAAATTTCCATATTTAAAAAAGAATTGAATTTGAATGCTAACTTTTAATGTTGATATTAAAAGTTTGATAATTGGATATAATAAATGGTCACAGAGTCTGAATAGGACTTTCCCAGAACTTGAATATTATCTTTGAAATTTGATGAATTGTTCGAATGCTGTGAAACAACCCGTCTACAGACGGTCCAAAATATTGTAGGTACTATTTTGCTTTTTGTAAGAAAAATACTGAAATCGCTAATATTGTCTTAAATAATTAAATATTGTGGTTTTACTCAATAAAGTTATTCCGAAAAATAAAAATACATATATTTTACTACACACTTTTATTGTGTACGTAAAGTTGTTCCTCAGCGTACCTCTAAATTAAAATTTAAATCATGTTTAAAAAAATTAAAACGGTTTTTGTTTCTCCTTTAAAGTTGCCAAAATGGACTGAGATTTGTTTATTTAATATGGCTATATATTATTCTCCTAAAACGAATTAAGTAATGCTGCAAATGGCGCGATCAGTGAGCACTAGTTTTTTGTTTTTAAATTTTTTATTAATTTGAATGCCTAATCTGCTCTGACTTGGAAGTCGTCATAATTTAGTAAGTTAATCGTGTAGGTTAGAAGAAATTCGAGCCTAGTAGTCGATCAACTCTTTATTTATGAACATCACGTTCATCAGTGTGATTCCTCGGTGTAGGTTGTTTAACACTTACTATTCAAATTATCAACAACGCGCCCATTAGGAGCCGCGTTATATAGCTGCGTTGGCCATTAACAATTCCGAATAATGTGTAGTCCAAAATAACCCACACGGAAGTGATCGACAGAAGTGTGATCTATACCGTTCCGAAAGGAAATAGGGCCCCTAGCACAAGTACATCGATAAACGTAATGTTGGTAATTTGTCAACGTCGCCAAGTACGTACAAGTACTCCAGATTAGCCAACGAACAAACAGCAGCTCTCGTCGGCCATCGATAAAATTAAGCAGATTCAGAAGATGTGAAATTTTGGCCCATAGTTAGTACTCGGGAACATTATCAAATTCCCGGCATTATCGATGCTCGGAGTTTTGTTTGTCGACGTTGTTGAGTACGACTCCAGATAGACAACGAACGAACAGCAGTTCTCGTCGACTATCGATAAAATTAAGCAGATTTAGTCTACGTGATAATTTGTCTCGGGAACTTAATTATCGACAAGGTGGATACAAGTTTGATCGATGTGCTCTGACGGAGTTCTGACGTCGCCAATTTACTACCGCCAAACAGGCCAATGAATTTTAGTACCCGTTCAAAATATAACTTCAATGTTTGAACAATTTTGTTAATTTTTTCCGAAGTAAGGGAAAATTTACCATATTTCGGGCATGGCACGCTCACAGCACAATCCTTTAGGTTTATTTCTTCGGTGCCTCAACACGACATGAAGCTTTTGTGATTAAACTGCGTTCGGATTTCCGTTCGCGGAAACACTTCAAACAACTACGCGATTCGTTTTGTTTGAACTAAATACGAGTTCAGCATAATATTTCATCGTTTTTCATTGATTTGTATTTCGTGTGGTATATGAGAAAGTCGGCCAGTGGAAAGCGCGCGTGGACAGCAATGTGGGCGCTGCATCGCTGATGTGCAGTCGTGTGAAATATGCGCACTTCAATAACTCAACACTTCCATACGATAAAGTAAATGTGTTTTAACCACAAATTTAACTGAGGAAGATACTACGAGACCCGACGTTAGATCCCTAGGGAGTCTCCTAAATCTATGTACAAACCAACTAATCCTTACGGCATTTCTGCGAAGGAATTATATCCATACAAAGTTTCTTAGACGTAATTTTGATATTACCTGACACAAGTATTTGTTTAACTTGATCGTCTTGTTTGATGCCATGTATATCTCCGACACCTTCTTCCGCTAATATTCACTTCATATATTCAATATTGACACTCCTTTTCCATCCATTCACTCTACATGTCCAAATCATCTAAACATCACAAGGATGGGTTGTTTCATAGAATTTGAACAATTCATCAAATTTAAAGGTTCATTTACGAGTTCTGTGAATGTTTTATTTAAGTTCTGTTATTTTATCATTATAGGTCAGTTACTTGACAGAACTGAAATAATAACAGAACTTTCACAGAACCAGAAACAGCCCGTCGTAAATAATTTGACAATATTATTTTATTTTACAATTACCCAGATTAATCAACATAATGTCTGCTGATTCCGTAATTTTTTAATTATATCATTTTTTTAGTAAGAGTGACATTTGAGATCTTAGTTTTGTAATTGTTCGTAGATGGCTTTGGCGAAAGAGTAAATAACTAGTCAGTAAAGTAGATTTCTAGTTCTTCAGTTTGAAATAGGCATACATCAGAACTAATGTTCGTCTCCTGGCTGTCCATTACACTGGATACTATAGGGTTTTCTAATAATAGGTGTTATTTTGATATTCAATCGTAAAAGATCAATGATTTCGTTGCTTGTGTGGCACGTAGCGCCGTCTTGTTGAAAGTAAACGTTGTCCAGATCAATACCATCCAATTCCAGCCATAAAAAAATCATTAATCATCTCTCGATAGCGCAATCCATTCACCGTAACTGTTGCTCCAGCCTCATTTTCGAAAAAGTAAGGTCTAATGACTCCGCCGGACCATAAACCGCACCAAACAGTCACACGTTGAGGATAGAGAGGCTTTTCAACAATAACTCTTGGGTTTTCCGAGCCCCAGATGCGACAATTTTGCTTGTTGACGAAGTCACCGAGGTGGAAATGGGCCTCGTAACTCAAGATGATTTGCATTTGATTCACTCACTTGAATTTTAACAATTTCAATGCGTTGTTGAAGCGTGTATTGTTCCATTTTTATTAATGGCGCAGTTTCTACTTGTCAAATGTCAAAAAATGAAAGCTTCAAAAGAAACATGTACCGAAATAGCGGGCTATTCAAAATAACATCTCTTATTGGAAAACCCTGTATTATAAAGTATTTAAGTCGAATAAAAAGACACCGTGAAGGAGTTTCATTTGATTCAGAATCATCACAACAATAAATAGGGTGGGTATTTTAAGACATCGCTCCATTAAATATTAAAATTCTTGCAAATAATAATGACATGTACCTACCTAAATTTAATCTGATGTTAGCTAACCTAAAATAAGAGATTATATCAGAAGAAGAAGATCATCTAATGAACATAGGATCTTTCGCATTACCAGGCAACAATTTTCAATGGCAATTTTGGTTTGCCATCGAGGATCCCACGCGCTGGATCGGGTGCTGCATGAATTTGTATAAAACTCTTCGTGTGCACCACAGACATAGGAATTAATAGACGAGAAGATAATGGGGAGGGGTAAAATCAACTGTTGAAGAACGAAGGGAGTGAAGCTGACTGTGATTCGTCAATAAATCAATCTGACAGTAAATAGGCATCTCGCATTATAATATCACCATTTACTTCTTAAAAGTAAAATCTGCTTTTGAATGAATAGACATTTTTACATGGGAGCGCAAATTACTCGCCACGTTATGAACAAATTTGCGAAGTCCGAATTCGGCAAAAAAATTCGGTTCTATTTTCAGAGTCGATTATTTCGTTTAAGTATTTAGTTAAGACACTTTTATAAATGTTCATAATTTACTTCCCAGCAACCAACCAGTTTGTGTTTCGCGTCCAGACGTTTCTCGATGTGATAGTAACAACTGATTCATATTATACGATGTGAATATGCTCAAAATAAAGTAAAATAATGCTTATATATGGAATGTAATACGACAATTGGGTTTATTCTCTTTTTCACATTTATTTTTACAAGTTTTCATAGTACAAGTCAACATTTTGCCGTGTTATTTCGTAAAATGAACCGATGATGCCTCGACCATAGTTCGCACAAGAATGATGACGTCACGTTTTCAAATTTCACTTGAGGCCATACGCGAGCACAGCCGGCTCCAATGGAACCGGTATGGGGAGTGGGGATAATACGCTTTTAATCACTTAGGGCAGGTCTACTAATATTCATATGTCTATGGTGTGCACGCACCGTGCAAACCGTATGCATACCAATCTGCCCGGATCTGTATATCGGCATATGACATCTGTCAGCCAACGAGTGCTGCCGGGTTTATCCACTAATAATAGTTAAACCATTTCACGTAATCGGAATTGCTTTCTTTCATTTCGCCAAATCCCAACCAGTCAACTCAAATTGATTTCACTGCAGGCTGCTTTTGTGCCCTTTCATTTGAATATCAAACAAAGCTTTTAGTTGGCATTTCTATGCTATTCGATTACTCAACGCAATTAGCTTTTGATCGACGATATACAACCAAAATTGAACAGTGTATGATTTGAAAATCAAATTTGTTGTTTGTTTCTAATATATCATGTTCTCGATTGTATTACATGTGCTCTCTCTCTCTCTCTCTCTCTCTCTCTCTCTCTCTCTCTCTCTCTGTGTGTATGTCTTTCTATATATATATAAATTAACCGGTAATTCTGTCTTTATAGATTTAGTTAATTATATAAAAAAAAAAACACAGAAAAGATCAATCCGTAAAAAGTTTCTATTTTTTAAAAAAAGGAAAAAAAATTGGTTCGATTGCGTATGAAAGCCGATCGGGTAGGACCAACATTTATTTCGTATATTAATTGCAATATCCGATTTCAAATTTCATATATATAATTCCGCGCGTGTGTGTAAGTTATTGCCATAAGTTTATAGTTTCTGCTCGATCGGATGATTTAAAGATTTGCATTCATTCATCACCGAAAAAAAGTAAAAATCAAATAAATTTGTTTAAAAAAATATTAGGATGTGACATAATAAAACTATTAACATAATATATGTATTTATGATAAAATTCAATTAGTAGTGACGATGTTAGTTAGAAAACTATTAGAAAGTTATGATAGGTTAACCATATAAGATTAGAACATATTAAAATTATCCTGAATGATATTTATCGGGTTTTACATTGTTATTTATTTGTTTATTGTACACGTAGAAAACTCACTGATTTAAAATTTCTTCAAATTATTCATAATCCAGTTAATAACGGGATTACAGGCCTTTAGTTAATGAATTGATAAGTTTTCTAATAAACTTTCAGTAAAACACGAATGTGTTATCGCGATGTCGATGTTCGTCATTGTATATTATCAGGAAAAATGTAAGTGCATGAACAAGTGTTTCGATTCATTAGGAATGTATTAAAAGTTAAACAGGAAACGGCCAGCAATCCTGTTTTTAACCGCAATGCTCATTATTCTCCGTGTAGCAACAAAAAAATACAGGAATGCTGTAAGTAGCTAATAATAATCTCTATGAGACACGCATTGTACTATGCAAGCTACAAGAAAAGTATCTAATCAAAAGAGGTAGGATGTTGGGTAGATTGTATGAATAATTTCAGAATTTTATAAGACTTGTATCGTTCCCTGGTGTAGCCCAATCACCCCCCTATCCCCACCCGTCAGATCTGATCTTGTAAAGCCACGGATTTATCTCCCCGCACCATTGCCTTCCAACACCCATCAGATGAAACCCACTACATTCACCCGATAATACGTTTCCAAGTACAGAGATGAAAGACCTATCGATTAGCTCTCGATATACAACAAGTTCTGAAATATAGAAAATAGAGTATTACAAAAGAGCCTTCGTTTGTTGAACCGAACAAAACTTCTATTAACTTTTTGAATATACTGCTTCTAATTAATGCTATGCAAATTCAAATTGGAATATACGTTATCCTTATCAGCCATCTTTCACTTTCCACACAAATTGGCGTTATTTTAATTTTAATTCAATGTGATTATAACGCAAGAGTCCTAACGGGACGGATTCTATGGCAAGTCCAATTTTGTGAATTTTGTGAGGCAGAAAGAAATGGATAAAGGAAGATGAAGGTTTGAAAGTACCTGGTTATTCAGCTCTGGTAAGCAAATTCGACTAAAGCCATTTTAAACATGGTTTAGACTCTGAATGGTTGTCTTTCTCGAGGGGTTTACTGTGTCTATAACGTTTGTATTTTTAACGTTGACTTTTAAGTTCTGTTTTACCTTTTTTTCCCAACCGTCTGGAGCCAGTGAGATGTGAGAATGAGAAAGTGAGAATGGCATCCCCCATTGGGGGTATGTTGTAAGGCTAATGGTAGTGGGGAGGGGAATGATATTGGGAAAAGGAACCAGTCTATTCAGATCTGTTCACCAAACACGGCTAAAGCAATTTCAATCAACATTTTAATTCTGAATGGTGGTCTCACACCAGAGTAATTCTGAGAGTAACGTCCACTGAAGAAATAGCCGCATTTGTAATTTATGTTATTTTTAGTGAGTAATTTGTGAAATAACACAAATTTAATTTGCACACTCCGGGATTTGAACCCGCTATCTACAGCTATCTGAGAGCCTTACCCCCTGACTACAGAGGCCGTTAACGTCAACTCTACCGATTTAAATTTCGTAAGTAAATTTGTTGCGTTCCGTTTCAAGATGGTGGTAGTTTTAACAGTTCAGTATAGATTATTTTTTGAATCGTACATACAAATCCTATGATATCAGAGGATGTTTTGATTTATTTAATAAGAGAAAACTTTGACTGATTTTATTTCTGTAAAATAGATATAACGAAGCTGAATGTGAAGTATACTGTTCACAGAATTACTAATAGATATAACGAAGCTGTTTATGAAGTCTAGTGGTCATAGAATTACTAATAAATATAACCAAGTTGAATGTGAAGTCTAATGTTCCCAGAATTACTAAAAGATGTAACAAAGGCAAAGGGATGTACAACTAAAAGGGAAATCGTTTAAGGTTCAATCCAAAAGGTTCAGGAAATTCTTCAGATACAAACATTACAAATAATCAAAAGAACACTTAAGTAAAATCTTTTTTAAATGCAATTTATTACTCACTGAAACAAGATTTTAATTTTTTTAATTTATTCCTGTTTCGTTTACGTATTATTTCCCAGTTCACAGTTCATCAATGCAATTACCCTTTCTCCATAGGTCGGGCTCCTTTTACAAGGAACTCATTTAAATTCCCACTTTTGCCATCATTCCCTTTGTTCAAAAAACAATTTCGCATTTCATCTTAAAAATCTTTCTGAATTCACCATAAAGTGTTTATTTTGATTCGTCTGTTAAAAGGAAAAACAATTTCTCAAGTTCGTTCACGAAATTGTAATGTAGGGGAATGGTATTAAACGGGAAACTTATTGGAAAACAAACCTTCAATGTAATGATTGAATTACTTTTATTTCTGGAAATTTTTCACTCAATGATACTAGACGGTATACAAAAAGTATACTAGGAATGATTTGTGTTGATTCATTGATCGAGTGGGACGACCTACAATATGTAATACATGAATATTTGCGGCATGTATCATATTTGTGGACACTCAGTATTGCCTTGCTGAAAGACTACCAACCAGAATCGAAATATTTCTTGAAATGGCTTTAACCGTGTTTATTGATCACATCTGTATTGCCAGATATTTCTTAACCTTCATCTATTTTATCTCCTCCCCCCATTATCTCTTCAGCCAGGGCTGCCGCAGTGTCACTCAACTCCGGGAGTCGAGGCTCTAGTGCAGAATTCATTGAGTCTGCTGGTGGCTTACGTTATTTTTATCAGTAGCTTATGGTATTTTGAACCTTAAACAATCCTTCTACCATATCAAAATATACTTTATTCACTTGGAAAGGATCTTAATGTTATTCTAGCTTGTCGTTTTGTCACTTGTAAATGTGTTTATTTTATCTGTGAAAAGGCAACTACGAGTAAGTTATTACAAAAATAAAATCAGCTTGCGGTAATTGTCATTTTACCCTAGCATACCAATGGTTAATATATGATCTTAATTTTCTAATGTAAAAATAATACATTATAATAAACGATTTTGCATCTATTTTCGTTTTATTTCAATTTAATTTATTCATACTAATGTTTCTTTTCTGAAAAGAATCCTTGCCATTCGTGCGGAATTATTTTTTATGAGATCAATGATCGTTGTAGAAATTTCCATTGACAGTTGGTTGACCCGCTGTCATCTGATTGGGCAATTCGGATGCCCCGATCACTCTTTATTTGACAAGCAACTCTGAATTTTAATCGACAAAAGTGTGAAATTATGATAAAATAAAAGAAAAAAGTAATAAATTTTATTTACTGAGCGATTTCGCATTTTTCGATTTTGAATCAGAGAGAGCTGCGCGATCAAAACTGGTTTTCTCGAACTTGAGACCAACGACTGACATTTTATAATAAGCATTTTCTAAAAACGTTCAAAAATTAAGTTAATATTGACTGAAGTGAAACCATCATAATTTATTAAAATACGTTGACTTTTTATAATAAACATATTTACCACAATTCTCACAGACCAGAGTTAGTTTATTTATTTATGTAGCTATAGTTGAAGAGATATTTTTCAAGGTTTGTCAAACTTGGCAATGAATTTTATATCGCTCACCTGACAGCACTTTAAAAAATAAAATAAATCCGCTGCGTGGGAATCGAACATCGAACCCATAATCTCCCGAAAAATGTGGACTTAATATAATTTTTAATATGGTTTAAGTTTCTCGAACATGTTTAAGATTCCCACGGCCAATATATTTTGATTTTTTGTTTAATGATCTTTAGCTTTGTGTAAAATAGTCTTTCTCGAGGTATATTAATATCTTAAGGCTTAATCTCGTCGAATTTAATGTTTCAAAGACCCAATCCTGTCTGATTACGTCTAAAAGGGATCCAAATGATAATCTAGTCTCCTTCAACGGAAGCAATCTTCCGAACAGGCCTTCCATTGATATGCTTGGTGTAACTATAAGTGACCAGCTCAGGTACGGGGGCTCCATCGAAGCTAGAGTAAAGTTGGCCTCTCAGAAGCTGGGCGTACTGTACAGGACCCGCAGATACTTTAATAGTACACAACTGCTCACCCTGTACAAATCGCAAGTGCGCCCTACTGTCGAATTTGGCAGCCATCTCTGGTCTGGAGCCCCAAAATACCTGAAAAAAACCCTTGACTCTGTGCAGAAACGGGCGGTCCGTTTGATAGATTCCCCAATCTTAACAAACGGACTGCAATCTTTAGAGCACAGGCGTCAGGTAGGTATGCTGTCCTTGTTCTATCGGTATTACAATGGAAGATGCTCTGAGGAACTAGCGTCATTGATCCCTTCGGCACCGGTGCGTAGTCGGGATACACGCCAAACGCGCGCCCAACATTTGTACACAGTTGACACTTGTCACATGAGAACGGGTCGCTTCTACGATTCGTTCTTAAGTTCAACAGCTCGGCTGTGGAACGAACTGCCGGCCTCTGTGTTTCCTCCCTCCTACAACATGGGACTCTTCAAGACCCATGTTCACTCCTTCCTCTCCACAAAAAGACCCTCCACACAGCATCCCCAAAGATGACATAGGCCCTGAGGGAAATTATTTTCTTCAGGGCCTCCTGTGTGGAGTAAATATAAAAAAAAAAAAAAAAAAATGTAATCTTTAGGGATGCGGTTTGTAAATTCTTTTTGCGAAGAGGAATTAGTAGTCGTTTATGCATTTTGTAGGTGTAAACACAGAAGCCGACAAATTGTTCCCCAGCCGAGCTGTTGAACATCGTAGAAACGATCCGTTCTTATGTGACCAGTGTTAAACAATGTGTACAATTTTGTATTATGACGGTTTACATGTAGTTCCAGTGAGCACTTAGTTAGGTCATAGGCCCATTGTGCTATCTCGTATTTTAACTCATTCCTCTAACAGTCACCCGGTCCCTTTTACAAAGTTCGCCGGAGTTGTTTTTGGATATGAGGCTATGTCTTCTGATTCCACAATATGCCTTCCCAGGTCTCATCTCTGTTCTCCAGTCCCCCTTGGTTTCTTTAAATTAATGTTCATAATGTTGATCATTTGGCATGTTTCCCGATTCTACCTCGAAGACATGCCACTGAAGAGTGATAAAGTGATAGAATCGTGTCACGAGCATGTTTGTCTACCGAAAGACTTTTTTTTAATCTCACTGCGGGTGAAATTGTTCGAGCTAATACTGATTATTTTCTGGAACATATAATTAGTTTTATCGCCATTTAAAATCGGTATCAGATGTACAAATTTTCAATTTTTGACAATAAAAGGGTATATTCTTGCGCAGTCACTTTTAAACAAAAATTTAAAAAAATACCGAATTTGAGTATTAAAATAGTTAGTCACCATATAAGAAAATATCAATAGATACTGATACGCTTTACGATATAAATCATACGGAACTATTATTATTATTATTACGAATTTATTAAATGTATTGTACATTTTTTCTGTCTATAAATATATATACAAAACAGCTTCACAATTCAACCATCAATATGTCTAAATTTAATCAGAAACCAACAAATTTGACATTCATTTTCGAAGTGTCATTGTTTACATGCTGCCCGAAAAAATCACGTAATTTCTGAGTGGTTGCGAGAATTATGTAGATATCCGCGATAATCAAAGTCACCCCTTGATTAAAAATTTTGCCCCATATTACCGCAAATAAAAAGGGTTTACCATTGCGGCATTAGATGAGTGTTTAAAATAAAATCCTTGACACTGTTCTCTGATACAGCCGAGAGCGGTGAGCAAGGACCTCCGTTCTCCACAAAGCAACAAAGCTAATAGCAATCCTTTGAGTGCGGTTGTTTTGCTCAAAACTTCAACAGAAAACGATTTATTACGGTAGAAATCAACTACTGACATAATTTGTAAAGTTTTCTGTCTGTATTTTGAAACCGTTCTGTTTTTACATGATTGCCTCAAGAGAGTCAAAAGTGCCAGGAGGTAGTAGAATAATCTAACCCCAAGTTGGGGAATGTTGCACGTTGTAAAAAAAATGATATATTAAAAAAAAATGTCTTCCACTCTGGAACGTGGTCTATCGTTGTATATGATGTGTTAATAATGAGGATTGAAGTGCATAAAATCATTGAGATTGTCTCCAAGTACATAGGTAGAGGATACAATAATTATCGAAGGTGTAATAGGTGGTAATAGGTGTTTGAATTTGATATACGCAATGTGTCAGAAAAAAACTCTGGAAAATGTTTTATATCTACACATCTACAGTACAAATCGGATCAACATTTTGAGTAGCGAACAAGCAAACTGTTGGCAAATGGAATTCATCGCCGTTCACCCACACTGACGTACTTATAATATATTTACGTACGTACTTACCAAATAAGTAGGTACAATGTACAGAATACATGTACCTGCATCATGTTTGCCAGCAGTCTCCGCTTAGTAGGTAAACATGCTACGTATACATGAGCCGAACTGCCGAACTGAACCCAACTTATGTGAAAGGCACGAAGCAACCGCAAATGGCGCGAAACGCAGCTTGCAGTTGCTTCGTTCCTTTCCCGTAATTCGAGGCTCGGTTCGCGTTTAAGTTGGCAAATGTATAGGTACCATTATATATTCTAAAACATATCGGTGAATGCTCATATAAGTGATATCTTATATCAGGACCCCTCCTATGTAAACCATCGTAACCCACAACATGACAATTTAGAGTTTTTAATGTCTCTAGTTTGGATGCTGTACAAATTTGATGCGGGAATTAACAGAAAAAATATAATATTTATCATAACTCCATTTATCGTAACTCCTGTATGACCAAAAAAACGATAAACTGCTCTCCTGAACAAACAGGATTTTTAAGTTACGATAGTTTACGTAGGAGGTGTAAATAAAACACCATCATCAACATCATTTATATCTTTAAACCTATACAGACACACCAACACTTATTTTGAATCATTTATACATTGTTATAGGTAAGTTGTTCGGGAAAAAAATAATATGTGTATAGTACATAACATAATAAACTGGGCACAAACGATATAAGCAGGTACAATACTAGTTATCATAGTGAGTCCTTTTGTGCAAAGGATTTCAATAAAATTGTATATAATAACAAGATTACAAGTATTAAGGTCACAGAACAATGTGTGGTAACCTTGTTGATATTTATAAAAAGAAACATGAACAGTATGTTGTAAAGCACGTTTGTAATTAACATACCTTTAGTAACTGATCCACAAAATCTCTTTTTTCTTACACTTTATCATCATACAATTTTTTCTATGTTCCATAAAACACCCAAAATGTTTGTTGATTACAAATTTGCTTTACAACAAATCGTCTCGTTTATTCATATTCTCGTTAAGCTATTTTCTGTATCATACCCAATCTGGCATTGTAAAGGTTGGCTAAATACTAACATGCTTAACAATAAACAGTTAAGATTTACATATTTGTAATAAGCATTTACTTTGCGGCTCGTCATAATTTACAATAAAAATATATAAATTTGTTTCAGACAACTTTAATTTTAATTACACTCTACCGGTTTCGGAAGCACTCTTCCTTCGTCAGGAGAATATTAAAACTTTAATATTTTACAAATTTATTAATTTTTACTGTAGTTCATATTTATTTTACTTTCATCAACATTGTTACTAAATATTGTTCCGATTCTACTGTCATAGTACCTAAAGTAACTATCTTGTACTCTTATTATTATATATTATTTATTGAACAACTATTATTGAACGTACAACAACTCTCAACGACAACTATTATTGTACCTGCTTATATTGTCCGTACTCGGCCTATTATGTTATATAATATACATTATTATTGTACTCCTGATCAGCTTGCCTTAAACATTTTATATATTTAAAAGTCTTTACTGCGTGAATAAATAAATAAATAAATTACTCCCGATTGATTATGTACATGGAAAAATTAAAACAAAGATGAAAAGTGCGCATGATTTTTTTCAAATATGTATATCTTTTGCAAATATTCTAGCAGTCTGAATTATACTTTCGATACTGAGTGGTTGCGGTAAACATCGATTAAACCGTATTTATTATTGACAATGTTGTGGTTATCTGAAGTATCGCTTTAAACCATTTTCCGTGTTTTCGCTTTCGGCTTGCATCGATCGTGGATCCACGATTTGAATTTTAAATCCATCTGGCTCTGGGATTTCAGCAGTCTATTGTCTTTTACATGTCGTCAAAATTGCTATTTCGAGATTTGCCACCGAAATAACCACCAGTCAATTCAATCACAGCGCTCTTCAGATGTGTGGGAACTTTCTTTGGGCTTGTGCCGATCCGACTCAATGGACCAACACAGTGAACAGAAAATCTCAGGAAGTGTCATCGTTACCCATTTTAAATATATCTAATAAGGCACGTAAAAATTTATTAAGAAGAAAGATATAAGTGTATTTTGGGCGTGCCTCAAAAGCTCAATTTTCGTTGGTGAAATTGATTAAGCATTTAAAAATTGTCACTTAATTCTTTCTTGAATAGATATTTAACAGAATTTCGTTGATCTCTCTGGGTTCTAGAAGTTGTAAAGTCTATTGTAAATTGACGAAATCAGTTTTTTTCAGTACAACGAGAAAAATATCCTATTAAAAGGTGACTCGAAGCATTCCAATTTCCTGATAAAATATTAGTAATTCAGAATATACCGAGAACACGTGTTATTTTTCTAGTAAATATGATGACGGAACGCGACAAAATCTGTATTTGAATTAACACGTGTTCTGCCGTCCTCATAAAACTTTCGCTTTTAACTGAAACTTTGTTAGGAACTCTGTCCCTGCAGTCCCATTTTTAACAAGAAAACGAAGAGTTTGACCAGATTATTAATAAAAAGCTAAGCACTTCTACCGATGTATATCTTCAGTGGATCATTTAGGCAATGTGCATTCCTCTAGCTCTCGAATAATGATATAAGTTTCTGAAAAGCGCTTTTGCATCGCGTCGCTATCGACGGTGCTGAGTTTGCTCCATAAACATCTAAATCAAGGCCAGAACACTGAACCAAGTTAGCCTGCTATTCTTAAAAGATCCTTCTATATTTTCACGTTATAAGTCATTCTACCTTTTACACGTAACTACTTCATTAAAACGTTTTACAAATTTTTTGGATGTTGTATAAATAGCAGGCCAAGTTGAGTCGGTGTCCTGGCCTTAGTTGAGATGGTCTTGCCCCATGCCGGGCGCCGGGCGTGGAGGTCAGGCGTGCCGCCTCACTGGACATTTCATTAAAACTACACACATTCAAAAGCCAGAGTGTTCGTGCTCAGTGCTCAATTCTCAATGATCAGTGTTAAGTTCTTGCTAGAGTTCGCTAAAAACACCAAGAGAAAGTCAATGATCTCATATGACTGACTGGAATTCCAGGAGCTTAATACCTACAATAATAATTAGCAAACACAAAATAGTCTACCGAAAAAACTAACCGTTATTATGTAATAACGCCTTAATGTATGCCTTCAGGTCTTCCTCAGGCGTCACCGACGTTCATATTGTATATTTTCCATAAACTCCTTTCTTCATAATGTGGTCATTTATGGTTTTACTACGAATTCTACGTTAAAGATTTCGTTTCTACATCATGCATTCAATATCATCCTTCGTCTACCAGTTCCATGCTTCACTGCCATACATCAGTGTTGGTATCAGCATTCCATTGTAAACTGCTAGCTTCGCTTCTATGAACATTTTTTATTAGCGCTAACCGCGTTCTATCCGAAAATTAAGACGAACGGCTGGCCCGCTTCACACAAAACTCAAATTTTGATTTGGGGCTAAAATACTTACTAACTATTTTTGTTTTAAATTATAGAATTTAAGCCATTGAAGATTTCCATTTTTTATGATTTCAGAGCAAACTTTGCCATTTTTTTATAAGTTGACCTACTATGTTAAGTAAAAATGCGTTTATTGGGTCAAAATATTAAAACTATGTTCGAAAAATTATTGAAAATTTTGTACCTATTCTAAAAATACTCTAAAATAATGAAAAATCGTCATCTTTAATGGTCTATATTTTACAATCTGAAAAACAAATCATTAAAGCAGCACATGTCCCTACCAGATATTTGCTATAACTTTTGATTAAATTTATATTTTCGTTTGGTTTAATATTTCGTCCTCAAATACAAATTTAATTTTTATGTAAAGTTGATTGAAAGCCTAATTATTTTAAGCTCAAATCACGCTTTCGCAAAACAAGTTATTTTAGGAACCTATTAATTTAATATCACGAAATATTTACCTGTAAGTTGCGAATCCATACTATCATCTATTCAGGTGTTATTATTTTCAAGAGGTTGATGTTTAAAATCCAAATGCAAAAAACTGAACGCTACGCCATTTTAACTTATGTTTATTTTATGTTTAACTCGTTAAGGATCGTTGTGGATGTATGTATAATTTACAGGATTTGTGAAGCTGAAGGTTTTAAGAAAAACACACATTTCCTTTGTTAATTTTAAATATGAATAATTACATCTTTCAAAAAATTTAACAAAAGATTTACAATTTTAAACAAATTAAGATTAATTAATTCATTCAAATAAAATCATTACGGTACTTATCTACTTCATTGGTTGTCCGAATTGTTCCAACGAAAAGTTTCAATTTTTGAAAATTACAATTTATTTATAGTTTTTCGAACCAAAATTACACACAGAATCAGAATCGAAATGAGAATTTTTAAAAGAAAGTATAAAATAAGTAAATACTAATGATTTTCATGTGGTAGAAATATTAACAACTGTGATCGAACGGTTGTCGAGGAGAGTCATTAGAAAAAAGAGGCATGTCCAATATTCAAGACAATACATATTTTATATTATTAAGAAATATTTACCACACATTTACGTAGTGTGTTTGATACATATTTTGTAAAACCTTCACCAACGAACGACATTATGTTAATACGATAATAATATGCGAAAGCGTCTACTGAACTTGCCCTCTGAAAGAGGTAAAAAAGAGTCCCTCGAGTGGACTTTTGTTCTCAGGGGAATCTTTCTAAATCGCGGGTGACATCACGATCCTGCCAATTCTTAAAAATAATTAATACCCGATAAGACCGTAAGATACTCGAGAACCTCTCTAAACCGTTTTCCAAGGACGAACTTAATAATATTTTTGGTTTTTTACGTTATTGCTATTCAGTAGCGGCACGTAACTTTTGGGCATACTAGAGTGTTAATATTCATTTTAATAATGGAATTATTGATGGTGCTATAGCCGAAAAGGTTTTATTTTTAAAATTCTCAGGGATTCGTTCAGCTTACTACCAAACTCAAATTTCCTTAAAATCTTTATACAAAAACCGAATTAACATAAATAACATTAACAGACTCAAAGGTCACGAGCCGTCACCGTTGCTGTTATTACCTATTACGTTATTACCAAACGTAAAAACAATCTGTCGACTCAAAAGGATTGAACTAATCCCCTTACTTAGGTTAGCGAGTATTTCAATATAATCATTGGGCTTTATACATAGTACTTTTCTTCGATGTTTCTTGGGCGTCTATTGCCTCTAATCGCCAGTCGCCTCTTCGTATACACGGGATAAGTGCAGAGTGGATAGTCATATCTGGTCACCAAACACTTATGAATGATGGTCTTTCACTAGGGCCATAATGAACATGGTATGGTTTATGCATGCCTGAAATCTTAGAATTGTTCAACGCACGTACGCAAATTGACCACAGCCGTTTTCTTTCAAATATTTCACACTTCTGGGTATTTATTATCTGTTCCGTACGGACAGTACTTACAGTGTATAGAGACTTCAGACTGGCTTCGTGTTTGTAAGTAATTGCTACTTATATTATGATATCACCTCCCGGTCCTCGATATCGCGACAAAAAACTATCAAGATCCTGCATCAGGGGTATACAAGAGGTGGCCTGCGGACCACCTGCATCCTTCTAGAATAAAAAAAAATCGGTCTCACTGGTCTTCCTCTCGAACTTATTAAATCGTATCTAAATAACATAATGCAGTATGTCAGCTTAGATAACAAGAACATTCAACACAATGACATATACTGCGGAGTTCCTCAAGGATCCATATTAGGGCCACTCCTTTTTCAAATATTTTATATATAAGTGATATATGTCAATCAAACCTAAATCAGATGATACTGCTATAGTTTACTTTGGCAAAAAATAAGATAAAAATAATAAACAACTGGCATACAATTTGAAAAATTCATCAAATTTCATTGAAGATTTTCAAGTTCTGTGAAGATTATATTGAAGATTTGTTATTATATCATTATTGGCCAGTTGTTTCAGAAAACTGAAATAATACAGGACTTGAATCAACTATGAAATTTGATGAATTGTTCAAATTTTGTGAAACAACCCGTCCTAAGAGTTTATCGGGAAAGCTATCAATTCATTCGTTAAGCGCTTGCAATCAACCAGATAACAAATAATTTGAAGAGATTCTTAATAAATTAGGTATACTCATTTTCGTGTATGTAAATAATGTGAAAATCGGAAAACAATTTTTTTATGTAAGAGTACCCGTGTCTGTACAGTGTCTATACAGGAGAACTATGTTGCCTCCCGATTAGGCAGCGTTCCTACGTGGGTTAAAGACTTAAGTTAAGTTTATTTATGAAAGACAATATTAGCGATTCTTAAACGAAAATTTGATAAAGATACGGTTACATCTTGGGCCCGGGTTCGTGTCCTAGATGTGACCGTATCTTTTTCTGATTTTGATGTTACAATTATAGTACAATTTGAGGTTTGACTCATTAAGTTATTCCAAAAGAATAAAACGTTGGTTAAGGTTAAGGAACCAGTCCATGGGGAGGAAGGTTATATCCTCAGACAAACCAAAAAGATAATTTTTGAAATTGGCTACTAGCCGGCCCGAGAAATGGCGCAACTAAGTCGAATATTTAAAATATCTCGTTTTCAAAATTTTATTGTGTATTTTTAGAGAATTTCTCGATTTAAAAATGATTGCTCACAACTGTCCTAGAGCACTTAGCGGCTACGCATTGTGTTAGAACGACAAAGAATTTATGTAGAAATCAAGGTTAACTTGAGTATTCAATTGGCGACGACATTAGGAGCATCGCGATACCAACGGCCCGCCTATTTCACTGATTTAATGCAAGCTCCAAATTCGGACACTAATTCCCACCACCATCCGACAATTGTTTATTCGACGAAATTACGTTGTTTAAATTTTTTCTCTTAGAATCTCTAGATACCCCTTTAAAGCAATAAGTGTATTCGCTTTCAGCTTTTGTAATAATTTTACGAGTACATATATATTCATGAACAACTTTTTCTTTGAACTTGTTTTGAAGATTATGAGTATACCCATCAATGTAATATACCATTGAAGAAGAAGATAATACTAATAAATCTGAACAAAACATAAAAACAGAACAATACACAGAAAAATAAAACGATAACGGTTACAGCTAGGAATCTAACCCAGGATCTCTTGTATTATATAAAATATCACGTTTAATAACTTTAAACTTTTTATTTTTCTGTGTACCTATTGTTTTTTATTTCATGTTTCGTTTTGATTTATTGTTATTATCTTATTCATGGATGATATATTTATATATCATTATATAACAGGTTAAATGAGGGTCAAAAAAGTTTCTTAATTAAAATTAGGAATTTTATCATTAAAACCGATTATTAGTAAGAAAAGAGGAGAGAAAGTGGAATATAGGATATGGATAGGCGATCCTCTCGTTACATTATTTGGTTGCTAAGAATTTCGATGATTAGGAATTGTGTATATGTAATGCGCTATTATTATTATTTCTTTAAATTTAATGTTTTGTAATTTGCGTTATAAACAGTATCTATAAATTTAACACTGTTAAGTAGATAATAATAATAATTTTAAATCCAGTAAATAATAATATACATATTGATTGTGTAATAGATTCATTAAAAACAAACATTAGTTATGTCAATAAAACCATTTATTAAGAAACACAAGAGGATGTACGAATAAATAAACAATAATTACGTGAATACAATGCCCATTACTTTGGCTCACATTTCTATAAATCATCCCTTTCGTACTTCTGTTTTTTCAACTCTCTCAATTTGATTCAATTGTCTTTCCATGACTTATCGGAGCGTCCCCGACATCTTCCATCTATACGTTTTACTGTTTTTTTGTTCATTGAATACTGCTTAAGAGTCCTAAGTGTTCCCAACCATATGGAGCCAGTAAGACTATGGCATCTCCAATTTTGGTATGTTGTGAGGCTGAAGATAGTGGGAATGGGAAGGAGATGGGGAGTAGGAAGTTGAATGAGTACCTGGCTGTTCAGATCTGGTCGCCAAACACAGCTAAAGCCATTTAAAGCCACATTTAAATTCTGAATGGTGGTCTTACACCACGGCTATACTGAGAGTATCATCCACTCTAGAACATGCCGCAAGTATACTATATATTATATGACTAAACGATTAATTAATTTGGTTATTCAATATACTAGCGTTATTATTTAGGGATTTTTTGATTTCAAGAGCTTCTAAGTTATCCAATCTTTTACTTTTATTATTACGGTGAAGAATTTTAACCCCTGTGTCCTTATTGTGTGTCCTTATTGTGTGTATTGTGTGTCCTCTTCGAAGCTCTTGAAATCAAAAAATCCCTAAATAATAACGCTAGCATATTGAATAACCAAATTAATTTATCGTTTAGTCCCATTGTAGATATATTTCCAGTAAACCGCTCTGTTATTGCTGGAATTCCCGCAATTACTTATCCCCCTTTGTTAACCTCCCACTCAAACCCCTAAATTATATTTTTTGTGTATATATCGGTCAATATTTTGTATCATAGGTTAGTTTTAGTATTCTCCTGATGAAGGAAGGATGCTTCCGAAACCGATAGAGTACAATTAAAATTAAAGTGGTCTATAACAAATTTATATCTTTTATTGTAAATAAAATTTAGCTTCGAATTGCTAGTCGTTATCCTTAGCCCTCGACTACGGAGGCCATTAATTATATTTTTTCTCCACATTCGTAATACGGTTGTACGTTGTTTTATCACAAATTTTCCAAAGGAATCTCATTTCTACACCGTTTAGAATATTCAGTATAATACAATAAATCAGTGGCACACACCAGGAATTTTATCAGAATTCTTCTGCAGTCTGGTAAATTCGTTTACCGCTATCTATTAATCCATTACACCAATATTTGAATCCGATATCAAAATCATAAATAGAGAATATCCGACAAAAGCCGTTTAAAAACCAATTTATAATCGAAGCTCCGTAACGGATTGTGGAAAAATAAGTCCCGATGGAAAATCAGCGTAACAATTTTATTCATTTTCGGGAGTGAAAATTCGAGCGGATTTAGTGCGTTGGGGAATTTTCCAAACGAATATTTCGAAACGGGCGGCGGTGATAGGCAGGTACCGGCATTATAAGCTATATAATGTTATATTTGTTGTGAAGCCGGCGGTGATACGCAGGTACCGGCAATAGAAACTAGTTACGTACCTATTGGACAGGCGGTGGTTGCTGTCGAGAGAGGAAGTTATATTATATATGAAATATTGCAAACATTGTTTATGTTGTGGGAGGGTGAACCCGCGGGAGGGTGTGGGAGGGTGAGCCCGCTTACAAAAGCAGAAGTGTAGTGAACTACATGGAGAAGCGTTTGAAAGGAATACACAATGTGTAGGAGTATCAAAATGGGAGTTGATATGTAGAATGGGAGTATTATGTCACACTAGGAATATTTGAATCAGGGTATGTGTGTCACAGTGACCGGATAAATCATCAAAATGACAATTCATCACATCTTTAAAAAGTTATATAAAGTCATGGAAAGTGATGAAACAAAACTTTATTAAATGGGTTTAGTCGGTAAGGTTAGGTTAGGTTAGGTTAAAAAAAAAATCGTCATTTTTCTTGACTTTATATCACTTTTTAAATGTGTGTTGAATAGTCACTGTGTTGAGTTAGCATGGAACCGTGTGTCACAATGGGAGCATGTCACACTTGGAGTATGTCACAATTGGAGTGTGTCGCACTTGGAGTGGAGTATGTCACACTTGGAGTGGAGTATGTCACACTTGGAGTGGAGTATGTCACACTCGGAGTATTTGAAACTGGCAAGTTTCAAATATATCACATTGTTAATTATACGCTGTATATAGTTGTAGATATTTTTAGAATAGAAATGTTAGGTGAACAGATCACCTTCCTCTTCCCCATCTCCTTCCCCTCTCGACTAACTTCAGCCTCCCGACATACCCCATAAAGGGGATGCCAAAGTCAAACTCTGATTTGGGACAGCGGTTGGGAACAGTTGAGGCACTCACATAAAAAGTCACACTTGAAGAATGTCGCACTGGGAGTGTGTCACAACGAGAGAAAAAACTGTCACAATAAAACTAGAATATCGCACTATGAGAATGTGTAGTATATCGTACGTCACACTGGGAATCACTGTCGATGCTTTGAGTTATTTAAGCCTTTCTTTTCCGCTGCGGGTATAGTTTCGCGTGTACCCGGAAACCATACCTAGATATCCAGCCCGCATGGCCATGCATACATTTTCATTTCATCCAGTGATTGCACTTTAAGTTTAGTATGCAACTTCACAGAAGGAAACTGAATTTTTAATCTTTTCGTCGTTGAAAAAATGCAGCACAGGAGCTATAAATGAGTTAAATATGGCATATTTATTCGGTTGAATCTGGTGAGTGTGTGGGTAGTTCACAGTAATTTATTGTTACTGCCCACATTTTATGTACCCTATACAGATTAATGATAATAAGTGCTTTATTATCTTTTTTGTAACAAATGTATATAATGATATCCTCACTGGGATCTCCCGTGCTGAGGATTTCATTTACATTTGATTAAAATGTTGTAGTATGGATAATATAAAGTAATTATCAATATATTACAGATATTTTTTTGTTCAGTTGAATGGTTTCGATTTCAGTCTGTATTTGGTGTCAGTTTATTATCGATTTCTGATCTCCCTATGTTTTGTATCCAGTTTTTTATTTTAAATTTAAATGTTAAAATATTTTTGAATTAGAGTGGGGTTTTGGTGTAGAATTTAGTACCATAGAATATGAAGCATTTACGCCCAAATGATTTAGAATCAGGAATCTCTAGGTTTAAAGACCAAAAGATTATCTAACAAGCAATAAAAGTTTTTTTTAAATGAGACAATAATAAATCCCTGATATCGTGATTATTTTTGGGATATCATGCCATGTAGCGGGTTCTCCTTCTTTAGCCAACATTTCGGACAGCGTTACGGTGTCCATCGTCATGACAGATTCCCGAGCACTTATTTGAATGCGGCCAATACTCGGAAGGCCCAAAACGCATCGAGCGCCCCTTTTTACAGAGGTAATTAAAATTCACAAAAATTCCATAAATATTTATAGGGATTTCAGGACGGGGCTAAGCTTATAAAGGTATCCAACGGCTATACTTTTGTTTGAAAATTTGATCGCTTAGAAGTTTCAGATACATTAATTAAATACTGCGAGTAGAAATATTTTTATAAGCCCAGAAAAAAATAAAAGATCAGGCCTTTAAAACTGTTCTAAAGTTCAAAATCTCCTACTTATCTCTTTATGGTTATGGTTTTATTGTATAATGTGACTGTAGAAAATTATCGTAAAACATTTAAATATTTTTACCTGAACGTCCGCAAAATTAAATAAAAACCACTTTTTGACGATGTTTTTTTCGTACATAAATCTAAACGGGCGGCTGATGTTAAACGGGAATTTAAACCTTATCGCCATCTACCTAAGGAGTATTATTGTTAACGGCTCGATTAAAAAATTTACACGTTGCAGTGCATCGCCTGGTGAAAATATCAAATCATATCTTCTAAATCTTCAATAATTCCCAGTGGCCCATAATTTGAAATCAAAATGGTGGTAGAAAGAGTACCAACCCCGGTCCCATTTTGATCTGCATCATATGTGCATTAGTTTATAACACAGCTGGTTTAATTATGTGGAGTGACAACAATTGTATTCTCCCTTTGTTAGAGTACTATGCCGCCCTTTTAGGCTAATTAATTTGTTTTGTTTTGTGACCGCAAGCGGTAGTTATTGGCGGGCTTAAGGATCAATTGAATTCGCGCCATGTTTCCGCCGGCAATGGATAATACTCGCCATTGCCACGTTTATCGATTAGCCCGAAACCCACAGTCAGCAAAGGACGCTTCGAAAATGTTTATATACGAGATAATGATTGAAAACAGAAACCAATATTGTGTTGTGTCCAATTTTTAAATAGTTCTTTATGAATTTCAGTTTTTTTTTTGTGAATCCAATCTTGGAAGCGGAAATTAACACACTTCCCGATATTCGATCGTGCTGAAACTCAGCAGAAAGAGTTGTCGATGACAATGCATACTTCTACTTTTAACGAAACTTATGAAGTAAAATTTATTAAATCTGATTTTTTATCTTGAGTAGAAATACAATTTCATTGTACTGTTTGGGGCCATGAAGTCGAAAGTTCTTATTCAAATTGATGACATCGTTATTTAGTAGTTATAGATCACAGTTTTTTTCTTCCGCTGTAATTGGTCAAACATTTTAAAACATCAAAATTCTTCTTGAGCTGATAAACAATTTTACTAGCCTGGAGTGGACAACAGATTTCTTTCAAATTGATATAGACAACACCTCTAGGGATTAGCTGTTCTGTGTTTTACAGTACCTATGAGGTCATTGGATACAGTGCATCACATTTAGTTATTTAATAATAGCCTCTGTGAGCTCTTTCAGAGAAGTGTTATTTCTATCAATAATGCAAAGTGGAGTACTGATAGAAATAACATTATTAAGCACTTCAAAATCCACTGTTTGGAATTGGCTACTCACAATGGAAACTGAGTAAGCAAGGCAGAAGCACTTCTATAGTCGATGAATAATACATTGCTTGTCCAAGCTCGGACAATTTTTAACTGTTTCCATTAATCGGATGGACTGTGAACATTTTAATAACCAGCTCTGAAATTTGGTAATTTGTAGGTAGGTACTAATAAACCTAACCTAAAAAATTTCTGTCTTACCAGAAAAATGGTTTTTCTTTTAAGTGATACCTTAAGAAAATTCCATCAAATCAGAGTCAGTAAGACGATGGTATCAACATTTAGAAGTAATTGTTACTTCAGATCTGGCATCTATCATTTTTTGTTCTTCTCTTGCCTTCTCCTGGATGTTTGGTATCATCAGTGCAATATCCACCCTATAGGCTTGATATATAGGCTAACAACTCAGCAAAACTTCAGTCGTATTGGACAATGTTTGTTTCGAACCTAATTGGTCGGTGGCTGAATAGAAATCGCGTTTGGATCCCACCCAGGCGTAGTATGTTCAATTCCTCGGCTGGCTAAGTCCTCCATCACCAAAACAAGCAACATTTTCCGCTTACTGTGGCGGTAGAAGGAGATTTTCAAATATTTTCAGGTTATTCGTAACCCGGGAATGTTTGTCTTTCTTCATAAAAACATTTTAAAAAATATGTTTGAAGCTGAACGATTAAATACCTGAATCTGTGTAATCTGAAATTGTGTAATTTGTTGCTCATTATAATAAATTGTTTATTTACGAAGACCCTCTAAACTTGCTCTAATCATAGTTTTAACCAATTTAACTAAAGTTTTGATTGAAATTAATAAAATACTTCGTTTTTACCACTTTTATTGTTTATAAATACCAACATGTTTCATGAGCAACGCTCACTTCTTCAGGGTTTTAATAATACTATTAAAAGTATAAAAGTAACTATTAATTAGTATTATTAAAACCCTGAAGAAGTGAGCGTTGCTCATGAAACATGTTGGTATTTATAAACAATAGGGTAGACCGAGGCTATTCGGATCAGGTGAGTTATTCGGATCAAGCTAAGCAAAATGGATATATCTCGGCTATTGTAACCAAATGACAATGAAACAATTTTGACATAGCTTCCCCATCTACCGGATGCCATAATAGTAAAATTACCGATATTACAGATTGCGTGGGTTGACTGCTAAAAATCGATATGTGTGTAGATCGTAAAAGTTACGTCTCAAATAAATGCCTGATGTAATATTGTTCTCTGCGTTCTTAGTGTTTTTTCTGAAAAGTTAAGCTATTTAGTCATGTTCATATGTTATATACTTATCAATCAAATGCACAGTAAACAGAATTAAAGCGCAATAAATTGCATTTTGTATGTTTTTGTACTTTACTTTGAGTAAATATCATATTAATAAATGTGAGGTTAAACGGACCGACGGTGGAGGGGCTATTTGGATCATATTTTAATGCTTTGAAAATTCGATGCGTTAATTGTTTTATATTTTTATTTGAAACAAATGATGCGCAACTACGTGAAAAAGACGACTAATCAATCATGGTCGAAAATTGCAATGGATTAAGTCGTTAGGAAAGTAAAATCCGTTGAAATGGGATTACGCAGTGCTGCTGTGAGCTACGGAATCCCATACACGACATTACAAAGACATACAGAGATGTGCAAAATGGTTACCCAAAACCATTTGAAATGCAAAATGGAAATGGGTCAAAACTTTTCCATTTGAAAATGCAAAATGGCTTTTAGAAAAGCATTTAAAATGCAAAATACCCATTTTCAAAATGCATTGAAAATGCAAAATGGTTTCTCAGGTCAAATAATTAAAATAATTATAGAATTTTTCACAGTTTTTTCATTTAACAATGGACATCAATGTAGAACAAACATATTACATGATGGTAAATCAAAAAATGCCACGACTACAGATTATGAACCACAAAAACTTTGCGCGGGACAAATTTTGCCAACGTAAAAACATAGAAACTGCTATCTAACATTTAATATTACAGCGTCATAGCCCCATGTTCAGTATTTGAATCAGGATTTTTTTTAATGGTATCACTCAATTGCCAGGGCTCCTACCAGGGAGCAACTTGACAAATGTACATTATCTCTAATAGCGAGGTTGAGGACCGACTGATATTTGGGGCTTATGAAAAAAAGATGAGTGGAGATAGAAAGAAGAATGTTGCAAAAAAGCATTTAAAATGGAAAATGCATTGAGAAAAGCATTTAAAATGCAAAATGCAAAATGGTTTTTAGAAAAGCATTTAAAATGCAAAATGGAAAATACCCATTTTGCATTTTGCATTTCCATTTGAAATGGATTTATTTGAAATAAAGTACATCTCTGAAGACATACGACTTCATCACCGGGATCATCTCTAATCCAGGAGCAAGACCTGCAATAGATATTGAATCTGAAAAACAGTTTGCGGAAAGGTTGGTTTATTTATCTAAACGTGGATTCGGCATTACTCCAAAAATGGTCAGGAAATACGCTTTTGATTATGGTAATCGTCTTGGTAATCAAGTTCAACAAAGATTTAATTCAGAAGTTGGAATGGCAGGTCAAGATTGGTTTAATAGTTTTCTTACGCGTCATCCACACCTCTCCATAAGAAAACCAGAAGGACTATCTCGAGCAAGGATTAATGGAATGAATCCAGACAAAATTTCTAATTTTTATGACACACTGGAAAAGGTAATAAGAGACTGTCAGTTACAAGGAAGGCCAGAATGCATTTATAATATGGACGAATACGGCATGCCCCTAAATAATCGTCCTCCGCATATTATTGCTGTAAAGGGAAGTCGTGAAGTGGTATCAATGACAAGTGTCGAGCGAGGTAAAAATGTAACTGTTTTGTCTTGTATGAATGCAGTTGGATCATTCATACCTCCATTTGTCCTGTATAAGGGTAAACGTAAGAAGGATGAATTTATGATTGGAATGCCACCAGGTACAGAAGTTTGCATAACAGAGAAAGGCTGGGTCACAACTGAAACCTTTGGTTTATGGATCAAACATTTCAGAAAATTTTTCACACCTGGAAAATTTATTGTCATATTGGATGTTTACAGTTCACACATGGCATTGAGTATGGCTGATATATGTGTAAATTTTGATATAGAACTCAAAGTTCTATATCATGCTCTGCAGCCATTAGATGTAAGTGTTTTTAAGCCTCTAAAAACCTACTATCACCAAAACGCTACAACATGGCAACATAGCAATCCTGGAAAAGGCATCAACAAGGTGATATTTGGGACAATACTCAAAAGTGCATGGAATTTATCTGCCACCGTTGGAAATGCTGTTAGTGGCTTTGAAGCCACTGATATTCAATTCCACTTAACCGTCGTGCGATTCCAAGATATAAATTTGTTGAACTTTCACCAATAGCTGCACCTGAATTAGAAAATATGAAGAATATAATAGAACAGGCAACTACATCCACTAACTTTGAAATTATAAATATTCTCCCTACTCCTGAAAAGGATGTGCCAACTAAAAAGAACTCCCGCGTTGCAAAGGTGCCAATTTTTCATATTACATCTCCAGTAAACGTTTCCAAATTACGTAAAGATACTGAAGAAAAAATAAAAGCCTTGAACGCAATGGAAATCAAAAGATCTCTCGCCAAAAACCGCCCAAAATTACAGTTCAAAGGAAAAGGTACCCCGGGCCTCAAACTTTATTTATTTAATATCAACGGTATAAATATACCATAAACTTAAAAATCTTCCGTAACAGCTTCTTCATTGGCTGGGGCTTCAAGAAAGTGGTTTTGCATTTATTGCAATAAAGCTTTTGTACGTCCTTTAAAGGAAGATTGGATTCAATGTTCTTCTTGCGAAGAATGGTGCCACGAAAATGTTACGACAAGAAAATGTTTAATAAAGTTTTTATTTGTGCGGTGTGTAAGCCAATAAGAGTATAATAAGTGTCAAGATACTTTCATATAAGTTATGGGTTCTAAAACCTATTTTTGTTTTTGTTTTTTTTCACAATTAACTATTTTTTCGGGTTTGACCCGAGTAGCCCCACCAGTGATCCGAATCGCCACATATATATGAGGTGATTCGGATCAGTGGAGAGGTCTACAGTAATAGTCATATGTTTTTTTTAAGTTACTTTATGTTATGATCATTACATCATTACACAGTTGACACTTGTCACATGAGAACGGGTCGCTTCTACGATTCGTTCTTAAGTTCAACAGCTCGGCTGTGGAACGAACTGCCGGCCTCTGTGTTTCCTCCCTCCTACAACATGGGACTCTTCAAGACCCATGTTCACTCCTTCCTCTCCACAAAAAGACCCTCCACACAGCATCCCCAAAGATGACATAGGCCCTGAGGGAAATTATTTTCTTCAGGGCCTCCTGTGTGGAGTAAATATAAAAAAAAAAATAAAAATAAAATTAAAACATAAAAATGTCAAATGCTAAATATTAAATAATTTTTTTTTTTTTTCGAAAATGCATTAGTTTTAATTTTTTTCAAGAAAACATAAAAAATGATCCGAATAGCGTAGGTCTACCCTAAAAGTGGTAAAAACGAAGTAATTTATTAATTTCAATTAAAATGGTGCCACAAAATAAGTTTGCTATGTTAGAAGAAGAAAAGTTTTGATTCTGAATGATAATTCAAGAGACGTGGGCGATTCTAAAAGTACCATCTTTCATTCGTAGAAATAGGTTTTCAATCCACATGTTCACTATTTGCTCCCCTAGCACGAGCCATTCTATAAACAACGTTACACGGAGCTTTTCTAAGAATTGCAACGTCAATTTATGGTTTTATTGCAGCTGACCATGGCCAAGCAATAACGTCTTGTTTGATAAATGCTCATAGTTCATTTTGAAGTGTCCTGGGCACTTTATGGCCGCGCTAGCATAAACATTCCTTATAATATCACTTTCTTTGTTTCACCAGTACCAAGCTACTGTTTTTGATTAGCACAATGACTGTCATTTTACCTACCTTATTTCAATGGTACAAAGGATTCCTTTATGGTTAATGTTTCAGTGATGTGGGTTATGGTTAAAATAAACCACATCACTGCTACAATTTAAATAGAGATAGGTACAATAATGGTGATATAGATAAGTTCGCCATTTTTTTTTATATCTTACATTAGGTCAATTCTTAACAAAACATATATCAACTAGCAAGCAGTGGCGGCTAGTTCTAAGGAACTTTGGAGCAATGCACTCCAGAAGTTTCAGTCAGTTTAAAAATAATAATTATCAACCGATAAGCAAATAAGAGTAATAAAATTATACTGTAAAAGTTAAAAGTTAAATTCATCCGGCTCGAATTTTCGTTCTTTGTATCACGTGTCGTAAGTCACGTGGTGCGAGCGAATTCCATATCGCTCATGGAGAAACGTCACCCGGGAACATTATTTATCGATACGCGCAGAGCGTGGATGTAGCCATAGTATTGAAATTTGTCCGAAACACGAACGGCGCTCACCACTGCCTCTTCAACTCTTCGGTGAGATGGCGCCACTTTAGTTTACAATTTGCATACTGATCATTCCAGTAGGTACAGACAGCTACGAGCTTCAGAATTGCTAATTGCTAGTATCAAATTATTAAAATATTGTGTCAAATTACTAAGTAACACCACACCGATCTCTTTTCTTTACGTTAGTTCCACACAGGAGGCCCTGAGTGGAGGGGTATCTTTGGGTATGCTGGTTGGAGGGTCTTTTAGGAAGGGAAGGAGAGGAAGTTCTGGAAAGTGAAAAATGTAGGGGGAGTGGTTTGGAATCTGGGGATCATTGTGTCCAGGGGTTAAGTACGTATGAATCCATCCCTCCCACTGCGGTACAAGGCCATTTTCCAAGAGAATACTGCTGGAGAGATCAAAAGGTCTCCCTCAACCATCCAATGGTGGGCAGACGCATCCGCCGCCAAGATCCGGACAAACCTCACCTCATGAAAGAGGACACCTCTGCTAAGTCACCAAACGTAGCTACTTGGGGTGACCTATGGCAGAGGTATTGGTTGTCCAATAGATGGTTACGGGGCGGTGGTATCCATTCCCTCCTCCTAAATTGTAAAATCCAATCTAATCTTATGTATAAATACTGTATATGTAACGTTAAAGACGCAAAAAAAGTTGAGTCTTTAAAAATGTTACATGTTTGTAGGGTAACTATTAGTGTTAGTTTAAAAATGTAACGCGTTTGTGGCATATTATTTTTCTATCAGCCTTTAAATTCCCAACGATTGTGCCATCAGCTTGTAAATCCGACATGTTTGAAACTCGTTAGCAAGTTCAAAAGAATTCCTTTGTCAGGATGATGTCAACGAAGCGGCTTTGAAAAACGCGAATGAGAATAATATTATCGGATGTTGTTTGTCGTTTACAATTTAGGCGGTAAAATAATTTTCAATATCCTCATTATCGAAAAGCAATATCCACATTTATTATCCATGAATTGGTTGATCGACAGATGCGAATTAACTGCATTGTTAATCGCAAAAACTAATTTCTGAAATTAATGATCCTCTTATTGTCCAGTAAATCATCAAAATTTTCACTACAATCAAAGCGAATTATATCAAATTGCTTCTGTTGTCACTAAAATTGGCAATGGAACCATTTTAAATGATATGAATATTTATTTTATTTTTTATTAAAACACAAATAACTTTGTTTACATCACTTTATTTCGATACAAAATCTCAACATGTTTCATGAACCAAGTTCACTTCATCAGGAGCACAAGTATACTAAAGTTATAATTAAAATTAGGTCTAGAAAGAAGAGGTAGAAGGAGCGGGGAGGGGTAAGAGTGGGGGAGGGTTATTCAAAGTAGGAATTAAATTGTCATTAGACGGGAAAGACCTTCTACATCTTCTTTCTAGACCTAATTTTAATTATAACTTTAGTATACTTGCGCTCCTGATGAAGTGAACTTGGTTCATGAAACATGTTGAGATTTTGTATCGAAATAAAGTGATGTAAACAAAGTTATTTGTGTTTTAATAAAAAATAAATAATGCCATCACAAAGTGAAAAGCAGTTAGAAGAAGTTTTCTTCGAGAAATTGATATGAATATATTTTCTTGTGTATATTTTAATGATAAAAAATTATTGTTTTATCATAAAAAATATAAAGACTTGTTTACTATCATTGTTACTTCTCTTAATGTCTGTCTGTTTGTGCGCTTAGTTCTTCTGAAATACGCAACGGATTTTGATAAGATTTTCACTGTCATTTAAAGATTTTTTTCCGTAAGGTTTATATATAGGTATAATACATGCATATTACATTTATAAAAAGTAGAGAAAAGTTGATGTTTTGAAAACAAGTCGTAAATAATATTTTTTCAGGCGCTTATACTGCTAACACTGGCTTAATCTTTTGAGAAATATCAAAATAATATACCACAAACTTGTATATCTTAAAAAAGCCTAAGTGTAAGGATAATTCTATGTGTAAGGATAATCTTCAGCAACGACGGGTTCACGTCAGCTAGTCCTTTGATAAAATCCAATTTGGATGTTGCACATCTGCAGGGCGTCCGTGGCGGATATTTTTTAGTATTAGTCACTGAAACAGGTCACTTAGTAACTATTATAAAAGGGGGCAAAGACAGAAAGGTTGGGAACTTGTGCTTTGTTCAATTGAAGATAATATTGCGATCTTCCTATTCCAGGATTTCCGTATGAAGACTCTATTCATTGTAACTACACATCACCCAAGCACGGTCGTACTATTTATTTGTTTTAATGTCAGATGTCCACATACAAGAGCCATAACATTATGCATGGGCGATTCCATTCCCTGGAGGTAATTACATATTTTTTCAAGTGCATAAGCTCTACGGTGAGCTGGTACTTGAAATTCTTTTATTCATGTATTGCAAAGCGCAGGTAGGAGCTAATTATAATAGCCAACGGACATCCGACCAAAAATATATAATGAACGTAAAAAGTCAAGAGCGAAAGTTTGTACGGCATATTAATTTTCACTTTGTTGCTTTAGGGACAAACTTTATGGTCACTGAAGATGTGACCCGAAATAATCATATTTTTGGCATGTCCATGAGCCTGATTTAAGCTCAATTTTCGCTTACTCTCGGTTAAAATAATTAAAAAATATATATATTAAATTAATTCTTGAACATTTTAGTTGGCCGATCTGGGGCCTAGGAGTCATACAGTTTACATACAGTTTACGGTGCTGTTGGCGTGTCAGTGTGTCTGAAGTTCCAAAGAACCCTGAATTTTAACTCACTCTATGCGAAAATAATCCAATAAAAATAGAATAAAATTAAAAAAAAATAATCTTTACATTCTTGTAGTAAATATTTATTTTACCACGCGAAATGGAAAAAACATTTTCAAATAAGTATCGATTTTTATGAATTCTTTTACTTAGGGTGATTTTGGTCCTCTTCAGAGTTTCGAAACATCCAATTTATAACAGGATCCATGTTTTACATACCCAAATAAAGGTGTACAGTGGGTTTAACATGCGCACATATTAGCATATTATTATTAAAAACATGTCCAACAAGCAATTACAAATACAACATTTGGCAAAAAAAGCACCTTATACTATGTTGCTAAATTCTATAACAAAATCCCACTCTCATTCAAAACTTAACAATATTATTATAATATTTTAATCTAAAAAAAATATCACTAGCAATATTTATTCGCCTGAAATTCCTGTACAAATAGAAAATATCTCCAGATTAAAAATGCTTATTACATTTTTCAACGAACTTTATTTTTGTAGGAAAGGCTTTGTTAGTGCTGAATTTCCCACTAGATGGCATCGAGATATATTATATCTACATTTGTTGTTGAAATATTTTGACTTGTCAAATGTTATTTTGTTAATGATGAACTAATGTTTATAAGACAAGGTTTTTTATGCATAGCACAAAGGATAACAAAGTATTATTATAAGCAATAATTCGCCTGAAATAACCATAATAAATTATCATTAAAAATAATTTAAATCTCAAATAAAAATATGCTTACAAAAATATGAGGAGATCAGAAATAGTACAACACCAAATACAGAATGAAACCGAAACCACCCAACTGCACTAAAAATGCCATGCAATATTTATAAATATTGCAGAAAAAACTTTATTTATGATTATTTTTTATTCTTAATCATACTAAACTTTAACACAGTATGGGAGATCCCAGTAAGGGTATCATTAAGTCTATTTGTTACAAAAAAGGAAGAATATAAAACATTATTTTTATTATTTGTTAGACATGTTCATATTATTAAGTCACAAAATAGGAAACGAATTAAATATTCATCATTGCCATGATGTTATCTATTGTGTCTTGCTAAACTTCCTGGTTTTCTTTCGATTGGTTCTGTCTTCTGCACAGTTTCATTGTAACAGTCGTCAGTGATCACTGAAGTACATAATGCTCATTCCAGTGTTTCTCAAACTTATTTGTGCCATACCCCAATTCAACGCTTCAAAAATCTCCGTATTACTTCTCCAAACATGATTTCATAGTTCGGAAAAAACTGTCGATTGTTTAAATAAAAAATAACATTAATTTAAACCGCTGGTTTCCGAACTTGTTTGAAGTTAGTGAAACTCCAGTTCCATATCAAAAAAATTGTTGGAGATTTTTTATGTATATAATTTTTATCACCTCCTTAAATGAATGTGAAAAAATCTATTGAAATCGTTGGTGATATCGTAGATTTTTTTGTTAATATTTCGGATTTAGCTAGTCTAATTTCCCGACTATGGGACTATGACATCAACAAATGGGTAGATTTTGAGGCTGAATGCGCCGCAGGTGAAAAATTTGCTCGGTTCAAGGGGAAACCAAAAAAATTCTGTCGATTTTTATTTTTAATAATTAATAAATATTTAATTTCAACAAGCAGACGAAACATTTTCTGCATTTGGAAAATGAAATGTATTTTTGAACAAAAAATTCAAATAAATAATAATACATAACGATAAGCGTATTGCCCACCGAAACATTCAAATTGCCCCTCCTGTGTTGCGCGCGCCTCACGTCAAGAAGCACTGGCTTACTCTAGTATAGTCTGCGGATTGGTATTTTATGTGTACACACTAACAACCCGGTTAGCGAAAAAGGCAAATGTGTCCAAAAATGCTATCATAAATAACTATATCACGATGGTTACGCAAAATAAAGTAATATACACAAACATTTTGATACATATTATAGTTATATTTAATAATGTTATATATGAATCCAATTGAAACTAGCTTGTAATGTTATATACCATCAACATCAATTACTAGTGAAAACACCTCCCTATCGATTCTTTTTGTAAATTTCATCAAAATCTTCACATTCCCAAATAAAAATATTACAAATAAATAATTAAAATTCTTGTGACAATTTGTACAATGAGGTATTTAAATTGTCTGTTATACAGATATAAGTAAAGCAGTCACGTGACACTTACACAAAGTTTTCATAGAGAAGCATTGTTTGTACACAGCTTGTTTCTAAAATGTTAAACAAATCCAGAAAAGAAAATTACACTGATATATATTTTGTATGTAATTAAAAACACCCACAAATTAAAATACGTAGGTATACCAAACCTAACCTAACCTAACTATAAAAATCTGGGAGAATAAATTGTAATATTGAACCTCCTTGATACTTTTTTTCCATTTTTGAAAATCGAACAACGTATATACTTGCTCTCCCTTAAAAACTTAAAGTAGGCATAAGAAAGATAAAATGCTGTTTCTCAGTGACGTTTTGCAAAGATATTACTGTCAGTGCTTATATAATAATAATCCTAAGGGCGTCGTTTGGATCAATTCTAACTACGCCACATGAGATTTTGTTTCGAAAAGCCTATTTTTCCGAGACATTACTGCATGTGTTTGTTAGAAGGTTTCCTCATTTCCGTGTGGTCAGCATATTGTACCCATTTACTAAATTGCCTTACCAACTATTTGCACGAAGTCAGCATCTTCAAATATTTTTTACTTCAACGAATAATTATTCCTACCTAACGAACACGACCTTCTGTAAGGAGATTGAAGCTCTTTATGCACTTGTTCTGGTTTTTACTCGCTTTTTAATATGTTCTAGTTCGCTTTACAAAATATTTATATTTCTAGAAATTTTTGGAGGGGTATTGAAATTAATTCTTGGATGACTTGTCAACAAGTGATATAATTTAGTAGTTATTTTTCCTATTATACCTTCTTCCTTATAGGTCAACACTTAAAACTACCCACTTGTTGTCTACTAACGCAAGCAATACTACGAATAATTATTTTTATATTCTGTATGATTAGTTAGGACTATGTGTAAGATTCGAGTAAAAAGAGTTCTTAAAATGAATGCTTTCACTGATTTTGAAACAGCATCGATTACAGACTTTATGGTGTGCATCTCATTGAATTATAAATCACTACAAAGTGATGTTTAACTCTTGTAAAATTTTGCTCTCAGATAAAATTATGATCAGTGCAGTAAAAAGTATTCCCTTCTCATCGTGTCGATATTCCGCACTTGACCCGCAGTTCCCGCACATGATAAAAGAAAAGCAAGGTCGCCAACAGCCTGTTCTAGCAAGAACTGTTTACTTCTCACCATGTCGCATAAAGTCAATGTATTGGCGTTATTCCGCACGTGACCCTCGGTCCCCGCACGTGTGATAAAGAAACGCGAGGTCGCAGCTATCAGCTCGCAGCTATCCCCGCTCGCGATCCTATGACTGAAGTTCCCCGGTACAACTGCCGAGGAAAGTTAACAGGTACCCGAGCGCGGCTACCTAACCAACTTTCTTCACGAGATAAATTACAGTGGCTTCCTCTCTCCCCGACGGGCTCGTACTGCGGCGTTTCTCGGCATAATTGTGCCCAACCAGTTTGACCGCAACATGTTGTTGTTCGCTTTCGATTATTAAAAGCGATAGATTAAATGAGTGATTACATGATTCAGAGACACTGCACTGTCCGCCTAACGCACACATCTCCTCTTCCTATTTCGATACACTGGTTTTAAAAGAATTAACTAACTATCACACCATTTCCCCTGTTTTGGCTTGCATTCTGAGTAGTACATCGTCTCATACACACTTACAGATACCCCTCTGTTATTTTCAGCATTATTGTTACCGTGTTATCATGTTATGTTAATCGTGACATGTCTTTTTCAAGCGTCACGATTTATTCTACCAATCACTTTCGTGTTATGCCTTTATACGTTTTTTCTTTAATATACCAAACTTCAGGAGCCAGTGGTACTGTGGCATCCCCAATTGGGATATGTTGTAAGACTGAAGAGAGTGGAGACTGGATATATTAATGGGAAGAGGAAGGTTGGGAAGTATCTAGCTATTCAGATCTGATCACAAAACACGACTACACCCATTTCAAGCAATTTTTTTTCTTCAATTTAACTTATTACTTCATTCAACACCTTGCTTCATTTCAACTCCTTGCTTCATTTCAACTCCTTGCTTCAACTCACCTCCTTGCTTCAACTCAACTCCTTGCTTCATTTCAACTCCTTGCTTCATTTCAACTCCTTTCTTCATTTAACTCTTTGCTTCATTTCAATGACATGCTTTATTCAACTCCTTGCTTCATTTCAACTCCTTGCTTGTTTTCAACTCTTTGCTTCATTCACATTCAGTGTCTTACAGATACTATTCAGTTATTATGACAAGTATTTGATTCAATCTACCGTGACACTTCTTCTTCGAGCGTCCCCGACTTCAACTCCAATACGTCAAACATTCTTCTTACACTCCTCTATCCGTTATTCGTGTTCTACGTATTCTACTTATTTGTCTTATGTGTCAAAACACATCAACAAGATTATTTATCTAAACCTAGAAATAGTCCGCTCAGTAGAGTCACGTTACCACTATTATATGACTAGAAGATTTCCAAGTACGTTGCTAACCAACCCACTCCCCGAAATCAGCTTCCAAGTAAGTTTACAGTGGTAGAACTTGCGCCTTTCAGAGGTAGTTTACAGAAATACACTACGGCAAATCAGCGCAGGCGTTGGAAACGTTACAGTGCTTGAAATTCGTTTCCAATTAGTAAATCCTTCCTCAGAGCTGCAGCTTAACTACTTGAATTCCCTTAGATTGACATCAAAACTAGTTTCAACAGCGTCTAAATAGATACTTCAAACATATAAACATACGTTACGTAGATACATTTTATCAAAATTGGATGCCAATATTTAACAATGTTTTTAAAACATTTTGAAAATTTCAAATCTTACAAGAAATAATAACAACAATAAAAAAAACAAATAAAGAAATGTAAAAAAATGTTGGTATGAAGTAAAACTCCATTATTGATTTATTTGCGATTCATAGTATTACTCTTCCCGAATCTTCAATTTCTTAAAAAAAAAGATTAAATTCATTGTAGGTACAACTACCTACCACGTTTATTTTTATTTTTGGGAAACCAGTTTTAAAAAACAAGTTATGTAGGTAGGTACCTATAGTATTCCCAATGCGTGTATTAAAAATAAATGTTCATACCTACCAATACATACCTGTTTATGATATATATATAAATATATAATTTATTTTTTAGAACAACTTAGTGAGTAAAATCTCAAATTGTATTATTTAATTATTGAAGACAATATTTGCGATTCTTAAACGAAAATCTGAAACAGAAAAAGATACTGTCACATCTACGACTCGAACCCAGGACCCTTGCCTTGCCGGGGCACCGCTCTACCAACTGAGCTAATGGGACCCTATCCTCTTCGGTCACATTTAATTGTATCATATCTTGAATACGAAATACCAACATTGTCTTCATTTTTCTCACCGCATATTTTTATTGGTAACTATCTTCAACCCGAACTAAATGCAATCTAGACAGTGTCATTGTATTTTTTGTTTTTGGGGTTTTATGCCGTGTTGCACTCCTCCTTTAGCCAACGTTTTGGACAGTATTGCAGTGTCCATCATCAGGGCAGATGTGTAATTTAAGGTTGTGGTGTAAATGTGTGCTTATGTATGAAGATGTGATACCGTGTTGCCAGCTCCAACCTTCTAGAAGCTTACATTGAAGTATAATTTCAAAGTGGTTTTCTGCGTTTCTGCTTTTCTTTAGTTCTGGTGTAGCCGTAAATTACCGGATACCATGAACTACTGAGCTTAAGTCCATCGTCTCTATTAATATTTACGGGATTTTTGTGAATTTCAATTGCCTCCGTAATCAGCCGTGCCGATTTGTAATACCCCAAAAACAAATCAATATAATACTTTTGGCCGTGAAAATCTCAAATCATACGTGACCGTGTCTTTTCCTGTTTCAGATTTTCGTTTAGGAATCGCTAATATTGTCTTCAATATATATTTTTTCTCTTTTCGTTTCTCCTGTAAGGTTAACAAAATGAAATTTTACTTATTAAGGTAACGATGTAGTTGTGTATGTGGAATGTATTGAACATGCATGTATGTATTGGTTGTTTTCCAGTTATAATAATTAATTGCCGCTTAACACCGCTCGCGCCACGGTGCACCCGGGTGGGCGCGGCCGGGGGGCTTCGATAATTAAAATTCAATTTAATACTCCTCCGGGAATATGTTCACTAGCAGGAGTTGCGATCTAGTTGCGAGTATAGATCGGCCGATGTAGCGAGAGCCGGAAAACTTGTTAAACTACCTTTACTTCGAGATGCTTTTAGAACGCTGCTAATACAGGCATCGTAATTTAGCATGAGCTCTATTCCTAGTTGTTTCACAGAATATGAACAATTCATCAAACTTCAAAGTTATATTTCAACTTCAATCTTTATATATTATAATATAATATTTATAACGTCTATTCTCAAATTTATGTCTAATCTAAAACTACTAAAAATCTATGAAATATAAATATTCTGTGAGTGTTTTAATCAAGGTCTGTTATTATTTCGGTTCTGTAAAACTGACCCGTAATGGATTAATAAGGGTTATTTCACAGAATTTGAACAATTCATTAAATTTCAAAGTTCTGTTCAAGTGATGTTACTATTTAATTTGCTAAAACAACTAGCCAATAATGATATAATAACAGAACTTGAATAGAACCTCCATAGAACTTGAAAATCATTTTTTAAGTTTGAAAAATTGTTCAAATTCTGTTTGAAATTATTCCAATTCTACCCGTCCTAACACTTTCCCAGAACTTGAAAATAAAATTTGAAATTTTCTTTGTCTCTACAAAAAGGTTTTAGCAGAAAATGAAAAAAAAATCAAAAGCATTGACACTTCGTATCTTAACTCAGCTTGTATTGTTTGGTTGTGCGTGATTTAACACAAATCTACCTAAACGCGGAGTCAATTGGGGAAAAATAATTTTTGTCCGGATTTGTATTTGAGATTACTGGATATTTGAGATTCTGCTGGTTGTAAGCGTATCGCATATACTAAAATACACATTACCGTTGCGCATTAGTGACTAGTTGAAGCTCTAATAATATTGTCGTTCAGAGTGAAATACCAGGTAAGCGAGATGAAGAACACTTTTCATGAAAAACGAAAAATCATGACAAACTCGGTTTCAGATATTGTCAAAAAAATATTACAAATTTTTGACATTCTTTGGTCGAACAATTGACCTACCTACCCGTAAAATTATTCCGTTTAAAAAATCCATTAGATATTGCTTTTGGAAAAGTTATCACTTTCGTGGTATTGCGCGCCGAACAATGTGGGTTGATGCACAGACATTTTTAAATACATCTGTTTGAATGAATGAAATTCAATCTTAAGAGGGTAAATTAACCCACTTCTTTAAATGCGTTCGAATCGAAATTCTGCTGACAGATTCTTTGTCGATGGCAATGCATTTTATCAGCTTTTGATGGCAATCACCCATATTCAAGCTGCCATGCACGCATTTCTCCGAAATTCGGTGATATTAGAGCCGTTAATATTTGAAACAACTGTCGGTCGTAAGAAATCGGGATTTGGCTGAATTTTCAGCGTTCTTCACTCCAGTCTCTTGGGGGAAAGGTTCAATCCTCAGTAAAACCAATTTGTTTTATTCATCTTAAAAATATATGGATAATATTTAAAAAAAACTTCGTTTTTTGTTGATTCTTAGTGTTGAGCGGGAATTTAAACCTTATTGCCATCAATATTAGGAGTGTTATTGTTAGCGTCCCGATTCCAAATGCTACACGCCGTGTAACGCCTGAATACGATGTTCATTATATCAGGTGGTGCACTTAGCATACCGAGGGATCCTGGTCGATCCTTACCAACCGATATTGTTTGGGTTTCCGACCCCTTAGAATCTAGACACACCACCAGAGAGAGCAAGGGACTTTGTGGAAAACAACCTAGAATACACATACATTATCATGTCTACATTATAAATGTGTATTCACCGTCTCCTCGTCGCCACATTCCACCATATATCAGCTAGCGAGTGTTCAACTTGTTTTAACACTTAAGTATGGAAACAAGAAATTACAGATGAGTATAGTGAGCCTTCCTAAAGTTAAATAATTATTCCACTTACTACCTAACCTACCGATTGTGGTACATTAATGTTTTAATTAATTTAATACAGAAAATTATCATACTCATTTTCCTCACCATTGAATTTCTGATATTATTTTGCCATATTCTCCGCTCATGCATTAATTACTTTCACGTATGTGAACAACAGATGCGTCACGACACGAGTACTACATAATATTTTATATTCAAATACATGCATCAGAAACATTGACTAACAACCTTACCAAAAAACGTGTTGTTAATATTACGCGGCGCGTTAGTTCAGAACAGTGAAAACTTGACTTAAGACAAGAAAATACCCAAGAATAAAGCCAGAATCTTAACGACGTTAGTGAAGCAGCCGTGCACAAAAATATGCGACGAGCGGTCTTGATGTATTGGACAGATCTGCAATCGAATTTTCCCTATCAAATCTCTGCAATAAAGTGGGAATCTTAACGGCATAAGTGATGAAGTCGTGTAAAAACAATATTCGGCGTGCGGCTCGGCCTAATGGATAAACCTACGTTCGACTTTGCCCTAGCAGGCCTAGCAAATTGATCTCTCCGTGGGGTTTATTTTAATTATTTCTGATGAACGTATTTCTAAAAATTCAAATGTTTCTAAAGGGATTTCTCGGGAAGCTACTAATTCATTGTCTAGAAAAAAAATCCATAAAGAAAAGTCTAGAAGTAAATTTTTTTTACCGTTGCACATACAATATTTTAATTGTAAGGTCCTGTTTTTATTAATTTTAAACATAAATAACTTACATCCGTAAAGATCCCTCTAGACACGTTTGTGATTTTAGTAATTCGTTCATCAGAAATAATTAAAATATATACCCCCTCTTATTAGAGTCTTATGTCACCTTAATACCTTGTAGTTTGTATGGTTAAAACTGTCTTAAACCAGGCTCGAGGCCGGATTTACCACACCATGAATCTAATTACTAAGACGATAAGTATATAAGACACGTATGTATTGTCATCATGTCGCTATTTCTCCACCCTACCCAAAAACAGCAATTAAATCATCCCTCCCATAATATTACCCCCCTCGTATATCATTACCCTAACATTTTAACCAAGGACAGTAATATTTTATAAATATATTAACATAATTTTCACAGATCAATTAATATTTTAATACAAAATTTTCATATTTCCATAATAAATTATTCGAAAATGCAAAACTTCAATCATCGTTGTTATTATCAACGTTGATGAGGGGTATACAAATGCACAATATATATTCGTATATTAACTGCTGTAAGAAAAAGAGACATGTATGTGATTGCCAACAAAAGTTGATATTGCATTGTCATCAATAACGAGTCTATCTACCGAGTTTCAGCATGGTTGGACGTCGGGGGATGGGTTAAAATTTCCGCTCTACAAGATTTGCATTCATTCATTCATTTCCGAACAAAAAATCGAAATTCAAAATGCATTTAAAAGTACGATTGACAAAATAAAGATTCAAGTAGCAATTGACGTAAATCACGTCACCATTTTTTTAAAATCAGAAACCAAAATGATTCAATTACCTTATTTCAGTCGCATTTGATTTATAATCCGAATCCTTCAGCTTTATAACGAAGTCAGCACGACAGCCGCTCACTGTAAAACTGCATTATCAATTTATTCAACTTTTTTATTTTTTCTTCTTCACTTAGAGGAAACAAATTTCCCACAGAAGCTACGTCATCTTTTCTCGGATGGTATTTTTGAGGTGAAGAAGGAGTGAACAACGATCTTGAGGAGACCTGCGAAATTTAAAATGACGATAACAATAAATTAGATCTTTTAAAAAAGAATTTATTTTTGCTAAAATGTATCGTACAGAATAGAGTTGTTGAGCAACGATCTTTCACTACCTGAGAATATTACCTAGTGTGGCATCCAGAGTTGTATATACGCTCAGTATTGCTTTGATGAAAGACCACCGTTTAGGCTGGCCGCATACATACGTTTTCCGTATTCGATTTCCGAATTCGTTTTCCGTATTCGGACATCCGAATGCACGGAATGAGTAGAAAATACATTAACTGCCGCACACGTTCGTTTTAGTTCCGAACGGAACAAATTCCTTACGCACGTTTCGAATGCGAGCCGGCGCGTTCGGAGAAACCGAATGGAAAAAACCCAATGACGTCATGTGGAACGCAGCTATTGCATACAGTTTGTTTGTGTCGACGCAAACGTTCGGAAATTTCCGTTCAGTAATTTAGTGTTGCCAACGGATCTTGACCTAATATCGCCGTTTCTCATACATAAGGTAGCGTAAAGTAGCCGAATTTGCTGTTAGGTGGGACATGTTTAAAATTGATGTTTTTACGTGAAAATAAAAATTTCGTGAGGGGGAGTGGCTAGAGAATTTCGGGACATGTTTAAAATTGATGTTTTTGAAGTAGCTTAAATGGCGACCAGTAGCCTTTTAGATTTTTTCGGCGCCGATTCTCGCTCTGAGTAGCCTAAATGGCGATATATCGCCCTTGTTGGCAACACTGGTACTGACGTTTATACATTCCGAATGAAGAAAAACGAACGTTAGCGCTAGTCTCACGGAATTCCGAATACGAAAACGAATTCGGAAATCTAATACGGAAAACGTATGTATGCGGCCAGCCTTAGAATCGAAACTTTGCTTCAAATAGCTTTATACTGTTTAGTGTTAAGATCTGAGCCATTTTCTTGCCCTCCTCCCTTCCCTCCGTAATGAAGAGGGTTCAGCTTCACAACATAATACCCAATTAATCCCACGGGCTCATGGGAGTTATAGAAATGAAGGTATTACTTGTACCGCATTCAAATAAACAAAATCATGGGATGGGAAGTTTAACTACAGAAGTAAATTGTAATGAAGTGGAATAAGATTTAAAATAATCAGCATAAATCATTTGCATTGGTGTTATTAATCACTTCGCATATATTAAGATCGTAAAGATATAATATATGGTTCTCAATCCGGGAATGTTGCAAACTGTAACATGGGAAAATAGTAAGTGACTTCGGAGTCATAGCAAGTCATAGGAACTCAAAACGACGCGCGACAACCTATCAAGATTGGAAACAGGAATAAACTACCGGAGGCCTTATCGGAACAGAATATCAGCTATAAATATTTGTATAGTAGTTTGTTGCATTGCTTTTAAAAATAAATATGTAATATGTGAGTCATGGTGGCAGAAAATGATTCTATACTTAAAGTACCTATCACATTTAAAGATAAATTTAGACGTGTCTGTGTACTGGAAGTAAGGTCGATTATTTCCAAATATCAAAATTATTTATTGAACTGTATATATTCCACTTGTCAGATAATATTTTCATTGGGTCCTATGAATAAAACATTTTAGTATGTCTGTCATCAAATGCAAATAGATTTTGAATGATAAAATGTGGAGTGAATGAATGAATTAATTGTAACCGGTTGTTTTGAAATATTTACGTAAATTTTCTCGCGAAATTGATTTCGCAATTTTACAAATTCGCGATTCCGCAACGCGTAGTAGAAAGGTAGGTATTGTAAAACCTTTCTTTGAGTGGCAGCTTCTTATCTCTAGAAAGTGGCGAGAAATATGATACTTACGTAAATAATAATAATAAAGTTTCCGCGTTCTGAGAGGCGTACCTAAATAGATAGGCGCCATATTAATAATTTAATTAAATCATGTTTCTGTGGAGATGTCAAAGATTATTGACATATTTAGTCCCTTTATTACATTTTCCGGGATGTATGACGTATTAATGTCTCAATGTTGGGTGTTCGGTTGAAAAAGCTTATGAAACGACCCGTCGAACAATCCTCCTTCGTTGCTGGGGCTTATCCTTAGGAGATAGACATATTCCATGGCTTACTTTTCTTTAGGTCTTTTAAATATATACAATTCCTTGGTAAATTGTTTTGATGTATCTCATAAGGTTTAGCCAGCGTTAGCAATGTAAGCGGGCGAAAAAATAATTTTTACTACTTGATAACAAAATATCGAATTTTCTCTACTTTCTATACATATAATATGCATGTTTATTCCTTTCAGAAGAAATTCTCTAAACGATAGTGAAAATTTTATCAAAATCCATTGCGTGGTTTAGAAGAACTAAGCGCACAAACAGACAGACGCGGATAGCGGATTTGTTTTATACTATTTAGAGATTAACGACTAGGAACACAAAATGTAACATTTTTCTGTAATACATACACAACCAGCTATCAGACACACCATCTCCCAATAATAGTCATAATTAAAAACGTCTTTAAAAAATATCAAATTATCCACTGATTTGTAATTATTTGTGAAAAATGTTTACAATCTTCAATGTAAATTGAAATGGCGCTGGATAGTTTTGTAAAGTGGCTTTCAATTGGATTTTATGAAATAATTCCTTATAATGGAATGTGGAGAGGTTAGTGTAATCTAACACCTCCCATAGAGATTAAAACACATATAAATCTCGAACAACGAAAATTCGGAAATCTACCCGCGTTGTAATTAAGCGTGTGTTTTGTTACGTCGTTACTATATTCGTATTTTTATTACAATATTCCTGCTGAAAACTATGTGACAAATCCTAAACTGCTTGGTGTTGATTGATCTTCAATTAAAACGCCAAAAATACCGACGATTTCACGGCTATTTAACTTTCTTTACGCTTATTTAGATTTGTAACGGTTTCTGACATTTCCAGCTAATTTTACGTAACATCATTTCAAAAGACAAGCTTTGGCATGACGACTTTAGTGAAGATTTAAAAAACGTAATACTATTAGTTCTCATTATGAAATCTACCTTATTCGCCTTATCATAATAACATTACTTTAGTTAGACAATTATGTATTTGTTTACTTAACTCCCAGAGGGCGTACATGTTTTTGGTACAATTTTGATGACAGAAAATTTTGAAACACTAGATAGAAATAATAAAAAATAAAATTACATTAAAAAATACATGCAAGAAAAAAAAACAAGAACATAAATTTTAAAAATACAGCGATTCGACTGGTTTACAAAAATACAACTTCTATTTAGAAATAGTGTTGGAATACATCTTTTACGTGATCCACAAAATTAGCAAAGCGACATCACCTAAGTATTGGTTTCCCATAGTGTGAAACCGTTGTATTGGGGAGTTCGCAATGTAATTGCGCTTATGTGTGTTGCAGTGGAATAGTGTATTTTGTCGTGTTGTTATTGTGGGTATTCGTAAGTTTATGTGTTGTAGAAGTTCGCAACAGTCGAATTTAGAGTTTAGAATTTAGAATAAAAAAATTAAGTCGTTTATTTTACGCCTGTCTTCCAATTTGTGAATTTTTAGAGTATTTATTAAGAAATGATATTATAAGTCTTCTAGTGGGAAATTTTATTTAAAATTTATAAAACGTAGATATATTTTTTTTTGTATTCGCTCAATGTTAATAATGTGAATTTTGTAAGAGGGAGACCAAACTACTGAGTTGTATTCAATTATGCTTCTAAATAGAGATATGTATACCAGTTAATGTATCACTGTTGGTTGGAATTTAGAGGAGTGCAAAACGACAAAACGTTTAGCGAAAAGTTCGTTTGGGGACCCAATTCATAAAATTGAAGCGAAATCACGCATTTTCATTGCGCTGATAAGGCCTAAGATAATTGTTTTGATTACAAAAAAAACATCACAATCTGAATGTTTTTTTTATTTATTTTGTGAAGTTCAGGAACATATATTTTTTTCCCGATCACGCTTTAAGGATCTCAATTGTTCTCTTTTACAATATAAGCGTATCCAAAAAGACGTTGTCAAATAGAATACTGTATTTTTTCTAGGCTTATATTTCTACTCGCAGTATTTAATTAAAACATGTACATACAATATTTCTGGTCGATAACATTTTCAAACCAAAAGCAAATGATTTCACGTTACGGGGGAGATTGTGTTATTATTATTATTATTGCAAAATTTATCTGCAATTTTTATTTTCAATTCAGTGAAAACCAACATCGGTTAGGTATTCGCCATTCGTGTGCATAAATCACACGGTGATTTTAATGCTGCCGTTCAAATCGAACTCGTTCGCCTCGTTTTAAAATTTCAAATTGTCAAAGAGACCAAACTGCTCCCAAACGTATGCAGCCAGTTAGACTTGGCTTTCACGTATGTTGTGAGACTAAAAGAAGTAAGGAGGAAATGGAGATGGGGGAGAGGAATGTGGGAAAGTACCTGGTTATTCATATCTGGTCACCAAATACGTTCAAAGTCATTTCAATCAACGTTTTAATTCCGAATGATAGTCTCACAGCAGGGTAATTTTGAGAGTAATTTCCATTCTATAAGTGAGGAGGAGAAGGAGAAGAGAGGGGGGTGAGAGAGTACCTGGATATTCTGGTCACCAAACACGTTTAAAACCATTTAAAGCAACGTTTCAATTCTGAATGGTGGTCTTAAATCAGGGCGATATGAGTTGAGTATATCTTCCACTCTGAAACGTGCAGTGAAATAACCTAAATTAATGGAATAATGTTTGTCTTGCGCACGCCGACATTTAAACCCGCATCCTCCAGCTTGCTATTCGAGATCCTTACCCCTCGACCACGGAGGCCGTCAGAATAATAATATTATTTTATTATAATCTTCTCGGTGTCTTCTTTATAACTAGAGAGGTCGTGTTGAAAGGAAAGAGCTGATTTACTCGTAACTTTCAATGATATCTATTGCGAGGATGTGCTTTTAACACGGTTCACGTAACCGGTGTAGTGGATGGGAAGTGGGAGGCTTCTCCACCCCCTTTCCGGGAGCTGGTGACAACCTTTGTTGCCACTGAGACGAAGTAACGGAATATTATGTGTATTTCCGCGTACGTCGGATATAGTGCATCCTATTGTACCTCTTATTATTACGGGATAAATGATGTCTTGCAACCTTCATATACAGTGACATCATTTATCCCCCCAAGGGCATTGCAAATGCAAGACAATGATTAAGAGGTAGATATGTTTAGTAAGTGTGTTCTTGTACAGAGAGATCGCTCCATAATGGCTTCGTTAGAATATAAGCAGATACGTGAAGTCACTTATGTAGAACGTTTTGAATTATATACGTATAAAATGTAGATATAATGCGGTTATTAATGTAAGAACAGTAAGTGTATAATGTAAGGAAATTTAATTCAGCTAATTTTTTTTTCATTGTCGGAAGCAGAACCGCGGGCGCGAATCCTAGATTCCCACCGGAGTTAACCGGACTACAGATAGCAGCTGTGGGCTATGAGATAAGTGATGGTCAATATCCAGAATTATTTCAGTTTCAATGGAAGCATACAATAACCTCCGTGGCTGAGCGGTTAGGATCCATCACCTCCCAGAATCAAAACACATAGTGACCATATCTGAGTGACCAATACTAATTAACGCCATCTCCTTGTTCTCCTCACTTCAGCCACACAACACTCCTGAGTGATAAAACTGAGAAAGTATAACATCACAACTGCCATTCTACAAATAATTTAACACTCCTTACAAATCAACACTAAACCAGTCTTTAATTCCGATATACACCAGCACAAAACACGATCTCAAAATCAAATACACTTATCGTCATCTACTTACACGACCACATTTGGAATTAACTCCTTACAATACATTGCACATAAGCAAAATAACGCTTTACCTAGTAATCTAAAACTTCCGGCAAAGAACAAAAAAACATTGGCAAAAACTCTTAAAATCTATTTCCTCAGCAGTTTTATTAATGACTGACACATTCTTTCTTTGGAACTCTAAAATAACTTCTGCGTTTATTTATTTTAAAATTATTTACTTTTTTGTTGTTGTCTAGTCTTTAATATAATGTTGCCTTTCCCGAAATGAGTTTTGTAAACTCACTGTGAATAATACATTATAACTTATTATTTTCTAATAAATAAGATACCTACTCTCAGTATCGCTCTGTTGAAAGACCACCAGCCAGAATCGAAACGTTGCCTGAAATGGCTATTTAAAAAATTTATGATGTACCTAATCACAGAGGAAAAAAACATTAATGTAAACACATAAAAATACAAAGAAATAAAAAAAATAATAAATACTCACCCTCCAATAACGGTGCACAACAATATGCAAGAACAAAACAATACTTATAAAAGACAATAACAATAACAAAAAACATGAAACAATAATGTTTGGGTTAAGTGAAGTCAAGTGAAAGCAAGAGATTCGAGAAATTTGTTGAGTTCTGGGGGACATCGCTAAATATGTCCAGTATCTTGACACTACAGTGTATGTTATATAGTCGTCACGCAATTTATGCGCATTTACGCAAGAGGCTGAGAGAAGGGTGGTTCTAGTCCTTTGAAAAGGAAAATGAAAAGTTTCGCGGTTTCTTAGTAGACGGGGATCGATATAACTTTTGATTGTGGACAAGAGGAAAGATTCTACTTTAACATTGTTTAGTAACCAAATCGCAATAGGTATTTCCCAACCCACTTCCTCCACATCCCAACAAAATTAGGATAGCAAAGAAAACAACAGGATTTATCCGTACAAATTACGGGATGCCATATACCCACTGTTTTCAGACAGAAGGGACTGATTGAAAAGAGGAGTTTCATTTGAATACTGCACCTTTGCACATCTTGTAACCATATCATCCATTGTGCCCGATGACTCAAGCGATTCATGAATATTGATCAAGCTGCCTGAAGCAGACAAATATGATGACGCGTGTAGCGTGTACTTATCTTTACCTAGTCCTGCCGTCTGCATCCAATACGTGCACACCCGCTCCTAATCTTGCTCGATCGTTATTATTGTGTAGCCCCAACACTCCGCTGTAGGAGTGCCAGCGTGGTGCGCGGTTAATTTTATGTTTTTAAAACATTAAAAAAACTATTTTAAATTCGAAAAAAAATAGCAACAAATTATATTTATACATATGTACATCCGAAGAGACAAACCGATAGATGTGTGTTGTGGGCATCAGGGCGGAAGGCAAAATGTTTTAACCGTTACATTACCTAGGTTAACCTACGGTTTTCACTCCCGGCCTGGAGTGGCGCGATGTACCGCCGCACCGAAGTGGACGTGTGGCAGTGCCTATTGGCGATTTCTATGTCATAATGACGTTGTAGCCAGTTGAAACCGATTTTGTTCGGTTTTCAGAGATAGCCATGCCAGTTGCTAGCCTCGGCTGGGAATGTCGACCATAAACATACAAACGAAGGCTGTGCACAATAATAGAGTCATCGAACCATCCTCTTATAATTCCAAAGAAATTTGCAACAACTTGCAACTTATAGTATTATCTAGATTATATTTTCATATTATAAAATGAAGGCCTCAGCACGGGCAAGCGACCCAGTGAGGCCTACATTACTGAAAAACTTAAAATGTAAAAAATATTGTACCAAATAAAAATAAAAATAGATGGTAAGCATACCCAAGTAGAACTTTACTGACCATTGTTTTCATACCTTTTCCCTCTGTTAGAGCAAATTTAATCATTTTGTGAGCAACATAAGCAAATTTGCTTTCCCCATAATCCCCATTCCAAGCGTCATGGGAATTATTCACCTCAAGTGAAAATCAAACATTAGCAATTATTGATTGATTGCTACAGGAATTATCTAGAATGTGTTGACTGAAATTCCTCGCAAAACGTAGAACCATACCAACATCAAAAGACTCATTCTTCTTACTTTTCTTTTGATGGAAGTAACCTTTCTAAAAAGCTAGCTATTATGATTATTTTGAATGTAGCTAAAACTTTGTGCTTATCCATTATCAATAAATGAAACATAGCTACTTTTTTAAAAGTGATTATACCTAATCGCCCCTCCACCCCCACTTCAACATATTATGTTCACCCATTGTTTTGTAATATCAAGTTAATATATTTTACCTGAAGGAACGGTTGTTCCGAAGTATATAAAAATGTATGTTGGTTCAAACAAAGTAGCAGTATTTTAAATAAATGTAAAAACTAATACTGATGGCGTGATAAACGATGTAGAAAAACCCATTCTTCTTCTTCTGGTACCCTCCATTGTCCGTCATCAAACAATCTTCTCTCGTATATAGGAAACGCTGTATCCATTCTATTATAAAACGCCTCTTCTTGACGAAGCAATATTTTTTATAAAACATAATTGCCACCCCTCTGGTAAGTCTGCACCTAGTGCCCCAACCCCGGGTGGTGGCATATTTACAATTCACAACGCTAACTTTTTTTCAACCTAAATTACCCTTTGTAGCTTTTGCCGGCTCGCTGCATAAATACACCGCGCTAGTTTTTTGAACCGGCCGGTATCGACCCATCTTCCGCGGGACCCGCTCGGTTGCTTTCAGGCCGCTACTTCGGATACCTATTGACTTTACCGGTACCGACTTCTTCTGTCACCATAAATGATCATCAGAGATTTAAACCTTAGCTTTTTTCAATTGCATTCTAAGCTAGACTGTAGATTTCACTATAATACTACCCCGTACTTAAAGACTTTCAGTGAAATTTTCTTAATACAAAACATTTTTTACAAATTTACAAATGATTAATTTATTCCTTTAGATAAGCAAACGTAGATTCTAAATAAAATTAAAGTTTTAATAGGCGAATGTATTAAAACGCCTCTGACGTCATTCGACCCCGACCCCAGGCCGACTACAATACATGCCTTGGAGCGCGACGGAGTTTCGCGTTATCAAGTCAGTGCCATCGAGAAATTACAATTTGCGATCGTTGTTGATACTCGTTGTTACTGATGATTTGTGTTTTGTTTTCTGCAGGTATATTAAATAAACGGTTCCATGATAACTCAACACAGTGACTATTCAACACACATTTGAAAGTGATATAAAGTCATTATAAACGATGAAAAAAATAATTATTTAAACCTAACCTAACCTAACCTAACCTACTTAACCCAGTTAAAAAGTTTTTTGTTTCATCACTTTCCATGACTTTAACTTTTTTAAAATGTGATGAATTATCATTTTGTTTTTTTTATCCGGTCACCTAAATAAACAGAGTGATTAGACTATTATTATATATATATATATATATATATATATATATATATATATATATATATATATATATATATATATATATATAATAATAGTCTAATCACTCTGTTTATTTTAGGTGACCGGATATATTTTTATATTAATATAAAAATATATCCGGTCGATATATTCGATCTTATATTAATAAGATCGCGAACATAGTTCAAAAATGGGCTGCTCCCATTGTTCTTGGGGTGACTGTTGGGGATGTATGAATATATTTTTGCACGCAGCAGTAAGCGTGCTCGAAGATTGTAAAGATGTAGACCAATAAAGTAATTCGGAGAGCAGAGCCCGTGAGAACAATAAATGTATTCCCAGTTCACAGGACATCGGAAACGAACTAATGACGATCGATAACAAACAATGCCTGGGCATTGTAGCGCGCCCGCCTTGTCGCTCTGCAGCACAAGACGCTCACTGAGATAAACCGGTCTGACTACCGAATCCCTAAATCATAGGCCCCAGACAGGTCACTGAAATCGTGTATGTGTTCATAAAAGGATTTAAGATGTTTTATAATAATAATTTATTGATCAATTTCAAGTAATTTTTTGATCAATTTTAAGTAAATTCTTGATCAATATCACCAATTTCAAGTAATTTTTTGATAAATTTTAAGTAAATTCTTGATCAATCTCCCAATTTCAAGTTATTTTTTGATCCATTTCAATTAAATTTTTGATCAATCTCACCAATAACATGTAGATTTCAAAGATGCTTTGCTTATTTCAGCTACGTGGACACACCCACAACATAATTGAATTGCTCAACAGTCTAAATACTTACACAGATCTTCTGGTACATGTTCGGCGTTACGTATTTGTAGGACAAGTGACTTGCTTGAAAAGTCACCCGTGGGCGGAAATAGAAACACCCTCACACAAACACCTCAAAAAACATGAAATACAATTAATTAATTAAATAATTATTTTTCGAGTTAATAATGCAGCAAGTCTCCAAAGCCTATAAATTTTTTTTTAAGTACCTATCTCCGCTATGTGATGGCTACCAAGAGATGATTGACAGAATGCGTTATCATCGACAACGAGTCTATTTGCTGAGTTTCAGCTCGATCGGATGTCGGGAAGAAGGTTAATTTCAGCATCCAAGCAAAAGTGAAATTCGAATAGATGTATTTAAAAACCCAAATCCTTTTCCCGAAATTGAATTATTTTTTCCTAGCAAAAATATTTTTCGAATGAGTACAAAAAGTCTATCTTTTATCCAACTCTCAAAGTAGTTTGTGATACAAGCAGAGCCAGGATCATCCAGGATAAATATAATTTGTGGAACAAAGTGCACGGTACCTGAGCGGTCCCTGATTTACGACGCTTTGACCCGCGTACAGATATTAAGGCGCCCGAAAACAGTATACCCACAAAAGAGAACTTGAGTGTTGGCCCATAGATCCGGATTATCCTTCTGAAAGCATTTTTTCATTGAATAAAGTGGAGTACTTTTGGAAAATTTATTACATCGGCGAAGATCAGAGCATTTTATCATTTTGACGTTTGAACGGTCCCAGCTTAACGACGTTTTTCGACTTGTTTCAGTGTTAGATCAATTTCGAGAAGAGACAAGAAGACAAGAATCGTTCAGGGAATGTCGATTTGTTCGTCAATACGATTAGATGAAATATCCCAATCGTACTAAAGTATATTTTTATTATGAGTGTAAAAAATTATAAGAAAATACCTTATTATGTTAGTAAAAAAAGATAAAGAAAAAAATGTCACGGCCGAGATTAGAACCACGATCACCTGCTTGGAAGAAAATTGTGCTGACCATTACACCACCAACTATTAATAACGGCGGCATAATTCGTTGTTAAAAAAATTATTATGCATTATTTTTTAATTTTTAGAATGTTAAGTAGGTAAATCACACCACATCCGAAATTAATATAGTATTTTTTTTTATGTCTTCGAAAAACGAAAAGATTGAATAGTTATTAGAGAGAATTTGGAATCACAATTTTGGAGGCGGGTTTGGGTACCGCCGCCCCAGCAACCATATTTTTTTATGACCAACACCTCTGCCATAGGTCACCTCAAGTGGTTTGGTGATTTAGCAGGGATGCCCGGGTTCATTGGGTGAGATGTGATCGGGATACGCCTTCCCACCAGCTGTGTCTGGTTTGTGGAGACCCTTTGACCTCTCTAACTGTGAGGGATATATTTATACGTCACTCCAGGATACACTGATCACTAGATTCCTACCCACCCCTCATACTTTTGTCCTTCCTAGAACTTCCTCTCCTTACTCTCCTTAAAAGTACCCTCCACAAAACCCCCAAAGATGTCATAGGCCATGATGAAAAATAAATTCCCCATGGCCTCCTGTTTAGGGTAATTTAAAAAAAAAACTACAAAATTATAAGATTCACGGTGACATGTCGTAGGAATAAATCAACTAATTTTTACGACGTTTGTACTTCAAGTACTTATACAACATATTGCTTTGTTCTCGTAATAGAAAAAGATCCTCTGAAGGGGAATACATCTCTTTCATACCTAAACTTCATTTTGTTTTGAATGCACTTAGCTATATAAACATGAAGTCCAGAGTTCATCAACAGTCCAACAATTCAGTGATAAATATTACATATATATATTGCAACTTCTCATTGAGATTTTTAACGGTTACCAACCAGAAGCTTATATTTAGAAGCGTTTGACATAAGTTGCTTAAAATAAAATCTACCCATTTTGTAAAGTTTTCATGTATTTTCCAGAACGATCTCGTTAGTCGGAATATATAAATAAAGTTCAAGTCCCTTACCAGGGCCTTTCCTCGGAACACGTAAAATGGATTACAAGTTATCATACCATCTTATTGTTTGTCCTTCTATTTGAAGGTCAAAAAATAAAAAATGCCTTCCCTGCTTATATTTATCTTAGAGATTGTTTCGCCTTAATTGAAATGCTCTTTGGTGATGTCAATTTAGGATGGAAAGGAAGCTGTACACTGGATTATAATAACTAATGTTAATCATAATAACTAATATTATATTATAATAACTAATATTATATTATAATAACTAGTATTGAGTAGTAGTTATTTTCATGTAAAATTACTGTTCTAAGAAAAAAAAACTTCTATCTCTCTTCAGTTAATTTATTTGATTTGGTTGATAATTAGTTAACAATGTTCTAGTAACGTTTATTCGTAAATGCTGCTCTAACATTTCAATCACCCCGTTGGTACCTAATTTTTGGTACATACACAAAGTATTTTGTTTTACAAAATATACCCATAAACCATAACATCGTAAAATCCATGATAATACCAATAATATAGATCACATAGTTGGAACTTAATTGATTGTTTTTCCTTAAATTTATTATGGGTCATGTGGAAAATCTCCACATTTCCGGCCCACGGAGAAAAACGAGCATTGTAAATTTATTAATAATCTCTTAAAATTATTCGTTACCCGGTTAAAAACGGAATTGCAGACCTTAAATAATGAAATGATAGGTAACATTTTAGTAAGATACCAATAGAAATCCTAACATTTTCGCATTCTTCGTCATTAAGGTGCATGAAAACGTGTCCACATATACAACTAAAAGTTTATCAGGTGACCCGTTTTTAAGCGATCACATTTTTAACCGGCTTACCAATAGTTTGAAAAGATTCTTAAGTGCAGGCAGTCAGTTATACTAATAAGTCTTCCCGGGGGCATAAGCATTGGTAAATTAGTTCTGCACCTGGAAAGAATCAGAAGCCATTAAGAATTATTTTTGCAGTGCAATACCAATATTCTGTTTATCATCCGTTACCACTAGTGTGGAGTGGTTTAATAATCCTCTCAGCGCCACCCATCGCCACCCCAATGCAATGCTGATTAGCTTTGACCTTTCCTATTCCTGTTCCCGTCCACACTAAGTCCCTGCCGCACATCACGCATTCCCTGAGAGCCAAAGAGAAGCAAAGCCGGGCTTTAAATTCCATTATAGTACTTAAGCGGTGTACGGCGACGTCCAACGCGCAGATCTCCCCGCTAAATGGCTCTGTTTTACTGCCGGATTACGTAGGTACAAAAAACGTCCGCTTGTTTCCACTTATAATCGACGTAAAATGCTCGGACATTATCACACGCAGACATGTGAGATTTTTTGCAGCACATTTGAGAGAATATCGCGCGCAAATGCTTAACTACTCGTGCATAGAGATCTTTGTTCCAATTCATTCTGACCACTGAATACATAAATCGATAGAAGTGCGATCTACATGTCATGTAACTTTTTATAATGATTTTTCAATATTATAAAATAAAATATTAATATGGGAAGTACGGTAAAATTGAGCCTAATATGGTGAAGACACACCAACAGCACATTTCTATCGGCGTTTAATCTGTGCAGTGATTGTGACAATAATTCAAAAACTAATATCACGTCATTAGTTTTTGTCAAAGGAACTTTTGAATTCAAGAGCCGCGCCTGTACAAAACAAAATATAATTACTCCAGTTGCAACACGATGATGGTTGAAAATTATTTAACAACCTCAACGAGAGCTTGATTTGCTAGTCGCTGGTAGTGCGATATTCAATCCGCACCAATGTACATATTTTCATAATAATCATTCAAATAGTTGTCAATCAGGTATCGCCTGTTGTTTTTGAGAATAAATATTACTATTCCGATTTCTCATAGAATAAAGAATAACACTATTCTAGGTGATTTCCATACTTGAAATTCGACATTTATTAATTATTACTAAATTGTGTAAACGATTAGTAAATAGTTTTCCGTAAATTACACGCAATTGATTTGAGCGAAGTGAAGTAGAGATACCTAGGTGCGGCTTGACAAGATAATAATTATATCCTTGAACGACCATTTCACTTGATGATAGATAGACGCCAAATTACTGGATTTGAAAAATTTTGCTGGCTGCATATTTTTGTTAACCAAATGCTAATGTTGTGTTTTCTTTCGGTTCCAGGCGTCACAATGCCGGGCTGTCGATGGGTATCGAACACGACCGTGGCTCGCCCGACGTAAACATCGGCAGCTACAAGCGCATCACGGGCTCGCTGGACAAGCCCTATCCCTGCGCGCCCCCGTGCGCCCCTGAGCCCGAGCCGCCCGCGCCGCAAAAGCCCCGAGAGGAGCGAAAACCCAGCGTTGAAGAGCCCACTGCACCTGCCCCACCGAGCCCCGTGGGGGGACACAGCTCGAGCGAAGACTCCATTAGCCTGGAATCCTCCAGTTTCACAGAAGAAGTATCCCCCAGCATTGAAACAGTGGAAAGAGAGTTCACTTTGCAAATCTCAGTTGAACCCAATATCTCTATCGACTCGGAAGTATCGTGCTCCGATTTGGACCACAATGTAAAGAAGTCACCACACGCGGCTAAGAGCGTGAAATTGCAGAAGCTCAGGCCTCGACCGTTTCTACCTGAAGAGACCTTTTGGGAGGCCATGCGCTGCGGTCTTGTTCCACGAGTGCCACCCGACAGCGCTCTGCTGAATCTCCTCTGTATGTATTCTTCATTTCATAACATTCCTAGTTAAGGGCGACTTCTCGGATTGATGTCCGCTGCGTATACATTTCGCTGATGCAATTGCGGCTTATCTCAGTTATTATATCTTCATCAACGTAACCGCTAATCTAACTACATTCTAATAAGAATGCGTAGAAAGCATTAAAATATCGAGTTAATCCAGTGAATGGCTGAAAAAACTGAAATAATATGGTCATGCCTCGTCATGGCTTTGTTAGTCGGTCTGATCACCAGCTTATAAAATGTAATTACTTAAAACACAATTTAATAATCTATGTGGTTTACCTTATATTATAAATGCATCTAATTATTTATGTAATTAACTACAAAGGATATGTAGCGTGGGCCTAACCCAGCGGTTATGCTGCAACATAAAATGGAATCAACATGTTTTGCATTAATTTTGTCACCCAACAGACACAACTATGGCCAATATTCAGCTTCAGTGAATAATTTATAGCCTTTGAACACCCTGTTTATCATGATTGAGCTCATAATGTATGTAGTGGACCGGTAACCGGACTGCAGCGTTACCATTTTGTTCGAAGTTGGTTCTACGGCGATTGCTATTTATTTATGTTGTAATTTATGTTAAACTTGCGCTGTAACCTCGAATGTGATATAAAGGGAGAAGTGAATTGCAGCTCGACTGCAAACACTTCGGTACCCGGAGTTACAGCGATTAACTGAACAGACAATCCTAAAGAAGTGTGGACCACACCGAAGATTGGCCATGAACAGTACAGTTAAATTATTTGTCTCTTCAAGAAAGAATTACGATTCTTAAAAATTATCAGTTTCATTTAACCAGGATATTATTAATGTTTTGTGGACACGCGGACACGCCTCCGTCACACTTGTATCGGTTTGTCTGTTCAGGGGGGTGGACTCATTTACAACTTGGAGTAAATATATACAGAACTGTTTATTCTATTGAGTTATCTCCTCCGAGTGAATATGGCGAAATTGTTACTTGGAAGATGCACATATTAACCGAATCCACTGAGAATCCATTCTGGAACGTGCGAAATAGTAGTAACTAATTAGTTAAAGTGCTTTTCCACACTTTGTACTACTTATCTAATTGCTCGTCACGAGAAGCGACAGCATACAACCTGTGCAAACTGCGAGAGATATTATTACCTATGTGAGCAATGTCCTAGAAATATATATTTGAATTTTATCGGTATTAGCTTTCATTTCGTTACTTTGTTGCTGTTTGTATATTTTTTTAATGTGTGCGATTTATCCATATTATGTGTCCTCTGCCGATAAAGTATTGCTTTATTTTCTTGTATGATGTAGCATATTCGTGTTCTTTTCAGCCCAATATGACGAATACAATAACACCATTGAATCCATAACCAATATATTTGAGCTCGACATAGATGAGACGGAGGAAGAGAAGCAATCCACCATTGACTTAGACCTGAAGGACCTGAAAATGTAAGTACAAGATAAAATTACAATAAGTCAGGGAATTTGAAGCACAGATTAAGATACCACTAGACTTGTGAAAACTTCAGAAAAATCCAAGCGGGAAGGTGTGCTTTTCCGTGATAGCATTTCATTCAACGAACAATTAAAACTATCAGACGTGCAAACGATTTCGCTTTTTTACTATTCCCGAATAGAAATCGGATACCATCGCGATCGCTCGTTAAATATTCAGAGGATTAAACAGGTAGTGAAATCTATTTATGATTCAAACAATTTATTAGTGTTATTCGAACATTGCAAACAATTATTTAATTTTTTTTTTATTGCGATTGAAACTTGAACTCAGAATCTATGAATACTACTAACTGTACCACAAAACTGATCACAGATTTTACTGAATTCAAAAGATTGGAATAAATTATTTATTCATTTGTAAAGAACAGCTTTTATATAATACAAAGATAATAGTTTATCATTGAAAAATAATGTCATACCAAAAAGACTTCGACTTTGATATTTGACTGCGTATTTCAAATAGTGCAGAGATCGTACCATGTCTTCCCGGACGTCCCCGAATTTTTTTACCATTCAAACATTCTTAAAAAAATAGCTGTTGTAAGCTATTATTTCAGGTACAGATGGTTATTCAGTGTATAACTATATTTGATAGGGTTTTTGAAGTGAAACTTCTTTACGCGCGTCATGCAATTTCGAGGAGTAAAACCAACTCATGACCGAAACGAAAATGCGGGACCGATTAAAGTTCATTTGATGTAGTAAAAGTTTTGAAGTAAAATATAAATGCTTCTTAGCTCATCTCGACAACTGGCGTTGGTGGTGTAATGGTCAGCATAGTTGCTTTCGAAGCAGTTGATCCGAGTTCGATTCTCGGCCATGGAATATTATTTTTTTGTTTTTAAGGAATTTTTTTTTTTTAATGGTTGACCATAATATCAATCCACTAAGTAATATTTTAGGCCTGTAGCATAATTGAAAAGTTAAAGAATGATATAAAATTTTTTATGATGTTAACGATAAAAAAATGAAAAAAAACATAAAATTAAAATAAAAAATGGGCCAACGGCACGCGGTGTTCCCAAGCGGTCACCCATCCAAGTACTGACCGCGCCCAATGTTGCTTAACTTCGGTGATCGGACGAGAACCGGTGTGTTCAAAATGGTATGGTCGTTGGCAAAAGTTAAACAATATTAATTTCTATTCTACCTGCCAATAAATATATGAAAATTAGTATAAAAAAGCCCTAATAATATTGAAAAAATTAGCAAGGTGTGTGCGAGGTTGATAAAAATAATCATTACATACGCGCTTGAAAAAGATCGTAATTACATTAATAAGTTTGTAGGAATTTTTTTTTTCAATGGTTGACCATAATATCAATCCACTAAGTAATATTTTAGGCCTGTAGCATACTTGAAAAGTTAAAGAATTTTATGATATTATTAATTATAGTAATGATAAAAAAATAAAAAAAACATGAAATTAAAATAAAAAATAGGCCAACGGCACGCGGTGTTCCCAAGCGGTCACCCATCCAAGTACTGACCGCGCCCAATGTTGCTTAACTTCGGTGATCGGACGAGAACCGGTGTGTTCAACATGGTATGGTCGTTGGCAAACGCTAAACAATATTAATTTCTACTCTACCTGCCAATAAATATATGAAAATTAGTATAAAAAAGCCCTAATAATACTGAAAACATTAGCAAGGTGTAAATATTATATACCTAGTTTAACTCACTCTCCTAACTCATCTTCGCTGTCTACAGGCAGAGCGCACGACTGTGGTCGTGAAGAACCGAGGTTCGATCCCCGCTTTAACTAATTTTTTTTTTCTTTTTTTATAACTTTTAATTTTTTTTATCACATGCTACTTATAAATATGTCAATAGACAGAAAAAAAGAGAGAATGAAATGAAAAGAGAGAGAGAGAAGAATACTAGAAGTTTCACTTCTGTCTTGCGTAGGCTTGACACACCCATTTTTTATTCTGAAAAAAAAAACTCATGATTAGACATTTTTTTAATATTTAGTGTGAGTTTGTTAATACTACACCACTCTGCACATATTTCTAAATTCGATTGTTGGGACAGTCATTGATATTTTTACGATTTTATATATTATCATATCATCAGCAAACAATAATATGTTATAATCAGAGAATATGGAAGTGACATCGTTTATGAATAATATAAATAAGGTGTTAAACAAGGCTGCGTAATTTCATTGTGATTATTCAATCTACTCATGGATAATTGTATGCAAGAATTGAAAGAGGTGGGATTGGGCGCGAATTAGAGTAATCTGAAAGTATGTTGCTAATAGTATGGATGATCGACAGTCTCTCGTGTCTAGGGTGAACGAAGTATGCACGAATAATGAGTTAATGATGAATGTAAGTAAGTCTAAAGTAATAGTATTTGAAAGAGAAAGTACAAAAACGGTGTGCAATATTTGTTTATTTTAATATCAACGGTATAAAATATACCATATACAGTAAATTATAAACAGTGACATCAGAAAATATACAATTAACAGAAACTCTAGATGGATATAAAAGTTAGAGATACAAGTACATGCAAAACTTATAGGTAGACTAGGTTAGATTAGTATTGATTGAAATATATGATAGTATATGTAGATACATGATATAATATATTACAATAGCAAAAATGTATGCATTTATATTTAGGTTTTGGTTGAAAGTAGGTAAGTGCCAATCAAGCTGTTGGTTCACCTTATTGACTATTTTTATTGACCCAAGTTTCCTCAGTTGCCCCAGGCAGTTCATTTTATATACATATTTATTTGACTTTTTACGAAAGTATGAGTAGACCTACATTTTATTGGTCATGATTTAAAAGATATTATATTAAAGCCATTTTGTACCTAGCTTCTGTGCATTTAAACAGATCCGATACATCTGCGTATCTAGTACTAATTTAATATAGTTGTGAATGAGGAATACTTGGAGCAGGTTGATGAGTTTGTGTATTTAGGAAGTACGTTTACTAGAGATGGGAAGGCTGACAGAGATATTGAAAGGAGGGTAAATGCAGGTAACTACATTAATGGAGCACTGAACACAGTTGGCGCTAGCAAAAAATTGTCCAAAGAAGCGTAGCTAGCAGTCCACAATGGAGTGCTGTTACCTACCCTGATGTATGGAAGTGAGGCATGGAACTGGCAAAGAAAGGATGAAAGTAGACTGAATGCTGTAGAAATGTCAGAATAATAGAAGAGTATGTACGATACGATGTATGAATGTGAAGTGTGTGCCAAGACCGAGTTGTTTGGCGGTCCGTCCTCTCTGTCTACCCCTGCAGAGAAACGGCGTGATGGTTAGTTAGTTAGTCATTCTTTAAAACAAATGGACTATTTAGCTGAAAATGCCAATGTTTGTTCTTATTAGTGCCAGGAGTGATTAGAGAGTAGTTTGAATTGTAGAAGAAGTCGAGGACGCCTGGGAAAGACTTTAGCATGCACACATTATCTGCACGGCAATGAGATGCGGAGTCAAATTGTAGTCTATGTAATGTAGATTTTCTAAAGTAACAACGTGGTATACAATAGTGATTGGTAAAAAAGACACGAATCAACTAATTATTTGGGTAAAAATAAGGCGTACGTGACGAACGAAGAAAGCGGCGTAAGGAGAATGTATGACTTGGAACTAAATGATTGAAGAGGTTGAGGACTTCCGAGAAAGACATAGCACGACCAAGCGAAACAAACACTCATTATAAGACAACAATATTATTTCCACAATAAAAATGCACCCAGGTGTCAGATACTCTAGAATTCACAACATCAACACTTTACCCATAACCATTTATAAGTCCCCGAGAAACGCTGGGTACTCGTCAGATAGTTGGCAATAAAACAGAGATGATTCTAATGAATTAATGGAAACAATTAGGTCGTAATTTTTTATGTCGATTATTGATTAAATCAAAACATGAATTGGACAGAAAAGTTCCGCCGTAATGCCCAACTGTGTCGCCGATTTGGTGATTTATTATTTAAATGCACCTGTTGCGCATTTCAAAAAAGCGTTGGTCACTGGTCAGTTGGTCACAATCTCTTCAATAATCTTTTATTTTTCTCACTCGCTCAGTCCGATGTCACAACAAATAAATACACCACAAGTTTTATTTGTAATATAATAGTGGGCCGGGCAGACGTTGTCTTATATGGACCTCATTTTATCTAGACCGCCTTTAATCTGTTGTCAATGTTGTGGATATTTTATGCATTTGAAATACATAGAATGTATGCGCAAGTCACATCCATCGTAGATATTGTTTTGACGTTTCATTTGATATAGATCATTTCAGCAGATTGTGATTATTCATATTCATCAATGGTGTGAACAAAATGCTTTATTTTTGAACATTCCGAAATGTCAAGTAATACGATTTTCCAAAACTCGTTATAATATCTTACATGAATATACATTAAATAATATTAAATTAATACCAGTGTCACAAATTCGTGACTTGGGTGTAATATTCGATGAAACCTTCTCATTCATTGCCCACATCAACTATATAACTAATAAGGCTTTAAAGATGCTTGGCTTCCTTTGCAGAACTTCAACTGATTTTAAGTCTATAGATAGTATGAGAACCCTCTATATTTCATAAGTCAATTGGAGTATAATTCACCTATTTGGTCCCCTTTATATAAAGTTCACTCCAATAATATAGAAAGAGTTCAGCACAAATTTCTACGTAAAAGTACCTACGTAAATTTTAAGCTCGGAATTCCTATTGATTACATTTATTATGTCAGTTTAATGAATCAATTGCATCTAATAACACTGTCTTAATCTGACAGGAGAATTATTACAGACCTGGTTGTGTTACACAGAGTCATTAACAACTCAATTGATAGTCCTGCTATCCTTGCAACTATTAAACTCCATGTGCCGACTAGTAATACAAGACAAAATATAACATTCTTCTGCAATACATACACGACCAACTATCATACACACTCACTGACCAATAGGATGCATGATCTGGGCAACAAGTATGGGGGTGTAATTGATTTATTTATTGACTCCATTTATAGAATTAATAATAATCTATACCAACACTTAGTCGAATCCTACAAATTAAAGTAGCGTTGGTAAATTAGTTTTAATGATTTGTCTTAAATGTAGTGTTGTTGTTATTTTTTTGTTACTTTATGTTACTCTTACGTTTTACTAAGATTGCTTCATATTTAGTTTTTTTTTTAAATTATTTCTTATTATTTTCTCATTATACTTGTAATCACAATTTTACAATTGTGTATTTTGTACCTTTTTTACAATGGATTAAGATTTGTTATATTCTTTGTTAACTCTGGTATCAGTTTTGTACCTACGTAAATTAGTAATTATTATTTGTCTATTATTAAATCACGGAATAATCTGAATTCTTGACACATCAGTTACAATATTGAAAATGGAAATTAAAATAATTTTCCGTCATAATACTATAGAAAGGTAATTTATCGGCTATGAATATGAATTTTTTTTTACATTTATCCCACACCGAGGAAAATAATTTCCCTCAGGGCCTATTTCATCTTTGGGGATCCTGCGTGAAAGATATTTTTAAGGAGAGGTAGTTCTGGGAACGAAAAAGGGTATGAGTGTGGGTAAGAATCTAGGGATTAATGTTTCCAGGAGTGTCGCATAAATATATCCCTCCCGCTCACACACCTCGAGCACCCCTTCTAAATCACCAAACGTAGCAAACCACTTGAGGTGACCTATGACTTATGTGTTGGTTATCCAATCAATGGTTCCCGGGGCGGCGGTACCCAACCCGCCTTCTTAAGAGATTTTCGATTCGATTAGTTTCAATTTTGAAAATGATACTTAAATTTAAAATTAATCAGTTCATTGAATCAGAGCTACAAACACAGACAGACAACCGAAATTAGTATATTTGGTGACGTAATTTCGGATGTGATGTAGGTACATTATTCAGTACATACAATCAATTTATGCCACAGTTCTTACATTAGTATTAAATATAATGTCTGCATAGTTTTAACACCAAAACAACCGTCACAACATGTTATACGAGTATCACACAAATTGAATTGAAAAACTCGTATGGATTCACAGAAGTCATTGTAAATTCCATACTGTTGTGGTGAAAAATATGATCTGAACATCGATAAACAGAGATAACACAACGCTTTATGTTCAAAAATAGAAGATAACCACAGAATAATGTAAATATGCACCTTTATGAAACTAAAATTTTGTAAATTTTTTTATTCATTATTTTTATACGAAACGTCAAATAAGTTAGGTAACTATAACGTTTGTAATACACATTTCTAATGAAATAAGTGGGTGTTATATATTTTTTCGTTATCAGTAATTATGGGTTTAAAAAAAACATATTGAGCCATTTTAATTATTTTTATCAAATAATTATAAGCCTGATATATCAATACAAATTAAAAATGTCTCCCGAGTAAAAATAAATGCTGCCAACGGGAATTGAACCCGGACCTTCTGATTTCCGGTCAGGTGCTCTGAAGCACTGAGCTATGTCGGCTTATTTCCAACACGCCAAATAATTCAATATATACTAGTACCTCAATCAACAATTACTGCTTATTATATTTTTTCATCTATAAACAACTTGCTTATAATTATTTGTTACCCTTTGTGCTATGCATAAAAACCTTCTCTTATAACCATTAGTTTATCATTAAAAAATATATATATGTTTGCTGAGCAGTTTCTTATATTCTAAAAATTTATTTTTTCTAATAACTAAATATGAGAAAGTATTTCATTACATTTTTAAAACAGTTTTTAGTTTTCAGATATGTTCAGAAATAATCCATTTATTTGGATTTTATTGCAAAGCCGAATTACTGTCTGACAGAATATGTCCGATGCCTAAGGAGTTTAAAAAACTTTAAAAAAGGATTGTTGGTTTTTATTTTAATGCTTACTCAAATACGGCTTGTGGCTCAACGTGATTTATTAAATAAGGTTATTTTCCAGTAAACAACCTTTTATGTACCTAATGTATTATATTAAAAGCAGAATACTCGCTCGCAGACTAATGCGGGATAATAACAAATGATGCCAATTAATTATGGTGGCTATTTTTGGGAAGGGAAAAGACGCGTACCAACAAATATGTTTTAATTGATATAATATAATATTATTTTGCTCATATATACGGTATCTAATACCATGGCAGATGGACGAAACGTTGGCGGAGCTAATATAAATAGGTATCTACTTATTTTTTGTAAAATTAATACGGAATATCCACTGATTAGATAATAAACACTACACTAGAAATGCTTCCACTGTAGATTTGAATGGAAACCGATCTGACTACTGACTTAGTACCTTTTCGTTCTAGCACTTTTAGCCCACACTCTTGTCTCTCCATCGATATCTTACAGAAAGAAATGAAAATTTCATTACGATAAATTTAATGATGTTGAATCGAATTTATTTATTTTAAATTTAGGTTTAATGGTCATACTTTTGGGTCAGGTCACGAAACACGCTCACATTGGATGTTTGTGTTCATCTTTATTCTGTGAGAAGAGCACATAATATTTTAATAGAAATGTTACAAGACCTAAGCCCCAGACAAACCAGTGAAATTTGATTTCTGCTAACTAACTAATCACGCTGTTTCACGCAGATAGGACAGACCGCCAAACACCTCGCTCTTGGCACACACTCCTTGCCTCATTCACATTCATACATCGTCTCATACATACTCTCCTGTTATTCTTATTATTATCTCATACATACTCTCCTGTTATTCTGTTATGAAATGTATATGTAGGTGTATGTATGTGTGTATACATGTATGCATTTAGGTGCATACATGTACATTATTCTTTACTTACAGTGTTGTGTTCATCAATGTTGTGTTTGTCTGTAATTAATGATAGTATCAACCAAGTTTAATTAATGTAATTGTATTTCGAGAGCTTTGATATGAATCACTGTTGACAAACCTAAAAATAAAAAAAATAAAAAAAAATTAAAAAAAAAATTAAAAAAATTAAAAAATAAAAATTAAAAAAAAATAAAAATAAATTAAAAAAATCTTACTCTTCACATGGCCCGACTGAAGTATTTGGTTACTTGATGCCATGTCTTCCTTACACTCCTTTCTTCGTTCATTCACTCTACATTCCCATACTATCTAAGCGTCGCTTTCTTAATCTTTCTCATTACACTTACATCAGCCTTGCATTATTTGCGAATGTCCACATTTCTCACACTATAATACATGGTTTTACGACGCATATGGCTTAGGGATCTCATTTCTACAGCATTCAGTATATTATAATCCTTCCATGCCCCACTATCATATATCAGGGTATGTATCAGCATTCCATTGTGGACTGAGAGCTTCGCTTATTTGGACATTTTTTTGTTAGAACCAACTGTGTTTAGTACTCCATTAACGGAGTTATTGCATTTACCTTTCTTTCAATATCTAATATATCAGCCAATCTATCTCTCATAAACATACTTCCCAAAACACTAACTCATTCGCCTGCTCAAGTATTCATCATGATTCGACTATATGGCGCACTATTCTCGTTCTTTCTTTTTCAAACACTGTTTCGTTTTTCGCTTCGGAGAATTTGAACAATTCATCAAATTTCAACGTTCATTTTCGGGTTCTGTGAGAGTCCTATTCCATTTCTGTTATATCATTATAGGCTAGTTGCTTGACAGAACTGAAATAATAACAGAACTTGAAAAAAACTTTCTAAGAACTAAACTTTGAAATTTGAAGAATTGTTCAAATTCCCGAAACAACCCGTTCTTAGACGTTAGAATTACTTACATTCATCATTAACTCATTCTTTATAAATGCTTAGTAACCAGCACAGTATCATCAGCTTACAGCAGGTACAAAATTTCAGATTACTCAATTTCGCGCCTAATCCCATCTTGATTTCCGCTGATGATAGAATATCGATATTAGCGGTAATGAAAAATTGCACTTAATTTGGGCACACGGACACGCCTATAACACACTTTTATCGTTACTTCAGTGGTTAAATAGAATACATAATTCGAACAGTCAAAAAAACGTAAAATGGCTTTTAATAAGTTCACAGATAAATAAATTTATGGATAACCAACACCCCTGCCATAGGTTACACCCAGAGATGTGCAAAATGGGTACCCAAAACCATTTGAAATGCAAAATGGAAATGGGTCAAAACTTTTCCATTTGAAAATGCAAAATGCAAAATGGTTTTGAGAAAAGCATTTCAAATGCAAAATACCTATTTTCAAAATGCATTGAAAATGCAAAATGGTTTCTCAGGTCAAACAATTAAAATAAATATAGAATTTTTAAACAATTTTGTCATTTAATAATGGACATCAATGTAGAACAAACATTATACATGATGGTAAATCCAAAAACACAACGACTACAGAGTATGAAACCAAAAAAATTTGCGCGGGACTAATGTTGCCAACGTAAAAACATAGAAACTGCTATCTAACATTTTATATTAGAGCGTCATGGCCCCATGTTCAGTACCTACTTGAATCAGTATTTTTTGTAATGGTATCACTCAATTGCCAGGGCTCCTACCAGGGAGCAACTCTGTCAAATGTAAATTATCTCTCATAGCGAGGTTGAGGACCGACTGATATTTGGGACTTATGAATTATGAAAAAAAGATGAGTGGAGATAGTAGGAAGAATGTTGCAAAAAAGCATTTAAAATGGAAAATGCATTGAGAAAAGCATTTAAAATGCAATATGGTTTTTAGAAAAGCATTTAAAATGCAAAATGGAAAATACCCATTTTGCATTTCAATTTGAAATGGATTTATTTGAAATAAAGCACATCTCTGGTTACACCAAGTGTTTTGCTACGTTTGGTGACTTAACAGGGATGCCCGAGTTCTTGAGGTGAGGTTTATCTAGGTCTTACCGGTGGAAAAGTTAAATTTCCCGCTTAAGAGGAACGCCAAAGCAGCCTCTTTCATTCGTTACATATACAAAATGGATTAAAAAAAATTATTTAGTTTGGTTGGGTATTTTGCCCTCTAATCACAAATTTATGCAAATTTGAACGCTTATCGCCTTTTGCTGAAGGAGTGTGGGATTTTATACAAATTTGCAAAACCACTTCCTAATAACGTAATTCATTTCTCCGTTGCAGAAATTTACCCCAAACAAGCCACAAGTTGTATTTGTGAGGAACTTGGCACCCGTCCAAGGAAACGAACAAACGAGTGGTTTTAATATAAAGGAAAGGTAACTTGTGGAGTTTGCTCGCTCAGCGCTGACGTTTCGGTGGGGATACACAGTCAATACTTAGGACGGGTTGTTTCGGAGTATTTGAACAATTCATCAAATTTCAACGTTCATTTTTGGGATCTGTGAAAGTTCGATTCAAGTTCTGTTATTATATTATTGTAGGGTAGTTGCTTGACAAAACTGAAATAAAAACAGAACTTGAAAAAATCTTTCACAGAACTTGAAAATTAACGTTGAAATTTGATGAATTGTTCAAATACTCCGAAACAACCCGTCCTAAGTGTCAGTCAGGCTGTAGTTTGCAAGGGCGGTTAAGAAATAAGTGTCAATAATAAATAATCCAAACATAGCATAATCTTACTGGTATCATTCTGTGAAAGTGAATAAACATATACAACTAGTACACGACTAAGATATAAATAATCTTTAGGGTGGGTCAACGTATATACAGATATAAAAACATAAGGGTGGATAATCAATGTATGGATATGTTTTTAACACATAATATTCACGCTTCAGTGGGACAAATTATGGTTGCTTCTCAAAAAGTAGCGACTTTTCTTTGCAAAACTTAAAATCACGTTTCAGTGTGACAAACAACAGGTATTGCTGATATCTGTTCACCCCAATAGTATTGAGGTTTCAAAAAAGATTAACGAATTAGTTTCGCCCTGCAGTCCCCTCTTACCCCTCAAAATCCCAAATGTACTAGGTGATTCCGTTTAAATATAGACTCCTGATTCAATTCGACAATGTACTTTATAGTTTTTTTTTTGTTTATTTATTCACTTCCTCACAAAACACAAAGCACCTATTTCTTTGTTCATTAATTACGTCTAATAATTTGTAACATGTCTTCTACGGGCGTTACCGTTGACTCTTTCTACCGTTCACTACTGTATACAATATTGTTACTGTTAAATCTATATTACATCGAATTTAAATCGACTACGTATCTCGTTCCAGTCCAGAGGCAATGTGTTAAGTCTTCCACGAGCGTCCCCGACTTCTTCTACATTCAAACTACTCTCTAAGCACTCTCGACACTAATATTTCTTTTTATACCGTTTACCAACTGGGAGGGAGGTATGTATGCAGCCACTACGCGCGCATTTAGTAGCCATAATATTATTTTTCTATATGGTATCCCCAGCGTGCTACTTACCGCTGAGCGGAGCAACCGCCGATCTCCTTCGCTGTTGGAGACTGGTTCGGTGTGGCGGCTCGCGTACGTAGCTCGCCTTCTTTTGATATTAACGTCGTGTTTGTAATATTGCGAATAAGTGTTATAAACGATAGATTCTGTGAAATACAATCTTCTTTATTGTAATCGACACGACACCCCTATAGTATGCGAAACGGCGAGGCTAGCGTCGACCTTTGCATCCTATACTATCAAATATTCATTGAAATTGGTCCAGGTTTGTTAAGGTTATAGGGACTAAAAAATAAACCAACAAATATTCATTTAAAAATATATATACACATTTGTATATTTATTCCAGCACACTATTTTCGGTCCCATGGAGGAATAATTCCTAAAAACATTTTCCTTACATGTTTCAGATAGACTATATTAACTTGCGCGTGCCACTTTTCACTTGCTCGATTAACGTCGATAGTTTCGAATAAGTTCAGAGGGGAAAATAGCATTCGATTAATTAGAATAACGCTCGTGTGCTTACTCCTACACGGGTTCGAACACTCGCGCTGAATCCGGTGTTCCGCAAACAATTATATTTACCTACGGGGGAGTCCTAGGGACGTAGAACGCTCTGTGGGTTTACTCGAGTGCTCTTTAAAATGGAAACATTCAAATCAAACAACTTTGGCTTTGAAATGATTGCACACACATCTCCTGAATCCATTGTAAACCCAGGTGTATCTACTGCTTGTATGTAATGTCTTGTCTTTTGTATTATGGTTTTTTATAGTATATAATGCTTAACTTTTTTGGGATGGCGGAATATTAGTCATAATACTTTAATTAACACAAGCTCAACCCCGGGTTGTAAGGTTGTTAGTAGGTAATGTTTTGCCTTTTGAATACCTCTCGGTATTTTTCAATAATTATTGATTATTTATACAATATTTATGGTTTTACTATGATATTGCGATGGCGGATTAGTAGTCAATCGACTTAAATTAACATCATGTATTCTTTTAGATTACAGTGGAGCGGTATTTGAAATTGATACTTTAAAATTAAACATCTTTTTGTTGAATAATTGCTTACAATTCTAATTAACTTCAGAGAAACCCAGATAATTCTGCTTGTAGGTTTTGTTTTCGTCTTTTGTGTAATGGACTTTTGCATAATTTAAGATTTTTCTTTGAAATTGGGATGGCGGAATAATAGTCAAAAGACTAATCAACACAATGTTGGATAACAATCGGGTGCTCCTTAAAATGAAAACATTAAAATCACATAGCTTTATTATGGCTCAGAAATCATAAGTGCATAAGTAGAACTAATCAAATATTAAAAACTTTATCAAAAATAATATTAACCATAAAAACTTTCATTTTTTTATTCAGTGGGCTATGTAACAGTTATAATTAAATAACAGTTTTCTACTTATAAGACACGTTTATACGACAATAATGGTAACTAAGCGACATTTTATAATTATACGACACGTTTAAATGACGTATGATTAATGATAATTATAATTAACCGACACCAACGATAATAATTACAAATGGAATATGAAGCATATCTTCCCAGCCCTGTTAGAAAGGATTGCATTCCATTGTCCTGAACGCAATACCAGATCAAATACCTTATTTTATATACAACATTTCAAATCGAAATACGCACAAAACTCCTTGCTCGGGCGTATCTGCAAATCTTATAATGTCTTAATCGATATTGACATTTTCCACTGTACCTTTAAATCGTTTAAAATTAAATTAACCTTACTATGTACCTAAGTTAAAAATATTACTTCTGTATTGCTTAGTATTCTCTTTTTAATCATTTTTACACACACTAAGTACTTTAATACTTTTAATTAATTTCTAGCTTTTATAAATATTATAAATGGAACTTAACTGGTTTAAATCATTTTCTATATTTTATATTCAATTATTTTTTTTATAAACCTGTATGTTTCCTAAATAAACTAAAATAAAAAATATCTGCTGAAACGCAAAAGTTCCAACAAAAAATGCCACAATAATTAATTAATCCCTACATTAATAGCAACCCTACCACATAAAAGTTCTCACTGATTGCTCTGGCAGATGGAATCAGAAATAATTGACTAAGATTTAAAAAATTAACATGTTCATTTAATAGGGTATTTTCACTGATTTGTTTTACTTTTAATTTTGGTATTTTTATTTTATTTCCATGTTGACTAATAAGTTTTCCATAAAGATTAAAAATGTGTCTCCAAAACGACATGTTAGTTACTCGTGGCGTCACGCCGGGCGACGTTCGTGATGTCTGTCTTATCAGAAATTGGCGCTTTCTATATTGTAATGATGTTGTAATCAGTTGGCACCGTACCGGAAGGTGCAGTTTTAGATCATTTTAGAAATCAATAATTTGAATGAAAATATTGAAATTACATGTATTTAGTACACAATCAGAATCAGAAAATATATATATTTTAATCTTCAACACATTTTTAGCAGTATTCATTGAAAATACCCCATTATTACTGAAACTAGTAAACTAAAAACTATAAACTAGAGTTTTATTATTAAATTGTAAGTATTAAAAAATAGGTAAAATACAAATATTTATTACAGTCCATAGTGAAAAAGAAACAAATAATTTACATGATGGAATGCGTGATTTGCTTGCCAGATCAGAATAACCAGGAACTTCCAAACCTTCTTTTTTCTCATATTCTTCACTTCTCCCTTCAGCCCAATTAGTTATACCTTAGTCTCACTGACTTCGGATAGCTGAGAACACTTGGGACTCTCGAGCTGTGTTCACATGAAAAGCCTGATAAATATAAGCTAATAAAGCCGTACCAAAAAATATTGAATCTTTTTGTTGATAATTCTTATGGTGTGACTGTTCTCCTGACTCCGCCCAAGAGGAAATCGTTAGTAGGATTTTCACTTAACTCCTCTTTCTCCGCCTTTCTTCGGCTTTCTCCCAGCGTCGAGACGCCCGGAGTAACTTCCAAAAGCCTCCCTAATTGCAACTTACGGCTTCAACCTGTCCTTACAATTATGAAAGATTATGTCGCAACGTCTTATTTTCACTCAAGTTGGTTTACAATATAAATCAATTTCACGTTTTCAATGGGAGCTTTCATCTCGTCCTTTATTTTCTATGAACATTTAGTTTTCTTTCGTTAGTTTAATGCTACAAAATGATATCACTGTGTCTTACAAACATACAATTCTGCAATCATTTAAGTCGGAATGATTAAATTGTCTCAACCAGTTGTTTCAGACTTTTTTATCTTGTCGACCTATTTTAAATTCCTTTTAATTTAGGAATAATGAGCACGAAGACTCAGTCGTTGAGAAAACATTATTTAATGGCTTCAAAGCTAAATTTGCTACATAATAATATGTGTTAGTAAAGTTTTTTTTCTGTAAGGAATGTTGAGGGCCTTAATGGAATTTAAATTTGTAATATATTCTACAAAGCATGGGGTATAACTGGTTTGGTGGATAGGCACATATATTGCCAAGGAACCAACGCACCAGCAGATAAATAGAAATAGTAAAATATTTTTTTGTTTTTAAATTACTTGGGCATTAACTTTATAATAATTTCGAGACATTTATTGAAGAGATGTTTTTTAAAATAAAAGTCAATTAACAAATGTGAAATAAAACTCTTTAAAACAACAAAAAATAGTAAAATAACCTTTTGTAATTTACGTGAGGTAATATGTTAATTCAAATTTTATTCGAATAACTTTCGTAGTTTATACCCATCAATGTAATATATCATCGAAGAAGAAGATAATACTAATAAAACTAAAGGAAAACTGAAACAGAAAAAGATAGGAGAAAAATAAAAATGTTAAGGGTCTCAACTGGAAAACGAACCCAGGAACTCTCTCTTACTGAGACAACGCCTCTAAGCACTCAGCCATCGGGAACTAATTATTTAACGTTTTTTAAGAATTAAGAAATTACAATTCAGTATTACAAATATTATCCTCAATTCCCACATTTTAGCGGCTGACTAAAGTTCTAAAAAATATTTTTGCAACCTAGATAGTGTCTTTATTTGACTTACTGGATTTTTTCATCTGATTTTATTTTATATGGGACATCTATTGACTTTTTCTAAAAGTCTAAATTATTATCCAATTATATGAAAATTAAAATCGTTTTACACCATATTATTATTATTGGAGTATTCAATTATTATTGGAATAATTTTTTAATTATTTGCGAATCATATAAATGTTAAATATCTTTGGAGAAGATAATACGAATAAGACTAACATGAAACAGAAAAAGAACCAGAAAATATATAAGTTTGCTATCTCAATTTAGTTTTATTACTATTATCTTCTTCTTCAATAATATGTAAATCTTTAAAATCACCTAAATATTTCGCGAACCACATATTGGAAAGCTTCTACAGAGATTGAATCTTACATCGTAAAGTGCATTTGACAACTTTCCGGCAGTAAAAGCGTAGTTCAGTAAGACGCTAAGCCAACAGGAAGTTTATTGCGTAAATCCATTGAACGATGCATTTACTGATCGTAAATTGGTGATACGATGGAAGCTGTATTTTAAAAGGGCCGTCCCTATGCGGGCGCAATTGGAGCAGTCCGCTCCGGGCGCCGGATTGGCAATGCGCCAAGACGCCGATAATACCTAACAGTCCTAACACATTTTAGCGCTACACAAATATACAAATCATCCGAATACTATTGATGGCAGTGATCACTTACCTAGGCGTCTACTGGTTGTGACAAGGGACGTCAAAATTTTACTAGCGCCAGGCGCCATTTTGTTAAGGCGATGCACTACGTCGTGTAATATTTTAAATTGAACCGCTATCAATAACAACCCTTATGTAGATGGCGATAAAGTTTAAATTTCCGCTTAACACCATCCGCCTGTTTTGATTTATGCAAGAAAAAAACATGCCCAAAAAGTGCCTTTTTTATTTTGTTTTGATCATTTTATAAATAACTTAATTTTCCACATTATACAATAAAATTATAACCCAAAATGGTTTCGTAAGACGGAGATTTTGAACTTTAAAGCAGTTTTCATAGGCCTTATACATAATTTTTTTGTGGGATTATAAAACGACTTATCTAAAAAATACTCGATTATTTCAAAGGCCAAGATGTATTCTACACGCGTCCAAATTTTCAAACCAAAACACATGATTTTGCATTACTACGTATGGCATCGCCTTAAAGGCCAGCCATGATTGTAAATGGTTTATTTGTGGAGATACTGATAGAAACGAAATTTCAAACTTAATGGATTTAAATTGGGTTAAAGAATAATTAAATTAAATATTACATTATTCTTCAGTATGGGTGGTACGCTTCCGGTTAACAGTAATGAACTGGTGTGGCAGAACGAATAGTTAAGTAATTATTGGGAATTATCGAGTAGTCCCAATTCTAGAGAAGTGCGGAGGGTATGTGATTATACATTACAGATTGGATTATCCAACCCACTCACAAATAATACTCAGCATTAAGCTCTTCGTTGGCAAATAAATTATTAGCGGGTAACCCATGATTCGGAACTTGGTACATACGTACTGGGAATAGTTGTTGGTTGCTACGGAAGATGTAATTAGTTATATCAGCAATAATTTGTCGTTGGCCTTATTTTTTATTTGGGAAAACAGTTTTACACACATATTTGTATTTTTACTGTGTTGCATATACCTCTGAAGTTTCAGCATAAAATATATTTTTACAAATTGCTTCAAAATTTGATTTACGGGACACATACGGGAAGTATGATACAGTTAAAAGTGACCGAGGGGGATAGGGTTCCATTAGCTCAGTGGTAGAGCGGTGTCCCGGAAAGACAAGGGCACTGGGTTCGAGTCCTAGATGTGACCGTATCCTTTTCTGATTTTTCTGTTTCAGATTTTCGTTTAGAAATCGCTAATATTGTCTTCAATAATTAATTAAAATGTCTTTCAAATCTTGGTTTGACCGACGATTGAACCTTTCTACCCAGCAGTTTTTTTTTGTATATTAACTGCTGTAATATTATCCGATTTCAGAGAAATGCGGATATATCCGTGTGTCTATAAGTGATTGCCATATCATCCAGTCTATCTGCCGAGATTCAGCTCGATCGGATTTTTGGAAATGAGTTAATTTCCAAGATTTGCATTAATTCATTCGCGAAAACAAAAGTGAAATTCAAATATGTGTATTTAAAAATAACACATACACCAGGGCTTCCCAAACTTTTTTCAACTGTGACGCCCTTGGGAAGTTGGCATATTTTTGCGACGCCCCCCCCGTTACCTAATAACAATTTGTCAGAAAAACTCCAAATAGTATCTAAAATTCTTATTAGAAAATAAAGAACACAACATAAAAACAAAAATGGTAGCAAACAAAAAAGATAAAAAAGCAATTTTTTTCTTTGGTATTAATGAGAAGGATGTGCTTGCTTTTCTGAGCATAGTTTCTCAAAACGAGGTTGAAGTTTCGAAATCGCCACTCTCGTCTCTGCCTCTAAATTTATTTTTGATCTATACTTATTCTTAATTACTGCAACTGCAGAGAAACCTGTCTCACACAAGTATGATGTCGCAAACGGTAATAAAACCCTTAACGCTGCAGTGCTGATGGAACGATATTCTTGATAAACTGAACTCCAGAATTCAAGTAGCTTATCCTTATTATATTGCAGCTTAAGGCTGGAGTCACAGGACAATTCTATTAACTGTTCTTCTTCTGATGTCGAAAGTGTTGATGGTGAGGTCGACTCGACAGTCGCTCCGAAGTGTGCGTGTGGAAGACGCTATAAAGATAGCCTCACGAAGCCCCTGGGATGATCCCGCGGCGCCCCGGGGCGTCGCGACTCACAGTTAGGGAAGCCCTGACATACACTATAAAATAATTTAAATTAAAAGTATAAAAGATAAACAATACGATTAGAATGAAACTGAAAATAGCGCAGCAGTGGTAAAGATTTAGTAAGTAGACCTTAAGACCTAGCAGAAACACGTTTCTGGTTACAAGGAAAAACTTAATTGATTAAAATAAAGCATGTTTTCACATTGGCAGTGGAAAGTACTCTCAAAACTGTGATTGAAGTGAAAAAAGATATGTTTATGGTTTAGTAATAAAATCGAATAGCAAATCAATAGTTTTATTTGCTCCATTGCTCCAAATGTTAAATAAATACGAAGACCAAATAAGTTAAGAGTTTTCCCAGAGAAACTCACAAAAATTCGAAATTCATCTTTTTCCACCGTCATTTTCGTTAGTATCAGAACTGCGCGCTAAACGCCTGTCAATTTTGAAATTATAAAATTGCTGTAACGGCCATATTTTTCCGGAAAATCTGTGACGGCAGGCAATCTTAAAAGGTAAAGCAACTACTTTAGCGAATAAAATGGCAGATGGTGCTTCACTTGACGGGTGGGCTTTTCAGGGCCTTAGGTCCCTACTAATAGGTGCTGTGCGTTGTCGACCGTTAGAAAAAACGCCAACGCCGCTATCGTTGATGATTGTAAACAACTATTGAATTTAACCGTTGAAAATAACGTCAACGTCTAAAAGTAACAAATATTGGTTCTAATAATATTACGGAATCACAACGTTACACGGAGAACAATGAGTAATGCTGATTAATTAAAAATCTCTTAAAATTGTTGGTTAATTCTGTTAAAAAAGGGACTGCAAGCTGCTTCTTGATAAAGTGTTAAATGTTTGTAAATTCATAATAATATCGGAACACGTGTTCATCCACCTGCGTTTGTATTAATAACATATCGTGACGAAATGCAAAAATTTTATATTACGTAGTAACACTTGTTCGGACATTTTGACAAAACATAGGTATTTTATTAAAAGTTTATCAGGATACCAATCAGTTCTGCAATCCCATTTTAAGAGGAATACGAATAATTCGAAGAGGTTCTTAATATATTAGCAATATTTTTTTCAGGAAGTTTTCTTCGTGTAGGGTAAACTCACTACAAAAATAAAAAAAGTAAAAATTTTTAAGAGAATTTTTTTTTTCGAAAGCAAAAACATTGGGGGTGTGATATATCTATGAAATGAAAAATACCACACTTTTGAAATTAATATACCTATAGATGGCTCCAATCTGGTTTCCATCGGATCAAACTTCGTCTAAGCGAAGTTTAAACAATATTACGAAATTATTGATATTATCAATTACATATCATAAATTTTGATATTATAACTGAATGAGCGTAATGAAGTTTTGTTTTGTCTGTAAATTTGTTTGTGTGTTCCGTATCCAGTCAATTCTGTCAAGATGGTAACCGAGCGTTACGATTGTGTCGAACGGTCAAGTCGGAGTAATCAACATTACGCGAAATCTACTGTTCACAGAACTACTATTTAAATACAGAAACATATATTACAAATAAAAACACGAGTAGTACAATAATAGAGGGAGATACTCTTTTAAGAAATCACTATGCTTAGTAGAACTTTAGTAGTCTTTGTGAAAAATTATCGTTAATATGGTATCCAGTGCTTCAGAATTCCTTAAGAAAATTCATTATTTTTGAAGTATAACAATATCGTAATAACGCATGCAATTTTTTTACAGAAACGACGAACACAGGTCGATTAGTGATTTGACAAACGAGCAAAGAGCAGATCAAAATACACTAGAGACGTCGCCAGATCAGAATATCAAAGATGAAAGCAGTATCAAGGTAATTATGTTTATTATTATCTATTACCAATTCATGAATACTGATTTTAATACAAAATTGAAATTCATAGACAAAGTCGAGCGCTTTTAATAAGTAATTATTTCATTTTAGGGGACTATAATATTTAATAATAAACATTATAGTCGCCTGAAAACCGGTGGCGGCTCGTTACTTTTGTGTGTGCTAGATTGCTAATATACAATAAATGGCATTATTGATGTTGTTGTAGCTGAAAACGATTTTTATTTTCGTTTCGAAAATTCGATTTTTTGTATGAAAATTATCAGAAAATCTTCGTAGAAAAAATTGAATAAAATAAAACGTTTACAGCTACAACAACATCAATAATGCCATTTTTTGTAATTTTAGCACTGTAGTATACCCAAAAGTTACGAGCCGCCACTGCTGAAAACAAATACCAATAATTACAGCCAATATATAAGGCGATGCCATACGTAGTAATGCAAAATCATGTTTTTTTTATAGTGAATACCTCACAAGAGTCCCAACTGCTCCCGTCTGGAGCCAGTGAGACTATGGCATCCCCAATTGGGGGATGTTGTGAGGCTGAAGGTAAGTGGGGAAGGGAAAGAGGAAGGTGGGGAAGTACCTGGCTATTCAGATCTAGTCACTAAACACGGCTAAAGCCATTTGGAGCAACGTTTCAATTCTGAATGGTGGTCTTACACCAGGGCGATACTGGTAGTATCTTCCACTCTGGAACGTGCCGCAAATATACTATATATTATTTTAATCAATTAATTGTGAAATAACACAAATTAATCAAATAAAATTTATTTGCGCACGCCGGGTTCGAACCCGCGACCTTCGGAATGGCAGTCCAATGCGTTACCCCTGGACTATGCCGGCCGTCAACATGTGTTTTTGGTTTGAAAATTTTGTCGCCTTAAAATGTTTCAGATGCTTTAATTAAATACTACGAGTAGAATACATCTTGACCTTTGAAACAATCGAGTATTTTTTTATATAAGTATTTTTATAAGCCCAAGAAAAAATAATGTATAGGCCTATGAAAACTGCTTTAAAGTTCAAAATCTCCTACTTACGAACCAATTTTCGGTTATGATTTTATTGTATAATGTGGCAAATTAAGTTATTTACCATCCACAAAATAAAATAAAAGGCACTTTTTGGCCATGTTTTTTCTTGCATAAATCAAAACAGGCGGATGGTGTTAAGCGGGAATTTAAACCTTATCGCCATCTACGTAAGGGTTGTTATTGATAGCGGCTCAATTTAAAATATTACACGACGTAGTGCATCGCCTTAATTTATAAAAGTTTAATTTAGACACTGTTATAACAATGTATATTAAAAAAATTATCTTATTTTATATTATGTTTGAACATCAATCATATTTACAAATATGTATCCATAATTATGTTGACTTCGCACAAAACTTTTTAAATAACAAAACTATATTGCCTGCCAGAGTAAAATACGTTTTTTTTAAACATTTTAATAATATCCAACATTTTTTATAGATTGCTTCTTTATTTTTTATGTGAATACCGCACAAGATTCCCAACTGTCTGGAGCTAGTAGGATTATGATACCTCCAGTTCAGGTATTTTATTAGACTGAACTGTGTAGGCAAGGGATGGAGATAGGGAAGCGGAAGGTTGATAAGTACCTGGCTATTCATATCTGGTCAGAAAACACGGTTAAAGCCTTCAGCAGATCATTCTACCCATCCTCAAACTGAACGTAGAAATAAACATACTAATAACTAACTACAGATCTAAAGAGAGTATATTATGCTCTATGCCACTCTCTACTGGAATATGGAATAATAGGATGGGGCTCAGCATCATCAAACCATATTAAACTACTAAAGAAAACTCAAAATTGGATCATAAAGACCATATTAAAGCTCCCCGTAAGGACGCCAACTACTGATATTTTTAATCTGTTTGATGTTCCAAGTTTACAAAAAATCTATGCTAAAAATATTCTAGTTCATCACATAAAAAATAAACCGGAGGCAAACCCCTCTCACTACCATAAAACCAGAGCCAAGCAAACAGACATGCTAAATATTCCTAAATGTAATTCTACCTTTGGACAAAGAAACTCAGACTCTTAGCAATAAAATTATATAATAAACTCCTTCTCAACATCAAACAAAGGAAAACGAAAAATTACTACATTAAGGACATCAAATTTTGGCTTAAGGAAATATCGGAAGAAGAACTAGCTAATATATTTAAAACATCATCTTAGTCGCTGAAAACGTATACTAACATATATAGTCTTCCTCAGCACAGGATCTCCTAGTGAGGAGGACTTCAATGATCTGTTTTAATTTTATATATATATTTTATTTCATGTGCCATACAAAAATGTACCTAATTATTTAAAAAGTAACTAAATAAAAAAAAATAATAATAATAGATGTGTAACAAATATGGATGAATAATGCAAAAATCCCAGATGAGAGGAGTCCATAAATGAACAAAACCATTGTTGAAGACGTCATATTTTTAAATGTAGGCATATTTCAGCAAAATAGCATCGCTAGAACAGAAGATAGAATAAAACTTTCCGCCTCGGAATTTTTTTACAAAATACTCTACTCTGTTGACAGCCATTACCTTTGAGAACATACAGTCCACCGTCCCACACAGAACACGCGTTCAAACAAACTGCTCCCCGTCCAACGACCGAGAACACAGAACAGGGAAAGCAAAGACGCGTGACACACGTTTACAATGTTGACAAAACAAATTACAGCTTTTGAAACAAAAATGTATTAAGTAGTTAGTCGTAAAGATGAAATAAAATAACGGATAAAAATAATATAAAGGGCCAGTTGTTACACGGAATTTGATGTTTCAAATTTAATATGCATGTTCGGTGTAACAACTGGCCTTAATTTTTTTTTAGGTACGGTTGTTACGATAATAACCCAAATTTTTTTTATTATTTTTTTATTTGGTACAATATTTTTTATATTTCAAAGTTTTCCAGTAATGTTGGCCTCACTGGCTGGCTTGCCCGTGCTGAGGCCTTCATTTTATAATATGAAAATATAATCTAAATACAATCTACAATATAAGATAAAATAAAATATTTAATATATAATCTTGTGTGTTTGTGAGTGATGTGTGTTTATATTGGTTTTGTGTGTTACGTTTAGGTTTTATTTTTATTTTATGCTATGACATTTTGGTAATATTGTCTTTTTTGTTCTTTAATCAATTTTGTAATTTTGTGTGTGAATTTATTTTTATTTTCCTCAATTATAATTTCAAGTTTTACACTGTTGAAAGCTTTTATAGCATGGTATTGGTAGTGTCTTTGTCCAAAGCTTGAATTTACTGTCGGAGTTTTTATGTTTTCTTTGTACGTATTAAAAAAACCTCGTTTTCATTTAAATTTTCATGGGATATATGTTGTACTAAAGCTAACCTAATTTTTCTACGGTGTCTGAAAATCCCTTCATCCGTCTTCAGAGTCGTTAATAGAGGCCGAGGCAAGGGTGGGGTGGGGAGGGGAGTTGGGCGGTAGAAGCCACCTGCACATCTGTTTAACTAAAGGAGAAGTTTAAAACGTTTGAGTTAAAAGTTGGGAGCTAAACTACTTCCGGGAAACAATGAAGATTTAGCGAGGCTACTGTTCGCAGCCACCGCTAACTGCCGTGCCTACTGAATAGAGAATCCGTAGAAGAGATTTAACAGAAAACTGATGTTGTCAAATAACTGACCATTCAAATCCTATGCCTAACTAACTAAGCATCACTGCGGTAAGGTAGAGAGGACGGACCGCCAAACAACTCGGTCTTGACACACACTCCTTGCATATACTATACTCTACTATTATTCTGACTCTTCACATGGCCCGACTCAAGTATCTGATTCACTTGATCGTGCCATGTCTTCCTCGGTCGTCCCCAAATTTTGCTACCATTCCCATTTGCGTCAAATATTCTTCTCACGCTTCTTTCTTTGCTCATTCGCTATACATGCCCAAACCATCTAAGTGTCCCTTTCAGAATCTTACTCATTACGCTTACATCAGCCTTGCACTCTTTGTGGATCTCCATATAATTTACTCATTTCTACAGCATTCAGTCTACTTTCATCCTTCATCTGCCAGTTCTACGCCTGACTGCCAGGGTAGGTACCAGCACTCCATCGTGGACTGCTAATCCTATGTCAAAGACAAGAAACAAATTATTGTCAATCTGATGAACTGCAATCCATTATAGAAAAGTAAATGAAGGCGACGAATCAGCAACAGAAATTGTAAACTTTTCAACCGATCACTATAGAAGAATCTAGTAGCCGTATACAAAACACCAAGGTTTTTGGAAGCCGTATTTCCGTGAGTTTGCTCTCAACAATGAAAAAAAATTCTTAGGTGCGATCTACTCCGATTTGGAAGAAAAGACCTATCGTTTCCTACACCGGGAGAAAATAGATTTTTACCCTCACAACATTGCTAATTTATTTAGAATCTTTTTAAAATATTGTTAATCCAGTTAAAAACAGGATTTCATACCTTAACGAATGAGTTTACAGGTTTCCTGGAAAACTTTTAGTAAATGACGAATATATTAACAAGTGTTCATGAAAATCCTAATATTTTCACATTTCGTCATTATACATTATCAAGGCAAATGCACGAGCATAAACACATGATTGGATATATTAGGAATTTGATTTAGAAAAGGATTGCCTGCGATTCCGTTTTTTACCGGATTACCAATAATTTGAAGAGATGCTTAATAAATTAGATATGGTAATTTTATCCAGGCCAATGAATTTTATGTTCAAATAGAATTCCGATTTAGAAAATGCTTTTTAAAAAATCAGTTTCATCAATAACAAAGAATTTTTTTGCTTCGAGCACAAAATTATTCCAGTGGCTTAGTTCTATTGGTTTTCACTTCAGTGGATTTACACTGTTATCTGCCTAGTTCATTCTGTAAGATGCTCTTTATTCACTAAAGGATGCTCTGTAGTCAGTATAATGTTTTTAAAAAATCAATTTCATCGTTGTAAATTAGTTCGATAAAGTTTAATATTTTATTTTTGTGAGTTGTTTCTATTGCATCTTGCACCGGTGAAATACCAGAACTGAATAGCCATGCTCGTTCCAACCTCCCTCTTCCCCATCTTGTCGCTTCTTCCTTTATCCTCCTAACATCATACCCCAAATCGGGAATGTCTTATTGGTTCTGGGAAGTTCGGACTTATGTACGGTGAACACAAAAGACCATATCTGAAAAGCCTGGTACTTCTAAACCTTCGTCCCCTCACCTCCTTCCCTTCCTTACACCGTTCAACATCACAACATATCCTAATTATTTGTACGGATTCACATAAAAAAATAATATATTCGGGAGTATTAGAACGGATTATTTCTGTGATTTTTTTGTACAACTCGCGGGACGAGCAAACCTATCGTCCAATTGTGTGTACACGTGTACAGCTATACAGTTCCCCTACCTTTTCACACAACAGACACGTTGTCACAAAAATATATAAGCGATTCTTTTTGTCCTTTGTATACGTACTGCCGTGAAATTTTGCCTTGTTGGTTGTTGCTATCATACATTATTTTGTTATTTAAGGAATACTAAATGATTGAATTTATATACTTTTGTTTCATTTCAAAGGTTAAAAAATTTCCGCCAGAGCACGTACCTTGACGGGTGCCGTGAAAATTCAGTTATATTTTTATTTCGAGAAAAATACAACAAAGAATTGCTAATATTTTAATTAAAATGTTATGCTAATTTGTGCTCTAATTATTCAAATATTTCAAACAGAAAGGAGCCAGATTAATGTACAAAAAGGAACTTTAAAAAATATTAAAAATTTGTCTAAAATGTGATTAAATCCACAAAAAAATAACAAGGCCACTGCGATTTCAAGGAGGTTTGCGTGGCGTTCTTTCCAGAATGATTTCTAATTTTGTTTTATTTTATTACTGCGCAAGAGCCTATGGCATCCCTATTCAACCCTTCAGGTTATAAAATATGTTTATACACAAGTCCCAACGAAACGGTGAAATTTTATGGAATTTCAGAATGCTCCCTAGGTATTTAATATGTGCTACATATTGCTTATTTTTAAAGATATTTTAAAAAGAAATAAGATTTTAGAAACAAGATACAATTATCTCAAAAACGTCTATTATTACGTATTTGAAATGAACATTGATGTTTCTAAATAATAACATTTTTCTATAAAACATGAAAATGTTAACAAAAAAAACCACCGGGAAATTTTGACTCAAAACGTTCATAATTTAGAAAGAATTCCGTATTTTGAAAACACATTCCATTTGTGTAGGGAATTAGCAAGAATACCGCTACTTCAATTTTTATGTTGTTCATACAATAATAATACACTTTGACTTTTTTACTCAATTTTTTAAATTTTATTTGATTTTATAAACAGACTTTATACAATAATATTTTACAGTATTATGAATAGATTATGTCGTTGACCAATAAAATAATTGTATATGAAAGTTAAGACCAAATAAAAAAAAACATAACCATGTTATATAAGCAGTTCTGATAAAGTGCATCTACTTAAATATATAGTTAATGTTTTTTTGAAATATTTTCTAGGTTTACATTTAAACATGGAGTGGGTGTCAATAATGACAACGAGAGAAATTGACATTATTAAATTAAAACTGCTGTTATTCTGCTACTAAAATTTATTTTTTTAAGTCAAACTGAAAGCAGAACAGGAAAAAAGCAATTGTGAAGAAAAAAAAACATTAAAATAATAAGTTAACCCAAATGATTATCAAATTACAGGATTACTTAAATAGCGTCGCTACTACTGTCAGAATAACCTGTTATTTTTAATGGTTCCAGAAAAAAAAAGAATTATCTGTTAACATGTTATAATAAAACGAATATGTAACTTTTTTAGACTTTAATTTTATTGACCGTAACCGGTTTCAGTTCGTTAAAGCCATCTTCAGACTGGTACTAGTTATTCTTAGTCTACGGTTTATATACGTATCATATGGGGGTGGGGGAGAGGGGTGGTCTACAAAGGTTTTTAATTAATTATATTAATTAAAATTAATATAATTAATTAAATAAACTTAAAATAATCAATTAATTATAATTAATTAAATAAACTTAAAATAATTAATTAATTAAAATTAATATAATTAATTAAATAAACTTAAAATAATTAATTAATTAAAATTAATATAATTAATTACATAAACTTAAAATAATTAATTAATTAAAATTAGTATAATTAATTAAATAAACTTAAAATAATTAATTAATTGAAATTAATATAATTGATTAAAAACCCCTCTCCCCTCCCCCATATGTTATGTATATTAACCGTAGACTAAGAATAATTTGTACCAGTCTGAAGATGGCTTTAACGAGATGAAACCGGTTACGGTCAATTAAATTAAAGGGAAAAAAGTTTAATATTTGTTTTATTATAATATATTATAATGGAATTCCACCATGAATTGTCAGTTTCAAAAATAGAAATGTTAATTATATGTAAAATTAAGACTACAGTAAGTAACAATGCAGGGTGTCTGAAAGTGCGCTACTTTCGGTTAAAGTTAAAAAAATTCCAAATTACATTGTTTTAAGGTAGTTTTTATGTACAAAGTTTGTTTGTTTGTTTGAAAGGGAAATTACATATTCTTCGATGGAAGAAAAAAGAAAAAAAATACTAAAATTATAACAGAGTGCAGGATACTCTCATTAGCGTCCTTGTGAAAGTCATAATTGAAACAGAGCTTGAAATGACATTATCCGTGTTTGGTGACCAGATCTTAGTAGCCAGGAACTTCTCCACCGTCCACTTCCCTATCTCCTTACTCTCTACACTACCTTCAGCCTCACAACTTGCCCCATGTGATCGCAATAGGCGAATCAAGAGTGGACTGTAAAATATGAATTGTGAACTTGGAAGTTGACACAACCATGGTTGGAGATGGTGAACATGGAGTAAGGAAGGAATCCGACTAACTCCTTTGATGTTCTTCGAAGACGATGATGGTTGGTTTCACTCACAGAAGATAAGATTTATTTCACGCACAAGCTTCCATAACATCCAGATTGGATACACTGAGGGAACTGAATATGTTCACTGCACAGGCCTTCTATCCTGAGTTGATATTATTAACAGCACTGATCACAAACAGATGTTCATAAAACAGGTTCCATCAATAAACTTCTTTGACAGTCACTTTTATGGTTGTAAAATGTCACACAAACACGTGGGTAAAGTAAGATAATCATAGGTACTTGTAGGTAAAAATGGGACGTGAAAATGCAAGGATAATTTTAAAGGAAGATTAATAGTTGCGTCAACACCCCAGTTGGGGATGACATAGTTTTACTGGCTCCAGGCGATTGGGAGCAGATGTGACTCGTGTGCGGTTTTCCATAAAATAAAATAAATAAACAAATAACTATAATAATATATGTAACTGTACACCCTCCATAGACACAAGCTCAGCTTTATGATGGGTGAACATTTTGTATTTTATAAAAACATAATTATTCCGATAATATTCTTTCACTTCAATAGCATACGTTTGATTTGCAGAAGTGCTTGCTGGGTGTGATGAGCGCGTTGACGGGAGAGGCAGCACGGCTTGAGCAGGCGGGTGCGGTGAACGAGGCGGTGGGCGTGCAAGCGCTCGCCACGGCTGCCAAGGGTGCGCGACTGGCACGCCACGCCGCTGACGTGGGGCGCGTCACGGCGCTCATCGCCGGGCTCGCCACGCGCTTAGCCAGTGCCACGCAGCCTCTCAAGCACGCCGTGCACACGCCGGAACGAAGGGTAAGCTATTATTTATTTTATTTAAACTGCGTTCCGTCGCAATATTCGATTGCATTATATTACAATATATCGCACTCCACTGCATTCCGTCGCAATATTCTATTGTGTTATATTACATTCCAACAATAACACTCCTTACGTAGTTGGCGATAAGGTTTAAATTTCCGCCTGTTTTGATTTAGGATATTTGTTAGAATAACTTTCTAAAGAACTTAATTTTCCACATTATACAATATAATTATAGCCGAAAAGCGGTTCGTAAATAGTAGATTTTGAACTTCGAAGCAGTTTTTACAAAAATGATACTTTATTTTTTCCGGTCTTATAAAAATACTAATCAAAAATCTTACATCTTACATATTTTGAAGCCATTAAATTTTAAAACCAAAAACACATAATTTTGCATTACTTCGTAGTGCTTTGCCTTAAGGACCGATTGCAGAAATATCTACGAACAATGATATACCGGTCTAATTGTACACCACTTTGCCCACGGTCAGGCTCTCTGTGAGGAAAAACGGTCGGACGTAAGTTGTTTCCATCAATTTGTTAACAGGGATCTGAAGTTAGTAGCTATGTGTAACCATTGGCAGGGGGAGGCAGGGGGGCGGCTCGACGGGTAGTTGGAAGGGCCAATGTATCTTTCCATAATAATAATAATACTTGGATGACTTGTATAGCGCCGTTTTTGTGCAAAAACACCTCAAGGGATAACCTGAACCAATTCGGACCAAGAGGAGTAGGTTAGATTAGGTTAGGTTTTTAGATTTATTACAAGGATTATTTCTTCACCCTTGCTTGATCTTTAGAATTTTATATATATATGTATATTGGTGACCGGATAAATCATCACAATGATAATTCATCACATCTTTAAAAAGTCATGGAAAGTGATGAAACAAAAACTTTATTAATTGGGTTAAGTAGGTTAGGTTAGGTTAGGTTAGGTTTATTTTATTTTGCCTAATGCCTTTATATCACTTTTTAAAGATGTGTTGTATTGTCACTGTGTTAAGTTATCAAGGAACCATGTATATTATATTTGAAATTCTAAAATGATGAACTGTTCGAATTCTGTGAAACAACTCGTCCTTGGACTCTTAGGAGAATTTGAACAATTCATCATTTTTGGGATCTGTGAAAGTCCTATTCAAGTTCTGTTATTGTATCATTATAGGCTAGTGTGCTTGACAGAACTCAAATAATAACAGAACTTGAAAAAATCTTTCAGAGTACTCGAAAATTAACTTTGAAATTTGAAGAATTGTTCAAATTTTCCGAAACAACCCGTCCTTAGACTCTTAGGCCTAGGATAACTTTAGTTGTTTCGCAGAAATTCACATGTGACAAAGTCATCAAATGGCCACTCACCCCTACTTTATTTTTAACATTTGAAAGGTCCACGTTAGATTCTATGTACAATAGCAATGGTCCCGCTAGTTAGGATTCTTATCACATACCTATCCTACCCATTGACGTTTATTTGTAAACCTTATTCCACATTCGGGAAACTATTGTGATTTTTGTTAGAATTTTACTTGGCATTAATAAACAACCTTTCACGCCGCAACGACTGAGGTAAATGCTCATCCGTTTATATTTACCAGACAATATTTAGGAAGTCCGCATCCCTTTCGATCGCCGTGTAGATTTACGGCATCCGGCCGAGGGCGTTTTTTCATTTCATGCAAGAAAATAAACTGAATAATATACCTCCGTGGGTTTTGCTCTCCGGATACTGAATATAACTTCTGCCTCGAGAAAAGCAAATCGAATTACGTTTATTGCCTGGAATCTGTCACAAAAACGGGTAAGCTAAATATTACCTCCGTTTCACATGGCCCAAACTCTACCATACGAGTTTACTGCCTTAATGAGAGCACGTTGTACATTGTCCTCGGATTTGTGGAAAAATAATATATTTATTTTACTCTTTTCAGGGCTTTTACATTCGGTAGATGAAATGGTTATACAATGGTTATAATTACTTTTACCACAATGCTTTAAAATTTCATAAAAAATGCATACATAATCCAAAATTATCAGAAATATTGCAGCCGTGTTTATAACTAGGCATGAAAATGTTTCGTACTTCTCAGCCTTCTTTTATCTCATCTCATTTCAGTCCTTCACACACAAACTGGGTATAACATAGTCCAAGAAACATATAATCCTTTTGATTATTTGACTCAAAGCATGGCGATCCAAGGACCCAATTTTAAATTTATAATTGACATTTGAACACACGAAAGCGTGGATTTAAATTTTTGAAAAGTAAATTATTGTGGGAAAAACAATAATGTTTTTCGGAATCGGTTGTCTAGAATCACTTAGGACAAGTGAAAAGCTAAACTATCTCAGATGTGACACTAAACCCGTACTTCCCTTCAAAAAAACATCGCAAACTATGTCTTTGACATGTCGTAAGTCGGTGTTTCTTCACATCTAACAGGACAAACTTTGGCGTAGATAATGGCTTTTAGAAGTGCCTAAAATATTTGTATGGCATTACATTGCAATAATATTCTGAATCCGATGAGATAAAAAAGAAATACAAAGATGATACAAAGGCACCATCTTATAGAAGTTACTTTTCATTCGGGGAATTCGTTGACCACATGTTCGATGGTCTGCAACGCACCACATCCACACATCACCGACTCTTTAAGGCCCCATCTGTGCATCATGTGGGCACAGCGGCTATGGGAGCACCTTAACCTGTTGATGGCGGACCAGGTTTAGCGAACCAATAAGAACCCAGGCTGTCTCTCGGTGGGGTCCTGTATGGGGTGTGCATTTCCCACGTTGGCCGTTTGCCACTCAAGTTTCCACCTATCTTCTGGGGTGAGAAGTCGGAGGAGCCTCTCTCCTTCACCATTGAATCATTGAAGACTCTAATACGAAAAATGTGAAGCATACATAAAACAAAAAATCGGTCTCATCTGGGAATTGAACCTACCTTGCCGCAACATTGCTTTGATCACTGAGCTAATTCGACCATATCAAATACCATCATGTTTAACTGTTTACGACTTACTTTATTTTTCCCCAATATTTTTACACAGATCTGCGTAGTACCGAACAGACATTATAAATATTTTTTTAGTCAGAAAATGTTCGTCAGTGAACAGCATTGCTGGATTGTAGGTAGGTAAATAGAAATCGGGACTTTGTAGGTTTTGCGGGGACATTTTAGGTTTATTCAAGATTTCAAGGCAGATAACGGTGACACTACCAATATTTCGGCAGAGTAAATTTGTGTTACCTTAAAATTAAATTTCAATTTTAATACTCAAAGCTATTAATTTTGTTGGTAAATAAACATAAATAAGTAAAAGTAACACAGGTTTACGGTGCCTGTACTGAGAATGTCAGAGAACCAACTTCCGCATAAAATACTGACAGAAATTCCGGAGGTAATACGTCCAGTGGGTTGCCCCAGGCAATGTTGCGGAAAGCCTCTCCACAGGCAGTGCGATCAGAGCCTGTGACTCCTATGAAAGGAAAACAAAGGACAGGAAGCCTGGAGGCGCTTTGTAGTTTGTATAGTGCGCTTGCTTTGTTGTTGTTTAACGGTTCTCTAACAGGAAATTCAATTTTTAGTGACGTGATTTTTCCCGGCTGCATTTTTACTTCGCTGTAGCTGGTGAAAAATTTTTTACACTAGCGCACACTTGTACCGAATAAAGTATATTAAATAGAATATATTTATGTTTACTTACTGTAGAAACACAGGACTATACACAGAGATATTAACATATTAAGAGATTTGAATTCTACTCTTCATAAAAAAGATTTTTTAGTCGTTATAATCTTGTATTGACAGATCGTAGAACGAACATGATAAATTCTGCTGTAGAAACAAACATGTACCATGTTGAGTTTCAATCAATAATACTATAAACATGTTTCAAGTGATTTTGCTAATTTAATTGTTTTTCCCCTCTTGCCGACTCCCATTCCTTGACTTAACCTATTTAGCTATAAACGCTATGAAATATCAAAATTAAAGCTATTTTTTCAATAATTAATGCTAAATTTCTTTAAATTTCTAGCGAATTTTGCCTTTTTTAAATCTTGAAATTTTGAAACTTAGATATTTTGAAATCTTTCTTCAACAGATAATCATTTTTATTATCTTGTCCTGGTTCTAGGATTCGAAAGGTTTTAAGTGACCTAATAAATATGGAATCTGTAGTGTATGATTTTACTTATAGTTGTTAGTGTTAATAGTTCATGATTTGAGTACTTATAGTTTTTAGTACTTACTAGCGCAGAACCGTGAAAAATCACAGGATAATCATAAACGCGCTATTGCATACTGATATTTCGTTGAAAAGTGTTCCACCATTATCACGCGAGTAGCAGTGCGCGGGGATCGGATTCAGTAGTTTTCGGTCGATCGGCGTTAGAGCGTTAGAGACAAAATTGGACAAACAGAATTTTTTTTCGCCTCGCCATCTAAAATAATTGGGAACAAATCGGTTCCAATTTTGAAAATCATAAATCATTTTTTATGTTAGTTAGGTGCTTTTTCGCTTCTAACACTTCCAACTTTGAAAATTAACTTTAAATTCAAAGCAAAAGTTCTTGAGTTCATTGAACTGTAGTTACAGACAGAGGCACAGCCGAAATTATTTTCAGTATTTATAGTTTATGGCTGATTAATAGTTTTTAGTATTTATAGTTCATGATTCTACTAATTGTATTTTAGTATTTATAGTTTACGATTAAGGTACTAAAGGTTGTTAGTATGTTTGTTTCTTATTGGTTATTGAATAAAATGATGTTACCTGTACCTCGTTTTCTCATGTGCCCTACTGAAAACTATATCCCGGAATAAAAATCTATACGAAAGCTATAAGACATGGCTTAACCATGTGATAGTAGATTTTAACCGGATATTCTAACAGATTTTCTGCTTAATAGTTGAGATTAAAATCTTTGAGGGGTTTAAAGCTATTCTTAATTGTAGTCTTAATACGTCCAATTAGCCATTACATCGAGGAAGTAGTGCCCTAACGAGCAGCTCCAGTTATAGAAGCTTGCTACAAGAGAGGCACGTTACAACATAATATAACATGCAAGAATACACGTATTTTAATATTTTAAAGGCCTGGCATATCGGCCAGTCCGTATTCTCTATGCTAACATGTTTGCTAAACTAAGACATATCTTACTTATACCATTACAAAAATATTTCAAAACATAAAATTTTAATTGACTAATTTTTAATTTATTTTTTGTATAATATTCATTACATTTTATACAAGGAAGCTTTTGACTGTCCAACTAGGAAGGTTTCCCAATAAAATATTAAATAATAATAATAATCATTTTTAATACATATAGGATCAGTAAGATGTATAGGCCCTGTTAGGAGTTGGAGGACTCTGATATGAAAATATCTGGAGTCGGTGAATTATTTTCCCATTTGATCTCTGGTGAGTTGAAGTGTTGTTCTTGTATTGTTTTGTATTTATTTTGCTTATATAATGCACTTGCATAATGTGGATTAACTAGATGATCATGTGGAAAAGTGTGTGGAAGGGTTTAGTTTTTCCTATGGGGAAGATTTAACCCGGACATGAAGTCGGAAAATTAGAAAAAATATATTTTTATGATATATTTATTATGTTAAATTCATATTTTATATAACAATATATATTTATGTTACATTCTATTTGTTATATAATAATAAATATTTTTGCCACGTTTCAGAGTGAAAGATAAGATAAACGTTTCATAAAATGGTTATAAATGTATTTTAATTAATTAATCTTAAACATAAATAACTTACATCCGTAGGGATCTAAGTTTTTTTATATATGTAATCCCTCTAGAAATAATTTACTCTTTAGTAATACGTTCATCAGAAATAATTCAAATGTGAGCGTCGAGCAAACCCCCGTTATTAGAGTCTTATTTCGCCTTAATTGTATGCTATTTTGTGTTATCTTGGCAATCTTCACAATACGTTATTTGCTCTCGTACGAAGCGCCTCGTTGATGGCAATCTCTTTAACTTCAGTGCAAGACATAAAGCACTGCCAATAAACGCATGGCGCACTGGCGCCACTGGAAAGTAGATACATAGCACACCTTCTAAGAAACCACATTTTTACGGAGAGGTCAAATATTGCTCGATGCAACGACCCAGACGAGCCACTAGCAGTATGCGAATGCGTATGGCGAAAATATATTTGTATCTACACCGTTATGAAAAGCAATGCTCCCTAGATACCAAGGTGGTTAAAGACAGTTTGACTAGTCACCAATCAACCATTTTGTTTACCAGCATTATACGAGTAATATACTAACCGAAGTCACCGTTTCGCGGGCTTTATGCAGAGTTTAAGTAGTTCTTACTTCAAAGTTGTTCTCAACAATCACGAGTAGACCGCACGTTGTTTCATATTAGTAATTCGTTGTCACAAGGCAGCTCTCAGAAATCACGAGTAGACCGGACATAGTTTCACATTAGTAATTCGTGGTCACAAAGTAGCTCTCAGCAATCACAAGTTAGTTTCACATTAGTAATTCATCCGCCTCATATTTCTGGACATACGATAAATTTCTAAATAATATGAAAATATAAATTTTTACATCAACCCCAAACAAGAGACCCTGAGGAAAATCATTTACTGCAGGGCCTATGTCATTGTTTGGGATGCTGTGTGGAGGGTATATTTTAAGGAAAGGAAGTCCTGGGAAAGTAACAGGTATGAGGGTTAGGTAAGAATCTAGGGATCAGCGTATCCAGGAGTGACGAACATATGAATATGTCCCTCCCACTGCGGTGTAATGCGATGGGTCGAGAGACCAGTTGTACTCCCCAAATCAGCCTCTCCCGATCTGGCACGCCACGCAGCTGGTGGGCAGGCGCAAACTGTTAAATCACAAAACTTAGCGAACCACTTGGGGTGACCTGTGGAAGAGGTGTTGGTTATCCAATAAATGGTGCCCGGTGCGACGGTACCCAAACCCGCCTCCGAAATCGATATATTAATAATTAAAAAAATAAATAAATATAAAGCAAAACTCTTATTTTAAGGTTTCAAAAGCTTATAAAATATAAATATATTGTGTGTGTAAAACATTTATTTCCATAGTAGAACTTTATCGTTCATCCAGGATCGCCTCAATAATATATTAAAATTGCGTTAATTAAACTCGATGTATACGTCGGTAGACGTGTCTTACCGGTTTCACATACTTAATTGAATCACACTTGATGCAATTAACGTACCTCTTTCTAGTATTTAGAATAGACCAGGAACAAATGAACAGAGATTAGGAAGTGGTTTTGCAAATTTGTATAAAATCCCACACTCCTTCAGCAAAAGGCGATAAGCGTTAAAATTTGCGTAAATTTGTGATTAGAGGGCAAAATACCCAACCAAACTAAATAATTTTTTTAATCCATTTTGTATATGTAACGAATGAAAGAGGCTGCTTTGGCGTTCCTCTTAAGCGGGAAATTTAACTTTTCCACCGGTAAGACCTAGATAAACCTCACCTCAAGAACTCGGGCATCCCTGTTAAGTCACCAAACGTAGCAAAACACTTGGTGTAACCAGAGATGTGCTTTATTTCAAATAAATCAATTTCAAATGGAAATGCAAAATGCAAAATAGGTATTTTCCATTTTGCATTTTAAATGCTTTTCTAAAAACCATTTTGCATTTTAAATGCTTTTCTCAATGCATTTTCCATTTTAAATGCTTTTTTGCAACATTCTTCCTACTATCTCCACTCATCTTTTTTTCATAAGCCCCAAATATCAGTCGGTCCTCAACCTCGCTATGAGAGATAATTTACATTTGTCAAGTTGCTCCCTGGTAGGAGCCCTGGCAATTGAGTGATACCATTACAAAAAATACTGCTTCAAATACTGAACATGGGGCCATGACGCTGAAATATTAAATGTTAGATAGCAGTTTCTATGTTTTTACGTTGGCAACATTAGTCCCGCGCAAATTTTTTGTGGTTTCATAATCTGTAGTCGTGGTGTTTTTGGATTTACCATCATGTAATATGTTTGTTATACATTGATGTCCATTATTAAATGACAACATTGTTTAAAAATTCTATAATTATTTTAATTGTTTGACCTGAGAAACCATTTTGCATTTTCAATGCATTTTGAAAATAGGTATTTTGCATTTTGCATTTTAAATGCTTTTCTAAAAACCATTTTGCATTTTCAAATGGAAAAGTTTTGACCCATTTCCATTTTGCATTTCAAATGGTTTTGGGTACCCATTTTGCACATCTCTGCAAATGAAACACCACCTACAGGAGACCGCCGGCGGGCTGGGACGCGCGATGCAATTACGCCACTGGAAATGTCCCGAGGGCTAATTGTCTCAACTGGCAATAAAGTAATTTTAATAATTAGTTTCCGCTGCAGCTACTTGCGGATGAATAAATAAACAAGAATATTTTCAGTAAATCCTGTGCATAGAATAAAGATGAACAAAAGAAATGCCTTGTCGATGTGTTTGGTGTTCCAAAAATTTGGACAATCGAGTCTTAAATTTCAAATTCAAAACTGTGTTTAGCCATGATTTTGAAATTCTACGATGTCAGGCGAGTGTTAGTGGGACAGAGCGCGTGCTAAATACACTTTTAGTTTTCTTCATTATTCTACGATCCCTAGTCACTAAAATATAGTACAATATTCAATCTTTTGAGAAAGCAGAGGATTATCGGTTTGTCAAAGTGTTTGCATAATAATAAAAATAAAAGATACCTAGAAACACACATAAGCGAAATTACATTGCGAACTCCCCAATACAACGGTTTCACACTATGGGAAACCAATACTTAGGTGATGTCGATATATTTAACATTAACTTTGCGAATTTTGTGGATTATGTAAAAGACCTATTTCAATACTATTCCTAAATGGAAGTTATATTTTTGTAAACCAGTCAAATCGCTGTAGTTTTTAATTTATGTTCTTGATATTTTTAATTTTGTTTCTCGCATATACTTATGTAATTTTATTTTTATTATTTCTTTCTTTTCTTTCTTATGTTTCAATACTGTCATTAAATTTGTACCACCCACATGTAAAAGCCCTCTGGGCGTTAAATAAATAAATAAATAAATAATTTCGTAACGATCCCTAAAAAAAAAAAAAAAAAAAAAAAAAAAAAAAAAAAAAAAAAAAAAAAAAAAAAAAAAAAAAAAAAAAAAAAACTTTCGAATTGTTTTGTTCCTGTTGAGACTATGTGAGGTTGGGCTCCTCCCACATATATAAATATACTCTTACCACAAAACGTAACAGTTACTAAAAGGACTTTGCGCCAAACAGACGTGTCGTACGATTCTGATGCCGGCTGGCTACCGCTGATTCAGATCATTCCACACACCAGTGAAATATACTTCAAATATTCCTAAAGTGTTATTTCTTGTATCTCTTAACTGCCTATGAAACAAATAATTTATTGATATATATATATATATGCAAGGTGGGATACAAATAAATGAATGAATGAACGTGTGAATAAGTGAATGTGCATAATTTTTGCAAATGGCGTCAGTTTTCATTTGTTCTTTGACATTTATGTTGTAGACAAATAGAAAATAAGTTAACAACGAGCAATGGAGCGATATACATCTGAAGAACGCGGAATTATTGTTACTGCTCATTTGACTAATTTACGGTCTGTTGTTTTATCGCAGCGTGAATTTTGTCATCGTTTTCCTCGTCGTCCTGCACCATGTGCGCGAACAATTATTGGCTGACCGTCTCGTGCAAACCTTTCTAACCATTTTTAACAAAATGGCAGCCAATTCACCTTGTGACATTACTTCTGCCCCACCTGCGTTAAAACAACAGACTGGAAATTGGTCAAATAAACAGTAACAATAATTCCATGTTCTTCAGGTGTGTATCGCTCCATTACTTATTGTCAACTAATTTTTTATCGCTCCATTACTTATTGTCTACAACTAAAGTGCCAAATGACATCTTGTATATAATCTGTTTTGTTTACTCGCTAGTAGATAATTAATCATTATTTTTCGGAATAACTTATTGAGTAAAACCTCAAATTATAATATTTAAATACTGAAGACAATATTAGTGATTTTTTCAAACGAAAATCTGAAACAGAAAAATCAGAAAAGGAAACGGTCACATCTGGGACTCGAACCCAGGACCCTTGTCTTTCCGGGACAATGCTCTACCAACTGCGCTAATGGGTCCCATTAGCGCAGTTGGTAGAGCATTGTCCCGGAAAGACAAGGGTCCTGGGTTCGAGTCCCAGATGTGACCGTTTCCTTTTCTGATTTTTCTGTTTCAGATTTTCGTTTGAAAAAATCACTAATATTGTCTTCAGTATTTAGATAATTAATCAACCGTACCGTTGTGTTTTCACGGAAAAGTGCCCTTATTTCGGGAATCGATTATATACTATTTTTGGACTCTTTTGAAATATTATACCAGTGTGTATTTTATACCGATTGAACTTTATTAACTTCTGTAGAGGTCTAGTCTATGTGAAGAAATTGTAATGTTAAGCTTCAAAGTATTCATGGATACCTTATAAAAACAAAACAAAAGTATTTAACTATCTCCCTTGACGTGAATGCGTTATATTTAGACCGATGCAGTTATAAATATTTGGATAAAATCCTGCCGCATTGTAAACATTATAAGATTGGCTAAAATGGACTCTTCCTAAAAAAATATTTATTTTTATGAAAGGCCGCTAAGTGAGTTGAAAAACGGTTCCTTATTGAAGTACCGTCATGGCTTAGCGCACGGGCCATGCCCCAGGACGCGTAAGAAGCGTTAAATGCGTATTAAGCGTAGACTATCAGGTAACACAGTACATATTTATTATATACTAGCATATGCTTACCCGGCGTTGCTCGGGGTGATGAATGGTTTTGAGTAAAGTTTTGACATTACGAATGTTAGTGTACCTGCAATCTGGGTGCATTTTTAAGGTGAACATTTATTTATTTATTCATTTACTAACGGATATCGTTCAAATTACAAAATAATAACACGAATAAATTAAAATGAAAAATACAGGAGTAGACAAAGGTACATGAAAGCAAAGACATATGGTAGATATAATATAAGAAAATAAAGTGACAAGTCGAATCAAGTCAAGAATACGCCGTGGGTCAGGACCACAGGACAATTATAATATTCCGTCACTTGTTTAGCAACTGGCAAAAATCATTCTGACTTATCCCAAAAAAGTTAAGGTTTTGACTTGAGTTGACCAGTCTACACATTCTGGACAATGGTGAATAATATTCATAATTTGTCGAATGATGGTTGAGAAAGAGCAGTTCATTATTTCTGAGTCTTTGCGAGGGGATATTGAAAGGAATGAGTTGCAGTAGAGTAGGTGAATCAAAAATACCATTTATAATTTTGAAGAAGCAAATGAGGTCATTTCTTTCCCGACGGACTTCCAAAGGAGAGAGGTTTAGAGTTAGTTCAATTTCATCATATGAGTATTTGCCTTTTTCTAAACCTAGCCTCCTAGCAATCCCTCTTAAGAACCGATGTTGAACAGATTCAATGCGTCGAATGTGGACAGCATTAAAAGGAGACCAAATAACACAAGCATATTCAAGATGGGAGTGAACCAAGGAGCAGTAAAGAGTTCTAAGGGTATTTACGTTTTTGAAGTCCGAAGTGATTCTAGTGATGAAACCAAGTAGTTTGAGGGATTTATCAACGATTGCAGTTATGTGATCCCGAAAAGAAAGCTTGCTATCAAGAGAGACACCAAGGTCTTTAATAGATGTAACAGTTGTTAAGCAAATATTATTAAGTTTGTATTCGAAGACAATCGGTTTTTTTGATCTATAGAAGGATAAATAATATTATATAATATTACATAATATTATATAAAAATAAATTCTCTTGATCGTGTCTTCCTTGGACGTCTCAGACTTCATCTACAATTTACTTTACGTAGTTACATGAAACTCAAATTGTTACTATTATAAATCTACATTATGTCGACTTTTATTCTAATCCGTATCTCATTCCAATACAGAGATAGTACGGCGCAAATCACAACAAACTTTGAAATTTTCATCGACATCGGTCCAGTAGTTTTGAGTCTATAAGGCACAAACAAAGTAACATTATTTTTTTTTTATATATTAATAGCTGACGTGCACCCAGCGTTACTGCGGGTTATCCTTAGGAGATATACATATATTACATATACCTTCGCAGACTTTTCTGTAGGCCTTTTTAAGATGTACAATTCCATTGTATATTATTTCGATATATCTCATAAGGATTAGTCAGCATGTAAGCGCGCGAAAATATTTTTTTACTACTTGATTATAAAACATCGACTTTTCTCTGCTTTTTATAACTATAATATGCATGTATTATATACATAAACCTTCCGAAAGAAATTTTCTAAATGATAGTTTAAACCCTATTAAAATTCGTTGCGTAGTTTAGAAGAATTAAGTGCACAAAGAGACATACGTGGATAGCGACTTTGTTTTAAACTATTGATTTAAATATATGTTATAGAAGAGGTATTATTGAAATTATTATTGAATTTATTGGTCGAGTAACTTCTTGCGCTTAATTTTTACGAGTCATGGGCGAAAGGTGGGACTCAGGCTCAGACAATTTATTTTCTACTATAATATTTTACATTTGTATTATTACTTGAGTTTGTTTGGAAGACGAACAAATATCAAACAATAGTTAAACACTGATGGAACGACCCGAACAGTAATTGATTAATGTACTTTATTTTACATTTTTTAACGACTGAGTTATTATATTATATCAGCAGTTTTTTTTTTTATACATTTGGGTAATTTATGATGAGATAACACAAAAAAAATCGTAGCTGTTCTAATTCTTCAAATACATAAATACGCTTTAATATTTTACCTGTAATTTAGAACTATATATCTGATTAAGGGTATTGGTATTTCCTATGGCCGTAAAACTTAATAGTACTTCTTGGGGATTACATAGATAATCTCGACCCTCCATAATAATAATTCTACCCTGGAAATTAACTTTTTAACTTTAAAGCGTAGCACCATGAAGTAATGCAAAATACTCTGCTTTTCGAAATATTTTAGATGCTTTCATTCATTACCGTGAGTAGAACATATTTTAATTATATAGACATTTTGTTAGGGTTAATTTTCTTATGTCAAATATTTGCCCACAATTTTTTTGTTTTTTCTTTCTTTTATTAGTATAATTGTGTATAAAAACGCATTCCATCGCCAGCTAGCTATAAAGCAATTAGAATATATATTTTTAAACATACCATTTAATTATTGGAAACATACGAAATATATCACGAGGGATTGTATACGGTCATATTTAAAATCAAAGATATTTATGAAAATTGCAAGAAAAGCACTTAGGGCGAAGCAACTTGGTTTGAAAATTTGATCCCTTCAAAATCGTTGCGAAGCTTTAATTAAATATACCGCAAATCGAACAGATGAAAAAATCGTGCTCTTTTTTTATATACATCTTTTCGTTATCTCAGAAAAAACAATGTGTCAGGCCGATAAAAACTGCTTTAAAGATCAAAATCTTCTACTTAAAAACCCATTTTCAATTATGGATTTATTGTATAATAAGGCAAATTTAGTTCTTTGGAAAATGATCCTAAAATATTTAAAGATTTGTGCCTCAATTGCGCAAAATAAAATAAAACGCTCTTTTTCAAAATAAAATAAATCAAAATTGGCGGGTGTTGTTAAGCTAAAAATGAAACCTTATCGTCAAATACATTGCCTTAACTAGGTACTACGTTTAAAATTTAAACCTTATAACCATCTACATTGCCTTAACTAGGTATTTCATTTAATATTTAAACCTTATCGCCATCTACATTGCCTTAAATAGGTACTACATTTAAAATTTAAACCTTATCGCTATCTACATTGACTTAACTAGGTACTACATTTAAAATTTAATCTTTATCGCCATTTACATTGCCTTAACTAGGTACTACATTTAAAATTTAAACCTTATCGCCATCTACATTGCCTTAACTAGGTACTACATTTAAAATTTAAACCTTATCGCTATCCACATTGCCTTAACCAGGTACTACATTTAAACATAACCTTCTAATTAATTAACGTGTTTTAAATTTTACACAATTGAATAAACAACCCTTTACACATTAATGGTGTTAATCAGATGTGAATATTTTAAACTAGTAAAATAATTAACTTTAGTATTTAAACCACTATTTACAAAGTTAATTATCTTAATTTATTTAAATGACGCCACAAAAATATTTTTTTATTATTAGACAAGTTTTTAAATTTTATTATTATTCACAATTAATAACTATTTTATAACTTTTCTTCTTCTTTATGTGCCGTATCAGGTCCCCCCGACGTTGGCGATCACTCTTGAAAATGTCTCCTTGTCTTGCGCTGTTATAACTTTTAAAATATCTATTTGCATTTTGTTATGCATATCTTGAAGGCGGAAATTAACCCATTTCCCGACATCCGATGAGGCTGAAACTCGACAGATAATATCAACTTTACTTTAGATTTAGGCAATCACGTACTCAAACATGGACAAACACGCATTTTACTAAAATCGGATCACATTACAGCAGTTAATATACGAAATAAAATACAGTCCCACCCGATCGGCATTTAGCGAGTTTGGTAGAGTAGACAACTCCAGTTCCTGGATAGATGTATTATTTTTTTTAATTACTTGGTTTTTACGGGTTGAATTTTTTAACTTTGTATTTTGATTTTTTTTATTTTTTATTTCGTTGTAATAAATGCCAATATAAAAAAACTTCAATCTAAAAACGATATCTCGATAACTAAAACTGAAACATGAAATCTGACTGCATACATTTGGATTCTGCAAGACAAAATTACACGAAAAAAAAATTTAAAATCACCAAAATATGTGTTGGCAAGTGTTATTTAATGTGTTTCCAAAAAAAAATGCAAAAACAAAAAACTTGCGGTTGATTCGTTCCTTTCCCATAATCCGTGGTTCGGCTTACGCTTTTTTGTCATGTTCATACGCACTCCTTTAGCCAACGTTTTGGAGAACCCTACAGTTTACATCATCATGGCAGATGTCGGATCGCAGGATGTCACGATGATTCATTACTTATCATTTACTGGCTGACGTCTAACCGGCATTGCTTTGTGTTATCTTTAGGAGATAAACATATACCATGACTTACTTTTTTGTAGGCCTTTTTAAGATAACCTAACTTTTTAACAGCATATTCAAGATATTAAAGATATAATCACCCCCTTAATTAGCGTATTCAGCCGGATATCATATCTGCTACCAAATAAAATTAAAAAAAGGTCTATATTATAGCCTCGTACACTCACATTTAAACTACTTGATTGAAATCTGGGGAAATACATGTGAAACATATATAAATGAAATACAAGTAACACAAAACATAGTAATATATATGGTTGTGCGGAAATCTTTCGTACGCAATTGTGCGGGGGGTTGCGGTATTGCGGATGCGATATAGACTAAGACAAATAAAAACGAATTGAATTGCCTTAGTGTTTTGCAAGAGGAAAATGAGTAGGGAAGGCCAAAGACTTACCCTGGTCTCGTTCTCCTTAAGCCGCTGGTTCTGTTCTCTTATCAGTTTGCATACAATCAACATTTGCTCACTTAACACAAAACAAAAACACAGTGAAATTCACTGCGGCGGGTAAAAACGTTTCACTGGACGATTGTGCTCCAAAATAATCACAGCCGAGTTCATATGCGGGTTTCAATATGACACGAAATGTTCGCGGGTAAGATGCAACGATAACAACTGATAACAATACTCCTTGTCTCTGGCCCGGATCACGGAAAGGGGACAAGGGGCAAAGGGGGGTGAAGGGTACACATTTAAGGCTATTCAATTTTAAAACCTAACGCGCAACTATATATTTTATTTTTTTCATAGGTTTTGTCAACAGTGATTCATATCAAAGCTCTCGAAATACAATTACATTAATTAAAATTGGTTGATACTATCACTAATTACAGACAAACACAACATTGATGAACACAACACTTTAAGTAAAAACAGATTTATATATTAATGTGTAATGTATTCGTTATTTCTAGTTAAATGAGTGAAAAATGTAATTTTCTTCTATCTAGAATAAAAAATATTAAAACAAAAGATATACAATCCCGCATTACATTATTTTGATGTATCTCATGAGGTTTAGCCAGGATTAGCAACGTAGTGCCCGAAAATAAATTTTTACGACTTGATTATAGAACATCGAATTTTATATACTTTCTATATATATGATATACATGTATCGTATATGTAAATCTTCTGGAAGTAATTCTCTAAACGATTGTAAAAATCTTATCAAAATCTTTTGCGTAGCTCAGAAGAACTAAGCGCACAAACTGAGACATTTGGATGGCGACTTTATTTTATGTTATTTAGAGATCATGAAAAAAAATTTTCGCAAAAATGATGACACATTTTCACAATGCCGCAACATTTGAGAATTGGTGCCACGCGAAGTTATCTCCCTTTTGGGAAACTAGGTCTCGCCACCCTCATCTCCGACTAACTACACAGTATACACTAATACACATTACATCTTACACGCTATTCTAAGGCACACACGGTCGGGCCAGATGCTTCTTTTCTCTCTACGTATGTATACCAACATGCATAACTACATATTCACAATGATTAATTCTAATTCAAAACGTTTCTACTTGAAATGCATGTTACTATAACGCTGTTCCTCGTTTCGTTCGACTACTTTATGAATAACTAGTTGACGTTTACCCGGCGTTGCTGCGGGTTATTATCCTTAGGTGATAGACATATACCATTTCTTACTTTTTTGTAGGCCTTTTTAAGATATATAATTCTGTTCTACATTATTTCGACGTATCTCATAAGGTTTAGCTAGCGTTAGCAATGTAAGCGCCCAGAATTTTTTTTTACTACTTGATTACAAAACTATCCTTCCGGAAGAAACAATCTAAATCAAGACTGCCCAACCCCAGGCCCGCGGGCCACAATGTGGCCCGCGAACGAATTATAAGTGGCCCGCGTGAACCATTTTCAAAAAACCCGCCAATCCGCCAATTTGAAAAAGTGTCGCGGGCCCGCGGTAAAACAAACAATGCAGCTTGCGCGCGGTCACCAGTGTTGCCAACGAAGGCGATTCATCGCTATTTAGGCTATACTCAGAACGAGAATCAGCGACGAAAAAATATAACCTGTCGAACTTACTTTTTAAACAAAAATACACCGGTTTTTGATATAATATTTTTTGCGTCCGAAATGGAATCTTGTAGCCACCCCCCCTCCCCATGGAATTCGAAAAATTGTTGTGGGGAATCACATATGATGTTTTTTCTCAGCGAAGTTCCGTAACAACCCCCCCCCCCATGGATTTCAAATATTTTGTGGGGAGCACTCATGTTGAATTTTTTTTGTGGGGTTTTACGTTTTATAGAAATTCTCTAACAACCCCCCCCCCCTCCATGGAAATAGGAACCGTCAGGTATTCAGTGGCCCGCCAGTGACTCAAAATCGTCAATTTCGCCCAACTGTTAAAAAGGTTGGGCAGCCTTGATCTAAATGATAGTGAAAACCCTATTAATTAATAAATTCGTTGCTTAGTTTAGAAGAACTAAGCGCACAAACGCGGATAGCGACTTTGTTTTATACTTTTTAAAGATGATCGATTTCTCTTATGTACAAAATATTGAATGCGGGGATAGTAGTATGATTTTATGGGAAATATTAGTTGCAAGATGATATTGTTAATTCTGTATTTGAAATATGAGATCGACAAATATGACGTTTAATAACTAGGTGGTAACAATGATCGAGTGGTGAAGACGCTGTCCCGGTAAGACAAGACATCCTGGGTTTTATTCTTAGTTGTTACCCTTATCCTTTTTTTATTTTCTATATAGGTATTATTCTTTTTCACGTTTTGTTTAGATTTATTAGTATTACCTTCTTCTTTAATGAAGTATTACTTTAGATAGACACTTATTATATTGTGTTTAATTCGTAGAATTCCACTTATTTTTTTATTAAATTAAATTTAATGTTACACATATTAAATTCTGCAATTGTTTTAGTTTTTAATATCGTAACAGCTATTTCGGTGTTCAAGGTCAATCCCAAACTGGGGTTATGCCACATTGAGATGACTTTTTCGAAAGCAGACGTAGATGGTAATTTTTTTCTTATTTTGAGCGTCGAGTGTGCAGTGTGAGAAAAGGAGATAAGGGTGGTTTTTAGAAACATTTCATCAATCTCGAAATAAAACTGATGATATACGCCGACATTCCTCCATATAATTTGGTTGACGGATTTGGGTACCGCCGCCCCGGGAACCATTTATTGGATTTTTGACATCTCTGCCATAGGTCACCTCGAGTGGTTTGCTACGTTTGGCGATTTAGCAGGGGTGCCCGGGTTCATCGGGTAAGGTGTGTCAGGATGCGCTTGCCCACCAGCTGCGTGGCGTGCCATATCGGGAGAGGCTGATAGTCTCTTGACCCATGGCCTTATTATTATGAAGGATACTTACTTACAGAACTTCCTTTTCTTAAAAAAGATCCTCGAAAGATGACATAGGCCCTGAGGGATATTATTTTCCTGTGGGGGGTAATAAATATATACAAATGTATATTTATTTGTGTATTATTTGTCCATTGAAGAATATTTTTTTCAAATGCTAAAAAATCTATGTTTTTTACTTAAAAACCACGTTTAAACATTAGAATTTCGATAAAAGTTATTAATCATTTGTTTCACTCCCCGAAGTTAGCGCACTTTACCCCGGGACATCCTATTTATACATAGATAAATTTAATCCTCCACTTTTTTAATATATAGGGTTTTACAATAAGAGGTGTTATTTTGAATACTAATTAAGGAATTAATGATTTTTTATGGCCGGAATTGGTGGTATTGATTTGGACACCGTTTACTTTTAACAAGACGGCGCTACGTGCCACACAAGCAACGAAACCATTGATCTTTTACGGGAAAAGTTTCCGGACCGTGTTATCTCTCGAAGAGGTGATCACAATTGGCAACCGAGATCTTGTGATTTAACACCTTGCGACTTCTTCCTTTGGAGACACTTGAAAAAGAAGGTCTACGTCAACAGCTCAGCGTCGATTCAAGACCTCGAAGATGGAATTCGTGAGGCTATTGAGGACATAAGGCAGCCACTTTGCGATTTGGTTATGGAAAATTTCATGAAAAGGATATGGTACTGTAGGCGTGGTCGTGGTGGTCATTTGACTTATGTTATTTTTCACGATTAACGGCATACCTTCTTCTTTATAATGAAATAAACATTCGATCATTTATATTGAAAAATGGCATTTTTCTTTGAATATTAAAATAACACTTCTTATTGGAAAACCCTGTACATGACGTTTACAATGATGTATTAATATTTTCCGTGAAAACAGATTTTCTTAGAAATGGATTTACAGCTAAAATTGTTATAACTTGTAACGAAAATTTGCTCTGCAACCTACAACATTCACTAAACCATAAAACTATTCGCTAGCTTAAGTACTCGTACACTACGCTATAGTAATTCCTCCCCGGCAGTAGAGCGGTGTTGGACCAGGTTTGGTGGCTCGTGGCAATAAACTCGCGATGATTGCGTATTCAGAACACCGAATTGATTGCATTTCCTTTGTGCGTATTGTTGTTCTGTGCCCGCCCGTGAAATCAGGTAGGCGCACTTTTGTCCCGTGATTTCATTTAGTCGGCCATATTATTTTTGAATAATATTCGTCAGCCATTGTACAAATATTAACCAAATTGCGGAAATTCAAAACTTTGGTTCGCGATAATTTCTGTTTCCCAAATTTATGTTAGTTGTGGATTAGTATATTATCTGTGTTGGTGTTTATATAATGAACCGGGGTGGTCGGTTTGACGTACTCCGTGGTCGAGTGGTAAGGCTCTCGCGGGTTCAACTCCTAGCGTGCGCAAGTAAATTTTATTTGATATTGAATTTGATTTGATTCTTAATTTAAAATAATATATGGTAGGCGGCATGTTCCAGAGTGGAAGATACTCTCAGTATCGCCCTAGTGTAAGCCCACTATTCAGAATTGAAACTTTGCTTAAAATGGCTTTGGCCGTGTTTGGTGACAATATCTGACTAGCCAGGTTCTTCTCCACCAAAGAAAGAGAGAAACCCGATCAGTTGCTTAGACTGAAACTACACTATTTTAAGAATGGAAGGATTAATTCATTTCATGTATCTACTGAAAATATAAGAATGATGTATTTTTTAATTTTTTAATGTTACGTACCTATATACAATTCTATTGATCCGTGTGCAGATTTAATGCAGTACTTGGTAGTCGGATCGAATAAGCAGGTACATTTATTTATTTTTGAATGGGTGAAATATTGCAGACTTTGTTGTAGATCTTGCGGTATACTTTGTTCGCTCAGAAAATCCTGCATCCAACCTCTTTTCTCTCTTACAGACCAACAAAATATAATACATAGATGAAATTATTGAAGACAATATTAGCTATTCTCAAACGAAAATTTAAAACAGAAAAACAGAAAAAAATTCGGGCACATCTGAGAACCTTGAACTTGAACCCAGGACATTCGACTTACCGGGACGCAGCACGACGAACGTCTTGGGTTTAAGTCGCTAATATAGTATTCCAAAATTAAATATTACAATTTTAAGTTTTACTTAAGTTATTAAAAAAATTAATCTATATGTAATTGCTTTTAATTTTCCTTCTTGCCGGCTTCTCTTAGTAGATAATTCTAGAACCGAAAGTGCTATTTAATAAAAAATAAAATTTCCGAATATCTATTTTATATAAATTTTTTAATTGAATTCTTTCTGGCACATGGCTAGGTTCCCACAACGTACAATACTCAACAGTTTTGCAATAATGACAAAAATGTTCAAGTTGGATTTCTGGTCTGGAAAATACAATGCATTCAATAGGTACTCAAAACAAAACAACTAATCTTTCAGCTTCTATAGATCTTCAGAACCGGAAAACAAAGGGAGCGACTTACTCACCTACTGTATCATGTTGCACGTTGCATTTTGTTTTGGTACAGAAAAGTAGTTAATTACATAAAACACAGCGTGGGCTTATCTCAAAGGATCACAACAATCCGATTACAGATTTACTACATTTGTAAAAATAAATCCGTTTTCACGTTTCCCGTAATCTGGCCAATAAAACAACTAATATCGCGAAGCCTATATCAATACCAGGAAGAATATTATACTCGGGTATAAAGCCAGCGTAATATGGACTTAAAGGATTTGGTCAGCGGCAGTAGAAGTTGGAAACTTCCGAATGAACGCGTTATAAGTTTTGATCATCTTCGTGTTTGAGTGTGGCAATCCCCGGCGGACCGAGCCAAGATTCGGCCGTTTTTACTGGCAGTAATAAACCGATAAATTCCCCCGCCTTGAGAAATTTAGATTTATATATAGGTATTTTTAGTTATCAGTGAAAAGTTGTTATCCGCTTCGGCCCCGCGGCCCAGTTGTACTTTTCTGGCTCTGTACTACCCCTGACGCTGTACTACCCCTGGCTCTGCACTATCGCAAAATCCCGCCTGTCGAGCAATGTTCATCCGGTTTTACTCGCTTCCTGTGTGTTTTGAATTTTATTTGAGCTTCAGATATTTCCTGAAAATCCGAATTTAAAAGAGTTTTATTCACACCGGCAAACGTTAGATATAAGTGTATTGTCATCTGTTTAATTTGAACCTTCTGTTTATTTGTTTCAGAAACTGTTAATGATGAAGCAAGAGAAACTGGCCGACCAATTAGAGGAAGCTAAGCGCTTGAAGGAGAGTATAGACTCGCGAGGGGTGACGCTGGCGGACACGCTCTCAGCGCAGCTCAGCGAGGACTTCAAGGACCACTTCAAGAAATTCGTCGCCACTAAAGTGCGGCTCGTCGTGTACTCGCGGGACGTTCAGTTCCGCCTGGACCTTACGAAGCAAATCCTCGACGTTTTGCTTCAGGACGGCAATCCTTGTAATATAATCAGCCCTGAGGTTACTGCACTTCAAGATACCCTGTAAATTAATTAATGTTCTGGTTTCGACAGTGAGTGCCTTTTAGGTTGTGTTATTTATAAATATAGGTAGTTGCACTCCGACTATCACATAAGGATTAATAGAGACGATCGAATCAACTGACTAGAAGATGAGGAAGTCAATGGTAACCGATTAGAAATGTATGAGAAAATACGTCTAATCTTTCAATATCTCGATCCATTTCGAAATATTTGCAAAGGTTTTTTTAAGTACTAATCAATCAAAGCTTTCTGGTATATTGTTGTCTATTACGATAACTCATCATCATTATTTCCGTTACAAAGTATTTTAATACATCTTTATCTCTTCGTCAATAGTAGCTAATCACTCGCTCTTTTGGTTAAATCGTTCAATGTAAATATACCAAAAGCAAAAATACGATCATAGAATAGGTATGTACAGTACATAATATGAAATGCATAACCATTCCGGAGGGTGCGGTAACCAAAAGGAACATTTCAAGTTTAGGTCTTCGATCAGAGGGACAATCCATGATACGTCCACAATGCAGCTTTTAGAGTAAAATGATTGTCTGCCTTGTGTTCCGTTAGTTTCAGCTATCAATAGATAATGAATGTCAGCAAGTAATTAATTTTTTCTACATAATAAATAAAAACATTTCCCCTTCAAATCACAGAATTCCAACACCAACATCTGACGTGTGCTGCTTGTCCACTGGGCATCGACTCCAAAGTCTACATGGCTTGAGCATATCGACAACTAAGCAGAATCGGCGCTACAAACTTAGCTATCATAGTAATTTTATCAATATCACTAGCAAGTCGGAGTAACTGCCTTCACAACTTTACAGTACACAGGCAGTTTATTTCATCTCAGATCCCAGCCAAGCGGTAATTATTTGCCATCAAGCAGATCGCTATCTAATTTCCTGCAGTTTTATATCGCTTACATCCCCCTATCAGTCACGACTCCACGAAGATATTAAACATCCCCACTTTGTTTCCTCATTAAGTTTTCACCTGTTGTATTTCCATGGCTATTATAAGAACCCATTCGCCTATTGATTGAAAATAACATCATGATACTTACAGTTGATGGCTTAACTGAAAATCATTATTAAAAATGTTCTCTCATAATATTCTTACCGACGCGTTTATCGCTTTTTCACACAAAGGGAGAGAGTCCACCGTGTCCACTAACAGTGCCAGCACGAGGTTCGTCATCCGTCCAGGTATGTGTCTGCTGCTAATAAAGCGCTTACATAATATCCTCACATAGATAACAGGTTTTAGGTTTTTTATTTACAGGTTAACGGTTTGTTAGTTTATTGTAGCAAATTTTAAATGCATTAAATACAAAATTTTCAGTACCGTTTATGATTTATGTTCGCGTGCCACAATTTCGACGTTAATTGGATTAGCGTATGAAAAGCCCCAAATTTGATGAACAAAACAAACGTGTGCCAAACAAGCCTCGAGGGTGGGACAGTGCGGTTGTCTGTGCGGGCTCTACGTGTTGTCAAATTAATACCCACTCAATATCCAGCGCACTTCCGAATTAGAATCAACCCAATGAAACTAAAATAATTTGTTATTACATTACAAAATATCTAATTAAATCTGTCATTCTTTGAGCAGGCAAGTTGGCATTCCACAAAATCCCGTAATACAGCAATTGCTGTTCAAAACAAAGTGTTAATTTTCTTGGAATCCGTTTCTCCTTTCCAAGAAAAATAATCGGAGAAGTTTTTCTTTGAATTGTTCTTTTCTCCTACCGCACCGATGTGAGGGATTTTTAAAATAGAAGTCTGAGGATCTACCACCCTCTCCCTCCATTTCTCCTCTACCTTTCACCGTAATCCTAGCTTTTCTCACTCAGATTTGCCGTCATAGCAACAACATGATTTTTAAGGAAAAATATTCATATGAAGGCCCAGCCAACACATAACAAGTGTATACATTTTCAGTAAACAGATAAACGAACTTGAGTGTTTTCTCACTCGATAGTAAAACAAATTAAAATGATGGCGTTGAAATACTTTCCCGACAACTGACTTCCGCTGTTTTAAGTTTTTTTTTTCCGTTCTAGACTAATAATAAACTTAGATCATAATAATTATGTTAAATATTGTGTCGAAAGATTTTAAAACATCTTTTTGAGGTAAAATAATCCCCCGCTGTTTACTGAGCTTTATGAAAAAAACCGTCAATTTGTTAATAATTTGTACATATTAAGTAAGTTCATTTTTAAGGAAGACAATGTAACCCAGTTACTTGATTTGTCGGTGTTTTAATGAACCCCTAAGCTATTTATGTGAAAATAATTGGGGTTATAATATTGTGAATTGTATCAGTTAAGTATATTTTGTAATTTCCCCCAATGGGTGCCTTAAGCCCCGATGACAAAAACATGTACGCACTTGTCGATTTTTGTTTAAGTATCAGGTGCCAGCAGTTCTTTGCAATTTTTTATGGGACTTATGTATATAGCTTAGCTCTTGCACTGGCTCTTTTACTGGCCTCAAACCAGCGCCATCTCTCTACAACTACGTTATGCATTTAAACGAACCTGCCAGTGGAAAAGTAAAAGTCTCTCCACAGTTAGGTTGGGGTGTTTTTAATTTCAAATGTAAAATTTTCATCAAATGGTAAATCAGAGCCATTTTGTTATTTCGACATTTGAAAGATCCCCGTTAAAATTGTCATCAAATGGTCAATCAGCGCCATTTTGTTCTTTCGACATTTGAAAGATCCCCGTTAAACGCCGATTCTAGGTCCGTTTCATCTCCCTGTGAAATTGTTATCAGCTGATGAAGGAATAACATGACCGTTGTGTTTAACACAACCCGCCTTACTCATAATCGCAGTATAAATATTATACGGGAGTATAAGAGTGGGATAGTGGAAAATGTTGCTCATAATCGTATTAGTAGTTGTCATAATAGTATTAGTAGCTGTAAGATTTATATCGGCTTGTCAGGATAGCGCTGGCAATATAAAGAATGCCTGAATTTGTTGACATTTTTTTCGTGAAGTTTGACAAATATCGATTTGTCGTGTGATGAAAATGTAAAAAAAGTAGAAATATCGATTTATCAAAGCAAACACAGCGCATAATCGAACTGGCCGGATTTCAATGCAAATTAAAATACACCGTGTCAATGACATTACAAATGCCATTATTTACGACATCTGAAGAAACGTGAAATTAGCAACTAAACGCGTAATGCGGAAATTACCATGTTTTTGGGGTTTTGGAACAAAGTAATGCCGGTTTAAAAAATCTGGCATGAATATTATTATGAGTAACGATTTTAACGCGAGCAGATTTTACTGCCTGGTCCTACTCCTCTTATAGCTATACCAACGCTGTACTGGCGTATTTGCGAATCCGAACGGACCAAGTACACTCGTAGGGGAACTTTCAAATGCAAAAAAATAGCAAACAAGATGGCGCTGATTTGCCATTTGATGACGATGTTGCATTTGAATTACAGTGAAACATCACAACCTTAGTTAGTTAAGAGTGAAGAGATACTTGCGTTTAAAATGATGTGTTGAATGTCCCATGTCCAGTGGGTTCCATTGGCTGCTTCACACTAAAGAAAGCAACCTGTATATATATATGTATATATCTATATATTCATGGAATGTTATCGGATCACCTAGTCGTAACACTGCGTTATAAATCGCAAAGGCATTCTTTAATAATTATTCCTAGTGTAAATTTATTGTAAGTATTTTTATTTGACATCAAACTGTGATTGAAGTTACTGTTAAAATGTGTATAATCATACGAAATTTCCTATTGACGGTGTAAATATGTGTTTTATTTGATGTGTAATAATCATTAATTAAGAATAATCAATTTTGTCGAAGTTAATAAAGATACATGTTTAGTTCTTCAGAGCTATACTATCCGTAGAGTGCTTTTCATTAAACCTGATAACGCTTTTAATGCCAATTGGTTCCATATATTTTATATTAAATAATGATATAAATATTATCTAATGTTGTTTTATTTCTTCTTAAATCTTTCGACAATCGCCAAACCCAACTAACATTGCCTATAGATTTTTTTTTCTTCCCTTCTGAAAAAGCTGTCAATGGTAAGTATACATTTGCGAACCGAAACGCGAACCGAGCCACGAATTACGGGAAAGGAACGAAGCAATTACAAGCGGCTTTGTTCCTTTCCCATAAGTTGAGGTTCAGTTCGGCATTTCGGTTCGCGTATGTATACGTAGCATAATATGCCGATGCTGGTAAACTTGGTGTAAAAATCTACGTGATATATATGTCTCATGTAAAGAGTGATCCAATTTCTGTTTCCTAACTTTGCTTTGTTAAAAAACACACAAAATGTAACACTTATACACATTGTTTTATTAATCGAATATTTGTTATCTCTCATTAATTATGGAAAATGATGTAAAGCATTTTCATTTTCTAAATTCTTATTTACCATGAAGTGGTGAATAATTTTATGTTACTGAATTTAAAGTTAATGTTATTAATACAAGAACTGCGTCATATGTGCCTCTAAATTTTTAATTCATATGGGTGTTTAAAGTGTTTGACTTTAAATGACTCCATTGTTGACGGCTGTCTAATTTACATTGTTGCCAATATAGGAAACTCGAACTGGATCACACTTTATAACAATTGTATGGCCTTTTCCAGTTTATAAATAACAGAATATCTGAATTTAAGAAATTTTTATAGTTGGAGCCCACCTCAGGTCTGGCATCTTCCAGTAAAATCTATAATAGCATCTTTACACATTGAAACAACAACTCCAATAAAAGTAAGTATTAGGTCAATTTAATATTTTAAATTGAATACGTTTTTTTGAAGCTTGAAACCTATTACTACAATAATTAAAAACGGAAAATGTTGCTTGTGTAATGATAGAGGACATAGCTTAGTACCCCTGCACATGAGCAACTTTAGTTGCTGAGACAGTTTGTAACTATTTAAAAATTCAGGCAAATGCAAAAAAGATATGATTTGAGATTTTCACGGCCAAAAGTATTAGTGATTTATTTTTGGGGTAATTTGCCGTGTTGCGATGCCTCCTTCTTTAATTAAGAAATGCTATCCGAAACGTTGGCTAAATGAGGAGGTAGCACAACACGACATAATACTCGAAAAATAAATGCGAAAAAGTTTTCCCAGTGTGCCTCGCCTGATTAACTACAGGGTTTTCCAATAAGAGGTGTTATTTTGATATTCAATCGTAAAAGATCAATGGTTTCGTTGCTTGTGTGGCAGATAGCACCGTCTTGTTGAAAGTAAACGTTGTCCAGATCAATACCATCCAATTCCGGCCATAAAAAATCATTAATCATCTCTCGATAGCGCAATCCATTCACCGTAACTGTTGCTCCAGCCTCATTTTCAAAAAAGTAAGGTCCAATGACTTTGCCGGACCATAAACCGCACCAAACAGTCATACGCTGAGGATAAAGAGGCTTTTTAACAATAAATCTTGGGTTTTTCGAGCCCCAGATGCGACAATTTTGCTTGTTGACGAAGCCACCGAGGTGGAAATGGGCCTCATCACTCAAGATGATTTACATTTGATTCACTCAAGTGAATTTTAATAATTTCAATGCGTTCTCGAAGCGTCTATCGTTCCATTTTTATTAATGGCGTAGTTTTTATTTGTCAAATCTTAAAAAATGACAGCTTCAAAAGTAACATCTACCGAAATAGCAGGCTATTCAAAATAACACCTCTTATTGGAAAGCCCTCTATAATGAATTTTGATGCACGCAACTGTTGCCTGCAACTAAAGTTGTAGTAATTAAAGCAGAAACAATTATGAAAAAAATAGTTTTATTTCAAAGATAAAACTAACTTTTTTCTAACACACATATTGAATTGAAATGAGCTAAGTAGAAAAAAGATATTTGTTTAACATCCAGGGGTGATTGAGGTCCAAAGACCATCGAAATTAATGAAATTCGAAGCAAAGAAAGGCGCTGCACGCGTAATCTGCGTGACTGGTATGTATGTATACGGGTGGCAGACTGCAAGGTAAAAATCGTTTACCCTGTTGAAAGCGAAACTCCAATAGGTGAGGTTATTAGGAGAAGAACATACCTAAGACCTTTCTACTCTCAGATGCCAGACAGGTTAACGCATAAACTCGCATGGGTCAAAACAAAACACAAGCAGCGATGAGGGGCACTGATAGACCCACCTCAAACATTGAGTTTAAGGCGATGCACCACGTCATGCAGCATTTGGAATCGGGCCGATAATAATAACACTCCTTTTGTAGATGGCGATAAGGTTTAAATTTCAGCCAGCCGCCTTTGAATTATGAAAGAAAAAAACATCGCCAGAAAGAGTTTTTTTTGAGAAGTTCAGGCACAAGTATAAAATGTTTTAGAATCATTATCTAAAGACCTTAATTTGCCACTTTGTACAATAAGGCCGTAAGCGAAAAAAGATTTGTAAATATGAGATCGTGAACTTTAAAGAGGTTTTTAAACGCCTGATAATTTATTTTTTCAGGGCTTATAAAAAAAAATCAAAAAAGACCTATTATTGTTACAATAATACAATTGATCTAATGGAAGGAACATGAAAGTGAATCAAAATTAATATATCACGACCATCAACTGCTGAATTTTGAATTATATGTAAATGAAATCCTCAGCCAGTGATCCCAGTGAGGATATCATTATGTCTATTAGTCACAAAAAGGAATATTATAAAACATTTATTATTATTAAGATTTTTACACGACCCATCTATTTCAGAAAGCCGCGGCATGCAAATAATTGAGTTATTCAATTACGTGCTTATCACTCCACTGATGGATTGCAGCTCGCTGACAAATGCTGCACGAACGAACAGAACATGCTCCGTTTGCTTAGATCACCAAAATGGAATATGTACATTTGTTATCATCTAGACCAGAGGTCCCCAAACTTTTTTGTACCGAAGATTTTCTCTATTTTTGCAGACCCCAGTGACCATCACTGGCTAAGGAATTTTTAATATATATGTATTTTTTTATATTAACCCCACACAAGAGGCCCTGAGTAAAATAATTTCCCTCAGGGCCTATGTCATCTTTTGGGATGCTGGTGGAGGTTTTTTTATTTATTTTTTAATGAAGGGAAGGAGTTTAAGTACTGTGGGTAAACAAATGAGGTAAAAGGTATGAGGGTTGGGTAGGGATCTACGGATCACTGTGTTCAGGAGTGACGGATATTTTAACATATCCCTCCCACTGCGGAGCAAAGCGATGGGTCGCGAGACCAGTTGGAGAGGTCAAAGGGTCTCCCTAATCCAGCCTCTCCCGATCTAGCACGTCACGCAGCTGGTGGGTAACCCGGACACCCATGCTAAATCATCACATCACTGGCATAGTGTTTGTACGAGTTTGGTCAAACGTTGCTATTGAGCGAATGTGCGCAACGCGTTGTTACCGGTACGGTATCAAAGTTTATTTTTATTTTATCTTTTATTTTGGTACAATATTTTACATTTCTTAGTACAATGTAGTAATGTTGGCGTCACAGGGTGGCTTACCCGTGCTGAGGCCTCCATTTTATAATATATAATGAAAATATATATAATGTTTGTGAAGAAAAAAACATAAGATTAAGATAAATTTAAACTAAAAATACAGATTTGAAAATTAAGTAATATAAAATTTAAATAAAATGAAATAAAGTTAAAATCAGTACATTTATATTGTATGTTGTGTGTTTGTGAGCGATCTCTGCTTTATATTGGTTTTGTGTGTTACGTGTATGTTTTATTATTTTATATTATGAAATTTTGGTAATATTGTCTTTTTTGTTTTTAATCCATTTTGTAATTTTGTTTCTGAATTTATTTTTGTTTTCCTCTATTTTATTTTCGAGTGTTAGACTGTTGAATGCATGGTATTGATAGTGTATTTCTCCAAAGCTTGTATTTACCCTTGGAGTTTTTATGTGTTCTTTGCACGCTTTTCTAACTGGTATGCTAGTAATATATTGTGTATGTTGAAATTTGTTTTTTTTTTGGTAAAAAATATAGTTTAGTAGTGTTTTAATGTAGAATTGGCGTAAATCTAGTACGTCACAACTGTTGAATATTTGGTCTGTATCAGTCAGTCTAAGTTTTTTTACTATTACCTTTAAGATCGTTTTCTGTGCGATTTCTAATGAATCTATAGCCGAGTTTGCTGCTCCTCCCCAAACAATAATTCCATATTCTATACTGGCAAAGTGCAAAATATGTTGTTTTTAACTATTTCATGTTTTCATATTTCTTATGTTGAGGAAAATGTGTATTGTTTTGAGGAGTTTATTTGTGATTTGTTTGATGTGAGGTATCTATCTAAGGTTATGGTCAATTACGATTCCTAGATACTTTATTTGTTCTGTTTTTTCTAGAGGAGGGCAATCGCAGATGTTGGTGTTTAAACATTCGTGTATTTTTATGGTGTTTGTGTTGTTTTTTGGTTGTCCCGTGTTATTTATACTGTGTCGTCAGCATAGCTAACTATTTCACCGTCTATTTTCATGCTGCAAAGTTCATTTATGTAAATAGTAAAAAGAACGGGCCCTAGTATGCTTCCTTGTGGAACTCCATATGTAATCGGCAGTGGTTTACTAGTATGGTTGTTAATTTTTACTTGTGTTCTGTTACTCATATAACTGTTTGATAGTTGAAGTTCCTTTCCTTTGATACCCATGTTTTCTAATTTTTTAAAAAGTGAATTGTGGCAGATTGAGTCAAAGGCTTTAGCTAAATCTAGATATATCGCTATGCATTTGTACCCTTGATCTAAGTTGCTATGTATATAATCTATTATACATGCTAAAGCTTCTTTTGTGCCTATTTTTTTTATCTAAATCCATATTGTTTATACGAGATTAATTTGTTTTCTTTTGGTATTTTATAATTGGGTTTTTTAATACTCTTTCGAAAATCTTTGAAAGCGAGTTTAACAATGTGATTGGTCTACATAGTCTAAATAGTTAAATTCACGTAGACTCTCATTATATCTCATGCACCCCCAATTTTTTTATTGACATGAACCCCTTGCTAGTCGAAATATACACCAGGGGGTCGATAAAGACCACTTTGGGAATGACTGATCTAGATCGTTAACAATGTGGAAGGATGAGACATCACATAAGATTGCTTTCATCCAAAATGTACGGGTAATATGTATACAAATGTCATCGCTCGTGCAATCAACCAGTCAATGGCTTTCACGATATTATCCATGAACTATCCATCTAACCATTTCACTGCAGTGGAGACAGATTTGTTATAATATACACAACTCTGTCTAGGAAAAAACTACTTGTTCACATACGTTCATACATCGTCCTATACAGTAAACACATTATTTTGTTACTTTGACTCCTTATTTAAGACCCTAATTTCTACAGACACACGAACTAGTCCCAGCGCGATTTCGAACGGACGTCATCGAGGTACGTCCTCTTCTTTTTCACGAGTTTTGTTTGAAAATGAAATAGACAGAAAATACTAGCTCGATGACGTCATGTACGATCTCTCGCTGGGGTTCGTATAACATACTCCCCTTGGACACAGTTTTTAAGCTCTTAAAAATGTGTGTTCTCTTTTAAGACAATCTCTAAACATTTGCCGATTTAAAAAAATAAATATATGAAATTCCCTCGATAGAAAGAAAAACAATGAAATATGCTCTTTAAACTATAAAAATACACCCAGTTCTTTTATAACATGTATGAAAAAAATCACAGCGTGTCTTAAAGTGCATTTGACGAGAGATTTGTGTTATTTTTTGTTCTAACATTTTTATTTGCATATATATCACTTTCAAACCCTCTGCAGTAATATTCTTCTTCATTTTGAAGATGTTCTTACTACGAAGAATTAATATGACCCTTTAGTATTTGACTAACTTCATCGTGTCATGTCTTTTTCGGACATCCCCGATTTCTTATACCATTCGCTTTCTCAATCTTACCCCTTACGCCTTCAATAATTTTCCAGATCATCACATATACAACACTCATACAACTCGTACAGCATACCAACACTATTTAAACACAGTGTAATACTTTATATGAGGTAGAATAAAACGTTGCACTTCTTACTCTGTAATGCATGTAAAGTATACGGGAATCAATACCATAACCAACCGAGAGTACGTACTACATCAGCGCAAAGACAATTGATCTACCCAGCTCCTAAAATCTTCAACCATCTCTCTGATAACTTAAAAACCTTAGCCCAACTCCATACTTTCAAAACACAAATAACGATATGGATCCATTCATCTGCAATACATTTCAATCATAACACACATACGTGCTACACTCTAACCACCCATTATCCCTTCACACATATCTCACATTCCTTATACAATTTTCTAATTTTAATTATTTATTTAACGCCTATTAAGGCTTTTATATATATATAACAATATTTACGAAATTATACTCGTAAACAGTGCACGAAACGACTGTTTAAAACACTGGCACAAAAATAAAAATAAAAAGTAGAATTATTTAATTTCATTTTTTTATTAATATTTTAGACACTTTACAAATATAGGTAAGGCAAAAAAGTCACAATAAACTATTTTTTTAGCAATTTGTCTAACGGGTTCTTTACATTATAAATCTTATTATAGTGAGTTTACAGTTACATTTTTACAAGATAATAAAACAAAAAAATTAAAAATTTTACAGAAATATAGCAAAAGAATATTATGAAAATATAAATAATTATTTTAAATGTCTGTATGCTTAGGTACAATAAGTCCTTCTTTAAAGATAAAACGAGTATTATGATTGTGTTCTAGCTTGTTTATATATAAGGGATTATTTATGTGCTGAAATATAATTTTGTACCACAGAAAATTGCCCTCACTGAAAGAATTTTGAGACTCTGATAGAAGTATGGAATATTATGTCTTTCTTTGTATAATTTTTTTTCGGCTAATGAATTTTGCACGGATTGAACATGGTCGATATTAGTTTTACAAGAAAACATACCTTATAACAGATTCAGCTAGAGATAAATAAATTATTCGAAGTGTGCAGATTACAACATTTTTTTAGTTTATACAATCTGCTTACAATTGATCATGAAAATGCAATCAATATTGGTATACAATAAATAAACATATTCTTTAACTAGTTCCATATTTTTACATGTACACATTGCAGAAATACCATTGTCTAAGAAATCTGAGGTATGGGTCTTTATTTCTGCTGTAATATATATCTTAACATTGGGGGATCTTGTGTGTAACAATTTAGTTTTTTTGGCATTTATTGTTAAGGCGATGCACTACGTCGTGTAATATTTCAAATTGAGCCGCTATCAATAACAAGCCTTACGTAGATGGCGATAAGGTTTAAATTCCCGCTTAACACCACCCGCCTGTTTTGATTTATGCAAGAAACAAACATGGCCAAAAAGTGTATTTTATTTTATTTTGTGGATGTTCAGGCATAAATATTTAATTTTTTTCTATCATTTATAAATAACTTAATTTGCCACATTATACAATAAAATCATAACCGAAAATGGGTTCGTAAGTAGGAGATTTTTAACTTTAAAGCAGTTTTCATAGGCCTTTACATATTTTTTTCTGGGCTTATAAAAAGACTTAGCTAAAAAATACTCGATTATTTCAAAGGCCAAGATGTACATGTATTCTATTCGCAGTATTTAATTAAAGCATCTGAAACATTTCTAGGCGACCAAATTTTCAAAACAAAAACACATGATTTTGAATTACTACGTATGGTAGAAAATATAAAAAAACCTAAACATATTTTTTTTCAGCCAACAAAATACTGTTAATGCGTTAGTCAATTTAAATAGGTAGCTTTATCAAACTATTCCCCTACTTGATGAAAAAAACTTCAATAAGGTATGCTTATATATTGAAATTGATGTACTAAATATATCAACAACATCGAAGTATTTGTTTCATAGCTGTTGAATCCGTTGCATAGGAGTGTAATATTGAGAAGTATAAAATCCATTATATATAAAAATTATAACATAAAATATTTCTAAATGAATCTGAAATGTATAATTAACTATGATTATGAAACACATTCATTTGTAAACCTCACCCGCCCTAACATTGGGACATCCCTAGCATGGCTGGTGAAATAATACAAAAAAATATATCTTCTATATAAGTTTAGTAGACATTCTTTAAAATGCTGAATATCATGAGCTCTGAAATAAGAACCATTAAAATTAAAATAAGCAGTATTCCCCACAGGCAGATAAATTATATAGA